>NC_087265.1:27676500-28393500 GCF_015220805.1 Pogoniulus pusillus | reverse complement strand
AACAAGCCAGCAGCACCACCACAATGGTGCCCAGATAATGAAAGGAAGGCAGCAGCTAATTCTAAGTCTAGCCAAGCTTGAAAGAGATGTTTTTCCCTCCCTCTAAGAAATTATGGAAAGAGAAATTAACAAAAGCACTTAGGATTGTTCAATCATCTCCCTCAGATCCCTTCAGTTTTACAACACTCATCACAGCTCATCCTTTTCACCCTTGCATGCACAAGTTGCCACAGACAGCTACAAAGGCACAGGTCAGTGCTTCTGCAGAACACCAACTTCCACTGGAGTGCTGCAGGTCAGAGGAATCAGAGGATCAGCATCCTTAGAATAGACAAAGGAGAGAGAAATGTTTTCATGGTGTAAGGTAACAGTTTTGCCTCTTAACTGCCAGACTGTTTGACTTACATATTCTTCCAAAAGGACACTTGCCCACTTGCAGTGAGTCATGCCAGCTGCATGAGGTTCAACAAGTCAAAGTATACGGTCTCACACCTGGGTTGTGCAAACTCCACGCACAAATCCAGGCTGGGTACAGAGTGAGACTTGGAGGTGTCGACTGATGAGATGCTCAGTATGAGCCAAACATAAGAAAAAAACCCAGAAGGATGATCCAGGGTCTCAGACACCTCTGCTATGAGGATAGGCTGAGGGAGCTAGAGGTGTTCACCTGAAGAACATTCTGGGGAGACCAGATAGCTGCCTTCCAATACCTGAAGCAAAGCTGGACAGGAACTTTTCATAAGGCTGTCTAGAGACAGGACTAGGGGGAATGGTTTGAAGCTGTGGGAGAAGAGGTTTAGACTGGATCTCAGGAAAAAGTTGTGCAGTACAAGGCTGGTGAGAATCTGGGAGAGGCTGCCTGGAGTAGTTACAGATGGGTCCTCCTCTCTGGTGGAGTTTAAGGGCAGAATGAGACCTTGGGCAACCTTGTCTGCCTGAGACATGTCCTTGCCCATGGCAGGGGAGGTTGAAGTAGACGATCTCTGAGGTCCCTTCCAACCTAAGGCGTTCTATGACTGTGAGCCCCCTGAGTAACTAGGAATGAGTACCAGAAGATCCACATATTCTTTAAATGGCTGTAAGGGGTATGCCTGAACAAGGTTTAAAACCATCTCTTTATGAATAGGAACAGCATCCTTAACACCCCAGAACATACTAAGTCATTTTCTAACAACAGAGAGTGGTACTCACACCACCTCCAATGGGTTTGATCTGCCAGAGCATTGAGCAGTCCTCAAGCTGCAAAACATTCATGGCTATTCTTACCATGTCTACACCTAGGAAGTGATGGTGAGTAGTTGCAGTGATCTCACCTCAGGTTCTGTACCTCATAGCTTTCTAAAACTAATATTCTCTGGAACAGAAAGACAGGACAAGGGATAATGGCTTTACATTGAACGAGGGTAGATTAGTTGTAAGGAAGGAGTTCTCTTCTGGGAAGGTGGTGAGATGCTGGCACAGAGAAGCTGTGGCTGTCCCACCTCTACAGGTTTTCAAACTTAGCTTGGATGGGGCCTTATGCAACTGGTCTAGTGGAAGGTGTCCCTGCCCATGGCAGCGTGTTGGGATTAGATAATCTTTGAGGCCCCTTCCCAGCTAAAACACACCATGGTTCTATGACAAAAGAAGGGCTTCTAATATAGCTGTATCTAAATATACATCACATTGCAGCCTTCCAAATTTACTTATTTTTCCACATCTCTTGCCTTCATGGATGGTATCAATACAATTTTGCTTACAAAGAAGGCTTGCAACAAATTAGAGCCCTTTCCCCTCCTTTATTAATTACAATTAAAACATTCATACAAAAGTGTTTATTGAAAAACAAAGCAATTTATCATTTGTGCATGCTTAGAAACTCATATTAAAAAGAAAAAAAAAAAAAAGTTTGTTTCAGCAGGCAATATTTGTCCAAGGAAAACAAACCAAACAAGAAAAAGAGCAAACTTGAGCAGGTCAGTCTCCATAGAGACTCATCTGGAATGATAAATGGAGCCCACACATTTCACACTTGGGCTATTTGGAAACCAAAATTACCTACTGGCACTTTTTTCTTTTTCAGCCCTTCTGTTCAAAAAGCACAAAAAACCCTGCAGGTCCCACAGAACTCCTGACAGCATGACACGCACTCTGCACACACTGCTCCACCAAGCCACCCCAAGCTTTTTCACCAGACCAAAAGCAAGAATGAGACATAAGCTGTGAGGAGGACACAGTCACAAAGCAGCCCTTCCAGCCCTGCCAGGTACCATTCAGCTGCAGTGACAGTGATTCATCTCCCCATGTCTCTCACAGAAGCTGAAATGCCACTCATTAGCAAGACTCTAAGCAAATTATATTTCTCCTTGGCATTTCCCTTACCTCCAGTAAAGGTCTGGCTTGGGAGGAAGAGCAAGACTTCATCAAGGAAAAGTGAGAAAGAATGAGGACATGGGGAAGGAAAAAAACTGGCTGAGAAAGTCAATATAGAATCATAGAATGCTAGGGGCTGGAAGGGACCTCAAGAGATCAAGTCCAACCTCTTGACAAAGCTGAACCACGTAGGGCAGGTCACACAGGAACACATTTAGGCTGGTTTTGAAGATCTCCAAAGAAGAAGATTCCACAACCTCTTCGGGCAGCCTGCTCCAAAGCTCTGTCACCCTTATAGGAAATAAGATTTTTTTTCTCATGTTGAGATGGAATTTCCTGTGGTTGATCCATGCCCATTGCCCTTGTCCTGTTACTGGGCATCAACTGAAAAGAGCCTGGTTCCATCCTCCCGGCAGACACCCTTCAAGTATTTGTAGACACTGCTAAGGTCTCCTCTCAGCCTTCTCTTCTCCAGACTACACAGCCCCAGGTCTTTCAGTCTTTCCTCCTAAGAGAGATGCTCCAGTTCCTTAACCATCCTCGTAGACTCTCTCTGTTGGACTATCCAGTAGTTCCCCATCCCTCTTAAACTGGGGAGCTCAGAACTAGACAAAATCCAGAACACTCTGTCCAATGAGGGTTGAGTAGAGTGGGAGGAGAACCTCCATCAACCTGCTGGACACACTCTTCTTAATGCACTCAAATATATTTTTGGCCTTCTTGGCCACCAGGACACATTCCTGTGCCATGGAGAACCTATTATCCACCAGGACTCCAAGCTCCTTTCTTGTGAAGCTCAAGCAGGTTGACCCCTAACCTGTACCAGTGCATAGTGACGTTACTCCCCAGGCACACGACTTGCATCATCCAAGGGTTTTGGATCACAGTTTAACTCTTACAGCTTTGGGGCCAACATGCTAGCACAACTGCAAGGGCTATCTTCTCAAAGGAACCTGGTGACACAAGCAGGTAGATCATCAGCACAACAGGCTGGTTTAGGATCCTCCTGGCTCATTCTCTAGCACTCAAAGAAACTCTAGTGAGGCCTCTGCTCATTAGTTTCTGGACCTCATCTGTAGCCCTCAACAGCACAAACCAACTTTTACGTGGCCTCTCCCACCTCCAAAACCCCCTCTATTTATAGTTTACTGTGTAAGATATCAGCCCCACTAAGCACTGATTCTCCTTAATTATACAAAAGAAAAGAAGTCTGCAATGATCTACCCAATGATAGCATCTCATGAGAACTTTGATAGTTCAACAAGAAAGCACCTGTTTGGTTTTATCTCTGAGGACTCATTCATGTTGTATTGCATTGAATTAATGTGCATCCTGTGATGGTTTCACATCTCTTACCCCCTATATTATTATTTATTAGATTTCTTTTATAAGTACTTCTTTCCACCCATGATATTGTGCAGCAGTGCTGAAATCCACAGCAAAAGGACAGAGATGTCCTTTACACTAAAATATCAAGGGGATGAAGTTCCAAGCAGCAGCAGCCATTAGCAGCAGATAAGATGCTTCTTATTCCTGGCTAACACAGGTAGTGGAAGTGGTTACTTGTACCTCAGTCTGAAACAATCAAAGTGAGGAGAAAGGATTAAATGTCAAAATACTTGAAGTGTATCCCTTTGATCAGGATCAAAATCAAGCCTGAACTTTGAATATAATACGCTACTACATTTCAGTGCTCCTTTGAAGAGGGAAAACTTACATTCGTGAACAAGTAATATTGAGGCTATAGCAGAGCTGACATCTTATTCTCCTTCCCTTAATTTGGTAAACCTGTCATGTTTTCCACTTCTGTTGGAACATGCTGTTCAGCCTGGAGAAAACAAGGCTCTGGGGAGACCTTCAAGCAGCCTTCCAGTACCTGAAGGGGGCCTACAACAACGCCAGGAAGGGACTTTTTACAAGGGCTTGTAGTGATAGGATGAGAAGGAATGGATTGAAGCTTGAGGAGGTCGAATTTAGACTGGACTGAAGATGAGGAAGAAATTCTTGACAGTGAGTATGGTGAGACACTGGAACAGGTTGCCCAGGCAAGTCAGAGATGCCTCCTCTCTGACTACAATGATAACATGTTCAAAACAAAATAAGACAAGTAACCCCTGCCCATCTCAGTCACCAGGTCATTAATACTTTGAAAAATGCAGAGGAGGAACCTAAAATCTGAAAGGAAGAAGGAAAATGGAAAAAGTACTCCCAAAGGCAGTTCTCCTTCATGCAAAAAGTCTGGCAAAGAAACCCTCAGCAGAGTAATATTGCTGCTCAGGCCTCAGTGTAGAAATCGTTATGAGGTAAATAAGGAAATAAGAGGTCTGAAGGCATCTAAGCGGTTCCCAGACCTTCAAAAGGAAAAGCCAAAGAACCCAAGTGCAAAATGCACAAGGTCACAGCAGTCTAAGCCAAAACAAAGCATTGAAGTGGCTACATGAGCTCTCAAGATAGCTGTAAAGATGAATAAACTACTAAGACAAGCAGACAGATGTACAGGCAACTGTGAAGTCAGCATGCAGTGATAAACACGACCTGCTTTTAGCCCTCTATCACAAAGCAACTTCCAAGAGAAAACAACAACTTCAGGTAAGTCAGTGGTAACTTCTTGGAAACTTCAGTTCAAAGTCTGGGTTTTAGCTTACAATTTAAACAAAAGGAAAACTTTTCTTCACAGTCAATAAAGATTTTAGAATTAGTTCACTCTGAAAATGCATGCACAAATTATCCTCAGACATCCCCAGCCACCTGAGCAAAAAAAGAGTAAATGACTGGACCATTAAGTGAAATTACAGCATCAGCTAGAAGATAAGAGAAGAGGCCAAGAACTGAGGCTCAGGCAAGGATGATAAAAATTAAACTGCTATAATTTAAAAGCAAAACAGTGTGAAAGATTGTTACAGCATGTCTGAGTCACAAATAATGCAGACAGTCAGCAACATGAGGTCTGATTTTTATTGCTCTTTAGTCCCTTCTACAATTAGGAGCTTGTTTGCTTGCTTCACTGTTGAGCTATGAAAGCATTTCTTGACTTTGTTAAACGATGTCTGGTTTCCACATGGCAGATGTTTGCTTTCTGTCATTGAACTGCTGGGGGCTGGGGATTTTTCGTGTGTTTTTTTGACTAGGAAGACAAAAAATGCAGCTAATTGCCCTTCAAAATCGTTTGTACTTGAAGTACATTACGATATAATGTCCAAAATAGGGCCAGCCAAAGCACCTGCCTTGTGTTTCCCTCTCAAAAACTATTGATTTCTACATCTTTGGTATAAAAATGGCACTGGAGAAAATTACCAACAGTAATTGATGCCCGTTACATTGTTTTCCTGCCTTGGCAGGGGGGTTGGATTCAGTCTCTGGAGGTCCCTTCCAACCTCTAAGGTTCTGTGATTCTGTTTATTTCTCTGAACAAAGTGCCAAGGGTCAGGACCTGGCTCACCACTAGACAAGTTGCCAGAGGCTATGAACCCCTCTGCCTCTCCAAAGAGAAGAGAAAGGGAATAAAAGGAGGCCAGTGGGGTGGGTAAAAAACTGAACCAGTTGGAATGGAAAGAACAAGCCAGTGAAACAGTGAGAGATAGAAAGTCCTGATGGCAATAACACGCTGTCACCACTGATGCTGTGGGCAGGCACTGGGAAGTCCCAGCCTGGACTTGACAGCAGATAGGAAGGAGGTTCAGGAGCTGAATTCTGGAACTTGGCAGAACAGACAAAGTCTTCCTTAGTCAGCAGCCATTGAAGAAGAGGTTTGATCTCATGAGCCCTCAGCTTGATCCTGAAGATAATATCCACATAATGGAACCCCTTGTTGGGCAGTTTAGGATTATCTCTCCTGGACACTCCTCCCACCTCTGACTTCCTGCATAAGATTTAGCAGTGTCCTTGGTCTGCCCAGGAGAAGTCTAAGCCAGAGCCTTTCTGCAACCCAGTTCTTGCCAGGAACTCTCCCATCAGTGCCCTCCCTGCTAGCAGTAGCCACTGACTATCTAAACCTGCCCTGAACTTCAAGGATTGTCAGCACTGAGCATAGACTGAGCTCAAAGTCCAACTGATGAACAGGGTTAGTTCTGTTCTACTTCAAACCAGCATAAGGAAGCAAAGTTTAAAAATCCTTCACTAATACAAGTTTTCTTTGACTAAAATACTTGGCAAACAAGCAGCTCAGGTCATAAAGAGCTCTCATACACCTTAATGGGTATTGGCCAGGAAAAAGGTAAAAACTCAGATTTGATTCAAACCCATTGTTGATTCTCTTGCCCTTTTCACTGTAAAGAAAGAGGAAGGGCACAATTACAAGCTGAAGAGCTCAGTCTCTGAAAAGCTTCACCCTAATGTGAAGAACCTGAATAATAAGGGAAATTTCCTTATGAAGTCACCAATTTACTCTGAAATGGTTCTGCTTGTGAACGTTTTGAAAACACTAATACTCTGCAGCATATTAACCCCTTCTAGTTGTTCTTTTTCTCTGCTCCAGCTGAGTAAAAGGCAGAAGACAATCTTTTTTTTTCATTTTTTTTTTTTTTTTTTTTTTTTCAATTAGTTTTATAAAGCACATCTAAGATAGCTATACATAGAACCACAGAACAGTTTGGGCTGGAAGAGAACGTGCAAGGGTCACCTAGTCCAACCCTGCAGTCAGTAGGGACATCCTCCACTAAGTCAGGTTGTTCTGAGCTTTGGCAAGCCTGACCTTGAATATCTCCAGGGATGGGGCCCCAATTACCTCCCTGAGCAACCTGCTGCAGTGCTCCACCACCCTCGTGGTGTAGAACTTGTTCCTAGCATCCAATCTAAATCTGCTCTTCTCTCATTTCAAACCACTACCCCTCATCCTATCACTGCAGGCCTTTGGAAAGGCCTGCAGCCTTCTTTTAGCCCCCTGCAGCTACTGAAATGCTACTATTAGGTCTCCCCAGAGCCTTCTCTTCTCCAGGCTGAACCAACAAAAGAAGGCTCTCAACTACTGGTCTGCTTAGCTCTCTAGAAGTACATCTCTCAAATAACAGTGGCAATTTGGAAAATCATCATGATGGACATTCATTTGGGTTTGCAATAATGACACTAAGATAAGCACTCCAGGACTGAAGAGCTGCTTTCAACACTCTGAGTTACTCTACATCAAAGGTTCAGTCAAAATTAACCTCCCATATAATCCTAATTTATCTAATGAAAAGAACCACGTATCTTGTTCACACATAAGTACATTTAGCAATTCTGCATGTTCATCTAGCAAGAACTTCTTTCCCCTAATGACTGAAAGTTTCAGGCTTGTGAAAGCCACAATTTATTCCCTGTCTGCCATGATTAGTTCTTCGCCAGGTGCAATAAAGGACTTCAGTAGATGACAAAGACTCAGACAAAGCAGTCAGCAGCTAAAGAAATGACTGTGTTCTGTATTGTTACATTGCACAGCTACATAAATTTATATCCTCAAAGTTTGCTTTAGCCAGAGCAGTTGCTTTAAAATGGTAAAACCGGCTTTTGATCAAGACTGCAACTCTTCTCCTTCCTATCCACTGCACTCTTGATAACACCTTTGTCACGAAATTTGAAAGAACCAGAGGAAATGTTACCAATAGGAATATTAGGTCATGTTCTGAGACCAAATTAAGCCTTTCTAAGGGAAAGTTATTAGCTACAATTATCTTTACACTCTTCCCATCCTTCTCTACATTCCTCCATTTTCATAGATTCACAGAGTGGTTTAGGTTGGAAGAGACCTTGATGATTAATCCAATTCAAACACCCCTGCCACGGGCAGAGACACTTTCCACTAGACCAAGCCACCGAAGGCCTCATCCAAACCCACCCTGAACACCTCCAGGGAGGAGACACCCACAACCTCTCTGGGCAACTTCTTCCAGTGTCTCACCACCCTTACTGTCAAGGATTTTTTTTCTTATTGTGATAGTTTGGGTGTTCCCTGTCCTCCCCCCATTTTAGAAATCACCCAGACTAGTCTCAGCCAGCTCTGGGAATATAAATGAAGCTATTTATTTACAGCTAGCACAATATACAAGCAGATAGTTACAGTATATACAATTATATACAGAAATATACAAGGTAAAAATAATACAGAAACACAACTCCCCTCCCAGAAACCTGAGTCCCCAGGAGGGGCTCTCAACCACCCCTGCACCTTCCCCCTGCCCCTCTCAACCTTACCCCAGTCCTAAGGAAGAACAGAGGTTCAGCCAAGAGGTTAAGAAGCAAAGGTGAGTGGCAGGTGAGGTTAGGGAGCTGCAGCTCAGTCAGAAGCCCAAAGCAGAGTGTGACAAAATGTCGAGAGTGTTATCTAATGTTTACTTTCTTCTTCATCAAGACTCTGAGGGGAGTAGACATCAACATTGTTTTCCTTCACAGCCTATGATCTAGTTCTTTGCACCAAAACATTCTACTCTGCTTCAAACTAGCACACTTATCTCCAGTCTACATCTACCATCCTCAAGCTTAAGGCCACTGGCCCTCATCTTATAACTACAAGCCCTTGTTAAAAGTCCCTTCCTGGCTTTCTTATAGCACCCCCACTTCATAGAAGCATAGAATCACTCAGGGCTGGAAGGGATCACAAGGATCATCTAGTTCCAGCTCCCCTGCCATGGAAGGGACACCCTACCCTAGATCAGGCTGGCCTTCAGGTATTGGAAGGCTGCTCTAAGGTCTCCCTCAGAGCCTTCTCTTTCCCAGGCTGAACAGCCTCAGCTCTCTCAGGCTGTCCCCAAAGCAGAGATTCTCTGGCCCTCTAATCCTCTTCAAGGCCCTTCTCTCGACCCACTCCAGCAGTTCTATGTCCCTGTTATGCTGAGTGCACCAGACCTGGACACAGTGCTACACATGAGGTCTCATGAGAACAGACTAAAGGGGCAGAATTACTTCTCACATCTTAGAACCTTGGAGCAGCAATAAATTTAGAAACTTTCTCCTGAAGTTCAGTTTCTTTTAAGCCACCTCATTAGGTAACAACTGATATTCTACCTCTGCAATAGTTTAACACTTGTGAAGGAAAAAAATACATCAGCAGGCTGATTTTATTTGCGATATCCTCTATATTCTTCTGTAGATAGGACAACTGAAGTGCAAATCAACAAAACTAATCCCTCTGCTACCAATTACATAACAGCATATTGATATTGGCTTAAAATTCCAGATTCTACTGAAGTAATCAGAGAAATAATTTATAGGGAGATATAGATCAGAACCACTTGTACAATTTTAAACAAACTCCTTATACTGTATTGAAACTTGCTGTGTTCTATTTTGTACTCATTGCCCCTTGTACTATCACAGGACACCACTAGAAAGAGCACAGACCCACATTCATGACTTCCACCCTTTAGATACTTACATGCACTGTGACTATCCCCTCTCAGACATCTCTTCTCCTGACTAAAGAGCCCCAGATCTCTCAGCCCTTCATCATCAGACGGATGTACCAGTGCCTTAATCATCCTTGTAGTCTCTGTTGGACTCTCTGCAGTTCTTTGATTCTTGAACTGGGCACAATACTGCAGATGTAGTCTCACCAAGCAAGAGCAAAGAGGAATGAGACCCTCCCTCAACCTGCTGGACACACTCTTCTTAATGAATCTCAGGATCCCATTGGCCTTCTTGGCCACAAGGGCACATTGCTGCCCCATAGATAACTCATCAATCAGCACCCCAAGGTTTGGAGCTGCTCTCCAGCAAGTCAACCCCTCACCTGCACTGGTACAGGGAGTTATTCCTCCCCAGGTGCAGGACTCCACACTTATCTTTGTTGAACTTCATTATGTTACCCTTCACCTTTATATTCTAAATAATAATTTATAAAAATAACTGTGTTCTTAAAACACAAAATGCATTAAATATGTCACAGTACCACCAAATGCAATACTAAAACTACTAATTAGCATTTCAGAAGAGATGTTTATTATGAAAGCATGTCAGAAACTGTTATTTGATGTTCCTAAATGTTCTGTTGTAAAGAGAAGCCAATTAGGACAGAAGCTGAGAAAAGGCTGGCCTAGAACATTCCACCAGCAGATCAGTGTCTTGGTAGAAGATGAAAGCTAAACAAGAAATTAAGTACTCTCACTGAGGGTGAGTATGTACTCCTGAGTGAGGACTGGAGTGGGAGAGGGTTCTGCATGGGGGAGAGGAAGAGACAGAAAGAAGAAAATAGGAACAAAATACATTCAGAAAGTTATATTTGAAAGGATAGCAACATCTGCTATCTCCTTAAAAAAAAAACAACATAGAAGAGGGGATAGGATTCATACATTCATAGGACCTTAAGATCATCCAGCTTCAAAGCCCTGCCATGGACAAGGACACCGTCCACTAGAGCAGCTTGCTCAAGGCCTCATACAACCTGGCCTTGAACACCTCCAAGGAGGTGGCATCCACAACGTCCCTGGGCAACCTGTTCCAGTGTCTCACCATCCTCACTCTGAAGAATTTCTTCCTAATCTTCAGCCCAAACATGCCTCCTCAAGCTTCAATCCATTCCCTGTCATCCTACCACTACAAGCCTTTGTAAAAAGCTCTATTGTAGACCTCTTCAGGTACTGGAAGGCTGCTCTAAGGACTCCCCAGAGTCACCTTTTCTCCAGGTTTAACAGCCCCAACTCTCTCAGCCTGTTCCCATAAGGCAGGTTCTCCAGCCCTCACCTTTCTGGCCTCTGGACCTGCTCAAGCAGCTCCATGTCCCTGTTATGCTGGGGGCACCATAACTGGACGCAGTGTTCCAGGTACAGCCTCAGCACAGCAGAGGGGCAGAATGCCCTCCCTGTCCTGCTGCGCACACTGCTTTGGATGCAGCCCAGCACACGGTTGTACCCTGGCTGTTCCTCATCACAGAAGTGACTTTCAAAATTCCTATCACAGCCAGAATTACTCACCATAGATTTAAACACCAACAGTAACAACAGTCTTTGTTTGGAGCACCCTATTCGTTGTCAGCCTTCTTCCTCCTTTACACACCCAGCTGAGAACCAAGGCAGTGACATTAGATTTGTGCGCTAGAGTCACAGATGCACGTAAAGTGATGTGGCTTAGCAGCAGAGACTTCAGAAGTGTACAAAGTGAAGGGAACACTATCACCAATCTTGGTGTTGCTATTACAAATGACCCACATCAAAGTGCTTTGACCTTCAGTCACCACAATGTATTAAATCAGGAATTTCACATGTTTTTTCTTGCCTGTCCTGCCCTCCAGCTCCACAAGGTTACATTATCAGAGTTCTGCTTTGGTAGCGCCGTTTGATTCTAGCAGAGATTCTAACAAACTCAATTATTTTTCCAGGAATGCTTTTTGCAGAGTGAGATCTGTTTTCATACAATTTCTATTGTAGAAGCTGCAAGAAGAATTTAATCCTTTCTCCAGTGAAAAATGCACCGTTTTGTTGAGAAACTGAGCAAGTGACACCTCGGCAGGAGTCCAGCAATAATGAGCTCGGACTGTATCGAAGACAAAGGCAACACCTATGTGCATCCGATGTGACGTTCAGGCGGTGAGTAGGTGACAAAACCAGCATACACACGGAAAGAAAACGCATTTCTGGGAGCACGTTCCCATGGCACAGGGCAGGGCTGAAGTCACGGTGAGTCTTGGCTCACAGAACAGACCAAAAGAAAAGGAAAAACCCCTCCTGTGGCTGCGAGTTGAAGCTGGTCATTGCCTCGAGTCCTCTGCGTGTGCAGCCTCGCTGGAGGCACGCTCCCGAGCCGCAAGCTCCTACGTGTGCGCAGCTTGTGCTACCCCTCAGAAGCACACAAGCTACCACCTCCTTTACACGGATGGAAAACCCAGAAGCAGCTCAGCACAGAAGTTCCCACTCCCCAGAACAGCAAAGTGCCCTGAAAAGTCAACATTTTCTCTTTCACTTCAGCCTGGGCATGAACTGCTCTAGGGGCACCCTGCCCAGAAACAAAGAGATTAATTAAGCAGCTCTTACCATAAACACGTGTGGGAGATGAAGCAACATGAACTCACGGAAGCGGTGCAGAGCTGGCGGGAGAGGCAGGGGCAGCGGCAGCCGCCCGGGCCGCGCAGGCGGAGCAGAGAGGAGCGGAGCGGCGGCGAGGGCCGGGGGCCGGCGGGTGCGCGGCAGAGGGACAGGCGCAGGCAGGGACAGGCGCAGGCCCCGCCGGGCGCGGCCCTCGCGCGCGCGGCTCCCACGTGCCGGCCCAGAAGCTGCTCCCCTCAGCGCCCCCGCGCGGCAGCGGCGCGGCCTGCCCAGCGGCGCGGCGTGCGGTGCGCGCACTGGCCGTGCGGGGGCGCTGCTGCGGTGCCGCTGAGCCCTGCTGCCGGGCCGTGGCGCACCCAGCTGCGGACGAGAGAGCAGCTGGGAGCTCACAGGCGCTTCAGCAGGTCCACGTCTCTTTTGTGCAGGCCGTCCCCGAGCAGGGCACGGCATTCCAGGTGCATCACAGCACTCAGCCTTCTCTCTTTCAGCAGCCGCCTGCCCAAGACTTGAACTGTTCGTTGCAGAAGTGCTCGAAGCCCGTCAGTGCTGCCAGCTACCGCAATGCCGCCCAGCTAATGGGCCTGTCAGAACCAGCTAAGCATGGCTTATCGGAAGGATTTAGGTGACAAAATGCATAGTCGAGACAAACTGTCAATAAACCTGCTTTCAAATATAGCATCTTAATTAAAACAGGTTCTTGTTTGCCTTTTTGCAGGTGAAATTAATTGCCTAGCAACAGTTTCTGAGCTAACCTTTCACCGAGGGCCAGTTCTCAGAAGCTAACAAGTCAAGCACTAACCACACAAGTTCCCAGGACACAATCAAAGTCCCTGATTGTTCCCATTCATTGCAATCTCAAGGGTCGCCCGGAGCAGGTTGCACAGGAGCATATCCAGGCAGGCTTTGAAAATCTCCAGAGAAGGAGACTGCACAACAGAATCACAAAATCACAGAGCATATTTGGTTGGAAGAGACCTCAAATACCCAGTCCAGCCTTTGATCCAGCACAGAAATGTCAACACTAAGTGGTGCCCCTAAGTGCCAGGTCTATATGCCACTTCAACACCCCCAGGGATGGTGACGCCACCACTGTCCTGGGCAGACCATTCCAATGTTTGAGAACTCTTTCAGTAAAGAAAGATTTCCTAATATCCAGCCCGAACCTCCCTCATGCAGTTCAGAACAATCTCCTCCAGTCCTGTCTCTTGCCACAAGGAGAAGAGGCTGCCTCCTCCTTGCTCCAATCTCCCTTCAGGTAGCTGTAGAGAGCAAGGAGGTCATCCCTCCACTTCTTCTTCTCCAGAAGGAACAACCTTCTCTGGTCATGATCCAGCACCTCAATGTCCTTGCTGTAGTGAGGGGGCCAGAATCCATTACAACACTCGAGGTGTGGCCTCAGCAGTGCTGAGTACAGGAGGATGATCACCTCCCTGTTCCAGCTGGCCACAATGTTTCTAACACAAGCCAGGATGCCATTGGCTTTCTTGGCCACCTGGGCACACTGCTGACTCATGTTCAATTGTCTGTCAACCAATACCCTTTGTCCTTCTCCAAGCAGCTTTCCAACCACACATCCCCAAGTCTGTAGCTGACCATGGCATTGTTGTGGCCCAGGTGCAGGCCCTGGCACTTAGCCATGATGAACTTCACACAATTAGCATTGGGGCATTAATCTAACCTGTCTAGACCCTGCTGGGCAGCCTAATCTAGTGCTCTGTCACCCTCAAATTGATGGAGTTTACACACAACTAATGCGTAATGGAATAATCTCTCTCAGCATTTAGTAATTATTTGTGGTGTTTACTCATTATTAATTAAGTAAAATCACACTTTTTTTCCTACTTTAAACACACACACACACACCAAACAAAAAACCCAGAAACATTTCTGTGAGGAAGACACATCTATGTACAGCAACACCTCTCAAACAAGACTGGTGCTGTAACCACTGCTCCTGCCTTCACAAGCACATTCCATGACTGACCAGGACCGGAATAAGGTCACCACCTCACCAAGTGGATACTGGATGCACCTTCCCTTTTTCCAGACTCTAGTAAGCCTCTCTGCCTTTTGACCCTGCCCTTCTCTGTAGCCATGCTGAGGTTTTCACAGTAGAAGACTGTGAAAGATCTCACATGGAGCTTACTGACATGTCACACTCCACCAAAACAATCCAGACACGCTGGGTTTTTTCAGAGACACGCTGGGTTTTTTCAGAGACCCTTGAGAGTGATCATTTAAATTGTGGAATCCATTTCTAATCTTCTGTGGAAAAGCAACTGAGGGCTTTTTTCACCATTTGATTATAAAGAAGGCTCTCCTCTGCCTCAGCCTTTGAGCTGATTAAGCTCAAGTGTTTTAATTTCTTGAAGCAAAGCCTAAGGACTACATTTTCCTCACACCTTCCACCAGAATCATAGAATGAATGATAGAATAGTCCACCTGGAAAGGGACCTTTAAAGGTCACCTAGTCCAAGCTCCCTTCAGTAAGCAGAGACATCTTGTGCTCGTTTGAAGCAGGCCAGAATGTTTTGGTGAGAAGGACTAGATGATAGGCTGTGAAATCAAAACAATGGTGATGTCTGTTTCACTCACAGGCTTGCTGAGATGTATGGAAACAGCAAATAAAAATATTAGATAACCACTCTCGCTTGGGCTGTTGGCTGAGCTGCATCTTACTCTCTAACCTCACCCTCCATTTTTGGGACTAATCCACTTTGCTTCCTGACCCCCTGGCCGAACCTCCATTCTTCCTTGGGACTGGGGTAAGGTTGAGAGGGGTAGGGGTAAGGTGAAGGGGTGGTTGAGAGCCCCTCCTGGGGACTCAGGTTTCTGGGAGGGGAGTTGTGTTTCTGCATTACCTTTTGCCTTGTGTATTTCTATATATAACTGTATATACTGTAACTCTCTGCTTGTATATTCTGCTAAGCTGTAAATATAAGCTTCATTCAATTTCCAGAGCCGTCTGAGTCTAGTCTGGGTGATTTCTAAAGTGGGGGGAGGGGGAGGCAGGGAACACCCAAACCATTACACATCTTCAACTAGATCACTTGCTCAGGGCACGGCCCATCAAGTTGGCTCTGCATTGAGTTGGCTCTGGTCCCTTCAACTTTCAGGAGAAAGCTCCATGCTTTATTGAATAAATGGTAGAGCTTCAAACTGCCAACAGATACTCACACTCACTAACAAAATCAAAACTGGGGGGGGGGGGGGTGTGTCTACAGGTTCAGCTGTAATGGGAAAACACATCCAGGTTCATGTGGTACTCATGAGCTCAAAATTTACTCATAGATCAAATCTTTGGAAATCCTATTAAGGGTAACACCTTGAGATGTCATGATTAATCCATACTAGTCCTTCAGGAAATCTTTGTGTAGTCACTTTCAATGCCTTAGTAATTAATTCCTCAATGTCATTCGGCTTGACTCAGGAATGTAATTTAGGCTGTGCTAGAAATAATGCTGTCCTCCTTGCCATAGATGAGGAGGAAATGTGACAATTAGGGATCTTTCTGCTTGTTTGTACTGGTGTTATTAAATCATTATTCAAACTTTGATACTTGATTGTACAGTCACATACACAGAATTACCAATTTTGGGTAGTTTTGGTTTTGTCTGTGGGATAATTTGGAGTAAATTATCCATTTCTCAGTGTGAGGCAAAGAGCTAAATTGATGTGGGCTGGAAGACCTCTAATCAGAAATACAGGATAGAGAGAAATCTGACAACGGGTATTTTAAGCAGTTCATGTTTCCACTTCATGATTCTTTAACCAAAAACTTCCACTTGTGTACATCACAGTGAGACCATTACAGCCTGCATATAAAAATGGCTAAATTACTGTCCTGGTGATAAAGGACATTTATTTTGACTGACCATTGATGTCCTGCTCTTGTACATTGAGTACTCTCACCTTCTTCCATGTAACAAGTGACAAGATGCAAGGAAGCAGTCTCAAGTTACAGAGGTAGTTTAGGTTGGATATGTAGGACATGGACCTGATGAAATGGGTTGAGAGGAGACCACAAAAATGATCAGAGGGCTGGAACATCTCTCCTATGAAAACAGACTAAAAGAGTTGGGATTGTTTGGCCTGGAGAAGAGAAGGCTCTGGGGACACCTTACAGTAGCCTTCCAATACTTGAAGGAAGCCTGCAAGAAAGCTGTGGAGGGACCATTTAGCAGGGCTTGTTGCACTAGGACAAGGGGCAATGCTTTTAAACTGGAGAAGGGTAGGCTTGGATCAGACATTAGGAAGAAGCCCTTTACTATGAGAGTGCTGAGACACTGGAACAGGTCGCCCAGGGAAGTGGTGGTGGTCTCAGCCTCCTGTGGAGCTCTGAGCAACCTGAACTAGTCTCTGCTGACTGCAGGGAATTTGGACCAGATGACATTCAAAGATCCCTTTCCAAGCCAATGTATTCTCTGATTCTATGGAGGCAGAAAACCCAACTGCTTTGAGAGAGCCCCAGAGTTTCCAATAGCAATATGGTTGAAATTCACAGTGTGTATAGATCTGTAGGCATTGCTCACACAGCTGTGTCATGCATGGAAACAGACACATGTACTCTACATATATATATATACATCCACAAGCAAAGACATAAACATAGCTATATTTAGTTGGAATATTTATATACATTGTATCTGCACTTAAAACAGAGTTCCATACACCAAGTGTGTGCAAGTTGTCAACTCAAATACAGATACTTATCTCACAGAATGGTAGAATCATAGAATGGTTTGGATTGGAGGGGACCTCCAAGGGTCATCTTGGGAAGCCTGACCTTGAGTAACTCCAGGCTTGGGGCCTCAGCTACCTCCCTGGGCAACCTGTTCCATCATCCTCATGGTGCAGAACTTATTCCTAGTGTCCAATCTAAATCTGCTCTTCTCTCATTTCAAACCATTGCCTCTTGTCCTGTCTCTGCAGGCCTTTGGAAACAGTCCCTCTACAGCTTTCTTGTAGCCCCCTGCAGGTTACTGGAAGGCTGCTATTAAATCTGCTGAACAGCCCCAGCTCTGTCTTCACAGCAGTGGTGCTCCAGCCCCCTGATTATTTTTGTGGCCCTCCTCTGGACCTGCTCCATCAGGTCCATAGCCTTTTTGTGTTGTGGGCTCCAGAGCTGGATGCAGTACCCCAGGTGAGGTCTCACCAGGGCAGAGGAAAATAGATACAGTATATACACAAAGTGTTTGCAAGTTACCAACCCAAATACGGATACTTAGGTGTTTGCATGAGAGCATTTGTGCATGTTAGTAAGGGGAAAGAGGGATGTGGGGGAGCTGGGGAGGCACAGATTAGTAAACTGCATTTACCTGACAGGAATCAAACAAAAACAAACACTGTGTGAGAACTGGGAGATACTGTGGGTGTTTAGGCTGGAGAAAAGAAGGTTAAGTAGAGACCTTACTGCTCTCCAGAACTCCCTGAAAGGCCATTGGAGCCAGATGAGGGTTGGTTTCATCTACTAACAAGTGATAGAACAAGAGGACATGGCATCAAGTTGCACCGGAGGAGTTTTAGAGTGGATATTAGGAAAAAAATGATTTACTGCGAGTGGTCAGGCATTGGAATAGCCTAGCCAGAATGTTTTGGTGAGAAGAACTAGATTATAGGCTGTGGAAGGAAAACAAGGCTGATGTCTACCTCACTCACTGGCTTGCTGAGATGTATAAAAATAAGAATCCAAACATAGATAAGGCACTATTGCTGGGGAACTGGCTGAGCTGCACCTCTAACCTTATCCCTCTCTGCTGTTTCTTTGATTAATCCACTTTGCTTCCTAACCCCCTGGCTGAACCTCCATTCTTCCTTGGGACTTGGTAAGGTTGAGAGGGGCAGGGGGAAGGTGCAGGGGTGGTTGAGAGCCCCTCCTGGGGACTCAGGTTTCTGGGAAGGGAGTTGTGTTTCTGTATTACCTTTTACCTTGTATATTTCTGTCTATAACTGTATATACTGTAACTATCTGCTTGTATATTCTGCTAGCTGTAAATATAAGCTTCATTCAATTTCCTGAGTCTAGTCTGGGTGATTTCCAAAGTGTGTGAGGGGGCAGGGAACACCCAAACTATCACAGAGGTGACAGAGTCACCATCACTGGAGGTGTTCAAAAAACAAATAGAAATGGCATTTTGGGACATGGTTTAATGGGCATGGTGGTGTTGAACTGAAGGTTGGATTTGATGATCTTCAGTTGTCTTTTCCAACCAAAATGATTCTATGAATTGTTAATTACTGAAGCACAGAAGCCAGTGGTACAACTTAATGTGATCTGGTGCAACTTAATGTGATCTCCTCCTCCTGGTAGAAGAATGTTGAGGATTAAAATAAGATAGTTTAGGCTATTGGTAAGTACATTTTGAAGCTGCTGTATGGAAGCTCTGCCCTACAGTGTGGAAGACTCCACTTTAAAAATGAGGGGGTTGAGGCTGCCATGTTGTGCCTGGTGGTGGTGGTGGTCTCCTTGCAGAGGAATATATTACTTCTCATTTTGGTTATAAATGTTGATTTATTAGTGAGCCTAAAGTTATAAATAACATATTTTGCAATGAACAAGAGGGCAGACCTCCCCAAAGGAGCAGTTTGATTACACAAATGCACCTATTTTAGATATAGTGACAGTTCTTTTAGCTTGCTTCCTTTCTGAGGCGTAAACCTCAGCTTTATTACTCAAAAATTGACTGCTTCAGATGTGTGTTGAGAAGAGCATATGAGCAGATGGCTTTGCAAGAACTGTGATAGCCTGATCCATAAAACACTTCCATGCTTGGTTTGCTTTTGCTTCATTTATAAACTTAGAGGGAAGCAGACACTTCTGCTCCTTGTCAGGTTGGAAAACAAAGACCTGAACTTCATGAGACAGCAGTCATCTCTGCTGAAAGATTACGTGCTACAACAGTGATTTCAGATACTTTCACCCCTCCTAACTCAACCTTCATGTCCTACAACAAGGAGGTATTGACCTACATTAAAGATATTTAAAGAAGGAGATATTGTCCCAGTATGAGCCAGAAAAGAACCAATTCTGCTCAGTGCTGTGACTTCTCAGCTAAGGCTCTGCTCAGTGCAGCACTTTCTGGAGTTCAGAGCAGGTTTGCACAGCCAGGGGCTGCTGCTGGCAGTGAGGACATGATGGATAGAGTAACTGCCAAGGGCTGGGATGCAGACCAAGGGTACTGCCACAGCTTGAGCCCCACATTGGGGTGCAGGAAGTCAGAAGTGGGACCTGCAGGGAGGAGCAGACAGGACAGGTGACCCTCAACTCCCCAACAAGGAATTCCATCCCATGGACAGGACAAAGCTGAGGCATCAGCAAGGCAAAGCCTCTTCTTCAATGGCTGGTGTCTGAGGACTCCAACCATCCCACCAGAAGAGGATCACACAGAGCAGGTTGCATGGGATGGCATCCAGGTGGGTTCTGAATGACTCCAGAGAAGGAGACTACACAGCCTCTCTGGGCAACCTTGCTCCAGGGCTCCAGCACCCCCTCAAAGTAAAAAATTTCTTCCTCACATTCAGGTAGAACTTCCTATGTTCAAGCTTGTGTCCATTACGTCTTGTCCCGTCACTGGGCACCTCTGTAAAAAGATTTGCCCCATCCTCCCAACACTCACCCTTTAAGTATTGATAAGCAATGATCAGATCCCACCTCAGTCTTCTCCAGACAAAAAACTCTAAGTCCCTCAGCCTTTCTTTAGAAGAGAGATGTTCTAGTGCCCTGGTCCTCTTCACAGCCCTGAGTCACCAGCCCCTGGAAAACACACAAGTAACCAAGAGTTTAACCTACATTTGGAAAAGACAAAAAATAGGTGAGATTTTAAACTCCAAGTAGTGAGATACCTCCCAATTCTTTAGTAACAGCAGTGAAGCCAACAGTGAAACAAAGAGACTGCATCCATGTTTGTTTGCTTCTCCTGCAGACTTTTATTACCTTTTAAAATTTATCTATTTCTATTCTATCGATTTTCCATAGTGATGAAGGCTGAATTAATTTTGCTGTGTGGGTCATTTAATGTATCAGGAGACAAATTTTGCCTGTTAGACATGGTTTAGAGGAGACAATGCAAGTTTAAATGTCTGGGGTTTGGCAGTTTACAAATCAATTATTTCTGTTAGAGAGCCAAGTGTCACACCGACTGGGAAACAGATTATATCAGATTACTGCACTTTTAATTAGCTGATCGTGACAGGCAAGGTTTTGAAGAGGAAAAGAAATCAATCAGAAGCTGCCAAACTTGGTCAGCCAAGTACACAGAGCCATTATTGAATTGTAGGCATCGTTCTGAGGCAGAACTTGATCTCCTGGGCTCTGCAAGGCGACCCGACTCATACAAGTGATCCATCTTAGAGCCAAAGGTTATTCCAGAGCAAATATTTCCAAGCATTTGTTATAATTAGCCTCTGACAAGATCTGTCACAAAGCAGAATCTCATTAGAGAGGAAGGAGGAACGAGGCACACTCCCCCAGTGACAGGGTGGAACAAATGCCTCCACATGTTAAATGTTCCTGCAGGGCAAGCATGCAGGTGAGGATGTACCTCTCTGCACAGAGAAACACATCTTGGCTGACAGGCTTCAGAGGAATTTCTTTCACCTGTTCAAGGGACCAAAGTGCTTCAAAGCTGAGTCACTATTTGCTTTTCTATCTCATTGGCTTTATAACAAGATAATTCTAGCGACCCAGAGCATCCTGTCCTATAAAGCAAGATTTATGGCATGCTGTCTCAGAACCTAATTCTCTCATGTCTTCACCTCACACAGTCATTTGCTCTGTAAACTACACATACAATGGTCTTCCATCAAGATGGCTCCTCACTGCACAGGCAAATGGGAGTCAAGGTGAGCAGCTCAGCTGAATTATGGTAAAAAGAAGCAGTGTGGCAAGAAGGCCAAAAGCCTCCTGGCCTGGAACAGCAATTAGTGTGGCCAGCAGGACCAGGGCAGTGATTGTCCCTGCTTTGTCTCAGCACTGGCGAGGCCATGCCCCAAATACTGCGTTCAGCTTTGAGCCCTTCACTCCAAGAAGGAAAGTGAGGTTCTGAAGTGGGTCCTGGGAAGGGCAACAAAGCTGGTGAAGGGTCTAGAGCACAAATCTCGCAGGGAGCAGATGAGGGCAGAAGGGCTGTACAGCTTGGAGAAAAGGAGGCTGAGAGGAGACCTTGCTCTCTATAAGTGCCTGAAAGGAGGTTGAAGAAAGGTGACTGTTGGTCTCTTCTCCCAAGTAACAGGATGAGAGAAAATGGCCTCAAGCTGCACTAGGGCAGATTTACATTGCACACAGGGAAAAAAAAGTTCACAGAAAGGATTCTCAAACACTGGAACAGACTCTCCAGGGAGGTGGTTGAAGCCCCATCCCTGGAGGTGCTGAGGGGCATAGTTTAGCAGTGGATTTGCTAGAGTTAAGAGAATGGTTGGACTCTGTGACTTTAAAGGCCTTTTCCAGCCAAAAGAGTTCTATGATTCCATAGAAAAACCAACCAAACACCAGAGGACACGTGAGAAGGTCCTACCTCTACAGGGTACAGAACACAGTGTGTCTGTCTTGTCAGTACACCAATGAGAGGGTAAATTCTAGGAAGCCTGTTGAGCTTTGAATTGTGTAAGGGCACAATGCTTTCCAAAAATCCACCCACAAACAGAGACCACAGAAGGGATTCTTGCTGCCTTCACTACTTTACATTTTAGATCCTGATATGCATCTCTTCTAAAGTGAACTGATGCCTCTGTGTCAACTTCATGCAGGCACCTGGAGGACAAGCACCTGGCTTGTTTTCAGTTTCTCAAGTGGCTTGGTTCTGGCAGAAGAGGACATTCACTCTCAGGCTAACAGAACATTTGTAGGTGTTCAATGATAAGTACATGGTTTGTCCCAAGGACTAGAGTGTTGATTCACACTTCAATTTAGTACATGCTCCAGAAGATTGTTGGATCAGAATGACATTGCTCAGTCCTTTGCAAGAGCAAAGACTCTGGAGGAGGACATGAAAATTATCTCAAGGCTGGAACATCTCTGCTGTGAGGACAGTCTGAGAGAGTTGGGGCTGTTCAGTCTAGAGATGAAAAGGCTCAGGGGCCTGATAAGAAACACGGGGACAAACTTTTACCATAGCCTATTGTGACAGGACAAGGGGTGATGGCTTTAAACTGAATAAGAGAGAGATGTAGACCAGATACAATGAAGAAAGGTTTGATGCTAAGGGTGGTGAGACACTGGCCTGGGTTGCTGAGAGAGGTAGCAGAAGCCCCATCCCTAGAACCATTCCTGATCAGACTGGAGGAGGGTCTGAGCAACTTGACTCTAGTTGAAGATGTCCCTGCTCACTGCAGGGAGAGTTGGATTAGGCTACCTTTACAGGGCCCTTTCAATCTAAACGATTCTCTGAGTCTATGATTCTATGAACTATTTAAGTATCTTCAGTAATTTCCACTTCGAAATATATTTTGTTGTGAAAGACAAAGAAAAGAGCTACCTCTTGCCTGTCTTTAATGTTCCATCTGTTAAGCTCTGAGCCCATTTCCACAGAGGGTTCTGTGGTTATATATCTGCTTTGCTTTTACTCTGCTCCTTAAAATAAAGCTTCCTACCTTGGAAATACAAAAGAAAAAAAAAAGTATATTTTACCAATATAATAACTAAAACCACTGTGGAGAACTATGGCACCCCATAGCTCCCCATGGGGGTTCTGTTTTGTCTAGTCTTTTCTCTGTGTTTCATTGATTAGGTGGGTGCAGAAGCAGAACTTCTTTGTCACTTCACTGGAATCTGTCTGGAAGGCTGCAAAGTGTATCATAAATCAATTCTGCTCAGAGGGCTGCTCGCAGCAAAGTCAATAACAGAGCAGGAGAGCACACAGGCTATCAGAGGAGCCAGAAGGAAGGAAGGAAAATTCCCCAAGACTCAACATAACTGAGCTGCAACCAAACGTGGTCTGATATACAGTACAAGGTCATGTTCATCACTGCCTTCTGCATCTTAATGTGCTGCCGTTAATGCACCACCACCGTGGACCCGATGGGGCAGGTCCAGAGGAGGACCATGAAGGGGGCTGGAGCACCTGTCCTACAAGGACAGGCTGAGGGAGCTGAGGTTGTTCAGACTGGAGAAGAGAAGACTCCAGGCAGACCTAATAGAAGCCTTCCAGTACCCTTCAGGTACCCTTTCAGTACCCCTTCAGGGGCTTACAAGAAGGCTGCAGAGGGACTGTTTCCAAAGGCCTGCAGTGATAGGACAAGGGGCAATGGTTTGAAATGACAGAAAAGCTGATTTAGACTAGATGTTAGGAACAAGTTCTGCACCATAAGGGTCGTGGTACACTGGAATATGTTGCCCAGGGGAGGTAGTTGAGGCCCCATCCCTGGAGCTATTCAAGGTCAGACTCATACAAGGCTCTGGGCAACCTGACCTAGTAGAGGATGTTCTTGCTAATTGCAGAGGGGTTGAACCAGATAACCACTGCAAGTCCCTTCCAATCAAACCATTGTATGAGGACATGTACTAAAGCAAGGATCTTTTGTGAGCAGATGAACCATAACAGTTGTTAACTCACCCTTCAAAGGTAACTTTCTAATTTCACCCCAGTGCAGACTATCTCCAAACCTTTAGGGTTTGTAACTGCATCTTACCCCTTTGTAAAGTTTTGTGCTTCTCATTCCTTATTGCAGCCCTTTTTGGTTCACTCAATATTTATGTGTTTACTGCCAAAACACTAGTTTATGTATTCCAGATGGAATAAAATTGTATTTCATAGCATCCCAGATTCATTAAAGTTGGAAAAGACTTCCAAGGTCATTGAGTCCAACTGTTAACCTAACACTGCCAAGTCTGCCACTAAACCATGTCCCTCAGCATTACATCCACACGTTTTTTGAATACTTCAAGGGATGGTGACTCCACCACTTCCCTGGGCTGCCTGTTCCAGATTTAAGTGAAGACTATTTTCCTAAAAATCAAACTAAACCTCCCTTGGTGCCATTTCCTCTCATCCTATCACTTGTTACTTGACAGAAGAGACCAGCTTACCTCACTCCAACCTCCTTTCAGCGAGACAGTCTCCCCTCAGTCTCCTTCAGCTTCAGTGACCCCAGCTCCTTCAGCTGCTCCACACAAGATTTGTGCTCTAGACCCTTCAGCTTCTTTGCCCTTTGTGTAAAACCTCCTTTGGACAACACCACACTACATCCTATTACTGTTGTCTCTTTCACACCTGGTGTTCTTCTACTGGAGTGCTCTGATACTGGCAAACCATCCTGACACTGAGCAGACACAGTGCTAAGAAGAAAGAACCAGAAAAAATCTGCAGAAATGGACAAAGTTCTGCTCAAGTCATTGTCTACAATTATTAGCCTGCACTAAAAATGATTAAGTGATGCTAAACAAAGTATGCTAGACTGCAGAGACGCTCTTGGTTTAAGCAGTAATCATTTCCCTTCAGTTTAGAGATCAAGGATGGAAATCATTAGTGGAATTTGCCAATCTGTGTGAAATCACAAACAGAAATCCTCTGGGGTCACTGGAGATTTACATTCTCTTTCAGTCTGTTTCCATGATGAATATTAATGGTCTGTGTTTCCCAGCTTCCAGACACTTATTTCTTGATTCTGTTCTCTAACAGAAAGGTTGGGTTTCAAAGGCTGCTTGCTGCTTTTCCTCCCGTCCCTTTGTTGAAAAGTTTAAGGATTTGTAGGCAATTCCTTTGAGAGTCATTAGTCTTAATTTAAGACAAATCCAAAAGTTAATTAAAAGTTTAGTTCATTGACAGATAAAATAAAACTTTACTCTTCTTCACTCTGCAAAATAATGAGCAGGACCAGATGCCAGCTAATAAGCAAAGACCAGGATAAAACCTACAGCCTAATTTCTCATGGCAGCAGCCAGAAATCATACGTTGGAGTTTGGTTTTGATCTTTACTAGTCATTTCCACACCTCCCTACTTGATTACCAAGTCCAAACACACTCTGAAAGTGGCTAGAAAACAACAGAAGCCTGTACCATTAATGACCTCTCTCTGTCAGAAGCAAAAATAGAGATGAAGCCTGTGAAGGTGTAAGCTTTTCCTCCTGCAGCAGCCACAGAAAGAAGACTTGATTTTCACTCTCTAGAATTCTTCTTCCCACCTCCCAACATGGCCTGAAAGGAGTTTTATTTTTTTACTAATGTGATGGCTTGGGAGTTATCCAACCCCCCCCCCCCCCCCCCCCCAACACTTAAGAAATCACCCAGACTAGACCCAACTGTCTGGAAGTTAAGGAATGAAGCTATATTTACAGCTTAGCACAATTTACAAGCAGATATATACACAAATACATACAGTTACATACAAGTTAAAAGTAATACAGAAACACAATACCCCTCCCAGAAGTAATCAGATTGCCAAAAGGCTCTTGACTCAAACCCCCTCTGCCCCTCCTCCTCTCTTTCCCTCCCTTCAGAAATAACCAGATCAACCCACGTATATCTCACGTGGAAAATCTGGAGAGACCTGAGATGAGATGTCAAAAAGATGACAAGGAAGTCAGAGGGAAAAGGGTTAGGTAGAATTAAAGAGTTAAGGCAAAGGCAACCATACAGACTGCCAGAAACAAGGAGCAGAACAGAAATGAGAGCTGAGCAGTGTGTGAGAAGCGAGTGTCTCATCTATATTTTGGCTAGTTGCATTTCTCAGCAGAAGAATGAGTGATAGAGGGTACTGTTGTGGTTTTTTTTTTCTTTCTTCTCACAGCTAAGGATTTCATTTCTCACAGTAAAATGCTCCAATTAGTCTCAAACCAGCACAACTAAGTAGCAGAGAACTTGGCAGATTGATTTTTTTTGCCTGTGCAATTTTACCAGTTCTGCCTGTAAGCATTAACTCTGGAGTTTGCTCACTTTTGCCTCAGCAATTGATTCTGCCTCAGGCCAGTGGTGTCCAGAAACAGCTCTTTCCAAACACTCCCCACCATAAGAAGGACATAGAGTTGTTGGAACACAGCCAGAGGAGGGCCACAAAGATGATCCAAGGGCTGGTGCACCTCTGCTATGAGGACAGGCTGGGGGTGATCAGTCTGGAGAAGGAAAGACTGCAGGAGGACCTTAAAGCTGCCTTCCACTACCTGAAGAAAGCCTACAGAAAGGCTGGAGAGAATTTTTTCATAAGGATTCACTGGACTTTTCATAAGGACTCACTGGACTTTTCATAAGGATTCACTGGACTTTTCATAAGGACTCACTGGACTTTTCATAAGGATTCATTGGACTTTTCATAAGGATTCACTGCCCTTCACATCTTCATAAGGGGGAATGTTTTTTACCCAAGGAAGAGCAGGCTTAGATTGGCTCTTAGGAAGGTGATCTTCTGTACAAGGGTGGTGAGACTCTGGAACAGGTTGCCCAGAGTTGTATGGATGCCCCCTCCATGGAGGTGTTTAAGGGCAGACTGGATGAGGCCTTAGGCAACCAAATCTGTCTGAGAGGTGTACCTGACCACAACAGGGAGGTGGGAGTAGATGATCTCTGAGGTCCCTACCAACCTAGGCCATTCTCTAATTTTACAATTCCCCTTCTCAACTTTTTGCTAGTGTGTTATGAAGAGGAGCATGAATTGTGATTGTGGCAAAAAATTATCATTCAACAGATAGGTTTAAATGCTCCAAATGCTACTTAAATTGAGAGGTGGTTTTTTTTTTTCATGCTGGTGGAAAATAGCCATTGAAATAAAGTGGAATCAGCTGTCAGAGAATTATGTCTCTTGAATTGCTACTGGAGTTTCAATCTCACTGCTCCTGATATTACAACACAGGAGAAAATCTCAAAAAGCTAATGAGGTGAAATTTTAA
This sequence comes from Pogoniulus pusillus, assembly GCF_015220805.1. NCBI lineage: Eukaryota > Metazoa > Chordata > Aves > Piciformes > Lybiidae > Pogoniulus > Pogoniulus pusillus. The sequence goes on along the minus strand of NC_087265.1, from coordinate 28,366,386 downwards.
ACTGTTGCTGCTAAGAAGAGGTGTCCCATGTATGATCCTCCATCTGATGTGGACCAATGGACAGAGTCATACAGAAGCACAGACATAGAATCATAGAATCATAGAACCAACCAGGTTGGAAGAGACCTCCAAGATCATCCAGTCCAACCTAGCACCCAGCCCTAGCCCATCAACTAGACCATGGCACTAAGTGCCTCATCCAGGCTTTTCTTGAACACCTCCAGGCACGGTGCCTCCACCACTTCCCTGGGCAGCCCATTCCAATGGCAATCACTCTCTCTGGGAAGAACTTCCTCCTAACATCCAGCCTAGACCTCCCCCGGCACAACTTGAGACTGTGTCCCCTTGTTCTGTTGCTGGTTGCCTGGCAGAAGAGACCAACCCCCACCTGGCTACAATGTCCCTTCAGGTAGTTGTAGACAGCAATGAGGTCCCCCCTGAGCCTCCTCTTCTCCAGGCTAAACAACCCCAGCTCCCTCAGCCTCTCCTCACAGGGTCTGTGTTCCAGGACTTTCACCAACTTTGTTGCCCTTCTCTGGACACGTTCCAGCACCTCAACATCTCGTTCCCTGACTTTGCTTTAACCCACAGCCTGGATCATCAAAAGATTTTACTGAGCTACAGAATTGAATTAATTTCTTCAAATACCTGAACAGCTCTGAACTTATAATGAGTTAGGGAATACCACCTGGGATCTGGTTTTCCTCATCAATCTACCTCTGAATGCATGCAATGATGTGAAGGACGTTTTGAATGGTGGCTTTGAATGGAATGACAAGTTTCAAGAGTGACTGAGGAATTACTGAACATTTATCACATCACATGAAGCCAGGAATACTTATCAGACTTCATCACTGAGAAGTCTTGCAGGCTTTCCAGGTGTTTACTAAACAAAAGATAATTTGGTCATCATTCCACACAGAAAACAAACTTTCTGTAACTTTTGATTGCAGAGTCAAGAGTCCTGGAAAAAAGCAATCAGAAAGAATCACAGAATGTTAGGGGTTGGTAAGGACCTTGAAAGATCATCCAGTCCAACTGTTCTGTCAGAGCAGCATCACCTAGAGCAGGTCACACAGGAACACATCCAGGTGGGTTTTGAATGCCTCCAGAGAAGGAGACTCCACAACCTCTCTGGGCAGCCTGCTCCAGGGCTCTGGCACCCTCACACTGAAGAAGTTTTTCCTTATGGACATGTGGAACCTCCTCTGCTCCAGCTTGCACCCTTGTCCTATCACTGGACATCACTGAGCAGAGTCTGGCTCTGTCCTCCTAACACTGCCCGTCACATCTTTATAAACATGAATGAGGTCACCCCTCAGGCTCCTCTTCTCCAAGCTAAAGAGCCCCAGCTCCCTCAGCCTCTCCTCACAAGGGAGATGCTCCACTGCCATCAGCATCTTTGTGGCTCTGTGCTGGACTCTTTCATGCAGTTTTTTGAGGTCCTTCTTGAACCAAGGAGCCCAGAACTGGACACACTATTCCAGATGTGTCCACACGAGGGCAGAGTAGGGGGGGAGGAGAACCTCTCGATCTACTAACCACAGCCCTTCTAATGCACCCCAGGATGCCATTGGGGCAGAGTGGCTGGAGAGCTGCCTGGCAGAAAGGGATCTGGGGGTTGTAATAGACAGGCAGCTGAATATGAGCCAGCAGTGTGCCCAGGCAGCCAAGAAGGCCAATGGCATTCCTGACTTGTATTAAAAATACTGTGGCCAGCAGCAGGGAGGTGATTGTCCCCTTGTGCTCGGCTTTGGTGAGGCCACACCTCGAGTATTGTGCTCAGTTTTGGGCACCACAACACAAAAGAGATGTGGAGGTGCTGCAGCAGGTCCAGAGGAGGGCAACAAAGCTGGGGAAAGGCCTACAGAATAAATCTTATGAGGAGCAACTGAGGGAGCTGGGGCTGGTTAATTTGAAACAGAGGGGGCTGAGGGGAGACCTCATTGCTGTCTACAGCTACCTGAAAGGACATTGTGGAGAGGCTGCTGCTGGTCTCTTCTTCCAGGTTAACTGGAGACAGAACAAGGGGGAATGGCCTCAAGCTGAGACTGGGGAGGTTTAGACTGGACATTAGGAAAAAGTTTTTCATGGAGAGAGTGGTCAGGGACTGGAATGAGCTGCCCAGGGAGGTGGTGGAGTCACCGACCCTGAGTGTGTTTAGGGATATGGTTTAAGGTGAATCTTGCAGAGTAGAGTTATAGGTTGGCCGTGGTGATCCTGAGGGACTTTTCCAACCTGGATGTTTCTGTGATTCTGTGATTGGCCTTCTTGGCCACAAGAGCACATTGTTGGCTCGTGGTCATTTTTCTGTCTACCAGGACTCCTGGGTCCCTTTGCCCAGAGCTGCTCTCCATCGGGTTAATCCCCAACCTATACTGTTCCATGGGGTTGTTCTTTCCCAGATGCAAGACTGTATGCTTGGCCTTGTTTTTCAATGTCTTGACCCCCTGAGAGACCTTGTCCTCTGCTGTATTTTCACAGGACTGACAGGAACACTAAAGAGCCCCAGGCTTTCATCCACAATCCCAAGCTTGTATCAGCATAGAGAGGTGAACACCATTCAGTTGCCAAACTAAATGTGTACTCAGGAGAAGCTCTTCCACACCATGTTTCTCAGAACACCCACAGACCTTTAGGTCCAGTAATGTTTTTGGTGGCAAACCCCACCTCCTATAGTAACAAAGAACAGAGAAGCTTCAAGCCAATTAGAGAAAATGGGCCAGAGTGAGTCAACATTCAATAAGTCACGAGGTAGAAAAGTACTCACCTTGAAGCAGTCAATATGTGCATTGCATGTGGGTGTTTAGCAGAATACTTCACCCACAGTTTAATTAACTGTGCAAACAATTAACACTCCTCAAGTACAAGGACTGAAAACTCTCTGCACAGCTGAAATGAAGATGTTGTACTCTTCAGAAGCAAACCCTCTGACATGGCTGGCTCCACACATTGTGATCTTTAGTGATGGCCAGGGACTCCTGGGGCAGGGCGTGCAAGCGGAAGGCTGCTCAGGACTTCATGGGTCCCCAGGAGGGGGGCACAGTGCTCCTTCAGAGCTCCCCTTGCTGGAGACATCTCAGAGGAGATCATCGGGGGGGGGGGGGGGGGGGGGGTACTGTTCAGCCTGGAGAAGAGGAGGCTCCAGGGAGACCTTGAGGCAGCCTTCCAGTACATGAAGAGGGCTACAAGAAAGCCAGAAAGGGACTTTTGACAAGGGCTTGTAGTGCTAGGATGAGAGGGAATGGACTGAAGTTTCAAGAGGGCAAATTTAGACTGGAGATTAGGAAGAAATTCTTTCCAATAAGCATGGTGAGACCCTGGAACAGGTTGCACAGGGAGGTTGTGGATGCCCCCTCCCTGGAGGTGCTGAAGATCAGGCTGGATGAGGCCTTGAGCAAGCTGCTCTAGTGGGAGATATTGCTGCCCATGGCATGGAGGTTGGAACTAGATGATTTTTAAGGTCCCTTCCAACTCAAATCAGTCTATGAATCTATGAAGTTCCTGCTTTGCCTTATCCTCCACAGCCACCAACCTGCTGTGCAGAGACGATCCCAGAGAAAGGAATTCCCAGGTAACTGGCTAAGGAAGCTGCTGCTTTCCTTTCTGTTAATATCACCAACAAATACTGTTTGATAAGTAATTAAATGGGCCCAGAATGATGTGAGATTAATACTTAGGAAGAAAAGGCTGGAGAAGTAGCATGGGGCAGGGAATTCTTCCTGAGAAAACACTGGGGGAAATAAGAGAGGACAGCGATAGAAAGATGGAGCAAACAGCAACATTCCTGCACTTTCTTTGTATTACAAGAGGTAATTCCTTGGTATGACAGGGAGGGTGAAGCACGTTTGCAGCCAGAGCAGCAGATCTTTTAGATTCAAGTATGTTCAAGCACCCATTGCAATATTACTGAGCACCAATGGTTTTCAATTCTTATTTTCATTTCAGAGTCCTTCATTATTGACCTGGGGAGGTACACAGAGTAAATGAAAGGTTGCTGTCAGTCAGCTTTAGTGGACTTTCTGATCCACAGTCAATTCAGTCTTCAGGATCTGTGATTGAGAGGCTAAAAGCCTTGCCATCACACCCTCCTCAAACATTGCTTAGGTAAAGCCACTCACTGTAGGGGACAGACTGGCTGCCACACGTGCAAGGGTGCATTTTGATTTCATTTCTGTTTAAATCTGTGGACAAGCAGAATTCAAGCTGTGAAAAGACAGGTAGGGTTGGGAAGGCTGTAATAAGAGCATTCCAGAGATGGTTCTGCTGCATATCACGGGGTTCAAACACTGCTGGGGAAAAGCACAAAAGGGAAAAGTTGGGAATGAAATGAAAGATATTCCCTGTAAATCTTAGGTAATTCCTCTGATAGCAGCTGATCTACAAGAACAGCAACAGGCTTGGCTGGGATTCAACAGCCTGGTTCAATCCTCTTAACCTTTGCCAATTGGTTTATACAGGTTTAACTGCATCTGGCTGGCTCCTGAGCAGCTGTGAAAAAGACACATCAAATGCTGACACAGGTACTGTGCAAGACAAGAGAGGAAGGAGGTTTCCAGGCAGTCACTGGGACATGCAAGATTTTCTTTGATCTCTCTGGCCTCTGAAGGAATGTTTTTTTTAATTATAATTTATACTGCAAATCACTTTCCTATGGTTACCTCATTCCTGCTGAAATATACTTCTGTACCTGCTTGAAAGCTCCTGTGGCCTTTAAACTGATCTTAGGAAAAGAGGTAAATAAAGAGGACTCTGAGGCAATGGGTGCTACTGCTGTTCTGCTGAGTTTTCCTTCCTTCCTTCCTTCAATTTCTGAAAATAAAATGTGGCATTTGCTTTGTTGTTTATGTCCAACCACGTGAAAGTGGTCAACACCTGGGCTGGGGCAATCTCAAGCACAAATCCAGGCTGGGCAAGCACTGGCTCAAGAGCAGTCTTGAGGAAAAGGACTTGGGGGTGTCAGTTGATGAAAAACTCTCCTAGAGCCAGCAATGGTCACTGGCAGCCCAGAAGGCAGCTGTGTGCTGAGCTGTATCCAAAGCAGTGAGAGCAGCAGGACAGAGAGGGGGCTCTGCCCCTCTGCTCTGCTCTGCTCTGCTCTGCTCTGCTCTGCTCTGCTCTGCTCTGCTCTGCTCTTGTGAGACCCCACCTGGAGCACTGTGTCCGGTTCTGGTGCCCTCAGCACAAGAAGGACATGGAGCTGCTGGAGTGGGTGCACAGGAGGCTACAAAGACGATCAGAGGGATGGAGAACCTCCTTAAGTGGGACAGGCCAAGAGAGTTGTGTCTGTTCAGCCTGGAGAAGACTCTGAGGGAGACCTCAGAGCAGCCTTCCAGTACCAGGAGGGGGCTACAAGAGAGCTGGGGAGGGACTTTTCACAAGAGCTTGTAGCAATAGGATGAGACGGAGTGGATTGAAGTGTGAGGAGGGCAGATTTAGACTGGGATTTAGGAAGAAATTCTTTCCAGTGAGGGTGGTGAGACACTGGAACAGCTTGCCTAGGACGTTGTCAATGCCCCTCCATGGGAACGAAGCCTTGAGCAAGCTGGTGGAAGGTGTCTCTGCCCATGGCAGAGGGGTTTGAACTCGATGATCTTCAAGGTTCCTTCATACTCAAAGCATCCTATGAATCTACGAATAAGAAAGTAACAAGCTACTTACTGCTATGAAAAGAACTGTGAAGGCATTTTCCTTCCTTTAAGAAACTTCAGCCTTCTTTCAGAAGAATGAAAAGCCAGGAGAAATGTGTCCCTATGCTATGGACATGACCTTGACAGTAGCTGAGTAAAGCTACCCAACCTGAACGCCACTGAATCACTTCTCCCTAAGTCGTTCTGAAGTTGTTTGCAACCTGAGCTTTAGTGAGTTTGTGGCTGCATTTTTGAATCCATTCAAAGACCAAATTAGCTTTGAAACTAAGTCTCTCCCACTAAAACTCTGAAGTACAGCTACCTATTATTTGTCCCCTTTTTATGACCAGAAAAGACCCATGTTTATTTAATGTTACACTTCATTAACCAACTTTCATTTCTTCAGAACAGGCAATTGAACCTCTGATGGCATTTTGTCTCCTTTTGCTCGTGGTGAGCAGGATAATGATATATGACCTGAAAAACTTAAGGGTGACACCAAGAGTACTGCCCCTCAGGTGTATCAACATCAAAGCTCTGTGAGTTAAGACCTGGTAGATCGAACGCTCAACTTTCCAGGTACCTCATTTAGTGTTCTGAGACATTCAGCCATAAAACAATGTCATGAATAAACTGTAACTGTTGATTGTAATTGTCACTTCATGACACTTGCCAAATACTTCTTTCATTCAGTTCCTGCAATGCTGCAGTAAACCAAATTCCACAGCAAAAAAAAAAATATATACTATCTAGGAGACAGAATCCTACTCACACAGGTAGGAATAAAAATGCCCTTTGTTGCATGCATGAGCTGGGGCACCTCTTCTATGGGGACAGGCTGAAAGAATTGGGGCTGTTCAGCCTGGAGAAGAGAAGGCTCCAGGGAGACTCTAGAGCAGTATTTCAATATCTGAAGGGGACTTACAGGAAAGCTGGGAAGGGACTGTTTAAAAGGGCTTGTGGTGATAGGATGCAGGGTGACAGTTTGAAACTGGAGCGGGGGAGATTTAGGTTGGACATCAGGAGGAAGTTCTTCACACCGAGCCTGGCGAGACAGTGGAACAGGCTGCCCAGGGGTATGATTGAGGGCCCATCCCTGGACACATCCAAGATCAGACTCAGTGTGGCCCTGGGCAGCCTGCTTAGTTGGAGGTGGCCCTGCTGAGTGCCAGGGGGTTGGCTAAGATGACCTTTGAGGGTCTCTTCCAACCCAATGAAATCAGTGAATCTGCAACTTCATGGCAGCTGCGGCTACTGCGGCTGCTGCGGCTGCTGCTGCGACTCTGGGTTTGCTGTCAGCAGCTACCATCCTCCCAGTAGCTATCTACTGCTCTGGCAGAAAGTGACTCAGCACCAATTAACGAAGTTGACACTAAATGGGATGGCTGCAGGCTGATCTAAGTGTGAGCCCTTTGGTGCTTGCCCCTTAGCTCAGCCACCTCAAACCCTCTGGCATACGCTCTGTTCCTGACAGCTGTACCCAGTGTTACTGGTACTGAAAGAGATCTGAAGTAAAAATATAACAAAGCTAACACATTGCTGACCTCTGTGACAACAAATGGAAACCTCCCACTTGTGTCATATGGCTGCAGAAATTAACAGAGGGTTTGTACATTTCCGTACGCTGAAGGCACTGGCAGAGCTGCTCCTATCTAGGGTGCAGCAGGACCCAGGAGCTGATAGCAAGAACTACTCACACAAATTCTCAGCAAATTCTACTGATTTTCAGCTTTTATTTACAAAGTACTAAGGAGCTAGGATTGATCACAGATGTTGAGATTGAGCCCAAAGCTGAGTTTAGAGAGGTGGGGAGTTGAGAGGAGTTAAATAACAAACTATGTTATTTAAGATGTACATTCACTTAGAACTATTTATCTCTACACCAAAAAACACAACTGCACAACCTTGAGAGTGCTCTTCTTGTTTCTTGCTTTCTTTGTTGCCTTTGTCTAGCCAGCTGTTCTGTCAGTTGCTCACGAGAGACAGGGAACTACTGGATAGAGTCCAGCAGAAGCTACGAACATGCTAAGGGGCCTGGAACAACTCTTTGAGGAGGAAAGGCTGAGAGGCCCGAGGCTGTTTAGCCTGGAGAAGAGCAGCCTGAGAGGGAATCTTCTCAATACTCAACAAAAGCTAAAGGGTGGGGGACAAGAGGATGTAGTCAGACTCTTTTCAGTGGTGCCCAGGGACAGGACAAGCAGCAACAGACACAAACTGGAACCCAGGAGGTCTCATCTGAAAAGGAGGAGAAACTTCTTTGCTGTGGCGGTGCTGGAGCCTTGGAGCAGGCTACTCAGCGAGGTTGTAGAGTCTCCTTCTCTGGAGAGATTCCAAACCCACATGGACATTGTGGTCCTGGGCAACCTGCTGCGGGTGACTGCTTTAGCAGGGGAGTTGGACTAGACGACCTTTAAAGGTGTCCTCCACCCTGAAGCATTCCATGACTCTATGATCCGTAGAGACTTTTGAAGCCATGGTGCATTCAGCAGATTGGTTGATCTTCCAATGGGAGCCTTATCTTTCAGAAAACGAGCATCTCCTTTTTCCCTTCTCTAGTTCTAAAGGGACGCATGTTGGTACCACTGTTACCAAGAGAAATCATGCGGGCGAGGCAGCCCCTAGAGCAAGCCACACTTCTTCCTGAGGACCCATGCTCACACTCTGGGGGGTTGTTCATAATGCTCACACTTTGGGGGGTTGTTCATAATGAATTCCTGGCCACCCAGAAGAAGGATCTGGGGGCTGTTTCAAGGCACTGTCACTGCAGCCTTAAGACATTTTGTTGCCAGGGGTAGGAGCATCTCACATATAACACAGGTAATGATTGAAAAAAAGGAAGAAGAAAGAGAAGAATGGGAGGAAAAAATGTGAGGAATGAATGAGGGGAGTGGGAGTGGAGCTGTTTAATTTGAAAAAGAGGAAACTGAGAGGAGATCTCATTGCTGTCTACGGCTACCTGAAAGGACATTGTGGAGAGGTTGGTGCTGGCCTATTCTCACAGGTAAATAGTGACAGAACAAGAGGGAATGGCCTCAAGCTGCAACTGGAGAAGTTTAGACTAGATATTATGAAAAAAATATTCCCAGGAAGAGTGGTCAGGCATTGGAATGGGCTGCCCAGGGGGGTGGTTGAGTTACCAACCCTGGATGTGTTTAAAAGTCACTTGGATGTGGTGCTTGGGTGAACCTTGTAGAGTAGGAATATCAGTGGGACTTGGGGATCTTGAGGGCCTTTTCCAACCTGAGTGTTTCTATGATTCTGTGAGAGAGGAAGGACTGTGTGTATTGAACAGCTTCACATGGAAAACTTTGCATTCACTGAGTCAGGGTAGCATGAAGTTGAAATTCTGCATCTGATTGCCACTATTACATCTTACCTCGGGTCACTTTGGCATTAGTTTGTGCTGGTGTGCTTTGCTATGATGTCTCAGAGGATGAGGATAAGAACTCAGTGCATCTTGGGAAAAAAGGTTTAGCAGAGTAGCCCTGGCCACCTGCTCAACCACCAACTGTTCACACATTTATTCCCCCCCTCTTTTTTTTAAGCAAATGTGCCAAAGTATATCAAAACATACTCATCAGAGCACTAAATTAATAAACTGGAACAAGGTGTCAGTTTAAATCAGAAGTGTGGTGAAAAGATATATTAAAAAGGTTTGAAAACCACTCCTCTCTTGGTTTTGTCCTTGAAGGGTAACTTAGTCCCTCCAGCATTCTTTTCTCATTCAGCGGCTTCCTGCAGCTTCCTGACACCCATAGCAAAGGCTCCCTCCTCCTGCCACCCTGAGCCTCAGGCTCCTGGTCCTACACTTCTCTCACATCTTTGCATCCCCCAACATTTTCTTCATGCTGAGCTCACTCACCAGACAGAAACTATTCCATTCCCTCCACAACAAACACCCCAAACACACTGACTGGCCTGTTCCCTTTCCATCTGTTACCTCATTTCAGAAGTCTTCATACAGGTCCTGTAGAGTCCTTGTAAGCAAACTGGAATCAACCCAGCTGAAATCCAGCTTCTTTTTATCACTGTCAAACAGGGAGGCAGCTCAGTTTGTGCAGACCTACAGACTGAAGAAACAGGAAATGGAATTTTCTGTTCTATGGAAATAGTTTCTTTCCTGCTATTTTCACCATTTTAAATTCAGGATGAAAATCAGAAAATGCAGCTTCTAACCTGAAGTAATTCTGATTTTTACCTACATTCAGAATATGTTGCAGTGTATTTTCTGCATGGCATAAATCAGCACATTTGGTATTTTAAACACACAGTGATTTTGTAATTAAAATACAGATGATTTCCAAGGCAGGTCCAAAATGCCTTTCATTTTGGTTTGATCAATTTCTGTCCCAGCTATCCTTACAAGAGCTTCACTAATTTGAATTCAGTTCAAGAGAGACACAAGACAGAATGCTTTCCACAAGATAGGTCCCAATCATTTGCTGTGGTAAAGCACAAGTATTATTATAAACTCTGCAGCTAACAATCATCAGGAAATCATTAAACTTCTACAGTAGGTTAAGATGGGCAGAAATGCTCACTGTGGTTGGTTATCTGGTTTGCAGTATGAGTACTGAAGAGCAAAACCACCTGACAGTCTGCTGTCTTCTCTTTTTCTTTTCCTCCCTTATCTTTTTTCCATTCCTTTCTTTTTTCTTTACTTCTTCCTTTCCAGTATTTTTCTTTTAGTTTTCCTTTCATTCTTTTATTTTTCTTTTCCCTTTCCTGTATTTTTCTTTTAGTTTTTCTTTCCTTTTTCTTTTATTTTTCCTTTTCTTTTCCTTTTCTTTTATGTTATTTTTCTTTCCCCTTTTCTTTCTTTTCTTTGCCCTCTCCTCTCTTTCTTTTTTCCCCCACTATTTCTTAGCACTTTAGTTTCCAAGATGAACTATTTCTTTTTATTCCAGGCACCTTTAGATACCCAACACTTGTAGGAGAGCGGATTTTACCAACCTAGAGTCCTGTGTTTAATCTAGTGCCATGGAGTGTAACATTCTGATCTTTATTTCTTATCAAATACCTCTAGGGGTGAGGAAAACATTCTCACAAATCTTCAGCAGGGAACTGGAACTACTTCTTGTAACCACTTCAAATAAAATTAGAATGTGACAGAACTGTGTAAACTTCTGGGGTTTCTGAGTGTTAGAGGAGGGTCCTCCCCTGCTGCATTCACTGGCAAAGGCCACCAATAATCCCCAAACCATCTCAGGCTGAAACACAAAGAACCTTTAGGAGCTGGTACGCTCTAAAGCTCAGCAATTTGCTAGTTTCAAATTCTAAGTATAGAAAACACAGCCTGAGGCTACTCATGCTGCACTCCAGCTGACACCAGGCCAGTGATGGCTTCAATTATTTCTTTTCAGAGATGTAAAAATTCACGTGCAGAGAATCTCCAGGTGTGATAAAATCTGTCCTTTCTGGCTGAAAGTATAACCCATGTCTGTCCCACTCAGTCAGAACATTTCATGGCTACACAACAGCCACCTGCTTAATGGGCACACACAGGGCATAGTCAGCAATAGCACCAACTTTAGTTTTAAATGGAGCCTGTGAGAATTTGCTGGAGGACAGTCCCTCCCTCCCTCCCTCCCTTCCTTCCTTCCTTCCTTCCTTCCTTCCTTCCTTCCTTCCTTCCTTCCTTCCTTCCTTCCTTCCTTCCTTCCTTCCTTCCTTCCTTCCTTCCTTCCCTCTCTCCCTCCCTCCCCCCCTCCTTCCTTCCCTCCCTCCCTCCTTCCTTCCAAATTCCTCCCTTCTGAATTCTTTCCTTCCAATTTTCTTCCTTCCTTCTGAATTCCTTCCTTCCAAATTCCTTCCTTCTGAATTGCTTCCTTCCAAGTTCCTTCCTTCTGAATTGCTTCCTTCCTTTGTTTTTTTTTTCCTCTCCTGATGCAAAAAAAAATGTCCTTGCAGTTAGATGTCATTAACCTCATTGCTTCCTCTAGCCCATCAAGTTGCTCATGTGGATGCTTCCTAATCTGCTTTGGAATTTAAGAGTTTATTGTAATCAAGGTAGAGAAAATTTGGTTAGCAAAGACCTGTTTATTAGACTCTTAAGTAAATCTGTTTGATTTGGAACCTAGTGGCCAAAGAGCTTAGCAAGAGGACATAAAGTACAACGTCTAGCAGAGGGGATCAAAACACCAGCACCTAAAGTAAGATAGGACCACAACCTCCCCATCTGGCTGAGGGGAACATACTTGTGTCAGGGATGGATGCTCTCAGTTCTGTCAGAGTCATTCTTCTTCTCATAGGATAATACAGATGTGTTTGCAGGGAACTAAGTGTTTTCTCCCCTCCCTTTCACCCCACATCAAACTTTTTGGCGATACCAGTCTGCTTTCTTGCACTGTCCGGGTTCTTCTCTGTACAAAATAAAAGAGAGGTCAAGAGGAAGCAAAGAGAGAAGATGCTCTAGCATATCTCAGGTCTCAGGGCTCCAGACAGACTTCCAGAGTTTGCAATCACTGAATTCTCTATCAGTGCTAAATGGAATGATTTGCTGGAATAGAGGCGGCACGCCAGGACATTAAACTTATTAAATTCAAAATTGGAAATGCAAGCTGCAAAAGCAATCCAGATGTTGCTTTATATGAAAAACTGTCCAGTTATTTACTGCAAATTGTGTCAGCTCTAGCACAGACCCAGGTTTTTCTGGCATTCACCTATCACACTGTCTGTCATACAAACCTGCCCAGAATTAAAGCTCACATCCCTTTAACATCTCAGCCAAGCGTTGTCGGCCAATGCTCTTGTTCTGATGGCTGACATTAGTGACAGCTGCCAGAACACACAGCTAAATTGCTCAAGAGATCCCTTGAAGGCCTGCACAGCAATGCTCAGTACCTAAAAAGAACTGATATGTATCTTTCTGTTCAGCAGTTTATAGTTGTAGGCTTTATTCTTTCACAAGAACCTTTATAAATCATATTTCTCCAGAGCCATTTCTTCAGGCATGACTGGCATGAACAAAGAGGGAACTGGAATCGACAGTGGGGAAGTTAAAACAATGAGCAGAAGCTATCATCTGAGAGAGATCTACTGACAGAGTCCAGAGGAGGGCCACAAGGATGATCCAAGGCTGGAACACCTTTGCTATGAGGATAGGTTCAGAAAGCTGGGGTTGTTCAGCCTGAAGGAGAGAAGGTTCCAGAAAGACCTTAGAGTAGCCTTCCAATACCTGAAGGGATCCTACAGGAAGGTTGGAGAGGGACTTTTCATAAGGATGTCTAGAGATAGGACAAGGAGGAATGGTTTGAAGCTGGGAGAGGGTAGGTTGAGACTGGATCTTAGGAAGAAGTTCTTCAGTATGAGGGTGGTGAGACTCTGGAACAGGTTGTCCAGAGTGGTTGTGGATGTCTCCACCCTGGAGGTGCTTAAGGGCAGGTTGGATGAGGCCTTCAGCAACCAAGTCTAGTTGAGAGGCATCTCTACCCATGGCAGGGGTTTGGAATAGATGATCTCTGAGGTTCCTCCCAACCTGAGCCATTCTATGACTCTCTGATTCTACGTGTTAAAAAAGTAGAAACACTGAGGTGAAATAGCTGAGGTCAAACCTGAGGTGAGTAGAAGAGGCCAAAGGAGAGCACAGGTCTCCAACTCCTGGCCTGGGGTAGGCGGCAGGCAGCGGTGGCTGTAATTAGCACTGTTGCTCCCCACGTTACTCATGTCAAGGATATTTACCTACTTAAAGCTGTGAGCACAGCTGAAGAGTCACATTGAGGCTCCCTTGAACAACCAGGTTGTTCTTTTCTCATTAGCACAGTATATATACATACAGGACAAGGCTGTCTCAGCAGTAGATTTAATTCAGCAACTAAGCCTTGGCAGGCAGGGCACATTTCAAATTCTCTAAAGCTGTTTGTTTAGGCCCTGTTAATTTTAGCCCTGAAGAAGCTGACCACAAATTTGTTTCATGGCTGCTGCCATACCCCCAGCAGGTTCTGTTTGTTCTTGTTGATAAATATATTTGCAGTCAGTTAATTTTTAAGTGCATTTTGTTTGTTGAGTTTTTTTGTTTTCAGGTCAAGGAATAAACCAGCAATAACACCTTTAGTTGGTTGTAAATATGTATCAAAATTTAAACTACTCCCACCTCTGCAGGGTTTGGACAAGAAGCAAGGATGATGAAGGAACCAGAGAGGAGAAGACTGAGAAGGTATCTGATAAATGTCTATAAATACATGAGGGCTGGGCATTAGGAAGGGGCAGCCTCTGCTCACTTGTGCCTTGTGACAGGGATAGGACAAGGAAACTACAGGACAGGAAGCATTGCCTCATCATAAGGAAGAAGTCATAGAATCATAGAATCAACCAGGTTGGAAGAGACCTCCAACATCATCCAGTCCAACCTAGCACCCAGCCCTAGCCAGTCAACTAGACCATGGCACTAAGTGCCTCATCCAGGCTTTGCTTGAACACCTCCAGGCATAGCGACTCCACTACCTCCCTGGGCAGCCCATTCCAATGCAAATCACTCTCTCTGGGAAGAACTTCCTCCTAACATCCAGGCTATACCTCCCACAGCACAACTTGAGACTGTGTCCCCTTGTTCTGTTGCTGGTTGCCTGGGAGAAGAGATCAACCCCCACCTGGCTACTATCTCCCTTCAGGTAGTTGTAGACAGCAATGAGGTCTCTTCTGAGCCTCCTCTTCTCCAGGCTAAACACCCCAGCTCCCTCAGCCTCTCCTCATAGGGTTTGTGTTCCAGGCCCCTCACCAGCTTCATCACCCTTCTTTGGACATGTTTCAGCACCTCAACATCTCTCTTGAATTGAGGGGCCCAGAACTGGACACAGGACTCAAGGTATGGCCCTGTTGAGTACAGGGGAAGAATAACCTCCCTTGTCCTGCTGGCCACACTGTTCCTGATGCAGGCCAGGATGCCATTGGCTTTCTTGGCCACCTGGGCACACTGCTGGCTCATCTTCAGTCTACTATCTACCAGCAACCCCGGGTCCCTTTCTTCCTGGCTGCTCTCCAGCCACTGGAATAGGCTCCGCAGAGAGGTTGTGGAGTCTCCTTCTCTGGAGACCTTCAGGACTTGTCTGGATGTGTTCCTGTCTGACCTGCACTAGATTCTACGGTCCTGCTTTGGCAGGGGAGCTGGCTCCAAAAATCTCCAGAGGTCTCTTCCAACCCCTAATATCCTGTGAGCCTATGAGCCTGTGACATGGAGATGCAAAGCTCTATCAACCTAAATCGTTCCATCTTTATCAGTGCTCTTGATCAGGAGTTAGAGGGTACCAACAATTAGTTTTCAGATGGCATCAAGCTAGATGGGAGTGTTAATCTGCTTGAAGGTAGGGACGCTCTAGAGAAAGACTGAGACAGATTGGATCCATGGGCTGCAGTCAGTGGGATGTGCTGCAACAAGGCCAAATGCCAGGTCCTGCCATGGGGCCAAAACAACCCCATGCAATGCTGCAGGCTTGAGGAAGTGTGGCTGGAAAGTTGTTCTGCAGAAAGTACCCTGGGGTTCTAATGGACAAGTGGCTGAAGATGAGCCAGCAGTGTGCTTAGGTGGCAAAGAAAGCCAATGGCCTCCTGGCTTAGATCAGCAACGGTGTGGCCAGCAGGAGTAGGACAGGTATTGTCCCCCTGTACTTGTCATTGGTGAGGCCACACCTTGAGTGATGTGTTCAGTGTTGGACACCTCAAGACAAGAAAGTCATCATGGGGCTGGAGCAGGTGCAAAGAAGAGCAACTAAGCTGGTGAAGGGACTAGAGAATGAGTCTGATGAGGAGTGGCTGAGGGAACTGGAACTGTTTAGTGTGAAGAAGAGGAGACTGAGGGGACGTCTTGTCACCCTCTACAACTACCTGAAAGGACAACAGAGAGTGGTGGGTGCTGGTCTCTCCTCACAGGTATTCTGGGTTGATGAAAAGCTCAACATGAGATGGCAGTGTGCACCTGCAGCCCAGACAGCAACCGTGTCCTGGGCTCCATCAAGAGAAGCGTGGCCAGCAGGGCAAGGGAGGGGATTCTGCCCCTTTACTCTGCTCTTGTCAGACCCCACCTGAAGTACTGTGTGCAGTTCTAGAGCCCCCAACACAAGAAGGACATGGAACTGTAAGAGCAAGTCCAGAGGAGGACCACGAAGATGCTGAGAGGGCTGGAGTAGCTCTGCTATGAGGACAGGCTACAGGAGTTGGCACTTTTCAGCCTGGAGAAGAGAAGGCTTTGAGGAGACCTTATAGTGGCCTTCCAGTATCTGAAGGGGGCTACAGGAAAGCTGGGGAGGGACTATTTACAAGGTCTTGTAATGACAGGACAAGGGGTAATGGGTTTAAACTGGCAGAGGGGAGATTTAAACTAGCTATTAGGAAGAAGTTCTTTACAGTGAGAGAGGTGAGACACTGGAACAGGTTGCCCAGAGAGATTGTGGCTGCTCCCTCCTTGGAGGTGTTCAGGGCCAGGTCAGATGAGGCTTTGAGTGACCTGCTCTTGTGAGAGATGTCCCTGCCTATGGTGGGGGGTTAGAACTGGATGATCCTTGAGGTCTCTTCCAACCTAAACCATTCTATGATTTAATGACAGAACAAGAGGGAAGAGACTCAAGCTGCACCTGGGGAGGTTTAGGCTGGACATTAGGAAAACTGCTTTCACTGCAAGAGCAGTCAGGCCCTGGAACAGGCTGCCCAGGAGGTGATGGAGTCATCATCCCTGGATGTGTTTAAAGGTCATTGATATGCGGTGCTTAGTGATATGGGTTAGTGGTGATCATGGTAGAGTAGGGCTAATGGCTTGTGCTAGTTTGAAGCTAACTCAAATGTTTTGGTGAGAAGGATTAGATCACAGGCTGTGAAAGGGAAACAAGGTGTGATGGTTTGGGTGTTCCCCGCCCCCCACACACTTTAGAAATACCCAACTAGACTCAGCTGGCTCTGGGAATATAAATGAAGCTATTTATTTACAGCTAGCACAATGTACAAGCAGCTATTTACAGTATATACAGTTATATACAGAAATATACAAGGTAAAAGTAAATACAGCAACACAACTCCCCTCCCAGAAACCTGAGTCCCCAGGAGGGGCTCTCAACCACCCCTGCACCTTCCCCCTGCCCCTCTCAACCTTACCCCAGTCCCAAGGAAGAACAGAGGTTCAGCCAAGAGGTTATGAAGCAAAGGTGGGTTAGTCCAAATGGAAGGTGAGGTTAGGGAGATGCAGCTCAGTCAGAGCCCAGACAGAAAGTGAAGACAAAATGGCCAGAGTGTTATCTAATATTTTCCTTTCTTCAGCAAGACTCTGAGGGAATAGACATCCCCACTGTTTTCCTTTCACAGCCTATGATTTAGTTCTTTTCACCAAAACTTTCTACCCTGCTTCAAACTAGCACACAAGGGTGATGTCTGCTTCACTCATAGGCTTGCTGAGAGGTATAAGAACAAGAGTATAAACATAAATAAGGTATTTGCACTTTGGGCACTGCCTGAGCTCTGGGCATTTCTCTCTAACTTCACCCTCCATCTCTCTGATTAATCCACTTTGCTTCCTAACCCCCCTGACCGACCTCCATTCTTTCTTGGGGCACAAGGCAACGTCTAGGGTAAGGTTGAGAGGGGTGGGAAAAGGTGGAAGGGTGGTTGAGAGCCCCTCCTGGGGACTCAGGTTTCTAGGAGCAGAGCTGTGTTTTACCTTGTATATTTCTATATATAAATGTATAAACTGTAAACATCTGCTTGTGTATTGAGCTAAGCTGTAAATATAAGCTGCATTCCAATTTCCAGAGCTGGTTGAGTCTAGCCTGGGTGATTTCCAAAGTGTGGGAGGGGGCAGGTTGGACCTGATGATCCCAAGAGTCTTTTCCACCTGAATGATTTTATGATTCTAAGAAGCAGGTATAAAACTGTACCTGTCAGATTTTTCCCCCAGACAAAATCTTGTTTAACAAGTTTCGATTTCTGTTAATTAAACAACCACAGAGCACTCAGGACACACAGGGAGACAAAAATAATGCTGTTAGTATTTTAAACACATTGCAGTCTAAAATGGAAAAAAAATAACATTCAAGCATTAATTGGCTGAGAAACCATGGAAAAGGTGAACTTCTGAAAAAATAGTGGTTTTACCAGCAAGATATTCAAAGAAACAGAAATGATTCAAGGCCAACTGAGAAGAGAGAGTTAGTGCAAGTTATTTCAGAAGCCCAGCTCCATGATGTCACATGTAAATGTAGATCATTACCACACACACACACTTCCTCCTGAAGTCTGTAGCTATCCTAGAATCATACAATGGCTTGGATGGGAAGGGACCTTTAAAGGTCATATAGTCCAACCCCACAGCAGTCAGCAAAGATGTAGAATCATAGAATGGTTTGGGTTGGAAGAGACTTCCAAAGGTCATCTAGTCCAACCCCCCTGCAGTTATCAGGAACATCCTCCACTAGATCAGGTTGCCCAGAGCCTTGTTGAGCCTGACCTTGAATAGCTCCAGGCATGGGGCTTCTACTATTCCTGGAGCAACCAGTTGCAGTGTTCCACCAGCCCCACGCTAAAGAACTTGTTCCTAACACCCAATCTAAATCTGCTCTTCCCTCATTTCAAACCATTGCCCTTTGTCCTATCCCTGCAGACCTGTGCGAACAGTCCCTTCTTGTAGCCCCCTTCAGGTACTCGAAGGCTGATATTAGGTCTTTCTGGAGCCTTCTCTTCTCCAGGCTGAACTGCCACAGCTCCCTCAGCCTGTCCTCCTAGCAGAGATGCTCCAACCCCCTGATCATTTTCATGGACCTTCTCTGGATCTGATTCATCAGTTCATGTCCTTCTTGTGTCAAGGGCTCCAGAGCAGGACATAGCACTGCAGGTGAAGTCTCACCAGAGCAGAGTGTCAGAATCACCTCTCACCATCTGCTGGCTAAGCTTCTTGTGATGCAGCCCAGGCTGCCATTGGCCTTTTGGGCTGCCAGTGTCCATTGCTGGCTCATAACCAGTTTCTCACCCACCAATATCCCCAAGTTCCTTTCTGCAGGGCTGCTATCAGTCTCATCATTCCACAGCCTGGACCAGTATCGTGAGTTGTCCCGACCTAGGTGCAGGACCTTGCACTTTGTCTTATTGAACCTCATGAGATTCTCCTCAGCCCACCCCTCCAGCCTGTCTAGGTCCCTCTGGACAACATCCATCCCATCTTTCAGATTTGTCAACCACACCACTCAGCTTGGTATCATCTGCAAACATGGTAGATCAGTTTGCTCACAGCCACTTCCAATCTCACCTGAAATGGTTGCAAGGATGGACTTTTGTCACCTCCCTGGGCAAGCTGTTGTAGTGCCTTACAACCCTCACTGTAAAAAAATCTTCCCTGTATCTAGTCTAACTCTCCCTCTTTTAGTTTAAAAGCATCCCCCCTTGTCCTCATCCTAAAGTAAAGTTTTTCTAATGGTCACATGTCCTACAGTCCTTTCACCTTCCAAGACATCCAGTTCAACATTGCAATTGAGAGCTGTTCACCTGGCCCAGGAGCTGGTTAAGCTATGAGACACTATGATGAATAAAAAATTCTAGAGTATGTATGCCCTCTGCATTCAAAGTCTATGGCAGATTCCTACAAGTCAGCATTGGTGTCTTGCCTTTGGAGCTCAAAAGTGTTAAGCATCTGGCTACCCTATTTTGAAAGAGACCAAGGTGTATGGGATTATAAAATTAGGTGATTGAGAGGAAGAACCTGCTCACAGAAACTCCCTGAAGCAGGAAACCAGAAAGCAGCATTCAGGAGGCCAATGTAGTTAGAGAAGGAATTGCCTGAGCAAGGATGAGGTCAACAAGAAAACAACTCAAAGGCTTGAGTACCAAGATTAGAAGTTTGGAAAGGCAAGAATTGTTGGTGCAAAAGCTAATAAATTCTATCAAAAGGACAGAGGAAACTATGGGGAGAAGTTCTTAGTGCTGGAATCAAAGATGTGGGTGGCAAGAAAAAAAACAAACAAGAATAAAGATTGCAGAGGTGGGACAGCATTTGATGGTTCTCCTCCATAGGGGGGTTGGCTGGGATCTCTGGAGGTCTCTTCCAACCCCTAGCATTCTGTGGTCCTGTGATAACTGAGTGCTTTAGAGGTTAGGAGTTTTTAAAACAGTAGTGTAGATGAACTGGATTGGTTTAGGATAAAATCTTCTTGAGGGGAAACGATTAGTGGAAGGGAACTCTTCTTGATCTCCAAATGGTCATAGATGTAGAAGAAAAAAATTGTCAAGCATGCTCCTTTAAGACAAGGTAATGTGAATTATGTCATGCTGAGGACCTCTAACTTCTGTGACACAAACTGATTTGAACTGGGTATGCCCAATGTGAACATGCCACACTGGAAGACACAAAATTCTGCTCTGTGCTTGCTTTTCTATCCTGCTCTGGGAAAGAGGCTAGACTAATTCCCAACTCTGTCTGAGAAATATAAAGCCCAGGCTTTTGGAAGCACATTAACATCCACCAGTGATATATGAAAAGTTTACTCAAATATTAGGAAGTGATAATTTTGAAGTTAAAAAACCTCCAAATGCCCACAGCTCATCTTTTCCCCCTTTTTAACTGAAGCAATAAGATATTTTAAATGTTTAATGTTTAAACCAGGGGAAAATGACTTATGTTGAGAGGTGGATCGGTTGCTTTGCAAAAATCATGTATCTTCCACCACCTATTCATAAAATACTTGCAAGTATTTGAAGATACATATTTTTTTGAGCACCTTCTTTAAATCTTTAGGTAGCTTGACACCTATTGTTTGAATGTGAAACTGTGATCCTCACTGATGGTTTAGCTTACCTCTTCAGACAAGCTCAAGAACAGCACGAGAAGGATATGCAGCTTCTGCCATCCGTCCAGAGGAGGGCCACAAAGAGGAGCAGAGGGCTGGAGAACCTTCTCTGTGGGGACAGGCTGAGAGAGTTAGGGCTGGTCAACCTGGAGAAAAGGAGGGACACCTTAGAGCATATAAGAAAGTCAGAGAGGCTTTTTTTAATGAGGTCTTGTAGTAACAGGACAAGAGGGAATGGGTCAAAGCTTGAAGAGGGTGGATTTAGTCTAGAGATGAGGAAGAAATTCTTTACAGAGCAGGTGGTGAGACAATTGAATAGGTTGTACAGGGAAGTGGTGGATGCCCCCTTCCCTGGAGGTGTTCAAGGCCAGGATGAATGAGGTCTTGAGCAAGCTGCTCTAGTGGAAGGTGTCCCTTGCTTGTATTTGGGTTCTACTCAAATTAGCTGATAAAAGAGGTCTGAAAGAAGTCTGTCAAGAAAAAATTCAGCATGATGCTCCACCTCACCTACATACCAAATGGAACATGGCCAGAGTACTCTACCCTGGGTATGCAGAGCCCCTGGCACCCAAGCACCCAGCCTGTGTGGTGACAAGTTTGCTGCAGAAAGGTCTGTTTCCCTGTTTCTGTAGTCAGCACTTTTAAGGTGTAACTTCTGTTATCTTTGCTTCACAGAATCATTCTGGTCGAAAGAGACTTTTATAATCACCAAGACTGACTGCTAACTCAACACTACCAGGTCACAACTAAACCATGTCCTTCAGCACCATGTCTACACAGCTTTTAAATCTCTCCAGGGAAGAAACTCCATTACTGTCCAGTACATCTATTTCAGAGAAAGAATTTTTCCCTAATGTCCAACCTAAACTTCTCCTGGCACAACTTGCAGTTCTTTCCTCTCATCCTATCACTTGTTATTAGGGAAAAGAGACCAATACTCACATGGCTCCAACCTCCTTTTCAAGGTGTTGTAGTGATCAGAAAGGTCTCTCCTCAGTGACCTTTCCTCCAGTTTAAACCCCCAGTTCCTTCAGCAACTCCTCATAAGACGTTCTCCAGATCCTTCACCAGATTCATTGCCCTTCTTTGGACTCTCCTGAAAAGCAGACAAAGAAACAGAGAAATAGACACAGTACAGAACCTAGACCAGCCTTAAAGTCAGATCACCTCTTCATCAGTCTTTAACGACAGCTGTTTCTCCGGAGCTTTCCTGCTAACCTGCAATAAGGGAGACTTCATAGCAACCCAAGGCAATCTATTACTTATTGCAAGCAAACAGAAAACAAGCTCAAAGGTACAGAAGGCAAATTCAGAATCTGCTTAGAAACCTCCAACCTGTGCTTTAGAGAATAGGCCATGTGCTTTAACACTTGCTTATCTTATTCAGGACATTTACAAGTATTGTAGGTACATTTCTTATACTTTATGTAGATCTAATTGCTCTCTACAACTACCTGGAAGGCTGCTTAGTAGTGATGTGGGGATTGGTCTCCTCTCTCAAGTAATTAGTGGCAAGACAAGAGATGATGGCTTCAGATTGCAGCAGGAGAGGTGTAATTTTGACATGAGAAATAGAAAATTGCCTTTCCTGCAAGAGTGGTCAGGCACTGGAACAGGCTGCCCAGGGACAGGGTGGAGTCCCCATCCCTGGAGATGTTAAAAAACTGTGTAGACATGGCACCTGGAGACATGGTTTAGTGGGCATCATGGGGTTGGATTTGATGATCTTAGAGGTTTTTTCCAACCTTAAAGGTTCTCTGATTCTATAAAGCATTAACAAGCTCAGCACCAGTAACTGGGATCACAGATCACATAAGGACCAATTGCAGTCTTGGTGGACTAGATATGATACAGCATCCAGTTCACAAAGGCAGAAAGATTCTCTTTGTCCTTAAGACATTGTGCTCAGTGTGTAAGAGACGAGGCAGTCCATGGGCAGACTGATCAAAAAAGCACCAGAGAGCACTGGAGAGCAGGTCCACAGGACTTAGCATTTCAAACTTCCATGAAGTTTCTGTAAGCTTCTAATACAATCTTGGAACCAAAGCAAGAAAGAGAGACAACTTGACACTTATTTGCAGATAAATCCCTGCAGGCCACGAGAAGCATCACAGAAAAAGCAGAAAGATTGCTTTAATGTGAACCCAGCAGTACAAGAGGTTGATGGCATGGGCTAGTCAAGAGCCAGACAAGTGGCTTCTCTGTAATGAATGGGAAATTGTTTAAGAAATGATAAGGCAATAGTAAGAAAATGGGAACAGGCAGTGAGCAGCTTGTATTTGATTAGATTATCAGAAAGAGGACCACGGAGAACTGCTTATAGAAGGCTTATAAATGAGGAAGCAGTACCAGAAATAAATCTTCTCTTCAGTATTTTTCTGGAAGATTATTTTGTAGGGGGGCAGGTGGGGGAGGGGGAAGGAAATAAGGAAGGTTACATTTGACAAGGTTGGGCAAACATAATACTTTGTGTGATGTCAGTGAAAGAAAAATACTAGATGAAAACTTCATCTGTGTGCTTTGGTACAAAGTCCATATAACTTGTATGTTGGAAACACAAAAGGTCAGAAGTTATTACTTGTAGGAGGCTGCTGTGATGATGCTGATGTTTTCTGCAAGTGTTAGGAAAATACTTGTAGTAGGAAGACTTGTGGGAATTAAATTAAAAGCTCCTTGCATCAGCCATTGAAGAGGAATCATAGAACCAACCAGGTTGGAAGAGACCTCCAACATCATCCAGTCCAACCTAGCACCCAGCCCTATCCTATCAACTAGACCATGGCACTAAGTGCCTCATTCAGTCTTTTCTTGAACACCTCTTTCTGGGGCCAGTCCTCTTCAACATCTTCATCAATGATATTGGTGAGGGCACAGAGTGTCTGCTCAGTAAGTTTGCTGATGACACCAAGCTGGGAGGCTTGGCTGATACAGCTGGAGGCTGTGCAGCCACCCAGAGAGATCTGCACAGACTGGAGAGCTGGGCACAGAGGAACCAGATGAGTTTCAACAGGGACAAGTGCAGAGTCCTGCATCTGGGGAGGAGCAACAAACTCCATCAGTACAGGCTGGGAGGTGATCTGCTGGAGAGCAGCCCTGTGGAGAGGGACCTGAGGGTCCTGGTGGATAAGAAGTTAACCATGGCACAGCAATGTGCCCTTGTGGCCAAGAAAGCCAATGGGATCCTGGGGTGTATTAGGAAGAGTGTGTCCAGCATATCAGGGGAGGTTCTCCTCCCCCTCTACTCTGCCCTGATGAGACCTCATCTTGAATACTTAGTTCAGTTTTGGGCTCCCAGTTGAAGAGGGACAGGGATCTGCTGGAGAGGGTCCAGCGGAGGGCTAGGAGGATGATTAGGGGACTGAGGACATGGCTGATGAGGAGAGGCTGAGGGATCTGGGGCTGCTTAGTCTGGAGAAAAGAAGACAGAGAGGGGATTTGATAAATGTTTATAAGTATCTGAAGGCTGCCAGGAGCAGGGACAGGCTCTGCTCACTTGCTCCCTGTGATAGGACAAGGAGCAATGGGTGTAAGTTGCAGCAAAAGAGCTTCCAACTCAGCACAAGGGGGAACTTCTTTACTGTAAGGGTCACAGAGCACTGGAACAGGCTCCCGAGAGAGGTTGTGGAGCCTCCTTCTCTGCAGACTTTGAAGGCCTGTTTGGATGTGTTCCTCTGTAATTTGTGTTAGATTGTGTGGTCCTGCTCTGGCAGGGGGGTTGGACTCAATTATCTCCTTGGGTCCCTTCTAACCCCTAATATCCTGTGATCCTGGGAGGTGGTGGAGTCGCCATTCCTGGGGCTGCTCAAGGCATGATTGGACGTGGCACTTGGTGCCATGGTCTAGCCTTGAGAATTGTGGTAAAGGGTTGGACTTGATGATCTGTGAGGTCTCTTCCAACCCTGATGATACTGTGATACTGTGATAATGTGATCAACTCCACCACCTCCCTGGGCAGCCCATTCCAATGCAAATCACTCTCTCTGGCAAGAACTTCCTCCTAACATCCACCCTGTACCTCCCCCAGTACAACTCTAGATTGTGTCCCCTTGTTCTGTTGCTGGTTGCCTGGCAGAAGAGACCAACACCCACCTGGCTACAACTTCCATTCAGGTAGTTGTAGAGAGCAGTGAGGTCACCCCTGAGCCTCCTCTTCTCCAGGCTAAACAGGCCCAGCTCCCTCAGCCTCTCCTCATAGGGTTTGTGTTCCAGGCCCCTCACCAGATTTGTTGCCCGTCTCTGGACACGTTCCAGCATCTCAACATCTCTCTTGAACTGAGGGGCCCAGAACTGGACACAGCACTCAAGGTGTGGCCTGAGCAGTGCTGAGTACAGGGGAAGAATAACCTCCCTTGTCCTACTGGCCACACAGTTCCTGATGCAGGCCAGGATGCCATTTGCTTTCCTGGCCACCTGGGCACACTGCTGGCTCATCTTCAGCTACTATCTACCAGCACTCCCAGGTCCCTTTCCTCCTGGCTGCTCTCCAGCCACTCTGTCCCCAGCCTGTGACACTGCTTGGGGTTGTTGTGGCCAAAGTGCAGAACCCTGCACTTGGCCTTGTTAAATCTCATCCCATTGGCCTCTGCCCACCCATCCAGCCTGGCAAGGTCCCTCTGCAGGGCTCTGGTATCCTTCACCAGATCCACATCTGCTCCTAGCTTGGTGTCATCTGCAAACTTACTGATGCTGGACTCAATCCCCTCATCCAGGTCATCAATAAAGATATTGAACAGGCCTGGGCCCAGCACTGATCCTTGGGGCACACCATTGGTGACTGGCTGCCAACTGGATGTGGCACCATTCACCACCACTCTCTGGGCTCTGCCATCCAGCCAGTTCTGGACCCATTTCAGAGTGAATCTGTCCGAGCCATGAGCTGCCAGCTGTGCCAGGAGCTTGTTGTGGCAGACAGTGTCAAAGGCTTTGCTGAAATCCAGGTAGACTACATCCACAGCCTGCCCCACATTCACCAGGCAGGTAACCTGATCATAAAAGGAGATCAGGTAGGTCAGGCAGGACCTGCCCTTCCTAAACCCATGCTGGCTGGGCCTGATCCCTTGGCCATCCTCTAGGTGCTTTGTGATGGCACTCAAGATGACCTGTTCCATGCCCTTGCCTGGCACTGAGGTCAGGCTCACAGGTCTGTAGTTTTCCAGTTCCTCCTTCTAGCCCTTCCTGTGGATGGGCATCACATTGGCAGCTTCCAGTCATTAAGGACCTCTCCAGTGAGCCAGGACTGTTGATAAATGATGGAGGGTGGCTTGGCCAGCTCAGCTGACAGCTCTCTCAGCACCCTAGGATGGATCTCATCTGGTCCCATGGACTTGTGAGGATCCAAGTGGCTCAGAAGCTCCCTTCTTCCTCCTGGAAGAGAGGGACTATACTGGTCCCTGACTCCATCTGCCAGCTCAGGAGGCCAGTTGCCCTGGAGACAACCTGTCCCACTATTGAAGATTGAGGCAAAGAAGGTGTTAAGCACCTTTGCTTTCTCCTCACATTTTGTCACTATATTTCCCTGTCCATCTAATCAGGAGTGGAGGTTGTCCTTGCCCATTCTTTTGCCATTAATATAGAAACATTTTTTATTCTCCTTAACAGCAGTGGCAGCCTCAGTTCTAAAGGGGCTTTTGCCTCCCTAATTTTTTTCCTACAAGACTTAGCAACATCCTTGAACTCTGCTTCTCTGCTCTGCTGAAACCCTGCCTGGAGCACTGAATCCAGTTCCACAGCCCTCAGATTAGGTAGCTTTTACCCTGTTGGGGTTTTTCTTGTTGTGTTTGTTGGGACCTTTAGGGTTTTGTTCAGGTTTTTCTACCAGGATTTGGTTTAGGTTTCTTGTTTGGTTTTGTTTGTTTTTACACATTTCAAACACACACATGGCCAAATAAATTCGATTATTTCACTCCTACTGTTTTTAGTCTGTTTGTAAGTTTGTAAGTCTGTCACTCTAGCATGGCATGCAGCTTGGAGAAACTGCACTGATAAACTGGGTTGGTTCCTGCACAAAACCAGAAGTTACTCCTCTGTAGGCTAATGAGGTGAGAACTTAAAAACTTAGAGAGTGATCTATAGAAGTGAGGCTTTACATAGCACATCTGCCTGAGCAACTGCCTTCTGAAATGCCAACATCATGAAAGAGAACATAACTGTCCTCTCTCCTCCATATTTCATCAGGTTACTGCCATAACCGGCTGGGAGGGCAATCGAGACAAATCAGTTGCCCCCTCGCATCAGAACAAGTACCCAGAAGAAAAAGAGGAGGGTAATTGTTATTGGTGATTCCCTTCTGCAGGGAACAGAGGGCCCCATGTGCCGGCCAGACCCCTTCCACAGGGAGCTCTGCTGCCTCCCTGGAGCCCGGGTCAGGGATGTTACCAGGAGGCTGCCTACTGTAGTGCAGCCCTCTGATTACTATCCCTTATTAGTTATACAGGCAGGGAATGATGAGATTAATAACAGAGGGCTAAAAGCTATCAAAAGGGACTTTAAGACACTGGGGAAAGCAGTTGAGGGAGCAGGGGCACAGGTAATCTTTTCATCTATACCCTTAGTCACAGGCTGGAATACAGAGAAGAATAGGAAAGCATATTTGATGAACAAGTGGCTCAGAGGTTGGTGCATCCAACATAACTTTGGATTCTTTGATATTGGGGAACTTCATCATGCCACAGGTCTGCAATCAGCAGATGGGACACAACTATCACAGAAGGGGAGAAGGACCCTGGCACATAAGCTGGCTGGGCTTGTTGAGAGGGCTTTAAACTAGAATGGAAGGGGGAGGGGGTTAAACATGACAGCACCAGAGATAAATCCAAGGGAATTGAGGATGGTAGGCTAGAGCTAGGAGTAAAAGCAGCAGCCCAGCTGAAGTGCATGTACACTAATGCACGCAGTATGGGTAACAAACAAGAGGAGCTGGAAGCTCTGGTGCTGGAGGAAAACTATGATATTGTCGCCATCACTGAAACGTGGTGGGATGGCTCACATGATTGGTGTGCTGTAATCAATGGCTACAGACTCTTCAGGAGAGACAGGCAAGGGAGAAAGGGCGGGGGAGTGGCTCTGTATATTAGGGATGCTGTGGATGTCATGGAGGTAGAAATCAAAGATGATCAAGTTGAGTCATTATGGGTGAGACTTAAGGCGAAGGCCAACAAGGCTGATATCCTGGTTGGGTGGTCTGTAACAGACTCCAACCAGGAAGAAGAGGTTGATTTATTACTCTTTAAGCAACTGGAGGCTGCCTCAAGATCACCTGCCCTTGTTCTGGTGGGCGACTTTAACCTACCAGACATCTGCTGGGACTTAAACACTGCAGAGAAGAAGCAGTCTAGAAGGTTTCTGCAATGTGTGGAAGACAACTTCTTATCCCAGCTGTTACGTGAGCCTACCAGGGGGGCAGCCCTGCTTGACCTGCTGCTCACAAATAGAGAGGGGCTGGTAGGGGATGTGGTGGTTGGAGGCTGCCTGGGGTCCAGTGACCATGAAATTATAGAGTTTTCAACAGATGGAGAAACCAGGAGGGGCATCAACAGAACCTCCACACTGGACTTCCGAAGGGCAGACTTCAGCCTATTTAAGGAACTAATTCAGAAAGTTCCTTGGGAAATAGCCCTTAGAAACAAAGGGGTCCAGGAAGGTTGGACCTGCTTCAAGAAAGAACTCCTGCAGGCACAGGAGCAGGCAGTGCCACTGAGCTGGAAGATGAGCTGACGAGGGAGGCAGCCAGGCTGGATGGGCAGGGAGCTGCTGAAGGAATTAAAGATTGAAAAGAGAGTGTATCACCTTTGGAAAAGAGGGGAGGTGTCCCAGGAGAAGTTCAAGGAGGTTGCTAGGTCTTGTAGAGGAAAAATTAGAGAGGCAAAAGCCCACTTGGAGCTCAGGCTGGCCACGGCTGCCAAGGAAAATAAAAAGTGTTTCTTTAAATATATGAATGGCAAGAGAAGGGCCAAGGACAACCTCCAGTCCTTACTAGATAGAGATGGGAACATAGTGACAAAGGATGAGGAAAAGGCAGAGGTGCTTAACACCTTCTTTGCCTCAATCTTCAATAGTGGGACAGGTTGTCTCCAGGACAGCTGGACTCCTGAAGTGGTGGATGGAGTCAGGGACCAGTACAGTCCCCCTCTAATCCATGAGGAAGCAGTAAGGGATCTGCTAAGTCACTTGGATCCTCACAAGTCCATGGGACCGGATGGGATCCACCCTAGGGTGCTGAGAGAGCTGGCAGCTGAGCTGGCCAAGCCACTCTCCATCATTTATCAGCAGTCCTGGCTCACTGGAGAGGTCCCTGAAGACTGGAAGCTGGCCAATGTGATTCCCATACACAAGAAGGGTCGTAAGGAGGAGCCAGAAAACTACAGACCTGTGAGCCTGACCTCAGTGCCAGGCAAGGTCATGGAACAGGTCATCTTGGGTGCCATCACAAAGCACCTACAGGATAGCCAAGGGATCAGGCCCAGCCAGCATGGGTTTAGGAAGGGCAGGTCCTGCCTCACCAACCTGATCTCCTTTTATGATCAGGTTACCCGCCTGGTGAATGTGGGGAAGGCTGTGGATGTAGTCTACTTGGACTTCAGCAAAGCCTTTGACACTGTCTGCCACAACAAGCTCCTAGCCAAGCTGGCAGATCATGGTTTGGACAGATTCACTCTGTGCTGGATCAAGAACTGGCTGGATGGCAGAGCTCAGAGAGTGGTGGTGAATGGTGCCACATCCAGTTGGCAGCCAGTCACAAGTGGTGTTCCCCAAGGATCAGTGCTGGGCCCAGGCCTGTTCAATGTCTTTATTGATGATCTGGACGAGAGCATTGAGTCCAGCATCAGTAAGTTTGCAGATGACACCAAGCTAGGAGCAGATGTGGATCTGGTGAAGGATACCAGAGCCCTGCAGAGGGACCTTGCCAGGCTGGATGGGTGGGCAGAGGCCAATGGGATGAGATTTAACAAGGCCAAGTGCAGGGTTCTGCACTTCGGCCACAATAACGCCAAGCAGTGCTACAGGCTGGGGACTGAGTGGCTGGAGAGCAGCCAGGAGGAAAGGGACCTGGGGGTACTGATAGATAGTAAGCTGAAGATGAGCCAGCAGTGTGCCCAGGTGGCCAAGAGAGCCAATGGCATCCTGGCCTGCATCAGGAACAGTGTGGCCAGTAGGACAAGGGAGGTTATTCTTCCCCTGTACTCAGCACTGGTCAGGCCACACCTTGAGTACTGTGTCCAGTTCTGGGCCCCTCAATTCAAGAAGGATGTTGAGGTGCTGGAACATGTCCAGAGAAGGGCAACGAAGCTGGTGAGGGGCCTGGAACACAAATCCTATGAGGAGAGGTTGAGGGAACTGGGCCTGTTTAGCCTGGAGAAGAGGAGGCTCAGGGGTGATCTTATTACTGTCTACAACTACCTGAAGGGGCATTGTAGCCAGGTGGGGGTTGGCCTCTTCTCCCAGGTAACCAGCAATAAAACAAGGGGACACAGTCTCAAGTTGTGCCAGGGTAGGTATAGGCTGGATGTTAGGAAGAAGTTCTTCACAGAGAGAGTGATTTCCCATTGGAATGGGCTGCCCAGGGAGGTGGTGGAGGCACCGTCCCTGGGGGTCTTCAAGAAAAGACTGGATGAGGCACTCAGTGCCATGGTCTAGTTGACTGGATAGGGCTGGGTGCTAGGTTGGACTCGATGATCTTGGAGGTCTCTTCCAACCTGGTTGATTCTATGATTCTATGATTCTATGATTCTATGATAAGACATAAAGTCATTGCAGAGGTAGTACCCACAGTTGTGTTACAGCTCTAGGGTGTGGGCTTTTAGTGGAATTGAACCTTCATAAAAGGAGTCCTTTGAAAGAATTCATCAAGTCTACTTAGGCTTGAGAACCTTGTGGAAAGATTTTTTGCAGCAGCAGGACTCTTCTAGAAGTATCTTGGTGGAAACTGTAGTCATTTTAATGCCAAGATAAATAAGCTTCAATGATTTCACTACACAAATCCTGCACAGCTTTTTCATAGCACAACTCTCACCAGTCTGGCCTCACCTCCTACAAGGGGTTGAAAGAGCAGACGGAAACACTCTGCAGTCCACATCACCTCCAGAGTCCTTTCACAAACTGCATGGTCAGCAACTCCAGGATCCCACTTTGTGCATAATTAACATCAGTAGAGGTTAATTACAGCTACCCATAAAGCTTCATTACAATCAAGCAGAGGGTAAAAGTAATCTGAACAGTCTCATTATTTTTAAAACTGAATTCCATGTCCAATGTGATAATGGCTCTGATATTGTGATTACCCCAATGTGAAAGGAATGGAGTTTACAGCTTTGCTGAAGCACTCTCTGAAACTTCTCATCTATTTTGCTAGTATTGTGTGCAGGGGATTTTACAAAGCCCATTGTTAAATCATAGAATCATAGAATCAACCAGGTTGGAAGAGACCTCCAACATCATCCAGTCCAACCTAGCACCCAGCCCTAGCCACTCAACTAGGCCATGGCACTAAGTGCCTCATCCAGTCTTTCCTTGAACACCTCCAGGGATGACGACTCCACTACCTCCCTGGGCAACCCATTCCAATGCCAATCACTCTCTGGCAAGAACTTCCTCCTAACATCCAGCCTAGACCTACCCTGGCACAACTTGAGACTGTGTCCCCTTGCTCTATTGCTGGTTGTCTGGGAGAAGAGATCAACCCCCATCTGGCTACAGTGTCCCTTCAGGTAGTTGTAGACAGCAATGAGGTCCCCCGAGCCTCCTCTTCTCCAGGCTAAACAACCCCAGCTCCCTCAGCCTCTCCTCATAGGGTTTGTGTTCCAGGCCCCTCACCAGCTTTGCTGCCCTTCTCTGTACACGTTCCAGCACCTCAACATCTCTCTTGAATTGAGGGGCCCAGAACTGGACACCAAGAGAGCCAGTGGCATCCTGGCCTGCATCAGGAATGGTGTGGTCAGCAGGAGCAGGGAGGTCATTCTGCCCCTGTACTCTGCACTGGTCAGACCACACCTTGAGTCCTGTGTTCAGTTCTGGGCCCCCCAGTTTAGGAGGGACATTGAGATGCTTGAGCGTGTCCAGAGAAGGGCAACGAGGCTGGTGAGAGGCCTTGAGCACAGCCCTATGAGGAGAGGCTGAGGGAGCTGGGGTTGTTTAGCCTGGAGAAGAGGAGGCTCAGGGGTGACCTTATTGCTGTCTACAACTACCTGAGGGGTGGTTGTGGCCAGGGGGAGGTTGCTCTCTTCTCTCAGGTGGCCAGCACCAGAACAAGAGGACACAGCCTCAGGCTGCGCCAGGGGAAATTTCGGCTCGAGGTGAGGAGAAAGTTCTTCACTGAGAGAGTCATTGGACACTGGAATGGGCTGCCCGGGGAGGTGGTGGAGTCATCGTCCCTGGGGCAGTTCAAGGCAAGGTTGGATGTGGCACTTGGTGCCATGGTCTAGCCTTGAGCTCTGTGGTAAAGGGTTGGACTTGATGATCTGTGAGGTCTCTTCCAACCTTGGTGATACTGTGATACTGTGAAGTGGATGGGCTGCAAATACTTCTCAGCACTAAGAACACAAGCAGCTGCATAAACAATGCCAAGGAAGCAGAGGTCAGTGCTGAAACTTGGTCATCTGAGAAGAAAAATCATCAAAACTCGGCTGTGATGATGCAGAGCTTTTCTGTCTCCAAGGTGCAGCTGCAGTGTTTTAGCTGTCAACCATCTTCTTTTCTCATTCTTCAACTAAAGTTAGAAGAGTTTGAGATTTCAGTGCTTAGTCCTGAGAAAGCTGAGGGGGGACCTTATCAATGTCTGTAAATATCTGAGAGGTGTCAAAATGAAGGTGCCTGGCTCTTTTCAGTGATGCCCAGTGATAGGACAAGGAACAAAGAGTAACAAGCTGGAACACAAGAGGTTCCACCTCAACATGAGGTGGTGGAGTCACGGTCCCTGGAGGTGTTTAAGAAAAGCCTGTATGGGACACTTAGTGACATGGTCTACTTGACTGGATAGGGCTGGGGGATAGGTTGGACTGGATGATCTTGGAGGTCTCTTCCAACCTGGTTGATTCTATGAGTCTGTGATTCTATAATACTTCTTTATGATAAGGGTGACAGAGCACTGGAGCAGGCTGCCCAGAGAGACTGGAGAGTCTTCTTCTCTGGAGACTTTCATGGCCCTTCTGAATGTGTTCCTGTGTGACCTGAGCTACATTCTATGGCCCTGCTCTGGCAGGGGCGTTGGACTTGATGATTTCTGGAGGTCACTTCCAACATCCTGTGATCCTGTGAACAGGCTGCCCAGAGAGACTG
Source organism: Pogoniulus pusillus (assembly GCF_015220805.1). Lineage (NCBI taxonomy): Eukaryota > Metazoa > Chordata > Aves > Piciformes > Lybiidae > Pogoniulus > Pogoniulus pusillus. The sequence continues at coordinate 28,333,733 of NC_087265.1, read as the reverse complement.
GGGAGCCTCCTTCTCAGGAGAACTTCAAAACCTGCCTGGATGCATTCCTTTGTGACCTGCCCTAGGTGAACCTGCTCTGGCAGATGTGGACTCAGTGATCTCTAGAGGTCCTTTCCAACCCCTAACATTCTGTGTTTCTCTCTGTCACAAATTTTGACTCTAAATTTTCCAGTGAATGGAAAAATTAGACAGTCCTCTGTGCTCCTGTTTAAATCCTCCCGAAACCCTCTGCACACAGAGCAGGTAAATGTTACTATGGTAACCCATTAAAGCACCATCCAAATGAATTTGATAGTTTATCTCTTCACAGAGAATGGGGGAAAAAAAAAAGAGAGAGAGAGAATGAGAGAATTAAAAAATAAAAAAAAGGAAGGAATCCTTTCTGCAAGTGATTGAGAGCTGACAAGATCCAACTGGCCTCTTAGTGCTTGTAATTTTAATTGTAATCTGAATTTTCAAATCAGTCTGTAAAATTACCTGGGTTATCTAGACACAGACACACAAGGTACTGTGCCTAGGACTGACTGCCAAAGGAAACAATTCTCTCTTCTGTACAAAGGATATGGATCAGTGCTACGAACAATGAGACTGAAGCACTCTCAGCAGGTCTGTGGATGACACCAAGCTGTGTGGTCCAGTTGGCATAAGGCAGGAAAGGGATGCATCCAGAGGAACCTGGACAGAGGTGGGTTCAAGCCAACCTCATGATGTTCAACAAGGCCAAGTCCAAGGTTCTGCATCTGGGTTGGGGCAACCTCAGGCACAAATCCAGGCTGGGTGAGGAGTGCTTTTGAGAGCAGTGCTGAGAAGAAGGACTTCAGGGTGTCAGCTGATAAAAAACAAAACATGACCCAGCAATGACTGCTGGCAGCCCAGAAGGCAGCTGTGTGCTGGGCTGCGTTCAATGTAGTGAGAGCAGCAGGACAGGGAGGGCACTCTGCCCCTCTGCTCTGCTGAGACCTCACCCGGAGCACTGCATTCAGTTCTCTTTCCTGCAGCACAAGAAGGACATGGAACTGCTGGAGCAGTAATCTAAGCTTTACTGTAACTATTTATTTGCTTTGGGGTGCTAACATGGGGAGAAACCTGCACTGCTGAGTCACAGAATTTATTTCTCTCTCTGTTCTAGTGGCCACAAAGATGATCAGAGGGCTGCAGAACCTCCCATATGGGGACACGTTGAGAGAGTTGAGGCTCTTCAGCCTGGAGAAGACTCCAGGAGTACCTGAATGGGGCCTACAAGACAGCTGGGAAGAGACTTTTGACAAGGGCTTGAAGTGCTAGGATGAGAGGGAATGGACTGAAGCTTCAGGAGGGCAGATTTAGACTGGAGATAAGGAAGAAATTCTTGACAGTGAGGGCTGTGGATCCCCCCTCCCCAGAGCTGTTCCAGGCCAGGGTGGTTGAAGCCTTGAGGAAGCTGTTCTAGTGGGAGGTGTCCCTGCCCGTGACAGGAGGATTGGAACTAGAAGATCTTTAAGGTCCCTTCCAATATTTAGGCTCGAGGTGAGGAGAAAGTTCTTCACTGAGAGAGTCATTGGACACTGGAATGGGCTGCCCAGGGAGGTGGTGGAGTCGCCGTCCCTGGAGCTGTTCAAGGCAGGATTGGACGTGGCACTTGGTGCCATGGTCTAGCCTTGAGCTCTGTGGTGAAGGGTTGGACTTGATGATCTGTGAGGTCTCTTCCAACCTTGGTGATACTGTGATACTGTGTGATACTGTGAATCTATGACTGAAGTTTAAATCCTAATCTTCACCATAAATGACAGGCACAACAACTCTGAAATACCATGTATAGTCCCTAGGACATATGGAAAAAGCTGAAACATGCTGGAGCAGCTGGGAATTCTCTTCTTATATTAAAATGGTGACACGACAGCATGTATGTTTTCAAAATGAAGAAATTAGGCTGTCAGATCATTCAAACATTCCTAACTTTAAGCCCAAATTGTGTTGTCAAGGTACTGGAGCACAGAAAAGAGCACATTGTGGCTTCAAGTATGGGCAATGTCAGTCATTTCCATGGGTCGTAGAGGCTTGGCTTCAACACTGCCTTGGCTTAGGGCCCTAATTAGCTTGTTTGTGGTAGATGCAGCTCATATAGGGACCAAAGCAGGTATTAAACCTTAGCTCACTTTTAAATGCTTTGAAGAACTTAAGGTCAAATACAGCACTTAAAATCCTCAGGAAAGAGCCAGGGGAAGTGCAATGTCAGTCAAACAAGTAAGTGAATATGACCACATTTCCTTGCGAGGGTCACCGCAGAGCTTGAGGAGGCAGCTCCTGCCAAGGCTGCCGCAGGTACAGCTGGGGATGTGCCTACCAGGACAGCCCAAATCCATTTCCTCAGGTAGGCTGCTCAGTGAAGCAAAGATTTAGATGGGGAAGAAGTGGAGCATGGAGCATGACCGACTCTCTGGAGCACAGGAGGCACATCCACCAAGGCAGATTTATACGGGAAGCCAGATGGACACAGGTTACAGATGACACGGCACGGAAGTCACAACTCAACTACCAGCAGTTACTAACTTACCTGATTTGGAAGTAAGTAGACATCTAGCACCTGACTTTACCATCTTGAGCCAGTGATATTTATTTCACTATCTCTCTCTCCCATTTCCACATTCATGAATATTTATGTATTTTTTACAACGTTACATTTTATTTTAAATAGCTTTCCCTTAAAAGACACAAGGCAAACCCTATGGGCACTGTGGCAATAAAATTAAAATTAATCTAAACAGAACTCAATTCTCTGAAATTTGGTTCCACTGCATTTAGCAGTATGAAATAAAATAAACCATGCTTTGCAATAAAAACAAACAAACAAACAGAAAGATGTCTAATAGGAACTGAAAAACAACTTAAATTTCCATCCGAAGGGGTTCAAACCCATTTCAGACGTGAACATTTACCTTTTGTTTTCATCATTAAATAGCAAATATTAAATAGCAAATATTTAATAGGATGGTTTGTGGAATGATCAAAGTCACCTGAGATTTAAAAAACAAACAAACCAAACATAAACCCCACACCTGACCTGCCACAAAGATCAGACTGTATCTGACTCTAAAGGAGCAGTGTTTCTGTTTAAAATACTGTGTGACGGATCATGAAGTTAGGGGGAAAAATCAACACATACAACTAAACCCATCTGAAATTCTGTACGTTTGTCGAACAAAAGTGATCTCTAGAATTAAGAGACTGCACCCAGGGTGTGAACCTGAAGGAAAGAAAACGCAGCAGGTCACATGTGCGAAACGACAGAGAGGGCACAGGAGTGGGTACCTGCAGTTGGAACACCTGATCCTTTGGGACTAAACAACTCATTCTACTTGGGTTTCGGGCACTCTGCAAAAGAAAAATCATCTTCTGTCTGTGTAAGAATGCAGGCAGATGTATTTTGGTGTAGAATGACAGTATCAAAGGATTGTTTAGGCTGGAAAATACCTGTAAGTTCATCAAATCCAATTGTTAATGCAACACTGCCAAGTCCACTGCTAAACCACGTCCCTCACTGCCACACATGCATGGCTTTTAAATCCCTCCACGGATGGTGACTCTACTATCTCCCTGGGCAGCCTATCCAAGGGCCTTGCAGCTCTTCAGGGAAGAAATGGTTCCTAATGTTCAACCTAAACTTTCTCTGGTGCAACTTGAGGCCTTTTTCTCTTGTCCTGCCAACTGCTACTTGGGAGAGGAGAGTAACACCTACCTGGCTCCAACCTCCTTTCAGGGAGTTCTAGACAGCAAGAAGGTCTTCCCTCAACCTCCTTCTCTCTGGACTCAGTCTCAGTTCCCTCAGTGCTCCCCACAGGACCTGTGCTCTAGACCCTCCTCCAGCTTCACTGCCCTTGTCCAGACCTGCTCCAGCACCTCAATGTCCTCCCTGTAGTGAGGGGCCCAAAATCGAATCCTGGATCTGAGGTGCAGCTTCACTATGCCCCAAATAGATACAGTTAGACACAGTTAGACAATCTCTGGATAATAAGGGAGTAGGAGAGTGGGAAGATAGTCCAGAAAGAGAAGGGTAAGCTATAGTAAAAGCAGTTGCCAAAAACATGGTGTCAGGGTTGTCACACAGGGGTAAATACATGGTGGTGGAAAGCCATGGATTTTCTCATTGCACAGCAGCAGGATCCTATCCAGAGGGAGTAGAGGTCCTCAGTTCCCTGTGAACAATTCCTGTGAGAAGGTCTGAAATGGTTCATTTCAGTTTGAACTCTGTGAACTGTCTTCTCCCATCATAATGGCACTGTTTGCTGCTTCACCTCTCCTCTGTCCTAATTAAATTGGTATGAATGCCTCCCTGCTGATACCCTCATTAGACGTCCCATCACCAGTGACTGGAGAGCATTTCGCAATCCAGAGTCTGTGAAGGATAATAATGAGCATGGCCTCAGACCCTTAAAATGGATTCTACAGAGCTCGTTAAAAATATTTCTCTTCTGTGTAGATTTTTCACGGCCTTGTACAACCATCGATGGGCTTCAGAGCCAGAGCACTACCTGCCAACTGCAACTGCTTCAAGCTTAAGCCAAAACTACTGACACTGAGAGAAATGTTCCCCTTGACTCCATGGAATTTTGGATCTGGTTCTATTTTTGCTAGAACAGACTCCCCGGGGAGGTGGTTGAATCCCCATCCCTGGAGGTGTTTCAGAGAGGCAGGGATGTGCTGGGGGACATGGCTTAGCACCAGACTTGGTAGAGCTAGAGAATGGTTGGACTTGGTGATGCAAAAGGCTTTTCCAACTGAAATGATTCTGTGATTCATCATTTTTTCTGCAAACAGAAGCCAACAACTTACCCCTCTTGAAAACAATATTGACCTTTCTTTGGATTCTCATCCAAGACATGGTTCCTTTAAGAAGTTCTGTCAGAGGAAGAGCTATTAATTATCCTGAGGGGTATGCAGCATGTTTTTTGCAGATGAGCCTGACTGTGGAGAGGAAGAAGCCTTCTGTTTTAGATAAATAGTAGCATGTTCCAGCAGGATGATTTAAATTATTTTTAATGATTTTTTTCTTCTACTTCTTTTGGCTGACAGCCACAGTGGTCTAGCCCATTACTAGACTGACTCTGCTGCCTCCCAGCTCTCAAGCTGCCACAGGAGGTGGTGAAGGCCCCATCCCTAAAGACAATCAAGGTTGGGCTTGATGTGATTTTGAGCAACTCCACCTAGTTTGGAGATGTTCCTGCCAAATGCAGGGGGTTTGGACTGGATGACCTTTAAAGGCCCCTTCCAAAGCAATGCATTCTCCAAAGCTATGATTCACAGGGTTTACAAGAACAAAAGTTCACTGCATTTAACTGTACAAAATGGCAATGTTCATTTCTAGCTTTGGAGCTGCACCCCTCTCCCAAATTTCCTACATGCCCTCCAGAGTAGGAGCCAAGTGGCCTATCAGCTTCTCATTTCTGTGAACTAAGCTCTTAGGATTCAGCAAACTAAACCCGAGGAGAAAAATGATGAAACAGCAAGGCTGTGCAGCTTTGCTCTGTGCCTCTGAACAGCCCCGCAGGAGGTCACTGAGATCACAGCCTACAGCTTCAGCATCATTTCCCTTCATTTACATTTTCTCTAATTTTCTCTCGTCTGTCTTGGTACTTATCACCATAATTGCCTTGCAATGAGTTTTGACATCTACTGCGAAGGAGGGGAATATGGGCAGAGGAGGGGCTGCCACAGGCCTAAAATCTGAGGGGCTGCTGCTGTGAGATACTGCATGAAATGAAAGTGGAAACCATCAGGTTTGCAGCAGAGAACCTCAAGCCAGCAGGTGATTTATCCATCAGCTATTTTGGGGTGGTTACCACTGGGTTTCAGGATGAGCTTGTTTGTGATACCATCCAGTTTGATGCACACAGTACAGAATCACAGTTCAGATTTGCCTGCTGGAAAAAGTTAAAGCCTGTGTTCTGTGACATATTCCTGGGGAAACAGTGACACAAGCCTTTTATTAGGATTTAATTGGTAACTGGATACTTTAGAAGTAAACAGCTGTTAAATATTTTTGATGAGAGATGTGTCAAAAGATTAATACATTGTTGGGCAAGCGACCGTGTGAGTAAATATTTCAGTTGCTCCAGTCTAAGCCAGACACACTGTGTCTGAGCAATTCCTGAACCTGGGCTGTTAAATTGAGCTGGACCAGTTTCCAGACAAGAGCAAATCCATCCTCGAGGTTGTATGGCTAAAGACCTCAGTGAGAGCTATGATCCTTGCTCCTTCTGTGTTTTCCCATTCTTTCAAATCCTGACATTTTACATTGTTTTTGTTGCTGCTGCTTTAATCCCCCAGACACCACTGAATTTAGAAAGTGGTAGAATAGCTAAACTGCTGTACAAGGGTTTGCTTCATCAGTACAGAGTAGGGCTCCAGCTCTCCAAGGCATCACAGATGTGGGATAAATCTTTGCAGCACTTACTCAGAAGCTGCCCTTCGAATATTTGCAGGACTTAGTCACAGGTAAAGTTTCTGTTTAATTCAATTTTTCTTAGACTGCTGGGAAAGGGAAATAGTTGTGATGATCTGGGCATGTACTGGGAATCAAAGAAAGGGTGAAAACATTCCACAATCCTTGCAACTCCAAACTGTGCTACAGACAGAATCATACTGTACACAAAGAGAAATACTCTGAGTTCAGACCCAGTGGGACCAAAATTATTAACTAGACTTGATCATTACTTGGTGCCATGGTCTAGTTGACTGGATAGGGCTGGATGATAGGTTGGACTGGATGATCTTGGAGGTCTCTTCCAACCTGGTTGATTCTATGATTCTATGATTCTATGATAAGTTGGACTGGATGATCTTGGAGGTCTCTTCCAACCTGGTTGATTCTATGATTCTGTGATACATTCTCCATGTAGAAAATACATCTCTAAACCTAGAAAGATTTTCATAGCTATCATATAGAATCACAGAATGGTTTAAGTTGGAAGGGACCTCAAGGGTCATCCAGATTCAAAGCCCTCCCAAAGGCAGGCACACCTCCCACTCCCTTGAGGTCACTCAAGGCCTCATCCACTCTGGCCTTGAACACCTCCAGGGAGGGAGCAGCCACAACCTCCCTGGGCAACCTGTGCCAGTGTCTCACCACCCTCACTGTAAACAACTTCTTCCTCACATCTAGTTTAAATCTCCCCTCTGCCAGTTTAAACCCATTACCCCTTGTCCTGTCATTACAAGACCTTGTAAATAGTCCCTCCCCAACCTTCCTGTAGCCCCCTTCATATACTGGAAGGCTAAAGTCTTCTTGAAGCCTTCTCTTCTCCAGGCTGAAGAGCCCCAACTCTGATCATCTTTGTGGTCCTCCTCTGGACTTGCTCTAACAGTTTCATGTCCTTCTTGTGTTGGGGGTTCCAGAACTGCACACAGTACTGGGTGGTGTCTCAAGAGAGCAGAGTGAAGGGGGAGTATCACCTCCCTGCTGGCCATGCTTCTCTTGATGCAGCCCAGAACATTGCTGCTGTCTGGGCTGCAGGTGCACACTGCTAGTGCATGTTGAGTTTTTCATCAACCCAGACCCCCAGGTCCTTTTCCTCATGGCTGCTCTCCAACCATTCTCCACCCAGCCTGTATCTGTGCTTGGGATTGTGCCAACCCAGGATATAAATATGAATGTATAAATATGTTCAGTGGCATTTTATAGATTAATAGAATGGGTTAGGCTAAAGGGACCTTAAAGATCATTCAGTTACTAACCCCCCGCTGTGGGCAGAGACACCTCCCACTAGACCAAGTCATTCAAGTCCTCATCCAATCTGGCTCCAGACACCTCCAGGGAGGGGGCATCCCCCATCTCCTTGGGAAACCTGTTCCAGTGTCTCACCACCCTCACTGCAAAGAATTTCTTCCTAATCTCCATTCTAAATCTGCCTTCTTCAAGCTTCAATCTATTACTTCTCATCTTATCTCTACAAGTCCTTGCAAAAAGTCCCTTCCCGGCTTCCTCGTAGGCCCCCTTCAGGTACTGGAAGGCTGCTCTAAGGTCTCTTATTTGAAGAGCTCACATTCACATTTACAGTTAAGAGTCTCATTTCAGTACTAAGACCAAAACTTTGGTTTTGCCTCAACACAACCACAAGAAAATACAACATCATCTCATTTAAAATGTATCATCCTATTACCTAGAAAGGTTAGATCAGATGATGCCTGGAGTCCCTCCCAAGACGGCAGTCTGTGATTCTGTGACTCTATGAGTGTAACTCTTGACCTTCACTTGTTATTGTTCATATATAGGAAAGATCACAGATTAACAGATTGCATTGGGTTGGAAGGGACCCTCAAAAATCATCTTGGCCAACTCCCAGCACTCAGCTGGGACACCTCCAACTACAGCACAATGCCCATGGCCAAGCTGACTCTTATCTTGAATGTCTCCAGGGACAGGGCCTCAACCACATCCCCAGCAACATGTTCCAGTATTTCACCACCCTCATTGTGAAGAACTTCCTCCTGATGTCCAACCTAAATCTGCCCTACTCCAGTTTCAAACCACTGTCCCTTGTCCTATCACCACAGGCCTTTCTAAACAATCTCTGCCCAGCCTTTCTGTAGATCTGCTTCAGATATTCACACGTTTCCTCAAATGTCTCCCCAGAGCCTTCTCTTCTGCAGGCTGCACAGCCCCAATTCTTTCAGCCTGTCTTCATAGGAGAGGTGGTACAGCCCTCCATTCATTTTTGTGTCTCTCCTCTGGACCCACTCCAGCGGCCCAAAGAATCATGTATGACTGTTCATAGAATCATAGAATTAACTGGTTTGGAAGAGCCCTCCAAGCTCATCCAGGCCAACCTAGCACCCAGCCCTGCCCAATCAACTAGACCATGGCACTAAGTGCCTCATCCAGGCTTTTCTTGAACACCTCCAGGGACAGTGACTCCACCACCTCCCTGGGCAGCCCATTCCAATGGCAAATCACTCTCTCTGTTAAGAACTTCCTCCTAACATCCAGCCTAGACCTACCCCACCACAACTTGACACTGTGTCCCCTTGTTCTGTTGCTGGTTGTCTGGCAGAAGAGACCAACCCCCACCTGGCTACAATGTTCCTTCAGGTAGTTGTAGACAGCAATGAGGTCACCCCTGAATCTCCTCTCCTCCAGGCTAAACAACCCCAGCTCCCTCAGCCTCTCCTCATAGGGTTTGTGTTCCAGGCCCCTCACCAGCTTCGTTGCCCTTCTCTGGACACATTCCAGCACCTCAACATCTCTCTTGAATTGAGGGGCCCAGAACTGGACACAGGACTCAAGGTGTGGCCTGACCAGTGCTGAGTACAGGGGCAGAATAACCTCCCTTGTCCTGCTGGCCACACTGTTCCTGATACAGGCCAGGATGCCATTGGCTCTCTTGGCCACCTGGGCACACTGCTGGCTCATGTGCAGCTACTATCTACCCCCAGGTCCCTTTCTTCCTGGCTGCTCTGTGGTTCACTCAATGATACTAGAAAGCTAAAGAAGCCTTTGCATTTATCATTGTTACAGAAAATGTTACAGACAAATCTATTTTTAAAATGTCATGTCATGAGGCATAAAAGTGAGAAAGAGATAGCTCCCATGTTATTTTTTTTCCACCTAAACCAACATAACATTGTTAGGTAAACACAGAGACCTGTCCCTTATACTTTCAAATCTCTTACTGATACTGCTTTTAGCAGGGTTTTTTTTGTTGATAGGTTTGTTTTTAATATAACAGTATCACTAATACACTCAAATACTCACTGAGTAGTGACTTCAATGCCTTTCCCTTGACAAAATTACTAGAACTAGCACATAAGAATAAAAACATACTTAGTCCTGATTTTTAAAGCTGTGTATCCTTCAAAAGTTTGGCAGTGTGTGACTTAAGCTCTGCTATTAGAAGTCACTTAGGTATTTAGGGGTCTGCATAGCTCAGACTTTCAGGAGGATCTAAGGCACTAGCAAAGGTACATGATGGTCTAATATTTCCTTTATCGTGGGTATGTAACTCTTTAAGTTGTGGTAATATGAAAGACAGCATCCTGCTGGGAAGCAAGACAATTTTTTTTCCCCTTTCTGTCCAGGACTGGAATTAATCCCTAAATTAGATACTGACAGAATGTATTTGGGAGCTTAAATCATGTTCACAGCCTTTGTTCACAGGAAAAGCAGCACGTGATCAAGAGATGACACCAAGCTCATAAAAAGAGAGAGTTAAGGGCCAAATCAGTAGAACCCAAATTTCAAAGGTAAAATTCCCTCTGCCTGCAAATCCTCTTTCTTTTCCTCTCCCCTTTTCCCCTGTACCCTTCCTGCTCTACTTTTGGCTTCAAACTCATTTCTTCGCTCGTTTATTGTCTGGACTCGATGAGAACCCGATAACCCCCGCTTGCTAAGGAGGCAGAGGAACTAATTGCTTTTTGCTCACTATCCTGGCTGACGGGTGAGAAGCTAAAACCCAATTTATCCAGTAATTGCTACGTTCATGAAAAACAGCATCAAAGCCTTGATGTGTTTTACTGTTGTCTCTTGGGAAGGCTCATGTCTAATTCTTATGCTGATATGGCTCATAATATAGTCCTCTGACTCTTCTATTTGCTCTCGCAATTACAAGGTTTCTTATTCCATTGTGCATATTCCTCTGAACTAAGATTAGCTTAACTGAGCTTCCTTTGAAAACTTGCCTACCCATCAAATGCATCAGGCCTAATGCATTCTGTAGCCACGCAAAATCAATGAACAGCACAATTTTCTGCTTCCTGCAATGATCAATAGGATTCACATAATGGGTGGAAAATTTTTAATCATGACAGCCCAGCATTCAGCAGGCATAAATCTTCCCTGCATTATAACCTTCCTGCTTCCCACTACTGCAAATTTGCAGGTATTGAATAATATTTATGTAGCAGATACATTACAAAAAGCAATGCAATTAGAACTTCACACTTCAATGATGATAGGTTGAGATCCCAGAGGCCTGTTTCTCTGACAATGTACTGGCTTCCACATTCCAAATGAAAAATCCCTTCTTTCTCTCCTGAAACTACAGTTTTGAATGAAACTCTTCTTCCCTGGAGCATAAATTCATAGAACAGTTTAGGTTGGTAGGGAGCCTGAAGATCATCTAGTTCCAACCACCTGGACATGGGCAGGGAAAGCTTCCACTAGAGCAGCTTGGTCAAGGCCTTATCCAAGCTGGCCTTGAACACCTCCATGGGAGGGGACATCCATGACCTTTCTGGGCAAATTGTTCCAGTGGGTCCAAAGATAAGCAACAAAGCTGGTCAACGGCCTGGAGAACAGTTCTGCTGAGGAGCAGCTGAGGAAACCAGAGTTGTTTAGCCCGGAGAAGAGAAGGTTGAGAGGAGACCTTCTGGCTCTCTACAACTCTCTGACAGTAGGCTGGAGCCAGGTGTAGGCTAATCTCTTCTCCTTAGTAATAAGTGACAGGACAAGTGGAAATTAACTCAACTTACACCAGGTGAAGTTTAGGTTGGACACAAGGAACAATTTCTTCTCCAAAAGGGTTGTCAAAACCCAGAACAGGCCACACAGGGCAGTGGTGAAGTCTGCATCCTGTGGTGATGTGGTCTCCAAGCCATGCAGTTACGGTTTACTGGTGACCTGCTGGGTTAATGGTTGAATTCAATGTTCTTACAGGTCTTTTCCAGCTTCAATGTTTCTATAATTCTAAGATTCTTTTCACTGTACAAAGGTTTTCTCTATCTGACTATGGGTAAGATTTTGAAGAAGGCATCGTGGAGGGGGTGATCCTTCAGTTTTGAAATGGGAGTTTTGGATTAGGTGCTATACTAAGTAGTGGAACATTATGAAATGCCACCTTACTCTGAATTCATAATCACTGTGGGAATCAAGACTGAGTATCTGAGCTGGAATCAGGTGGGTTTGAGTGTCATCTTGCTTTTTGATTTGCTTTAATGAAAGCAGACCACCCTTCAGCGTGTGGTTGGGGAAATTAGCAAAACTGAGATGCTCAGTTCCTCCCTCCAACTCTAAAGTACAGCAGATTGGCACTGCAAAAGAGAATTTCAGAGTAATATAAAAATCCAGACACACTGTATCATTACTCAGTGAATTCTAATCAAAGAAACTCTTGCATCTTAAAATGTAATTAGTCATTAAAGTGATAGATTTGTAGGTTTGATCAGGTTGAGCTTCCTTCCTTGCAAAACAATCTGTTCAATTAGAGGTACTAAAAGTATTTCTGGAAACATTTGTTTCTAATTTGTCTTCCTTTTGCATTTTTCATACGACTGAGAATTTGCACTTGTGTTACTTGGGCTTTTTAAAAATGATCTTATTTCTAAGGGAGTTCTGCTGAGCAGGTGCTTTCTCATTGTCATTGGGGTTATACATATTTATACACTCCTATTCTCTACATTATTTTAACAGCATGTCTTCTGCACTCTTCTTCCCTGTGTACTTAATACAACACACAGTATCAGAGCAATCATGGCAAAGCTTGGTGGAGAAACAACCATTCAGTGACAAACATTGACAAGCACTGTTGAAGTGTTTACCTCATTATATTTTGTGTAAGAAACGGGAAAGGGTTTGGCATAAGAAATTCAGCAGGAATTCAGAGATTCGTAGAATGGTTTGGATTAGAAGAGACCTGAAAGATGATCTAATTCCAAGCCCCCTGCCATGGACATGGACAACTCCCACTAGAGCAGCTTGCTCGAGGCCTCATCCAACCTGGCCTTCAACACCTCCAGGGAAGGGGGCATCCATGACCTCCCTGGGCAATCTGTTCTGATGTCTCATCATCGCCTTCAGTGGAAAGAATTTCTTCCTAATCTCTAGTCTAAATCCGCCCTCCTCAAGCTCAATTCTTCTTCTCTCCTCCTATCTCTACAAGCCCTTGTCAAAAGTGCCTTCTCAGTTCTCCTGTAGCCTCCTGCAGGTACTGGAAGGCTGCTCTAACGTCTCCCTAGAGCCTTCTCTTCTCCAGGCTGAACAGCCCCAGCTCTCTCAGCTTGTTCCCACAGGGGAGGTTCTCCAGCACTCTGATCATCTTTGTGGCCCTTCTCTGAGCATGGGTACCAACACTGTCATTGACCTAAACTGTACATTCAGTTGTGTGTATTCCTCTACTGGTTTCTCAGGGGAAGTACAAAGGAAACCTTCTCTACCAAAGTACAAAGGCAGACTTAGGTGACTAGAAAATGCTTCTTGACTAGGAGGTTGATGCTGTGTTATGGTACACCAGAGCCATTTGCTGCTCTTTGAAGGTACAGAGCTCAGGGTGTGGTCTTAACTGTGAAAGAGAGGAAGGTCTGTGGTGCAAAGGCTTAAAGGAATGAAACTGCAGCTCAACTTCTGCAAGTTGCAGAGACGCCACCCACCACCCCTTGGCCTGGCTAGGTACTTCATGGACCTCACCACCAAATGAGAGCAAGCAAACTACTTGTTGCAGGGTACAGTTGCACAAACCTTTACAGCCCTGTTTAGGAATGGATTTAGTTTTCATCATCTGTCATTATATGTTACAATCACAACTCTACACATGGTTTAGTGCACAGGCTCTTTTGGGTTTTTTTTGTCCATGACAGACTGTCATGTGAATATATTTATGATTCCTTACGCTCTGTGTATCAGAATAATGATTCACTATGCCTCTGATCTCAGTGCAGAGCAGGTTTCACTGAAAATAAGCAGACATGCTAGCCAAATGTGAACTGCTGAAAACACAGACTGGTAAATAACACTCAAAGAAGCCAAAAAATTGTGTCACTGCCCAAGTCTGACACTTGTTTCTGCAATATAAAAAGAGAAATTTACAGTGGATGGCAGAGCCTTAGACTATTCTCGTAATAACCACTAAAACACAACCGGGAAAAGCAGTGTACTTGATAAGTGCTGTGTTGCTGCACCACCACAACCATAAATACCTACATGTTTACAGAGGTCTAGGAAGAAAGACAATTCTCTCCCTCTCCCTCGTATCTGCAAGAATTTTGTGAAGGAGAAAGCATTAACCTACAGCTTGCAACGAAGAGACATGAAAGCAATCAGTCAACATAGACAAGAAGATTAGAGCACGAGTTCTTCAAACAACTACAGAGACCACAAGGCTTGCTTATTATTATTCTGTAACATTAATATGGGAAAAAAAGAGAAAGAGAATCTCAGCCAACATTTAGTTAAGGGCTGTGCTCCTATTTCCCCATCTCTCAGCTGGAATTGGGAATGAGAAATGAAAAGCCTCAAAGCCTCTTTAATCAGAACATTGAATCACAACTTCATAACCTCAAGGTCTTTCCTTTAAGTAAAAGTACCTCCTAGCCAAGTCTATATTTGAAACTGGTAATCCAGTGCCAGCTATTGGCAGGTAGTACAGGGAAGAGAATTTAATTGTGCCTCCAGACAGGATACAGTTGAGGGTTGCATGGTCTGTGGAATCCATAAGGAACTCAACACGAAGGTTTTATAAACTATGCAATAATCAAATGTTTACAGATTAATACATAGAATGGTTTGGGTTGGAAAAGACCTGAAAGATGATCCAGTTCTAATCCCCTGCCATGGGGTTGGACATCCACTAGACTTTCTCAAGGCCTCATCCAACCTGGCCTTGAACACCTCCAGGGAAGGGGTGCTATGAAGGGGAAATTAATTAAGGCGAGATTGTATTTTTCCCAAAATTAATATTGCTCATTAATTTTGCTATTCAGAGCTCTCACCACCCCTGCCCACTAACTGTAATAATAATCGGTTCCTTGCATGGTCATGGAAACATTTAACAGATAATAACTAGATCTAGAAATAACCAGAAAATATATACACAGTAACTGAACTGGAAGAGAAGATTCTTGTGGCCAAATACCGCTTGGGGTCAATATAATGCTTGTTCACTAGATAGGCTCAAGGAGCTTCTTTCTGCTTATGGCAGAAGGCAACGGTGAATCACAAAGGCTTTAAGCATGTACTCACAAAATATTATCTCCCAACTCGTGGGGCTAGCTACAGCTTCAGACATAACCCAAATGCTTTCAAGGAATTCTGTTACTGTCACGTCGGCCGCTGAGACTTGATTCTTGCCAGGCTTCTGGGGAAAGGAGGCAGACAATCTCCGGCCTGGTCCTCTGGGTGACCTGCGTATCTCCAGGGCTTCCCGTCTTGGCAGAAGACTTTCAGATGTAGGCAGGATGTCTCGTGATGTGCAGTCTCAGAATGATGTCACGCTGGCTATGCAGGCCAGTTGCATGGAGGCATTTGAGCCTGTCCCTGGTAAACTTATGACAGTCGAGTTTCCAGGCAAACAGTAAGGCAGTAAGCAACAGCAGCAGGCAACAGAAGGTACAAATAGAATGGCAGAGAAACACAGAGCATGGCAGAACACACTGCATTTGCCTGAGTATTTATTTCATCAATGTGGGTCAAGACTAACAGGTCTTTGGACACAGAATAGCCAACTAGAATGGTAGTTAGCCAAGCTTGACCATATTAGGTGAAACCGTAGGCTTGCTGTACCCAAATTTGGGAAAAGCATAGGCCTTGCACAAGGCAGGCACAAGTTAAGCATGTGTACCTTGTTCACCACAGGAGAAAAACATGCCTGGGCAAGCCAGTACATGCATAAGCCTATTTCTGGCCCATCAGGCCAACCACGACAGGAAGCATTTACGACTTCCCTGGGCAACCTGTTCCAGTGTCTCACCACCCCCACTACAAAGAATTTCTTCCTAATCTCCAGTCTATATCTGCCTTCCTCAAGCTTCAATCCATTCCCTCTCATCCTCTCACTACAGGCCTTTGTAAAAAGTCCCTCTCCAGCACTGGAAGACACCAAGGTCTCTTTGGTGTCTTCTGTTCTTCAGGCTGACCAGCCCCAACTCTCCTAGCCTGTCCCCATAGAAGAATTTCTGCAGCCTTCTGATCATCTTCATGGCTGTCCTGTACACTTTACTGACTGTTTGCCAAGAGGCATCATTCATGATGTGGTATAGCCTTCCTTCTTTATTCCCCTTTATTTGATCTGGGTTTCTGTTTTGAGTGCTCTACAATACAGCATCACAATTCTCTTCTGAAGGTCCACATGACGAGACAATCCCAACAGATCTACAGAGCAATAATTCAGCAGTGCAAGCATACCCCCGTTCCCCTAACCCATGATACACCACAGGGTAACATCACTCAATTTCTCTTCACAGAAGACATTCTACACAGACATGACCAGAAAAGAAATTCACCTATCCAAGTATGTTAAAAACAAGTAAAGTCACAGTTTATTACCAGATTAGTCTCTAGGCTACAGTTAGAAGCTCTTCTAGTTCTAACTATGAGAAGTGACATTACAGAGTTGTCACGTAATGAGCCCTCCTTTATACTATCATAGATGAAATGGGTCCCTCACTGGTCATACTCCTCAACAAAATTGACATCAAGGAGATGACAAAGGTTAAGAAACGTGTAAATTACAAACTTAGCTATTATCAGCATTAATAGAAAAGGTGCAAAATGCCATTCCATTAGCAGTCAGCCAGAATTCCACCTTAGCTTAAATCCTTGGCCTTTCCCAGGCAGGACACACTGGTTCAAATGTTCATTATCTCAACTCTTGTATTAACACAACTGCATTAACGCAAGAGACATAACACGTTTGTTATCTGTGAGAAAATGTCTTTTAACATCTACAGTTGCTGAACAGCAGTGAATTAGATTCTTTCTATTAAATTAAGCTTGTTCAGCAGAAAGAAATTCCTGCCACAGCCCTTGTTTCTCTTTGGAGGTCAGAGAATGGGGCAGCTCCCCTCTCCACAGCTTCCTGCTCTGATGAACACTTGCTCTTCCCTCACCTAATCCTTGCTTTTAGTCACTTTCCTATTGCCTGTTTGTTTTTCTCCCAAAGCTCCTGCTGGCACAGAGGAGAACTTTATGCATGAGAAATTAAATATCCATGATATTAACAAAAAGAAACAGAGATGCTTGCCAGTGTAAAGATCCACTTGACCACTCTTTGCAGCTATTTGAGCTGGTGTCGTGGTCAGTCACTTTTTGATGTCATTAAATGGTTGACCCTTCTTGATCTTAGAAATTTAGAAAATAAACAACTGTAGATGGGCTTAAGGTGCTGAAAGAAATGTGTTGCCAGCAACAAAAGTTTCTTACAATCTTCACCTAATAAAATAAAATCATAGAATCATGGAATTATAGAATGCACGAGTTGGAAGGGACCTTTAAAAGGTCATCTAGTCCAACACCCCTGCAGCAAGCACGGACAAAACAGATAAGAAAGGGGCAAGATTAATACAATTTAAATTAAAGGTCTTAATATCTGCTAGTTGTCAGTATTAGATATGGTACTAAGTACTAATAGAACTTGCAAAGCCCTTTGTAGCAATGTCTAATTTCAGCTGTACATTCTGCTGCTACTTAGCTTGCTAAATTATTCACGCAGACATGAACATGCACAAATACACTCAGACAGACATATATGCAGCTGCTTGGGCTACAAACAGCTTCAAACTGATAACTGCCTGTTTCATTGATACATAGAACTATTCAAGTTGGAAGGGATCTTGAAGATCATCTAGTTCCAGTCCCACTGCCACAGGC
Organism: Pogoniulus pusillus; assembly: GCF_015220805.1. Taxonomy (NCBI): domain Eukaryota; kingdom Metazoa; phylum Chordata; class Aves; order Piciformes; family Lybiidae; genus Pogoniulus; species Pogoniulus pusillus. Next base: position 28,316,185 of record NC_087265.1, on the reverse strand, counting down.
ATGGATACCTTCCACCAGACCAGCTTGCTCAAAGCCTCATCCAGCCTAGCCTTGAACACCTCCAGGGAGGGGTCTCAAGTAGCATTAACATAAACCTGGAATTGTATTAGCTTGTTTTGGCAGTTCACCCTCAGACTGTTCTCAACACGGATAGATTGAACTCTCTAGAAGAACATTAAACCCCTTTTGGCCAGCCAAGCCCATGACGTGGTGTGCAAGAACCTCCTGAGCTGAACTAGTGGGAGTACTTCAAGAGAGACAGGGATTTACTGCACAGAGTCCAATGAAGAGCTACAAGGATGATGAAAGGTCTTCAACATCTCCGCTGTGAAGAAAGACTGAGAGAACTGGTGCTGTTTAGTCTGAAGAAGACTAGGCTGAGAGAGTGTCTAAACATATCTGAGAGGTGGGTGTTAAGATGAAGTTGCCAGGCTCTTTTTGGTGGTGCCCAGTACTAGGGCAAGTAATAAGGGGCATAAGCTGGAACGCTGCAAGTTCCATCTCAGCACGAGGAAAAACTTCCTGTTTAATTTGCTCTTTAAGTTTTGTAACTTCACCTTAACATCGAGGGGGGAAAAAAATTGTAATTGCACCACTATTTCAGAAAAGGCAAGAATATTATGTTAAAATATACTGCTGGCATAATTTCTTGTCTCCATGCTCAAAGTAATAAAATGTTTCACCCTCTTTATGTTGCACATTAATTGAGGTTCCATCGAAGCTGGGGAGCCACAGTCTAGACAATATAAAACATGGTATAGAAATGACAGTGCCTGCTGAAAAGGGTTTATGTTCTGGTAGTCCTTTTTTGTCATTATAACTAATTATGGAGGACCAAATAAGCCTGTAATATTAACTCAGCACTCAGGGGTTCCTAGAAATGGATGCTCCCTGGGATGCTGTGGATATTAGACAATGCAGTTTCACTGCTGTGCTGTCAGCGGGGCCAGGTGATCTATTAAGTGCTGTCAGGGACAGAGAAGGAAAGGGAAAAGAGCAGCAGGGCTTTGGTGATAGAACTTGGTTCTCACTGGCACTTCCCTCTGCTCTTTCATTTTTATTATTGTTCATTCACAGACTACATTGGGTTAGAAGGGACCCTCAAAGGAGATCTCAGCCCACCACCCTGCACTCAGCAAGGACACTTTCAATGAACATCTCCAAGGACACAGCCTCAACCACATCCCTGGGCAATCTGCTCCGGTATTTCACCACCCTTATTGTGAATAACTTCTTCCTCATGTCCAGACTAAATCTACTCTGCCCCAGTTTCAAACCATTGCCCCTCATCCTATCACTACAAGCCCTTCTAAACAGTCCCTTCCCAGCCTCCCTGTAGGTCCCCTTCAGATATTCAAATGAAGCTCTAAGGCCTCCCTGGAGCCTTGTGTCCTTCAGGCTGAACAGCCCCACCTCTTTCCTATGTAATAAGGCTACATAGATGATTTGGTAATTACAACATCTATCTTATGAAGAAAGGCTGAGGGACATGGGGCTGTTTAGCCTGGAGAAGACTGAGGGGGGAACTGACCGAGGCTTATCAATACTTAAAGGATGGCTGTCAGGATGATGGGGACAATCTTTTTTTTGGTGGTGCCCAGTAACAGGACAAGAGGTAACCAACACAAACTTGAACACAGGAAGTTCCATCTGAACACAAGGAAGAATTTCTTTACCTTGAGGGTGAAGAAGTATTGGAGCAGGCTGCCCAGAGAGGTTGTGGAGTCTCCTTCACTGGAGCCATTCAGAACCCACCTAGATGCCATCCTGTGCAACCTGCTCTACATGATCCTGCTCTGGCAGAGGGATTGGAGTTGATATATTGAAAGGTCATTTCCAACCTTTATTATTTTGTTATTCTGTAATGATATATGGACAAAAGAAATTCTGCTTTCTGTGTGTGGATAGCTAGCTCAGGTAGATGTGTACAGCCAACTGCAGTTTATGAGGGGGGAAAAACAGATCTTTCAGGGAGGATAAAATTTTCTGTGACTACTATTCAAAGCATATTAGTAGATTTAAAAATTATATGGGGGGCAAAAGATAAAGGAGAACATTAAACATTTTCTATTTACATTATGCAGATTTAACAATAAAACTCTCTCAAACCAAATGAAACTGTATTTAAATTAAAAAAATCTATTTCTGGTTTTCCAGATACCAGGAGAGGTTTAGATTGGATATTAGGAAACAAATTCTTCACTGACAGAGTGATTAAGCCCTGGAACAGGCTAGCCACCCAGGAAAGTGGTGGAGGTGTTAAAAAATCAGGTAGGTGTGGTGCTGAGGGACATGGTTTAGTGGAGACCTGGCAGTGTTGGGGGTAACAGCTGGACTCAACAACCCTGGAGGACCTTTTCAACCTTAAGGCATCTATGATTCTCTGAAACATTCTTCTCTTTATTTAAGATGATTTTAGAAAGAAAACTCATTTTTATTCATAACACAAAAACTGTAAAGGCTGTCCTGAGTACTAGCAAACATGTAACTGCTTTCTCTTTTCTTTAATGTTCAGACACAGACAGAAGACAGGCTGTACTTTCAGTGGTCTCCAGGTCAGTAAGGGGTCTCTGCTGCATTGGCATCATCAGCTGTGCTATTTTGCTACTGGCAATACTTTCCATTAAGCATCAAAAAAATGATGTTCATTCTCACTGACCACGTGATTCGCTAATAACCTGGCAGAAAAATCTGTTTCTTCTGATTGCACATCTGTAAAGTTGTACTTCCTGTTACATCACCACATTTCCCTGCTTGAAGTGTCACACCCTGTGCTGCCAGTTTCCTGATTTCCTTTTTCTGTTCCCTGTCAGCAGAAGAATCTCAGCCTCCATTTGCTTTGTGAACTTCTGAAAAGTGAGAAGCTATAAAACAGATGCAAAGCTCTGTGAGGGCAACAGTGCATAATACAAAGACATCTGCCTTTGTAAATAAACCTGGTCAGTTTCCTAAAGAAATTGCTAACAGTAAACTAGAGACTCTGCTATTGCATTTTTTTCAAGGCCAGTGTTGAAGAGAGAGATCATTTCTGCTGTGAGTGAAAAAAGATCTAAAATTTACAGTGTCCACCATGGCCAGCACATTGAGAAAGGGGATTCTGCCTCTATGCTCTGTGAGTCCTCATCTGGAGTGCTGTGTCCAGCTCTGGAGCTCTCAGCTCAAGAAGAACATGCACCTGTTGAAGTAGGTCCACAGGAGGCCACAAAAAAATTATCTGAGGGTTGGAGCATCTCACCTAAGACAACAGGCTGAGGGAGTTGGAGTTGTTCAGGCTGGAGAAGAAAAGGCCCCAATGAAACTTTCTTGTGGCCTTTAAATACTTAAAGGAGCTGATAAGAAAGCTGGGGATGGAGTTTTTAGCAGGAACTGTTGTGACAGGACAAGGGGTGATGGGTTTAAATGAAAAGAGGGAGATCTACACTAGATTCAAGGAAGAAATTTGTGAAACACTAGCCCAGGCTGCCCAGAGAAGTAGTAGATGCCCCATTTCAGGTCAGGTTGTCGGGGGTGCTGAGCAACCTCCTCTAGTTGCAGATGTCCCTGCTGATTGAGGGCGGGGGATGGACTTGATGGCTTTTGAAGGACCCTTTCAATCTTAAGCATTCTGTGACTCCAGGACTCCACTAACAGACTAGGCTTTGTGTGGCCATTGCTTCAGGCCTTTTAAACACTGGTTTGGGGTATTTCATCTCAAGCAGGCAAAGAAATGTGTTCAAAGTTCAAGAAGACACAACCATGCTTCCAAGACAAGAATACATGGCCCCGGGCAGTCTGCTCACTGCAGAGGGGTTGGGCAAGGTGGTCTTTGAGGGTCTCTTCCAGCCCAATGCAATCTGTGAAGCTGTGACTATGACAGTAAATGTCTTCATTCCTCTCTAACTACAGCTCCCTGGCAGATGTACAGTTTATGCAGTTCCAGCTTGGCTTTGTCCCCTCTGTGCTGTTCTCTTGTAGGTCTGCTTCACCAAGATCTATTTCTCCTCACTGAGCACACCTCTTTCCCCTGGCATCTGCCTTTGTTCAACAAGCCAGCCATAAATGTTTACTGGAAATCATGCCAATGTGGGCCTCACCACTGGAGTACAGGAGCTAAGGTTCAGGCAGGCAAGCAGAGCCAGGAGATGATTGTTCAGCTCTGGCATTTTGCATTTTCATACACTAGCAAAGCATCTATAAATAGCCTTTGAGGAACATAAACGTTTTAGTATAATGGGATTCATGTTTAATATGGGCAATGACTTCCCTTCCCTTAGGATGGCAATTAAAATGTTTAGACAGAATTAAACTGCTTCTTGGGAAGATAGGGTGATGCAGAGCACAATATTTAAACAAACTCCCAGTGCTTGACAGAAAATGGTTCTTTGCAATCAAGCTCCAAAGGAGGAGACAACAGAGCTGTTTATTATTGCCACATATGCTGACAGAACACAGGCACTTGAGCACCAGTATCAGAGAAACTTAGAGAAAAGGGGAATTTCTGACAGAAACTGACATCCCTCTCTTCTGAAAAACAAATTAGTGGTTGTCTGAGGCAAGTTTGGGACATGTTTTTATTATTAACTGGCATCATGTTATTAGCCAGCTCTGGCTTTGGCAAGACAGATTTCCATGTACAGAGCCATTTAAGAGAAACTGCTGGCTGCCTATAATGGCAAAGAAACAGGTTTTAATCACAGCCTTCTCTAGCCTTGCAAGATCTTTGGCTCTGGCTGCAAAGCACTTGTGCAGAGATCAAGCAGAGAGGAAAGATAATTGTACAATGCTTTTATAAGGCTTCAGTTAACCTGGGAGCTCATCGGGTATTGTTCAGCCCTTGGCACAAAGAGGGATAATCTCTGGGCAGCTCTCACCTGTGCTCCTATTCTAATCCTCAAGAACAGCTTGTTTTGGGAGACCAGGAATATTCAAATTCAGGTAATTTTCTGGAAAGATAACTATGAGTTTTTCTCTCTTTGCTACCTCTACACCCAAAATGTAGGAAATTTAGGTGAGGATATTATGCCATAGAAATCTTGTACTCCGTAAGACGAGAAGCAGGAACTGATAGCAACAGAAACCAAGCAACCCCCCTTTAATCCCATTAGATATTCAGGACAAAATGAGCTATGTTCTGCCAATTGGGCAAGGAGTAGCTTGAGAGTAGTCTCAAGGACAAGGACTTGGAGGTGCCAGTTGATGAAGCACTGTTGTGAAGGCATAATTAATTAATGTGAGATGATATTTGCCAAAATTAACATTGTTTATTAATTTTGATACTCAAAACTCTCACCACCCCCGACCACTAGTTTTAATAATAATAAGTTCTTGCATGGTCATGGAAACATTTTACAGATAGTAACTATAGCTGGAAAAAAACAGCAAAAATACAAACATTAACTGAATTGGAAGTGAAGATTCCTATGGCTGAGACTTCTGATTCTTCCCAGGCCTCTGGGGAAAGGAGGCAGACAATCTCTGACCTTTTATCCTGGCTCCTCTGGATGACCTGTGTATCTCCAGGACTTCTTGTTTTGGCAGGAGGCTTTCAAGTGCAGGCAGAATGTCTTGCAATGTGCAGTCTTAGCATGATGTCACACTGGCTATGCAGGCTGATTGTGTGGAGGCATTTAGAGCCTGTCCCTGGTAAACTCACGACAGTGGAGTTTCCAGGCAAACAATAAGGCAGTAGGCAATGGCAGCAGGCAACAGCATAGCACATGCTGTGTTATCTGCTCAACTCCTTTTATCAATGTAGCCAAGACACAGAATAGCCAACTAGAATGGCAGTTATCCAGCCCTGACCATATTAGCTGAAACCATAGGCTTGCTTTACCCAAATCTGGGAAAAGCATAGGCCTTGCACAAGGCAGGCACAAGCTAGGTGTGTGTACCTTGTTCACCACAGGAGAAAAATATGCCTGGGCAAGCCAGTATATGTATAAGTCAGGCCTACCATGACAAACACTCACACAGGAACACATCCAGGTGGGTTTTCAATGTCTCCAGAGAAGGTGACTCCACAACCTGTCTGAGTAGCCTGCTCCAGACCTCTGATACCCTCACAGGGAAGTTTTTCCTTATAGTTTTGTGGAACCTCCTCTGATCCAGCTTGCACTCATTGCCCTTTACCCTATCATTGGACATCACTGAACAGAACCTGTCTCTGTACTCCTGACACTGCCCTTCATGTCTTTATAACCATGGGTGAGGTCACTCCTCAGCCTCCTCTTCTCCAAGCTGAAGAGCCCCAGGTTCCTCAGTCTCTCCTCAGAAGGGAGATATCTCACTCCCTTCAGCACCTTTGTAGCTGTGTTCCCTGAGGTCCTTCTTGAAATGGACACAATAATCCAGATGTGGCCTCACCAGGGCAGAGTAGAAGGGGAAGAGAGCCTCTGTCATAGAATCATAGAATCAACCAGGTTGGAAGAGACCTCCAAGATCATCCAGGCCAACCTAGCACCCAGCCCTATCCAATCAACTAGACCATGGCACTAAGTGCCTCATCCAGGCTTTTCTTGAAGACCCCCAGGGACGCTGCCTCCACCACCTCCCTGGGCAGCCCATTCCAGTGGGAAATCACTCTCTCTGTGAAGAACTTCTTCCTAACATCCAGCCTATACCTACCCTGGCACAACTTGAGACTGTGTCCCCTTGTTCTATTGCTGGTTACCTGGGAGAAGAGGCCACCCCGCACCTGGCTACAATGCCCTTTCAGGTTGTCTTGGGTTCAAATGCAGGTTCCCAGAGACTCTTATAAATTTAATAGACCCAATGACAATTTATAGAATTTATAGAGTGCCCTCCCCTCTTCCCCCTCCTTTCCCCAAAAGACAGGGAGAGAGATAAAGGTAGGGACACCCAAATAAATCAATCTCACTCGATTTGGAAGTAAAAAAAAAAAAAAGGAAAAGTTTAACAATAACTTAGAAAAAAAAGGGATTGGAGGTAGGGGAGTTTACAAAGGATAAGGAAGGGAATACAGCAAAATACAAAACAGGGATGGATACAACCCGAGTAGTGTGATGGTGTCTCTGCCTCGTGGCTGCCACGTGGTGTGCTGGTATGCAGTGTGAGTGTGTGTGGTCATGAGTGAACACAGGAAAAGAGAGAATAAGACAGGAAACTCCTCTGTCTTTTATACCACAGGAAGTGGGGGGGAGTGGGCTAACCATCACCTGGAGTGTGGCCCACGCCTGGGGAGGGGCCAAGACCCCTAGGGTCAGGTTCAGGGTCACTCCCCCAGGAGTGTTAACCCTATACACAGGTAGTTGTAGACAGTAATAAGATCACCCCTGAGCCTCCTCTTCTCCAGGCTAAACAGGCCCAGCTCCCTCAACCTCTCCTCATAGGATTTGTGCTCCAGGCCCCTCACCAGCTTTGTTGCCCTTCTCTGGACATATTCCAGCACCTCAACATCCTTCTTGAAATGAGGGGCCCAGGACTGTCAACCTCCTCACCACAATCCTTCTAATCTACTCCAGGATACCATCTGCCTCCTTGACCACAAAGGCACATTGCTAGCTCATGGGTATCCTTCCATCCACCAGAACCCCCAAGTCCTTTTGCCCTCCTCTGCTCTCCAGTACATCAATCCCTAACCTGTACTGGTTCATGGGGTCATTCCTTCCCAGATGCAAGACTGTAACACTTGGCTTTGTTGTGTTTCATTCAATGCCTCCCAGCCCAGCTCTCTGGCCTGTCCAGGTCTCGATGATAAAACCCAGGTTCCCAGTCTCTGTGCTTGCAGAGGTACTGTGACCCTCCAGTCCCCTCTCTCCGCCCTGCCTTGTGCTGTGATCAGCATTGACTGTATCAGTAGGAACAGAGCCTGTCTCAAACTAGGCTATGACCAGACTGAGTATAAATATTCTGATTGCTGTAACTTATCATGATGCTTCCTACCTGATATTCACTGGCATCATCCCCTGAGGAATGAGGGAACTCCTTGTGCTGCCATCTGGAAGGTGCTCAGTGGTCTCAATAGTGCTTGATCTCACACATCAAACCTTCTTATGCTCCTGCATTAAATCATGAAAAGGGCAGCACTTTAAACCATGGTGTTGTGGAGACACTTTCATCTTTGCTTTGCTTTATGAGCACTATCTACATTTCCTTGTTTGAACTGGTCCTTAAAGTGCCTTTTGGAATACAGTAGAATGTTTCAATGCTTACCAAAAAAAAAACCCCAAACCAACCCAGAAAAATTCCAGTGAAGTCTTGGCACTTCAGATTTCATGAGTCACTAAAAGCCATAGACATGACATAGAAGTACATGTCATGTACTTCTTCCCAGTACATGACACTGAGCATTTCATAGTAGCTATGAGAGTAAAGGAATATAACCCAACATTTATTAAAACTACCATGACAAAAGATCCCTACCTGAAAATGCTGAGTAATCACTGAAAATTACCACCCTCCATTTGGAAACAGTATCTAGATAACATGGTCACATCCTGAGTTTTCCTAGGCTTTGTCAAAGAGCACAAATCTCAGAATGCTAGAGGTTAGAAGGGACCTCCAGAGATCAAGCCCAACCCCCTGCAAAGCAGAACCCCTTAGGGCAGGTCACACAAGTATGTGACCAGACAGATTTTGAAGATCTCTAGAGAAGGAGGGTTTTGAATGTCTCCAGAGGAGGAGACTCCATAACCTCTCTGGGCAGCCTGTTCCAGGGCATCAGCACCCTCACAGTAAAGATGTTTTTTTTTCTCATGTGCAGATGAAATTTCCTAACTGAGTTTACATCCATTGTCCCTCACCCTAAATATAAAGTCAGATTCTAATCCTGCATTTTCCCTTGTTCTTCCTGTCGACTGATTGAGTTTTAGACTTAAGGCCTTTTAGAAACCAGAGGGGATCGTTCTCTAGCTATGGTTGACACAGTCACTTCTTCACCTGAGCTAGCTTAGAGTTGAAACTACCCACAGAAAGCATCCTACAAAACCTCAGTAGCTTACTAGCAAGAAACCCAATTGCAATTGTGGTGTTCAAGCAGCACTCACCTGAGGACCTCATTTTCTGGCTCTTGCATGATGTTTGGGCACTCCCAATAAACCCAAAGCTTTCACCTGAGCCAGAGTGGTTGCAAATCCCTTGTTTGTGCTGCATACACACATTAATTCAAGCTACAACTCTGTCTTTTGCTGGGTTTCCCACTTTGGTGCCAGTTCACATGGCATTTTTTAACACAGCCCCAGTGAAGGCCCATGGTTGGGTTCTCTATTCAGCTCTCACACCTCAAGCAGCTGATTCAGCTGACCAGCCTCCTATTGAAGCCCTTTCTGGGCCTTTTTAGAGCAGGCTTAATAACTAAAATACAACATATAGCTACAGACTTTCTCAAGATTTATTTTTCTGAATGTATCTGAAAGCCTTTGCAGTCCACACCAGCAGTTTTTTTTTCATTCTGATGTCACATTTAGATTGTACTACAAAGACTTTTTGAAAACTCAGTCGGGAAATGCCTCAACATTTTTCCTGACTAAAGGCAAAAGCAAAACAACGAATTCTAAGAACAAGAAATTGACTATTAAAACTACAAACACATTCTTACATCCAGGCAAAATACTGAAAACATTGCACATTACAATTATTCTTCTGCCTTCATTAGAAAAACATAACATAAATGTATATTGATTTGCATCGAAGTGTGGTGAGCAGAAAGAGAGAGAAGATTCTGTCCCTGTGCTCTGCTGAGACCCCAACTGGAACTTTGTCCAGTTCTGGTGCCCCTAGTGTAAGAGTGGCATGAGGCTGCTGGAGCTGGTCCAGAGGAGGCCACAAAGATAATCAAAGTGCTGAAGAACCTCCCCTATAGGGACAGACTGAGAGAGCTGGGGCTGTTCAGCCTGGAGAAGTGAAGGCTCTAGGGAGAACTTAGGCTTCTTGTACCTGAAGGGGGCTATGAGAGAGCTGGGGAGGGACTTTTGACAAGGGAGGAAATGGATCGAGGTGGGGGCAGATGTAGACTAGAGATCAGGAAGAAATTCTTTCCAGTGAGGGAACATTTCCGCTTTGCCCTGGAAGGTGGTTGATGGCCTCTCCTGGAGGTGTTTAAGGCCAGGTTGGATAAGGTCTTGAGCATGTCCCCCAGACGGCAGGGGGCTTGGAACTAGATGATCTTTAAGGCCCCTTTACAATACAAACCATTCTATGAATACTTCCAAGTCAGGCTGGGGCTTTCTTCAACAGAGGGCTCCACGTTAGAAAAGAAGACTGTTGTTTGTCTCTTCTCTCTCTGTGGAGACGAGTGAGAACAACTGTCATCAGCTTTCACAGCCCCCAGGCTCTCTGTGCAACTGCAGTATCTACCTGCAGCAGGACACTGCTGTTGATGCAGTCTTTGAGGCTTTATAGAGTATAAATAAAAACTAGGAAGATTACTGCACTTTACACAGAAGCATGGAAAAGCCGTAGCAGAACTCTGCAGGAAGGATGTGCTGGTTTATTTTGTTGTTTCCTGAGGGTTGCTATTCTCTTCCCTTCCACTCCCTCAGTACATAAATTATCTTTGTGGTTCCATACACCCATTGAATACCAAATCTCCTGCCGCCTTCCTTCTTATGAAGATCATGAGTTAGGGGAACAGTAATAGCCCCATTCTTTGGCTGTAATAGCAACATTTAGAGGTATTTGTCTTTTCCGTTTTCTGACAGATCCATTACTAGTTCATTAGCCTTTAGTGGGTAGAGACATTCAGTAAACAAATGAAAAGGAACTCCATTTAAGAGCCAGTGAGCTAATACAGCTCTGCCGCTGAGCCTGCTAATTACATGGAGTGTTGCAAGCGCACGCTGAAACGGATCTCTCCTTCTGCTGCAATTTTAAAGCGTCTCATCTTAGCAGCTCTCCAACGCGAGGCACACCGAAATTGCCTTTCTTTGTCAGAGTGTCAGTGGCTACAAAGATGTGAAATGGAAAACCAGCCCAGGAGAATTTGTGCTACTCTATCTTGCCATAGTTCTGTGTGGAGAATATGTATTTTAATTTCAAAAGGCCATTATCTACCTCTCCCACTGTATTTTCTTATTCAGGAGACAGACCACTCAAAAAAAAAAAATCCTTACAAAAGTATAGCAGTTTGAAGGCAAATCTCTTTGTAATTTTTAAACAGGAAAGATATTAAAAAGAAAGACAGGAGGAGTGGCAGATGAAAGTCAGGTCTCGGTTTCTGCACTACAAGCTATTCTGGGATTCAATAATCCACTGGATAATGACGTCCACTGTACTAAGCAACAGCAAGGAGCATTACTTGCCTTCCACATCCTTTCCTCCACCCTACATTCATATTCTGTAGATGAAGCACCCTGCCATAGGCAATAACACCATCCACCAGAGCAGCTTGCTCAAGGCCTCAACCAACCTGGCCTTCAACACCTCCAGGGAGGGGGCATCCACAACCACCTTGTGCAACCTGTTCCAGTGTCTCACCACCCTCACTGTAAAGAATTTCTTCCTAATCTCTAGTCTAAATCTGCCGTCTTCAAGTGTCAATCCACTCCTTTTCATCCTGTCAGCACAAGCCCTTATCAAAGTCTCTTCCTGGCTCTCTTGTAAACTCTCTTCAGGTACTGAAAGGCAGTTATAAAGGTCTTCCTGGAGTCTTCTGTTCTCCAGACTGAACAGCCCCAGCTCCTTCAGCTAGCCCCCACAGGAGAGCTTCTCTCATCATCTTCATGGGCTTCCTCTGGACCTGCTCCAGAGGTCATTTTCCTGACCTCTTTGGGATAGGTAGATGTTAAATAAATGTAAGTTCATCAACACAATGATACTTTACCTTGGCTGGAATGGGAGTAAAAAGAAACTCTGCCTTCTCCAGCTACTGCAGAAAGTCAACACAAACATCATCTCTATAACAGGAGTCCAATTGGTCCCTCAAAGATAATCCCTTATTGCTAAAGATAGCCACTTCCTATTCCTTTTGAAATATTTTTCTGAAGATCAGTAAGTTTTTGTGCCCTCTCTGGCCAGTAAGCCAGACTGCTTCTCTGAGATTTGGCAGGGAAGCAGAAGGTTTGTGTTTCATTTCCCCATTAAGTCACTGCAAGGAGGCTACCTCCTATCCAGAACCAATCTAAATCTGACTCAACGTTAAACAGATGACAAGAAACTGCAAGCTATTGCAGCATCACTATTTCTGTTGGGGGTGAGAATGATGATACAGCGTGAGGAACCTAAGCATATTTACTTATTTCAGAAGACCAAATCATGTTGTTGGTGAAGATGCTGGCTGGGTTTTTGACAAGGTATGATGTCAATGTCAGATAGACACATTTTGGGAGAATACGTTACTGCAGGGCCCTGTTGTAAAGATGCTTTTAAGGAGCTGTTGCCTCTTCTTCTAATTGAGCAGAGGAAGTACATCTCTTTGAGAAGCAGTGAGAGCTGGGATCAATGGCAGGCTAGTTTAATGCAGCTCTTAACAACAACCTGCAGAGATTAGGAGGCTGTCAGAAAGATAACACTGGAGATTTATAGATTGTTTTCTGAAGCCATTCTCAGCTCTCATGGGCGCTTTGTTATGTTTCTCTGTGCTTGGATATGTAATGTGTGCTCCCCTTATAGATCCAAGCCCTGATTCTTATATCTGAAGAAAACAACACTGCATCTCTATGTGCTGCTCAGCTTATAACAACTTGGGAGGGCAGAGAGGGGGGTGTCTGGAAGATAAGTCAGTTAAGTAGTTAGAATGGCTCAGGGAGAAAGGGGAAATCTGAGTTATAGCTGCAGTTTCTTCTGTCATTTGAGTAGGGTGTAATGGGCCTAATTCAGCCGCCAGATCGATGGAGCAGCATTACCAACAAATGAGCCTCTTGTGCGCTGAGCTGGGGCTCAGGTGTTGTGCCATTTGGGTCTGAAGGTCCAGCTTCTGAAAGGCAGACAAAGTCCTTGGGGAAAAGCTCCACTCCATCAGAGGAAGGAAAGAGAGAACCTCTTCTCACTTTCACAGCTTGGAATGGAGTTAGAGTGGTGTGTGTCAAACACCAAAGGGAAAATAAAAGACACTCTGCTGACACAGAAGGAGAGCAGCACTATTGATTTTCATGGAACACTAGTTGAGGATTTGGTTCCCTTCCCTCTGACTGGAGGGGAAGCAGTGAATGTTGTCTCCCTTGACTTTAGCAAGGCTTTTGCCACTGTCTCCCATAACACCCCCATGGGAAATCTCAGGAAGTGTGGCTTACAGAAGTGGGTGATGAGACAGATCCAGAACGGGTTAAACAAGAGAACCCAGAGAGTTGTGATCAAAGCACTGAGTCCAGTTGGAGACCTGTAGCTAGTGGTGTTCCATCAGTAGCTGGGTCCAGTCCATCTATAGCTATGTCAGTGCTGGGTCCAGTCTTGTTCAACACCTTCATCAATGACCTAGAAAACAGGACAGTGTGCCCTCAATAAGTCTGCTGATAGCACCAAACAGGGTGGAATGACTGATGCCCATCAGGCTGTGCTGCCATGCAGCCAGAGCTGGACAGACTGGAGAGTCATCTGAAGGGAAATCTTGTGAAGTTCAACAAGGCTAAGTGCAGAGTCCTGTACCTGGGGAAGAATAACCCCATGCACCAGTACAGGTGAGGAGAGCAGCTCCACAGAGAAGGACCTTGGAGTCCTGGTTGATAACAAGTTCTCCATGGGACGCCAAGAAGGCAAACAGCACACTTGGGTGCGTTAAGAAGAGTGTGTCCAGCAGGTCGAGGGAGGTTGTCCTCCCTCTCTACTCAGCCCTAGTCAGACCACAACTGGAATATTGTGTACAGTTCTGCACTTGCCGGTTTGACAGGGAACTACTGGAGAGAGTTCAACTGAGCATGGCTAAGGGACTGGAGCATCTCTTATGAGGAAAGACAGAGAACTAGGGCTGTTTGGTCTGGAGAAGAGAAGGCTGAGAGAGGACATTATCAATGTCTGAAGGGTGGTGGTCAGGAGGAGAGAGACCAGCTATTTTCAGTGGTACTCAGTGACAGCATGAGGGGCAATGGACAGAAACTCAAAGGAAATGCATCTTCATATGACAAAATACTTCTTTGCTGTGAGGGTGATGGCCCTGGAGCAGGCTGCCGAGAGAGGTTGTGGAGTCTCCTTCACTAGACATCTTCAAAACCTGCCTGGATGTGTTACTGTGTGACCTAACCTATTTGGTTCTGCTTTGCTCGGAGTTTGGTCTTGATGATCTCTGGAGGTGCCTTCCAACCTCTAGCATTCTATGATTATATAACAAAGCAACCAAGAAGTCTGTTAGCATTGCACTAAACTTCCCATAGCCTCTCTCTGACATCTATGTATGTAGTACCCTTCCAGAGGAATTGTTGTATTTATAGGAGCTTCCCACTGTGCCTTTAAAGATGTTGCAATTTTCACCTTGTGTGAGTTAGACAGGGCTATCCATTGCCATTACTCCTGAAGATCCTGTCACTTGCCAGTACTCAGAACTGAGCTATGTAAAAATTACCTTAATGGCCACTATTAGGACACAGAAGGCATCATGGTCAAAAGAGAAGAAAAATTCAGGACCTGCAGGGAAAGGTTAGTCCCTCCAATGCATACAAATTGTAAAGATAAAACCAGTTAACTGCTCCTTTAAGGAATATTAGAAAGACTTTCCTGTGACTTTTGCTTTGTTTTATTACAGTCAGTCAGGAATGGAGAGACCTTAAAGACAGAACTATAATGGTCTCAGCCCACAGATTAATCTACACTTCTTTTTCAGCTCTGCAGAGGACCTGCCATCATTTTCATCAATAGATGACAAGGACAAAGATGGAGAAAGACAATTAACTTAGCTTCTCAAGAGCTCTGTGCAGTGTACAATGTGATGAAACCAAACCCCAGGAGCTTGAGATGCAGAGCAGTTGAAGTGGCTAGATGTGATTTCTTATCTTCAGCGAAGCATTAGACAGCACCACACTCACCAGCAGCAAAGAAGTTTCTTAGTTTCAGTGGAAAACAATTAAGGAAAGAATTCCTTTTTCAGTGGGTAGGTATGAATGGTGTGTTCATGGCCTCTTAGTTATTAACTTCAGTTTTAAAAATATTTATTTAGGAAAAAGTACCAGAACTCATCTACAGCAACCAATAAATGAAGTGGTTAATATTCTGTGATTCTGTGCATTGCCAGTTTGGAGAAATGCAGAATTGCTTTTCTGCCAGTGTATCTAGTATGAACAAAGGGACAACATCACCATTCAATGAGCTCAACAGGACCATTTCAAAAGTCTAATAAAAATTCTGAGGAATTGCTCCAACTACATGAAATTTGGAGCCTATTTCAATTAGGCAGTGACAAAAACCAGAAAACAAAACACTTAGATACTATTTTTCTGTTGGCTTTTTTGTTTTGGGGGGTTTTGATCAGAAGTGATAGGCTGAGTAAGAACATCCACACCACTGGGAGCACTGAAAGGTTAACTGATGGAAAGAGGTGAGGTGGTAAGATTCATGACTTACAGCAACAGAAGAATCTCATTAAGTGGACTAAATGTGCAAGACAGCTATAAGGCCTCCCCAAAGCCTTCTCTTCTCTAGGCTGAGCAACCCCAATTCTCTCAGCCTGTCCTCACAGCAGCCCTCTTCCAGCCTTCAGATAATTTTTATGGCTTCCTCTGGACCCACTCCAACACAACCATGTCTGTCTTGTGCTGAAGGCTTCAGAGCTGGACACAGTACTGCAGGCAAGGTATCACCAGAAAAGAGAAGAGAGGGAAAATTGCCTTCTTTGACCTGCTGGCCACGCTGATTTGAATGCAGCCCAGGAAGATGGACAATATAAACCCAACTAAGCCTGTTCTCTAGGTGGGAGTAGTTAGTAAAAGTGAACAAACCATTAAGCCTTTGGTAACATCCATATGGCTGAGAGATGTGAAATGTATTCCCCCCCCCCCCCCCCCCCATCCTTAAAGTTAGATATTGTAAACCAAGATTAGGGAAGAGGAAGACAGTGTTAGCAGAAATTTTCTACAGCAGCTGAGAAAAACACAGTGGAGCAAAGCCTACATCTAGACTATATTCATATGAATTTGGTGTGAGAGAATTCTCAAGATTAGTTGAGATGTGGATTGTGACTGTCAGTGCATCTGCCCTGGATGAGACCCTTCAGAACAGAATTAAAGCAGCAAGGAGCACTCAGTGAGAAATTTAAGCAGGGATTTCAATATTAAATGCAGTTTTATTTAAAGACTACAGGATGATTATTTCTGAAGTGCTACAGAAGATGGGGAATGCACAAGATCAAATCAACCACAATAAGTTCAGAGATTTTTTGTATTAAACTCAAATGAACAGTAACATTGAAGGACTGTTAAAGCTCATTATATGCAAGAAAATCCCCCCAGGCTTCTGCAACATGAAGGAATTCATGTTGGTTCCACAGAAGGACTCTGCCTTAGGGCAGCAAGTATGAACAGGAAAAAAAAAATGTATTTTTAATGCATTATTTTATTGAAATTGCTTTAATAGTGGGCACTATCAACAAACAATTTCATCATACTCATCAAGCAGGTTTTAACTGGCACATTATACCTGAGAGTAATGACTGATAGTCAAATAGTGGTTAGCATCTAGCACAAAACTGTTTCTACAATTCAGTATGGATTAGATACATTATCCTTCATATTCTTTATCACTTTTGTCCCTGGACATAGAAAACTGCTTTTAACAAAGACAAATAATGTTTTGGAAGGAGACTCGGAACCCAAATCACATCAAGATACCATTTTGCTAAGTTAGAAGACAACACCAGTGATGTATGTTGCACATTAAGTTGGAAGAGAGCACTAGTGATGGTACTTGCTGGTATTTTATACAACAAAGAAACTAACACTCCTCACACCACCTCTGATGTCTGAAGATGTACAGAGAAACCAGCAAACTGAAACATGAGGGGCCAAACATTTTTAAAGATGTTGGGCATTTTCCCCAGGACAAACTGCAAGGAGCAGGTGTACCATGAGAGATGCCAAGTGAACACATAGGATGGCCATAGGCTATACCTTCTCCAAATCCCTAAAGCAACTGCCTGCAAAGCATGGAGGTCCTGGACAGAAAACAAACTTAAGAGGTTTCGTTTGTTGACACAAACAGGAGTGCTGGACGTAGACACCAATGATAGTTAAGCATGTCTCAATGGCACATCAAGGACACCTTGAACACCAGAGACTTTTAAATTCGGTTTTAACTGGCCAGAGAAGAAAAGCAGGGGTTGTTGTAGATCTCCAAGGCTTTCCAGAAGACTCTTTTTAAGTACCTAGAATTAAAACTAAAAGGAACTGCTTGAGAAAGTCTAGTGCAGAGCCACAAAGATGCTGAAGGGAGTGGAACACTTCCCTTGTGAGGAAAGGCTGAGAGCGCTCTAGTTTGGAGGAGACTGAGAGGAGGCCTAATTTATAAAGATGTGAAGGCAGCGTTAGGAGGACAGAGCCAGGCTCTGTACAGTGATATCTGATGACAGAACAAGGGGCAATGGGTGCCAGCTGGAGCAGAGGAGGTTCCATAGGAATATAAGGAAAAACTTTATCATTGTCAGGGTGCCAGAGTCCTGCAGCAGGCTGCCCAGAGAGGTTGTGGAGTCCCCTTCTCTGGAGACATTACAAACCTTCCTGGACACATTCCTGTGTAACCTACTCTAGGTAATCCTGCTCTGGCAGGGGACTTGGTCTAAATGATCTTTTGAGGTCCAATCCCTAACATTCTGTGATTCCTAGGTTCTATGGCACAACACTAATGAAGATATTTAAGGCACAGTGAAAAAGAAAGCTCAGAGTGGTTACTGAACAACATGTTGGGTAGCTTAGTTCATTACTTTCATAACAAGGAAAATAACCAGATCCTCTAAATGCTTCCACTTGACTGAACATCCATGCCTGCACAGAATGCTGTAGTAGGCATCAGTGAGACATCTCCTAAGACCGGATCCCACTCCCAAAGCTAGTTGCAGGATCAGACTTACATTTCCATCAGAAAGCCATTGCTGTTCTACTTTTTGCTCACCTGAGCAGTCTAGAATTAGAAGTGCTTATAAAAACCAGTCAGCTGAGACATCACCGCATGGTAAGAAAGAGATTTGACCATTTGATGGCAGTGTTAAATTGTGCATCTCAACATCTTTGTTAGGTTCAGCTTTTGCTCTTAGGTCCATACACAACTTTTGCACCTCTGCTAAGGCTTTTGCTTCACATCTTAAAGTTTCTGATTTGATATAATAAAAAAAAAGAAAGTAGAAAAGAAATATCAAGAATAGGATTAGTTTATTTCTGAGAAGGTGTTGGAAGCATCAATAGTGTTTGCAGACACTTTGGTGGTTAAGATGGTTCAAGTTCCCTATTGGCATTTTGGATGATTCCACCAAAAAAAATCCCACCTCCTTGAGTCTTTTGTAATCAGAGAAATCCTTACACAGAACCAATAGCAATGTCAAAGGAACCCTCTTTCTTCACATCATCAGCACCACCAATCAGTAACAAGAAGTCTAGTAGAAGGATTTGCATTTCGTTCTTCTAGGTGCCCACCATCCAGGACTAGTCACCAGCACATCATGATGTATCACAACACAAAATAGCAATCTTACACAGCTTCACCAACTGCACTGGGTTGGAAGGGACTCTCAAAGGTCATCTTGTCCAACCCCCCTACAGTCAGAAGAGACACCTTCAACTAGATCAGGCTGTCTAGGACAACACTGATTCTGATCTTGAATGCCTCCAGGGATAGGACCTTAACCGTATCTCTAGACAACTTTTTTCCAGTATTTTATGACTCCTGTTGTGAACAACTTCCTTCTGAGGTCCAGTCTAAAAGTACCTTTCTCCAGTTTCAAACCACTGATGCTCATCTTATTAATACTCTAAAACATCCCTCCACAGATTTCTTGCAGGCCCCCTTCAGGTACTAGAAGGCTGCTCCAAGTCTTCCCAGAGCATTCTCTTCTCCAGGCTAAGCAGCCCCAATTCTCTCAACCTGTCCCCACAGGGGAGATTCTGCAGCCCTCTGATCATTTGGTGAGCTCCCCTGGACGTGCTCCTCTCCTGCTAGGGGCACCAGAACTGGATGCGGTGCTGCAGCTGGGGCCTGAGGCGAGCAGAGGGGCAGAATCCCCTCTCTGTCCTGCTGACCGCACTGCTTTGGACGCAGCCCAGCACACAGCTGCCTTCTGGGCTGCCAGTGACTACTGCTGGCTCACGCTGAGTTTTTCATGACCTGACACACCCAAGACCTTTCTCTCTAGAATGCTCTCAAGATCCTCTCAGTCTTCTCCAGACTACACAGCTGCAAGTCTCAGACTTTCCTCATAATAGAGATGTTCCAGACCCTCTGTCATCCTCAGAGCCTCCACTGGCCTCTCTCCAGTTTCTCTCTCTTGAACTGGGGCTGCCACAGCCCAGTTACCCTGCACCAACCCTCGCCAGCAGGGTGGGGCCTGCGAAGAATCAAGTAATTTCCTTGGAGTAAATAAAGGCAAACCAATACCCAACCGCTGGTTGGATTTGATCGGACCAGAGCAGAGGGAAAATAGAAAGGAAAAGGAGAGGGAAAAGTAGAGAAAGGGAGAACTGAGAGAGCTGAGGGGCAAAGGAAGGAATATTACCATGATCTGGATCACAGACAGAGTCTCAAGATCCCGATGCCAGGAGCACACTTGGAGAAGGGGAGACCCTCCGCAGCGGCAGGGGCAGAGGGAGCCGTGCGGCCGCGCAGGCAGCCTGCTGCAGCGGCGGGGGGCGGGGGGCAGGCGGGGGGCAGGCGGGAGGCAGGTGATAGGCAGGCGGGGGGCAGGCGGCGCGGAGCTGGCGGAGCGCGCGGCGCACGGCGCACCACGCGGCCCGCACGTGCCGGCGCAGGGCTCGCTGCTCCCCCACCGTGGTCTCTGGGCCTGTGAGCGCTGCCCTTTGGAGCTCGCCGGCTCTGCTCCGGACCTGCTTCAGCAGGGCCATGGCTCTTTTGTGTTGGCGACCCCTGGCTGGGTACAGCATTCTGAAGTGCATCGGAGAACTGTGAAGGTCTGGCTAAGATCTCAAGTCGTTTTTCTCACCTCGTTGCTGCCCCGTGCCCGCAATCAAGAACCTCTGAAATAAGGCAGGTCAGTGTCAGCAGCAGTCACACTCACTCAGCAATAGTTACAGCTCCCAGTAAAGCATAGCGAGGTGCTGGGCCAAGAGGATGACTGGAGGGTGGGCTGTGTTCTAGCTTGGTTGGAGCAGGGGTTGTGAGGTTGAGGGGCCAAAGCACCGAGAAGGTGGCTGAGGGGAATTCTTTCCCTGCAGGCTGTGTAAGGGTGCTGAGAGCAAAAGCCCAGAGCAGTGCCAATGGCATCCTGGCCTGCATCAGGAATAGTGTGGCCAGCAGGACAAGGGAGGTTATTCTGCCCCTGTACTCAGCACTGGTCAGACCACACCTTGAGTACTGTGTCCAGTTCTAGGCCCCTCGATTCAAGAAAGATGTTGAGGTGCTGGAACATGTCCAGAGAAGGGCAAAAAAGCTGGTGAGGGGCCTGGAGCACAAACCCTATGAGGAGAGGTTGAGGGAGCTGGGGCTGTTTAGCCTGGAGAAGAGGAGGCTCAGGGGTGACCTCATTGCTGTCTACAACTACCTGAAGGGACATTGTAGCCAGGTGGGGGGTGGCCTCTTCTCCCAGGTAACCAGCAATAGAACAAGGGGACACAGTCTCAAGTTGTGCCAGGGTAGGTATAGGCTGGATATTAGGAAGAAGTTCTTCGCAGAGAGAGTGATTGGCATTGGAATGGGCTGCCCAGGGAGGTGGTGGAGGCAGCGTCCTTGGGGGTCTTCAAGAAAAGCCTGGATGAGGCACTTAGTGCCATGGTCTAGTTGATTGGTTAGGGCTGGGTGCTAGGTTGGCCTGGATGATCTTGGAGGTCTCTTCCAACCTGGTTGATTCTATGATTCTTACAGTGCTCAGGGAAATGGAACTAGGAGACCAGGACAGTTGTTACAGACTTGGGTAGGTGCTCTTCAGTGGAGCGAGGATTTGCTTTAGATAAAGGCCAAGTAACAGGCCCTTAAGTGGCAAATGCTCTCTGTGGAGAACCTGTGGTTCTGCTGTTCTGTCTCCCCCATGCCCTGGGGGTGAGAATGCCATCAGCACCTTCTCCTTTTTTCATCTGCAGTGTTGAGGGCCTGGTGCTAGCTGTGCAGTGGTAACAAACCTGTGTTTCCTGGTTTTGAGCTGAGGAAATTGTACCCTGAATTTTTGATGGGGGCAGGGGTTGTTTAGTCTGGAGGAGGCTGAGCAGAGACCTCAGTGCTCCCTACGACTTCTTGAAGGGAAGCTGGAGCAAGCTGGGGGGCAGACTCTACCACCTAGTAACAAGTGATAAAATGAAGAAATGGCCTGAAGTTCTGCCAGGAAAGGTTCAAGTTGGATATTAGGAGAAATGTCTTCACTGAAAGAGTGGTCAGGCATTGGAAAAGACTGCCCAGTGGAGTCATCATCCTTGGAGGTATTAAAAAAATGTGTGGATGTGATTTAATGTCCATGGTGGTGTTCAACTGAAGGTTGGACTCAATGAACTTAGTGGTTTTTTTCCAACTGAAACGATCCTGTAAGACCATTAAACTTGCTTTGTTATCACAATCTCGAGTTACAAGGTGAGCTGGCTCTTGGAAGAGGCAGTTTAAAAACATCTGTAAAGCCAAACTTTTCCTACATGTTTTCTATGTTTCTTTGAGAAAAGAGTCTAAGTCAGCAACTCTTCCATATTGTCATAGCTGCCAATTTGACTTGGGATGACTGAGAGGTGATGTGAACCAGACTTCATCTTGAGTAGAAATTGTCAGTTTTACTTAGGTACAAATTACTGGCTCCAAAACTCGAATGTGTTATGCCCTCTGTGGATCCTGACTTCAACTGGTGTACCTTGGCTCCCACAGATAAACACCACTATAAGTGAAAGTAAATGTGTAATATTATCATCATGTAATCTTTGTTTATCTGCAAGTAAACAAATCTAGGCAGAATTTCAGAACAGGAGTATGTCAAGCTGGAGAGCTCAGGTGACTCTCATTGAGTTCAATGAGACCAGCTGCAGGGTCCTGCTCCTGGGTTGGAACGGTCGTCGGTATCAGTAGAGGCTGGGGAATGAGATGATAGAAAGCAGCCCTGCAGAGAAGGACTTGGAAGTTCTGGTGGATAAGAAGCTGGACATGAGCCAGCAATGGGCATGTGCGGCCCAGAAGGCCAGTGACAGCCTGGGCTGCATTAAAAGCAGTGTGGCCAGCAGATGGAGAGAGGTGATTCTACCACTGCTCTGGTTAAGACCTCATCTGGAGTACCATCCTCAGCCTTGGAGCCCTCAACACAGGAAGGACATGGACCAGGTGAAGGGGTGCAGAGGGGAACCATGATCAGGGAGCTGCAGCACCTCTGCTATGAGAACAGGCTGAGGGAGCTGGGGGAGTTCAGCTTGGAGAAAAGAAGGTTTCAGGGAGACCTAATAGCAACCTTCCAGTATCTGAAGGGGGCTACAGGAGAGCTGGGGAGGGACTTTTACAAGGCCTTGTAGTGCTAGGGTGAGAGGGAATGAACTGGAGCTTGAGGAGGGCAGATTTAAAGTGGAGATTTGGAAGAAGTTCTTCGCAATGAGGGTGATGAGACACTGGAACAGATTGCCCAGGGAGGCTGTGGATGCTCCCTCCCTGGAGGTGTTCCAAGCCAGGTTGGTCAAGGCCTTGTGCAAGCTGCTCTAGTGGAAGGTGTCCCTGCCCATGGCAGGGGAGCTGGAACTAGGAGATCTTTAAGTCCCTTCCAATCCAAACCATCTAATGTATGAATCTATGTATGTCTGCAAGATTATTTACTAACTCAGTGTTCTTAACAGCCTCTTTCTTTTTTTTTTTTTTTTCTGTAAACAACAACTTTCATTTCACTAACAAGAAACATGACTTGGGAGAATTTTGTCATTTTCTTCTTCTTTTTTTTTTTTTTTTGGCTAAAATATATCTCTGAAGCCATCATGTTTCTGAATACTTGTCTCCTCTTACTATCCACCATAAGTGGCTTCCAAAATCCACCTGGAATGATCTTTCCACTTGATCAGCTGCCTTCAATTCCAGATCTTCCTTCCTCCTAGAAGCAGGTAGCCCAGTGACCTCAAACAGTTGTGGTGAACATCAGATGACACTTCAATCATCTTAGCAGCCCCTAAATTATTCAGAATACTTTCTGGTAAAATGGCTCTGCAGGACAATGAAAGTGAAGAACAATTCCCAGTAGATGAGATTTTTTTTCCCCTGTTGCTGTCTGTAATTATTTCTATCAGATAAGTGATTTGCTATGCAAGCTAACCTTCAAAAGCATGTTTATTAAAAAATGAAAGGGGAAGGCACTCTTTGTAGGGCCTGCACATGATTAAATGGCTTTCTCAAAGCATAATGAATAGTAATGACAAGACCTGTCAGTTGGAATTGTGAGCGTTTTGCCTTGTGAATTAGAAGAGCCAAAGATACCAAAATGATGTCATTTAGCAAAGCAGTGGGTATTTGCTGCCTGATGGTGAATATCACTGATGAGCTGTTACTAGTTTTCCTATTTCTGTAAATCCCATTTGTTCTGCAGGTTTTATGTGCTTACAATGCAGGGAAACCTAGTATGGAACTGTTGCCTTTGTTAGGACAGAATCATGGTATGGTTTGGGTTGGAAATGACCTACAAAAGTCATCTAGTCCAAACCCCAGGCAGACAGCAGAAACATCCTCCACTAAATCATGTTGCTCCAGGGATGGGGCCTCAACTGCCTAGCTGGGAAACCTGTCACAGTGTTCCACCATACTCATGGTGCAGAACCTGCACCTAGCATCCAATCTCATTTGAAACAATTGCACCTCATCTTATCACTACAGGTCTTTGGAAGGAGTCTCTTCATTCCAGAAATTAGTTTGGAGGGTGTTGTTTTTCTGTTGTTTGGGGAGGTTTATATTATTTGGAGTTTAAGCGTTGTTTGTTTTGGGGTTTATTGGTTGTTTTTGTTGTTGTTAGTTTCTTTTTTCTTTATGTATTCTTCACAGTGAGGATGCACAGGGAAACAGCCTTTCTAAATACTGTGGTTTATTTTTTCTCATTTCATTAGGTGAACTAAATTAAAGAATGGGAAAGCTTTCTAAGGTGTGCTTAATAACTTTCATCACTATTTCCTTTAAAATTAAACCAAAGAAGAAGTTACACAAACAGCTATAGTAGACAGGAGCTGAAGAAAAGACAATAAATGTCATCAAACCTTAGTTTCCCATCCAATTTTCCTTGACAAATATCCTTCCCTTTTATAGAGCCTCTCTGTTCAGGAAGGTCCACAGCGAGGAAGGGCCTGGCATCTATCACTTTATCACTCTGATGGCATTCGTTAACAATGTCACCTTTTATTTAAAGCCAGAGTTTGCTCTAAGAAATCTATTTTTTTGACAATATACCATGAGGCTGAGGCAATTTTTAACATCTATTACTCCTGTGTGTTGTGTTTGAAATTGATAGTGCTGAATGTGTTACATTTCTTCTGCCTGCTGCTCATTGTGGGAGATGGAAACTGCAGTGAAAGGCCACTAAGGTATCAGTGGAGAAGAAGAACAGAAATCTGATAGTTTTCCAGTGAGGGACAGCTGATCAAAAGGGAGGTTAAGTAAGCAGACAATATTGGATACTATTTTTTCCCCACTGGAAAAAAAGTGTATCAAGTACTTCATAGCTCTCCATCAGACTACTGTTCTGATATCAGTGCTGTGAACAAATTTCATCAGGATGGCAGATGGGAGAAATGGAGAGAGAATAGAAAACAAGGAAAGCAGGGAAACAGGAGAACATTATTCATAGAGTGGTTTATGCTGGAAGAGACCTTAAAGATCATTTGGTCCCAACCCCTCTGCCATGGCAGGGACAGCTTCCACTAGGCCAGGTCACTCAGGTCCTCATCCAGCCTGGCTTTGAACACCTCCAAGGAGGGGGCATTCAGGAGCTCCCTGAGTAACCTGTTTCCATATCTCACCACTCTCATTGGAAAGAAGTTCTTCCTAATCCCCAAGCTTCAATCCATTCTGTCTCACCGCTACAAGCCCTCATAAAAAGTACCTTCCTTGTGTTCTTGTATAGCCTCCTTTCAGGCTGTGCTAAGGTCTTCCAGGAGCTTTCTCTTTTCCAGGCCAAACAGCCACAGCTCTCTCACCTTGTTCCCATAGGAGCAGGTTCTTCAGTCCCTGATCATCTTTGTGGCCCCCTCTGGACCTATTCCAGCAGTTCCTTGTCCATCTTGTGCTGGAGGCATCAGAACTGCCCCAGGTGAGGTCTCCACAGAGCAGAGGGGCAGGATCATGCCCATTAGAGGAAGTTGCAGCTTTATGTTTTCATAGTAATGAACAAGGTTACATATTCCTTTTGAACACAAATGTTTAGGACTGTACAGATGTCTTTCGACTAATAACAAAAAATAGTGAAGCAACTGAGTATTGTGCCCTGCCCTCTAACAAACTTGGAGCAGATTCCCTGAACTGAAGAAACAATCCTGTAGTGATGGAGTTTGTTTTCTGGTGGGGAAATCAGAACTACTTCAGCACGTACATCAGTTGTTGCATAAGCCAAATCAATCAGGCAGCCAAGGTGGATCTGCCTAGACCTCCATCTAAAAGTGAAGTCCTTAAAGCAGACTCAGCAGCCTGGTTTTATTAGCAGATAAGCTAGAGCTTCTTTCTTTGTAAGGAGAAGACACTTGTTTGCCTGAGGACACAGTGTCCTGCTTTGACTCCCTCATCTCTTGCCTCACCCTGAAACCTTTGACAGCACCTTGCTGTGCTTAGCTTCTCCCCAAAGCAAGAGCTATGTCTCCTTTTTCCAGTCCTTCCCTTTTCAAGAGAACAATGCATGCAAACTGAGACCAAACCAAGTGGGACTCGTCCTTCACACAGACTGATTAGTGCCTGCTCTGGCTTCTTAGGAGATAAGTACTATTTTATTAAATTCTCACTCTGCTACTATCAGAAGATTTTCTCAGTTAAGCACTGGCTATTTAGTCTATGCCTCAAAAGTTTTCTAGTTTGTTTATCTTCTTACAGTTGTTTTGATGAGGAAACTTTTTAAAATAGGGTAAGAGAAGGAGAAACACACACACTCCCCCCAAAAAACAACCAAAACCCACCAACCCCCCCAAAAGAAAAAACAAACAAAAATATACAAACAAAAAAACCCCAAAAGATACAAACAAACAAACAAAAACCCAACCAAAACCCCAAACCCACAAACAAACAAAATAAAACCACAAACAGCATCACCCAAACCTAAAAATCTTTAAATACATTTTTAACCCTATCTTCTACCCCTGGGTTTCAGATCCAGCAGTATATAATGAGGCACCACTCTGATATATATACCCTTAGACAGGAAAAAAATGGAAGTGGTGCTCCAGTGAAGTGGTGATATTATTTCTCTTGTCAACAACCTTGTTCTAAGGTCAAGGGAAAAGCCTTCTAAAATCTGGCCACACAATTCTGATTCCCATTCATGCTTCTAAGATATGCACTCTGGAAATGAGTGGTGATGAGCATCCTGGCACTTACTTTTGTCCTATCACAACAAAACACTTAAACACATGCCTGAGGGTACAGACACACCCAAATGCTTTTCTGATTAATGATGGACTGGAGCCCAATTTATGACCTTCCAGTACCTGAAGGTGCTGCAAAGATAGAGGAGTTTTACAAGGGCTTGTAGTGATAGGATGAGAGGGAATGGATTGAAGGTTGAGAAGGGCACCATTAGACTGGAGATTAGGAAGAAATTCTTTGCAGGGAGAGTGGTGACACACTGGAACAGGTTGCCCAGGGAGGTTGTGGGATCACAGAATCACAGAATTTCTTCTGTGATTCTGGAAAAGACCTTCAAGATCATCAAGTCCAATCATCAGTTTCACACTGACAAGTCCTTGACTAAACCAAAGCCCTCAGCACAACATCTAATCACTATGAAGCACTGTGGTTGGAATGAACCACCAGGAGCATCCAGTCCAACTTTCCTTCCTGAGGAGCAGGCATTCTTTTTAGGATAAAAGTTTTGCTATGTTTTCATGACAACTGCACTGAAAACAGCACAAGGAGAAGTTGGTCAGGCTGCAGTATCGCCAAGGTGGTGATGTAAAAGATCTGTGGCAAATGCAATAAACATTTATTCTGGGTTCAAAGTTTGGAGCAGAACTGAATATTCCTGGTGATTAATGAGAAAAGTTTTAGTAGTCAGACCATTTATCATAGAATCACAGAATGCCGGCTTGGAAGGCACCTCAAGAGTGATCTGGTCCAACCTTTCTAGGTGACAAGTGTAGTTGTAATGAGCTGGCCAAACACTGTCAAGCTGGATCTTAAACTGTCCAATGTAGGGGGATGCACTGCTTCCCCTGGGAGATGACAAGGGCTGTTTGGAAGAGGCCTTCAGCGAGCTGCTCTAGTGGAACGTGTCACTGTCCATGGCAGGGGGTTGGAACTGGATGATCTTTGAGGTCACTTCCAACCTGAACTACTCTATGAACCTGTGAATGCCATGGTACTAAGTAATGTTTTGTTTCTGGTGAGCTGATGCGGTATCACTGACTCCTCCTGGGTCATGGAGCGGCAGTGGATCTTGTGACAGCACTGACAGCATCATGCAGCTGAGTTAATTTCAAGTGACGTTGATTTAATCCATTGAAATGAGAGGCTGATGACTGTCCTCGGTCTCTGTTTAGCGAATGAGAAACGCTCCTACTGCTCTAAACAACTGTTGACGACAATGTGTGGAGACACAGGCTCCACAAATCATTTAAACACTTAACTTTTGCCTGTCCCACAGCAGCAAAACACTTGAGCACATGCCTAAAGGTACAGACATGCCCAAGTGCTTTTCTGATTAACGATGGACTGGAGCCCAAGCGTCTAATTTCAGGACTAACGTTGTGTCTTATTGCTAGATTGGAAGAATTACTCCTTCCAGTACTATCCAGGGAGTTTAACATCACATCTCATTTCCCCTGCTCCATGAATGCTGCCAGTATATGTTGGACAGGCTGAGGCCATGGGCTGTGGGAGCTTTGGAGTATTGATGCACAATCAGATTTGCCATGGAGTGATGTTCTGAGTTCCTCAGGAGGAAACCAGAATGACCTCCCCAGAACGAAGGTTTATAGTCTGTTACTTCATCATTTGGATGAATATATCCTAAGAAAACAGTTTTCAGGAAATGAAAAGGAAAAAAATTGTTGAAGTACTTTAACGTCCTGCCAAAACTTCACTTGTGTGCAGGAACAGTGTGTGAGGCTGCCTTACCCACAGCATCTCACTCTATCTGTGCATTGAAACTGTGATAAAAGTTCAGAGTTTGATATGGCCAGAGAAATGAAAAGACCCTTGGAATCAGGGCAGATTTGTAGCCAGTTTTCTTCTGTGTTGCCATGGATCTGTATGTCCTTCCTTCCAGGAGCTCCATTGTGAGGCCTGGTTATAAAATAGATGGAGACCAGTTGGGTGATGGCAGCAGCACTGCACACTGCCGTCAGAGTAAGAGAAACACAGGACAATCAATCCAGAGCTGGAGAAACAAACCAAACATAACAGAAAGAAGGAAGCAAAAGCTGAGGATAAGAGCATTATCCTTATTGTGAATTCTCATTTTCAGACTTCAGACAGTGAAAACAACAAGGTCAGGGGCTAAGTTTGACGAATGCAGCCCACTCATTGCCACAGCACCGGAGACAGCATCAGACTTAATTGTCAGCTTAGTGTCTAATCAATGATTTCTCTGATTAGTGACCCACTGATGATACAACCAAATCAATATGTTTATGCCAGGCGTTAGCCCTAATGCTCTAAAAAAAGTGAAAATCAGGAGAAAATCTCAACACTGAGTACCTCGAATCCCCTGCATACCAATTGAAACTGTCATTTGGCTTGCTTCTTCACAAGGTTTGAAAGGTTTATTTGACAACAGAAGGGCTAATAAAAGGAATCCAAGTAATGTTTAATTACATCAGCTTTATTATCTTCATTAATCAGTCCACTGCCCTGCACTCTAATACCAGAATGCTGTATTTTTGCCTGAAGATTTCTTTATTTCTCTTTATATGTTTTTTGGCCCATGCCTTCTGTGGCACTCCTCTTGTTGAGTTCACATTCACAGACACAAGGTCAGTGTGTTAAATCCTCACAGACCTGATGTTGAGGTGGAAAACAAAAGCACTCTGCAAGCTGAACGGAATAACAAAAAAAAAGAGACAACAGAGTATGTGCTCCAATTAATTTTAAATTAAAAGGGAAAATTGGAAAGCACAATAAAGGATTCAAATTCTAGAGGTATCTAGGCAGGAACCTGGAAATATGGCACTGGTGGTAGACCAAGACTTGATTAAAAATAGAGGTTATGGCAAAAAAACATGGAATTTATTAGTTAATCTGTGCCAGAACTGTACAGATATACTACACTCAGCTTCATCCAGCCTGAATTTGAGCACCTTCAGGAAGGCAGCAGCCACAACCACTCTGGGAAACGTGTTCTAGAGTCTCACCAACCTCAGACTGAAGAACTTCTTCCTAAGATCCAGTTTAAACATACTCTTCCTCAGCTTCAAACCATCCCCCCTTGTCTTGTCTCTAGACATCCTTATGAAAGGTCTGTCTCCAGGATTCCTGTAGGCTCCCTATAGGTACTGGAAGGCAGCTGTAAAGTCCCTGCTGAGTCTTCTCCAGGCTGAACAACCCCAGCTCCCTCAGCCTGCCCTCAGAGCGGAAGTGCTCCAGCCCTTTGTGGCCCTTCTGTGGACTCATTTTTACAGCTCTGTGTCCTTCTTATGCTAGAGACACCAGAACTGGACACAGTATTTGAGGTGAGATCTCAGCAAAACAGAGTAAAGTGGCAGAATCTTCTCTCTTGCCCTGCTGGCCACACTCCTCTTGGTGCAGCCCAGCACACAGCTGCTTTCTGAGCTTCATGAGGGCCCTGCTGGCTCATAGTGAGCTTCTCATCAACCAACATTCCCAAGTCTCTTTCTTCAGGGCTACTCTGACCCCATTCTCCACCCAGTCTAGATTTGTGTCTGGGTAGAGTGGAATACTCTGGGTAAGGCAGCCTCCAACTCAGTGGGCTGGGATGATGGCTACCAGTATGAAGATAAGGAAACAGAATCAATGTTTTCCCTTCCTCCAGTGGACCTTCAGTGCAGTTGTAGGGCGTTTGGGAAAAGTAGAAATTGTTTCTGAGTACAGGCAGTGTTTGGAATTCACAGAAAGGATCTCTGGAAGTCATCTGGACCAACCCTCAGCTCAAAGGTGCACCTAATTACATTGTTTTTGTGAGAGGCAAACAATTGCTTAGTGTGCGGCTGTATCAGCCCCTGGCTGCCCATCACAGCAGGGCCAAGCCTCTGTGTGTCAGCAGTGTGGTGGTGCAGCCCAAAATAAGTGTGTCTACTCCCTGCCCTCCCCATAGCATCATCTGGCCCTGACAAACTGGGAGAAGGTGACAGCTCCAGAGCTTAAGAGGAATTTTTTTGTGGTTTCTGGAAGTATTTGCCTTACCAAAAAAAAAACCTTTCCGAAGTAAAAAGTTAGACATACTGAGCAAGGAACTTTTTCTATTTCACTTTTTGTACATCTGCCTAGAAAATAAAAAACCTAGATTGTATCTGTAAGAATGTCCAGTGACTTCAGTGTCGATGAATCTGCTCATTGAAATGTGCTTCAGGAGTGCTACTAAAAATATATTCAAGCCCTATAGAAACAGATAACTTTTCTGTGTGTTTCTAATCTTCTCTAATAGGGATAATTCCTTTTTTTTTGAGTGGTTTAAAAAAAGCTGAAGAGGAATTATTTTCTAATACAATCTGTAAGGCTTTTGATAAAGGAATGGAGGTGAAAAAAAGCAGTGTTGGGAGCTTCTTATGTCATATGTAAGTGACCTGAGGAAAAGCAGCCTGCCAGGAACCTCCCATGGGGACTAACTAGCCATATAAATTCCCATGTCTGAGTTGATGCTTGCAGGCAAGCCAAGGCTGATGTCAAAGTTCTGAAGGCCGAATTAAGACAAAGTTTTCTGAGGCTTCTTTGAAGAGCAAAGCATTTCAGGCTCTCAGCTCCTGTATCTCAAGGCTTCTTGACAGCCTATTATTTGTTCAGTCATTGCAATCTCCTGATTCCTTCTGACAACGTTATCCAACACCCCACTGGGACCACAGCCGAAGCAGCATTCACCTTTATACAACAGGCCAAATCCTACTAAACAATGTACAGTTGGAGTAAATGGACTGTTTGGTCAGAAAATAGAGCTAAAGGCAGATTTCTGGTGCACTTTCCCACCACTGGTGTAAATAGCCACAGGAACTACATGATTCATAGAGTCATTGCATAGTTTGAGTTGGAAGGGGCCTTAAAGATCATCCAATTCCAACTCCCCTGCCACCTTCCACTAGGGCAGCTTGCTCAAAGCCTCTTCCAAAGAGGCCTTGAACACCTCCATGAAGGAGGCATCCATGACCTCCCTGGGCAACCTGTTCCAGTGTCTCACCACCCTCACTGCCAAGAATTTCTTCCCAATCTCCAGTCTGAATCTGCCCTCCTCAAGCTTCAATCCATTCCCTCTCATCCTAGCTCTAAAAGCCCTTGTCAAAAATCTCCTCTCAGTATTCTTGTAGGCCCCTTTTGAGAGACTGCTCTCTAGTCTCCCTGGAACCTTCTCCAAGCTGAACAACCCTGACTCTCTCAACCTCTCCCCATAAGGGAGATTCTCCAACCCTCTGATCATCTTTGTGGTCACCATGACAGAAATAAATGCTACTCATCAGTACAGGTTTGTCCCCATGCTAACACCTCTGAGCAAATAAATAGCTACAGTAAAGCTCAGGTGTACTGCACAGAGGTGTGCTTGTGTTCTGCTTTGATTGGATCTCTGTTGCCTATTGCTCCATCCATAAGGAAGCTGGAATTGCTTCACTTTAATCATGTTTTAAAGACCAAGTTTCGTGTCTCTTGCATGTCTAAAACGATGAGTTTCCAAATGCCCTTCTTTCTGCTGCAGTACATTCAGACCCATGGAGGTGTATCAAAGCAGGTATCACCCAACCACATCCTCTTAACAGGTTCTGAAGAATTCACTGTGGCTCCTTGAGATGCATGTGGTGACCTTTGATATCCATCCCATTTCTAGATTTAATAGATTCATAGAATCATAGAAGGGTTTAGGTTGGAAGTGACCTCAAAGATCATCCAGTTCCAACCCCCTGCCATAGGCAGGGACACCTCCCACTAGAACAGGTCACTCAAGGCCTCATCCAACCTTGCCTTGAACACCTCCCAGGAGGGATCATCCACAACCTTCCTGGGCAACCCATTCCAGCGTTTCACCACCATCACTGTAAAGAACTTCTTCCTCACATCTAGTTTAAATCTCCCTTCTTCCACTTTAAACCAATCACCCCTCAACCTGTCATTACAAGACCTTGTAAATAATCCCTCCCCAGCCTTCCTGTAGGCTCCCTTCAGATACTGAAAGGTTCCTATAAGGTCTCCTCAAAACCTCCTGTTCTGCAGGCTGAAGAGCCCCAACTCTTGTAGCCTGTCCCCTCATAGCAGAGCTGCTCCAGCCCTCTCAGCATCTTCATGCCCCTTCTTTGGACTCACTGTTACAGTTCCACACCCTTCTTGTATTGGGGGCTCCAGAACTGTTCACATTACTTCAGGTGGGGTCTGACAAGAGCAGAGTAAAGGGGGAGAATCACTTCTCTTGCCCTGCTGGCCACACTGCTCTTGATGCAGCCCTGCACACAGTTGCTGTCTGGGCTGCAGGTGCACACTGCCGACTCACATTTTGCTTTTCATCAACCCAGACCCCCAGGACCTTTTCCTCAGGGCTTCTCTCAGCCATTCACCACCCAAGTATTTGTGCTTGGGATTGTGCTGACCCAGGTGCAGGACCTTACACTGGGCCTTGTTGAATTTCATGAGGCCCACCTTCCCACCCTCTCCAGGTCCCTCTAGATGGCATCCCTGCCCTCTAGCAAGACGACTGTGCCACACAGCTTCATGTCGTCTGCAACTTGCTGAGAGTTGGAATAGAATGGTTGGAAGAGACCTTTAACATCATGAAATGCAGCCATTAACCAAGCACTGTCAAGGCATCACTAAATCATGCCCTTCAGCACCACATCTACATGGCTTTTAAATCCCTCCAGGGATGGAGGCTGCATCAGTGACCTGGGCAGCTTGTTGCAGGGCTTAAAATCTCTTTCAGTGAAGATTATTTTTCTAAATCTCCCCTGGCCCAACCTGAGACCATTTTCTCTTGTCCTGTCACTTATTCCTTGACAAAAGGGACCAACCCCCACTTCTCTATAACCTCCTTTCAGGGAGTTGCAGAGGGAGAGAAGGTCTCCCTCTGTCTCCTTTTCTCCAGACTAAACAACCCCAAACTCCTCAGCAGCTCCTCGCCTGTCCTGTTCTCCACATCCTTCACCTTCATTGCCCTTCTCTGTACATGCTCCAGCATCTCAATGTCCTTCTAGGAGTGAGTGGCCCAAAACTGAAGCCAGTATTCAAGCTGTGGCCAGTGCCAGTGTCAAGTACGGGGGCATAATCCCTGCCCTGTTGCTGATTCAGGCCAGGATGCTTCTTGGCCATCTGGGCACATGCTGGCTGGCTCATATTTAGCCATCTGTCAACCAGCATCTCCAAGTCATTTTGCACCAGGCAGTTTCCAGACACACTGGCCCATGCCTGGAGTGTTGTAGAGAGTTGTGACTCAAGTGCAGGACCTGGTGCTTGGCTTTGTTGGACTGATTGTATGTGCCTTGCCATCTCACTGGTATCTCCCACGGATACACCAATACACTAAGTGCCACACAACCGTCTGTCATCTCTAGGTTCAGATTATCACAACTGCTGGTTGTTTTCTCCAAGTACAGGAGTGCAGACAGATAAGGAGGAGTGTCAGCATGCTATCATCTTCTGCTGTGGCACACAAACCAGAAACACCTGTTCTGTTAACCCAACATGAGCCTTGCATTGGCCATGAGGTAGAAAGGTTTTCAGATTGAAGGATTACTGGTGATTACTGAGTATGCTGTGAACAACATTATTTAATGAACTTTAATTTCCTGTACAGAAGTCATTCTTTGTGATCCAGAAGTCATTTTGGAACAAAACCACAGGTGATGTTAATAAATGTCCGAAGCATCTTCCACCTCTATGAAATCCATCTAAATCAAGAGATATATTTTGCTCTTTTTGTCTTTGCTGGCACTATATCCCTAAAGTACTTTGCAGAATCAGGTAATGCAGTTACAGAAATACAATAGCAGGGATAAAGTGAAATGCAGAATAAACAAGGGGTGTAACTGTTTCTGTGCTGTGTTACAAAGTGGTGTCAAATCCTGTCACTTTGACGGTGAAGTTCCCTTGCCCATGCTCAGATTTAAGGCAGTAGAGGTGCAACTCTTCCAAATTTGTTGGTGTTTTGACACCTTCTTTGCATATCAGCTGGAGTTCTCCAGTAAGAAATAACAGAAGTGAGCTGTGTGTACAAAGTTTCTGGCTGTTTTTTATCTTGGTTAGGCAACAGCAATGTCTTCCTGCACCTACAATTTCATTTTTATATCTGCTGCAGGAATGTTTCCTTGCATACAACAAACCCTGGCTCCTTTACAGATGGTGGTAGCTCAACTCCAGCTAGGATTTTTGTGCAGAGGTTAAGTGATGTGGAGAGGACACTGCTCTGTTCCTGCTGATACCAGTAAATCTCACCTTGAACAAAGCTAAGCCATTGCACAAGGTTTTTGCCTTTCCACAAGTGAAGAGTTTCAGACAAGAGTTCAGGAGCAAAAGAAGAAGAAGAAATCAGCAAAAGGGATGCTAAAGCAGTGGCTATTTGATTCCCTTTCCTAGGTCCTCTCTGGTCTTTATCATCATAAAATGACTTAGGCTGGAAGAAAACTCAAAGAGCATGTACTCCAACCTCCTCACATGGTCAGGGATGCTTCTCAACTAGACTTGCTTGCTCAAAGCCTTGTCCAGCCTGGCCTTAAACACCTCCAGGGAGAGAGTGTTCACAACTTCCCTGGGCAATGTGTTCCAAACTCTCACCACCCTCGTACTGAAAACTTCTTTCTAAGATCCAACCTAAACCTACTACCTCTTCCTCAGCTTCAAACCATTCCCCCTTGTCCTGTCTCTAGAAACCCTTATGAAAAATCCCTCTCCATCCTTCCTGTAGCATTCCTTCAGGTATTAGAAGGCATCTCTAGGGTCCCCCTGGAGTCTTCTCCATACTGAACAACCCCAGCTCCTTCAGCCTGTCCTCTTAGCAGAGGTGCTTCAGCGTTTGAATCATCCTTGTGGCCCTCCTCTGGACTCACTTCAACAGCTCTGTGTCCTTCTTACGAGTGAGACACCAGAACTGGATGCAGTAATCTGATAGGGTCTCACAATAGCAGATTAAAGGGGCAGAATCCCCTCTCTTGCTCACACTCCTCTTGATGCAGCCATGGACATGATTTGCCTTCTGGGCTGCGTGAGTGCACTGCAGGCTGACGGTGAGCTTTTCATCAACCAACAACCCCAAGTCTCTTTCTTCAAGACTACTCTTGGCCCACTCTGAACCCAGCCTGGATTTATGCCTGTGGTTGGTTGGAGACAGATGCAAGACATTGCACTTAGTCTTGCTGAACCTCATGCAGTTTGCACTGGCCCACTTCTCAAGCCTGTCAAAATGCCCTCAAGTGAGTCCACCACACCGCACAGCTTGGTGTCATTGGCAAACTTGCTGAGGGCACACTTGATGACACTGTCCATGTAACTGAGAAAGATGTTAACAGTACTGGACCCAGGACAGACCCCTGAGGAACTCCACTTTGTCACCTTGATGTGCAAAGTGAACAAAATGCTTTGCTCCTCTCCATAAAACCAGGCATTTCATATTTTCCAGCTCAAAATTATTGATTAGATTTGTGACTCTTTAGCAGTGACACTACCTGCAGAAATGCAAGTGGAACATGTGCAAATAAAAGTAATCTTTTTAAGTGCAGTACTTGCAAAGAAAAAGGCTACAAGCTGTTCCATTTACTGAAGATTTATTTTCAATGCAGCTCATTGATATTTATTCGCATTAGACTGATGTGGTCAAAATGTAGACAAAACATGAAATATGTTAACTATTAGAGTCCTTATTAATATTTCATGTTTTCATGTGTAGCTAAAGTCACAAATAAACAAGAAAACCCTATAATTCTCTCATTTGGCTCTCACAGCTGGTATTATGAGAACTAAGGTCTGATATTTGCCAGTTCTCATTGGTAATGTGATTTTCCTTCTCCCTGCCAGGCAGTTAAAAATAAGGCATTTCCTGACAAACTCCCTGTTAGAAAGTTTTAGAATCATACCCCTTTACCTTAATTTCACAGAGAATGATCACTCAAATTTAGTTCCAGAAATAGTCTCTCAGAAATCTGTCTTTTCATGTGTCAATATTGGTGAGAAATAAATTTTCTACGCTAACTACATACCTCAAACTGAACTTAATATTTGAACCAAAAGGTAATAAATTGTGTGAGATAAGAACAACAAGTAAAGACCAGGAAGAATATTTTCAAGGCAAAGAATTGATTACAGAATAATAGAATCATTTTGGTTGGAAAAGACAATCAAGTGCAACCATTCTCTAACTTGTGCAGGGGATGGGGGCAATGCTGCACGATCACTAGGAGATTGTAATTCTATCAGCAGCATTGGAATCACAGAATCATAAAGTCAATCATTTTAAGATCATAAAGATCAACCATTACCTAACTCTGTGAAGTCTGATGCTAAGCCATGTCCCTCAGCACCACTTTTCTGCCTCTTTGAAACACCTCTGGGGATGGGGATTCCAGCAACTCACTGGGGAGCCTGTTCCAGTGTTTGAGAACCATTTCAGGAAAAAAGTTTCTTTTAACAGCCAACCTAAACTTATTCTCTTAAAGACTAAACTGAAATTCCTCTCCTGAACAGTGCTTGAGTGATGCTGAACCTTCAACAAGACCAAGTGCAAGGTCCTGCACCTGAGCCAGGGCAATCTCAAGTACAATTCCAGGGTGGGCAAGCAATGGCTTGAGAGCAGTCTGGAGGAGAAGGATTTGAGGATGTCAGTTAATGACAGAATCACCATGAGCCTGCAGTGGTCACTGCCAGCCCAGAAGGCAGCTGCATGCAAAGCAGTGAGAGCAGCAGGACAGGGAGGGGATTCTGCCCTTCTGCTCTGCTCTGCTGAGACCTCACCTGGAGCACTGTATCCAGTTCTGGTGCCCCCAGCATAAAAGGAACATGGAACTGCTTGAGCAGGTCCAGAGAAAGCCATGAAGATGATCAAAGGGCTGGAGAACCTCCTTAATGGGAACAGGCTGAGAGAGTTGGGGCTATTCAGCCTGGAGAAGACAAGGTTTCAGGAAGACCTTAATAGTAGCCTTCCAGTGCCTGAAACGGGTTGCAAGAAAACTGGGAAGGGACTTTTTTACAAGGGCTTGCAGTGCTAGGATGAGAGGGAATGGATTGAAGTTTGAAGAAGGAAGATTTAGACTGGAGATTGGGAAGAAATTCTTTCCAGTAAGCATGGTGACATGCTGGAACAGGTTGCACAGAGGAGGTGTGGATGCCCTCTGCTCAGAGGTGTTGAAGGCCAGGTTGGATGAGGCCTTGAGCAAACTGCTCTAGTGGTGAGTGTCCCTGCCCAAGTCAGGGGGGTTTGGACTAGATGATCCTTAAGGTACCTTCCACCCTAAACCATTTTGTGAATCTGTGAATCTATGAATTAAAATCAGATGTGGAACTACCTTAGTATGTAATGCCTAAGCACATGTAAAGCTCCTCTCCAGAAAATGCTGGAGGCATAAAATGTGCTTCAGGCAAGCAGAGGACAACATACAGTGCTGCAGAATGGAATCTGAATTTAAAAAAATATGCTCAAATACTGGGCTTAAATGTCTGCATTTCTCTTACAGGTCATTGCATAGGTGTTCTCATCTTCAAGAGAAAGCTTCTTCGTCAGAGAACAGGGAACATGATCAAGTTCAGCAGGTAACCAGAACTGGGAACCACCTAAGAGGGTTGGAAGTAGGAAGACCTGCACCCCTGGGACTGTCACAGGGCTACCAAGGAGGTGCAATCCTCCATCCCTGCCATCCCAGCAGGGAACTGCTTTTACTCTGATGTGCTTTGGTTTGTAACTAGCCTGCTGAAAAATGCTCCTTTCCTCTCCAAGTGTGTGTATGAAGCTGAACTCAGGAACATGCCTAACTCCTGTTTTGACTCTGTGGATGCTCCTCTGCTTCCACAGTGAATCTGTGTGCTAAAATACAGACCTACTCTATCTTCCTTATGTGTTCTAAACTGGTTTCTGAGAGCTATGAGGGTAATGAAGGGACTTGAACTATACTGCTATAAAGAAAGATGAGAGAGTTGGGGCTGTTTAGTCTGGAGAAGAGAAGGCTGAGAGGGGATCTTGCCAGTGTCAAGAAATATCTGAAGGGTGAGTGTGAAGATGAAGGTGCCAGGCTCTGGTAGGTGATTCCCTGTGACAGGACAAGGAGTAACTGGTACAAGCTGGAACACAGGAGGTTGTACCTCAACATGAGGAGAACCTTCTTTACTGTGAGGGTGCTTGAGGACTGGAGCAAGCTGCCCACAGAAGTTGTGGAGTCTCCTTCTCTGGAGACATTCAAAACCCACCTGGATTCATTCTTGTGTGACCTGCCATAGGTACTCTGGCAGAGAGGCTGGACTGGATGATCTCTGGAGATCCCTTCCAGCTCCTAACATTCTGTGATTCTTGGAGTGTGAGATTTAGTGAATAACAGTTCTAGAAGCACATTATCCACTGCTTTCATGATTCTGTAGGTCTCTGGTGTATAATACCCTGTGGTGTTTTGACCCTGGCTGGGGGCCAAATGTCCACCATGCTCCTCTATCATTTCCCTTCCTAGATTACCTCTAAGCTGTCTTATTTCAAAACAGAAGCAAAGAGAAACTAGTTTAAGTAGGATTTTGAATGGTTTAATGAAAAGTAGAAAGCCTTTTTAACAAATAATTATTTTTCCTTTCCTACACTGATTTCTAACCCAGAAGAAACTCCCAACATTTACACTGCAAAGGAGAAGACACCCTGTGAAGAATGGGAAGGGGAGGAGGGTTTGTGTGTGAGCAGCACACGATCTTTATTGAATATTGAAACAAATGCATCTGTTTGCAGAAACCCTAAATAAAACAAATCATCTGTAGTTTGTAGTTGGGAGAACAGCCAAGGCTCCAGCACTGTGTGAGCCATAGGTTATAAGCAGCTCTGGCACCTAGTCATAAATAGGACATAAATCAAGATGTACTCAGATGACAAAATTTCCTGCAAAGCAGCATAACCACTCCAGAGTAATTCAAGATTATCATATCACTGCATGGAATTCAAACAGGTGAAATAATCATTCTCTGAAGATTAAACAATGGATGATTGTTCTAGTCCAAGGCAGGTTTCCCTGTTCACTAGATATTGCTACTCCTGCTAAGTTTGTTCTTGCTGGATACAAGATAGCTCACTGTCTTGTTTTGAGCTGGAGCAGAACCAATTCTGCTCGGTGCTGTGACTTCTCAGCTCAGGCTCTGCTCAGTGAGGCACTTTCTGTAGTTCAGGGCAGGTTTGCACAGCCAGGGGCTGCTGCTAGCAGAAATAAAAT
Source organism: Pogoniulus pusillus (assembly GCF_015220805.1). Lineage (NCBI taxonomy): Eukaryota > Metazoa > Chordata > Aves > Piciformes > Lybiidae > Pogoniulus > Pogoniulus pusillus. Next base: position 28,276,523 of record NC_087265.1, on the reverse strand, counting down.
GATGGGGAGAGTCACTGCCAAGGACTGGGCTGCAGATCAAGGGCAGTGTCACATCTTGTGCCCCGCACTGGGGTGCAGTAAGTCAGAGGTGGTACCTACAGGGAGGAGCTGAGAGTTAGAGGTTACCCTAAACTCACCAAAAAGGCATTGCACACCCCATGGATACCATCTTCAGGAGAAAGCTGAGGGATCACCAGGGTCAAGCCTTTTTCTCAATGGCTAGTACTGCAGGAGTACTCTGTCCATTCTGCCTTTGATCTGAATACCTGTGTGCTTGAATCCAGCTCCAAAATCTAGCTCCTCAATCCTGGTCTTCCCAGCCACTGAGTCAAGTCCTCAGTGCCTGTCCCCACCATCAGTGGTGATGCCATCAGGTGTTGGGTTATATATTGGTTTGTGTCTCTTTTTCTCTATTTCAGTTGTTCTCATTTCCATCCCAGATGGTTTAATTTCTTTTCTATTCCATCAGTCTCTCTCTTCTTCCCTTTATCTTCCCTTTGGGAAGGCAGAGGGGTTCATGGAGAGCCTGTGGCACTCACCTAGTGGCTAGCCCAGCCCTAGCTTGAGTACCTGTTCCACTTGTAGGAGAGCTCTGCATAGACCAGGTACCCTTGAAAATCATGGCCTCATTGTGAGTTCTAGAAATGCAGTAGTGACCAGTTCAGACAAAATCCCTTTGAACTCTAATGAAAAGAGTCACACAGGCTGTACCTGAAAGTGGGGGAAAGGACAACTGTTTCCCCAAGTACAGAGTCAATGTCTGCCAACTGCTTTGTCTCAGACTTTAGATGTATCCTAAGGATAGCTTAAAAAACGTGGTAATAGAGGATGGCTTTAGTGACTGCTGGGGAATGAAAACCATTGTATGGGAACTGCTAGAGCTGCTCCAATACACTTTAATCTCTACTGACCTTAAGTACAGCTGGTACATCAGAGCAAAGGAAAGAGGCTTATGAAAGCCCAAGGATCACATTTCTTGCTGTTCTGCATCTTGTATCTTCATTTACCATCGTGAGCAGAGGAATAAATCATCCGCCTTTCAGATCTGATTGCACTAGATACCCACTTTATGAGAAGATAAAGGATGGCACAGGTAGGAAGACAATGGGGAATATGCCCTCAGGGATTCATGTTTGGACTGTTAGGCATTAGGTTTTTTAAGCACTTGTGATTTTCTCTTTGGACAGAATGATGCTTAGGGAAAAACACTTCATGCACAGAGAAAGGGAAACCAATCCATTATTTAACAGTTCTGTGTTGGGATGTGCTGATGCTTGCTTGCAAAAATATGCCATATACAGGGAAACTAAATAATTGAGGATGACTGCCCTGCTCCCATGCACATATCTAATAGACAAAATAGGAAATCTGTGTTTGCTGCCAGTGTTGGTAAGGATCAATAAATGAGATTTCCAGTGATGTGTAGAGGCAATGTGGCAGAAAAATAAACAGAGCTATGAAAGCTGAAAGCCTAAACTTTCACAGCCTATATAGTGTGATGGTCAGTGGATGAATAGATAAGTGATACTACTGACACCATTGGACCCTGATCCTGAGTTTTCCATTAGTGCTTTATGGGAATGGATACTTTAAGGTTTATGGGAGGAAAAAAAAGCCCTGTATTGATATAGCAGTCTAGGTTTCTGTAACAGAAAACATTCTCTATTCTATATGTAGAATATCTGTGTCTATGTCTGTATATATTCTATTGCTTTCTGGATTTCTGTAACCTCAAATACTGTGTCCAGTTCTGGTGTCATCATCATAAGGACACAGAAGTGTTGAAGCAAGTCCAGAGGAGTGCCACAAGGATGATCTAAGGGCTGGAGGATCTGTGCCGTGAGAACAGGCTGAGGGAGCTGGGGTTGTTCAGCCTGGAGAAGATTTCCTGAGGCACCTTAGAGCTGCCTTCCAATACCTGAAGGAATCCTACCAGAATACTGGAGAGAGACTTTTCATAAGAGTGTCTAGTGACAGGACAAGAAGGAATGTTTTTGTAGCTGCGGGAGAGTAGGCTAAGACTGGATCTTAGGAAGAGGTTGTTCAGTTATGGGGGTGGTGAGACTCTGAAACGGGCTGCCCAGGGAGGTTGTGGATGTCCCTAGACTGGGTAAGGCTTTGAGCAGCCAAGTCTAGCTGGGGGATCTCCCTGCCTATGGAAGGGATGTTGGAGCAGATGATCTCTGAGGCCCCTTCCAACCTGAATCGTTCTGTGATTCTATGAAATGACAGCGTTCAAACTCCCAGTATTGCTAGAAACAGATATTGCCATCTCAGCTGCTTCCAATTTAAGTTATTAAATATCATCCCTGCACTGGTACTCAAAAGAACACATGACAGACACACAAGTGTCAAACAGCATTTGTGTAGTCTGTTGGTAATCTATGTTGAGGTAGAACAGTGTGTTTGACTTGTAGCTGTGAGTCACTGTAGCTGTAAGCCAGGCATTTACATGTGCTCTATATTTCTGGGCATTGTTGTGCTTCATAATATTTATGATTCAATACATTCAGTGCCTCTGTACTCCAAATGGACTGCTAGTTGCTGTGAGATGAAACAAACTTCCTGCTTTTCTCCCTTGTAACAAGTGACAGGACAAGAGGAAATGGCCTCAAGTTGCACCAGGGAAGGTTTGGCTTGGCTACTAGAAGAAACTTCTTCACTTGAAAGGTTCTCAAACACTGCAGCAGGCTGATCAGGGATGTGTTTGGATCCCCATCCCTGAAGGTATTTAAAAGACACAAAGATGTCGTGCAAAGGAACATAGTTTAGCACTAGACATTAGGTGGAGTTGTGTAATAGTTGCAGTCTATGATCTTCAAGCTCTTTTGCAACCAAAGTGATTGATTCCATAATTCTGATTCCAATCCTGATGATGGAATTACAATTTTCTATTGATCATGCAGTGCTGTCCCCATCTCCTGGGCAAGTTTGTTTTTTTTTTTTTGTCATCTTCAAGTGTGCACCAAGAGCTTCTGCAAGCAGGGATGTAAAAGTCAGGAGTTAGGATGGACCTCAAGAGATCATTTAAACCAATGCCCTATCATGCTGGAATGCATCCAGGAGGGTTTTGAATGTCTCCAGAGAAGGAGAATCCACAGCCTCTCTGGACAGCCTGCTGCAGGGCTCTGGCACCCTTGCAATGACAGTTTTCCCTTATGTTCACATGGAACTTCCACTGCTCCTGCTTACACCCATTACCCCTGTCCTGTCATTGGATATCACTGAGTAGAGCCTGGCTCCATATTACTAAATATATTGAGGAATTATAACATACTATATGTTTACAGTTAATGGTAAGATGAATTTACCTAATCAAAGAAGCAATGGGAATCAGCCTGACAATGATCCCTGCATTTTTCTGTGTAGAAACCCTGCTAAATGGGGGTTTCTAGGCAGAATGTGAAGTCAACTTCAAGGGAAGACTCAGATGGAAGTGATACTGTTATTCTCAAGTCACTGAGACATTCAAAGATGAGTTTGCTTAAATGAGCTACGTAGTTGCACTGTTTGAGCTGTCTTCACCTCCTTATCATGCTCAGTGGGTGGAATATCCATAGGGTAATGTCTCCTTTGAGATAACAAACATTCCACTTTGTAGTCTGAAACAGAAATAAACTAAATCCTGAAACAGGTGATGCTGAGGTCACGGTTGTCACACTGCAGCATGTCTGCAGTGTTTGTTGGATAGGAGGAACGATGGAAAGAGGGTGCAGATCTCTTGCCAAACAGGAAAGATAAGGAACAGTGAAACATAGTGATGACTGTCACTCTGGTAGCTCCGAATAATGGGATTCAGTCTGTGTGTGTTCCTAGCAACAGATGCTGTCAAAGCCCCTTTCATAAGTGACCTTTAAGGACGATATTTGTGGCAAGGAACCACAATATTAACTGTCTCTTCACAGAGAGCCCATCTCATGCTTCTGTTCTGCACAACATTCAAGTAGATTTCAGGTTTTAATTCTTCAGCTCTGTCCCACTCCAGCTCACCCTTATAAGGATTGTAAGAAAATAAATAGAATGTAGTACAGGAAAAGGTTTGCTGGAAGGGTGGAATACAATCTGGAGGAAAACAAGGCCAAGTGCAAGGTCCTGCAAGGTCAGAGCAATCCCAAACACAAAGCCAGGCTGGGCAAGGAGTGGCCTAAGAGCAGTCTAGAGGAGAAGAACTTGGGGTGTCAGTTGATGACAAACTCACCATGAACCACCAATGGTCACTGCCAGCCCAGAAGGCAGCTGTGTGCTGGACCACATCCAGAGCTGTGAGAGCAGTAGGACAGGGAGGGCATTCTGCCCCTGTACTCTTCTGAGATGCCATCTGGAGCACTGCATCCAGTTCTGGTGTCCCCAGTGTAAGAGGGACATGGAGCTGCTGGAACGCATCCAGAGGAGGCCACAGAGATGATCAAAGGGCTGGAGAACCTCCTTGATGGGTACAGGCTGAGAGAGGTGGGGTTGTTCAGCCTGGAGAAAAGGTGGCCTCAGGGAGACTATAGAGCAGAAAACTGGGAAGGGACTTTTGACAAGGGCTTATAGTGATAGGATGAAACTTAAAGAGGACAGATTTAGACTAAAGATTAGGAAGAAATTCTTTCCAGTGACAGTGGTGAGACATTGGAACAGGTTGCCCAGAGAGGTTGTGGATGTCCCCTCCCTGGAGGTGTTGAAGGCCAGGTTGGATGAGGCCTTGAGCAAGCTGCTCTAAGTGGGAGGTGACCCTGCCAATGGCAGAGGGTTGGAACTGGATGATCCTTAAGGTCCTTTCCAACCTAAACCATTCTATGAATCCATGAATACTCCGTGGCCAGAGTTGATACTCCATAAATTACTGAACTCTAATTGGACACAGACAACTGTGTTGGATATGAAAGTGGAAAATGGTATCAAGGAAACAATGAAGGGATAGACAGACAACTGAATGAAAAAATTTCCAGCTTCCATTTTTAATCTCCCCACCTGCTTTTGTCTGGGAGGTAGCCAAATGGAAAAGTGAAATAAACTTTGTGATTTATTATTTGAATTGCTGTATAGGGGTAGAAGGAACAGCAATATTTATTAATGTTTGCAAAGAGTGTAATTTATTATTGATTGTTTCTTCCTCAACCTTGTTTAGCTACTGGCATGTGGAGACAATGAAAATGTAAGAAATGGTTATAATATTTATTACTTCACCAGCCGCAACTGCAACATTCTTTTGGTGTGCAGAGTCTACTGAACTAGTTCTTTCTTCTGCTCAGTTTTTAATTGGGATTTATGTTCTTGTGGTGAAACCTCACATGTCCTTGTTTTATCAGCAGTTACTCAGATTAATGCTACAAAAACTCAGACACTCTGCAAAGATCCATGCTTGATAAATTAAGAAGAAGAGTTTCTTGTTATTAGCGTTCTGTATTTTGAAATACTTTGCATGAAGCACCAAAGGATAAAGTAATAAAATGTATTTCAGTTGCTAAAATTATCAAGAAAATAGGAAATAACTGAAAAAGAAGATTCATAGATCCATTGATTAGGTTAGGTTGGAAGGCACCTTAAAGATCATCCAGTTCCAACTCCCTTACCATGGGCAGGGATGACTTCCACTAAACCAGGCTGCTCAAGGCCTCATCTTGCCTGGCTTCAAACACCTCCAGGGTGAGGGCATCCATGACCTCCCTGGGCAACCTGTTCCAGTGTCTCACCACCCTCATTGGAAAGTATTTCTTCCTAATCTCCAGTCTAAATGTGCCCTCCTCAAGCTTCAATCCATTCCTTCTCATCCTATCACTCCAAGCCCTTGTCAGAATATCTGTGAGACTTATTTGAAATAGCAATTTAAAAAATAATGCAGAATGCCAGAAAGGCTCAAAATTAGCAGCACTGATTCAAAGAGGAAGAAGGAATAGAATGAAGGTCTGAACAAAAGTGGGTCCATAACAGTGTGTGTAATGGCAAAGGGTAAATGCCCAGCACAAGCCAGGCAGGGTGGGTAGGTATCTGCCTGCCACTGTCGGCCAGCAGGGCAGAGGGAGACTGTGCTGGTGATGATGGCAGCATGCTTATATTCCCAGGACAATTAAGAAGAGTATGACCAGCAGGTTGAGGGAGGTTCTTCTCTCCTTCTACTCTGCCCTGATGAGGCCACTACTGGAGGATTTGGTCCAGTTCTGGGCTCCTCAGTCCAGGAGAGAAAGGAAACTACTGAAGAGAGTCCAGTGGAGGCTACAAAGATGCTGAGGGGCCTGGAACATCTCTGTAAGGAGGAAAGGCAGAGAGACCTGGGATTGTATAGCCTGGAGAAGAACAGACTGAGAGAGGATGTTCTCAATGCTCAGCAACTCTAAAGGATGGGGGGCAAGAGAATGGAGCCAGACTTTCTTCACTAATGTCCAGTAATAGAACAAGGGGCAGTAGGCCCAAGCTGGAACACAGGAAGTTCCACTGCTGTGATTGAGAGACGGGGAGCAGCTTGATGCAAGCTAAGTTCCATTTATTGTACTCTCAACACTTGGTTATATACCTTAACATCCAAGCTAAAAGAGCGTGCCAGATCCTACTTGGTCATTAAGACAGACCTCAGTACATACCTCATTAAGACAGACCTCGTAGGTTAGCAACCAGATAAGCAAAGGTTAACAAACTGCAGGCTCATATTCCACATAACTCTGTCTGCTGCAACATTCCTTAAGGTCATTTCAACCCTTAACTCAGTACTTGTCCCCTTTATACATTCTGAACCCATGGCTTATGTTCTAGTATGTCAGCACTAAAAGTCCTACCATTCCCAACATTCCACCAGACCATAAGAAACACTTCTTTGCTTTCAGGATGCTGGAGCCCTGAAGCAGGCTGCCTAGAGAGGTTATGGGAGTCTCCTCCTCTGGAGACTTCAAAACCCTCCTGGACATGTTCCTGTGTGACTTGCCCTAGGTGATCCTGCTCTGGCAGGGAGGTTGGACTGTAATCTCTCGAGGTCACTTCCAACCACTAACGTTCTGCCATTCAGTGCTACAGATTTATGAGCTTGACAGTGAGGATACCAATCCTAACAGGATAGAACATGGACAGCTCTGGATTTTCCCTCATTTAGATTTTTTTTTTTCCCACAAAAATCTGAACCTGAAGAAAGGAAAATGTAATTTGGAGAATTTCAGTGTCCTGTGTGGTAGAGGATCATCCCAACTGCTTTACATTGCCTGCCCTTTGTACATTATGAATCACCACAGTGTTTGAATGCTTTATTTCCCCCATGGTTCGGGAACTGACGGGATGTGAACATTTGCCCTTGGGTTTGTCATTTCATACTTCTGCCTCCCATTTGCATGTATATTTTCATTTCACTTGCTCCTGTCAGTTCTTTACACAGCAAACAAGTTTATTTGAAGGAGTGCAAAATGGTGGCCTGGCCAATTCTGAAGTGAACTGTGTTGTGATACCAGTTAAATAATGCATGTCTGGATCTGTGCTAGCCATAACTCCCTGACGGTACTCTTTGTTTCTTTATCATGTGTCAGTTCCCCTTCCTGTCAGGATATCAAATGGCTACAAAATGCAACGTGGTGCTTTCCTTATCTTTGAGCTAAATGTTCCATTCTACCACATTTTAGGCTCTTAAGATGGCATAATGAAGCACATATAAAATCCAAAGTGATCTTGAGTATGATGCAGTACGTTAAGAAGTGATGCAGCAGCAGGATGAAGTGTTGTGCTGCTGCTGTATCTGCCTGACTGAAAGCAGCATGACAGTAGGTTGGAGAGGTGGACCCGAGACAACCTCATGAAGATCAATAGGGCCAAGTGTGAGGTCCTACATCTGAGTCTGAGAAATCCCAAGCACAAATTCAGGCTGAGTGAGGAGTTGTTTAAGAGCAGTCTTGAGGAGAGGGACTTGGGGGTGTCAGTTGTTGAAAAAACTCACCACGAGCCAGCAATGGTCACTGGCAGCCCAGAAGGCAACTGTGTGCTGGGCTGCATCCAAAGCAGTGAGAGCAGCAGGACTGGAAGGGCATTCTGCCCCTCTCTACTCTGCCCCTAAGAGACCCTGACCCTACCTTCAGCACTGCATCCAGTTCTGGGATTCTCAGCATAAGAGGGACATGAAACTGTTGAAGTGGATCTAGAGGAGGTCACAAAGATGACCAGAGGGCTGGAGAGCCTCTCCTATGGGGACAGGCTGAGAGAGCTGGGACTGTTCAGCCTGGAGAAGAGAATGCTTCAAGGGAGACCCTAAAGCAGTTTTCCGGTACCTAAATGGGGCCACAAAAATGCTTGGAAGGGACTTTTGATAAGGGCTTGTAGTGATAGGGTGAAGGGGGGATGGATTGAAGCTTGAGGAGGGCAGATACAGACTGGAGATTAGGAAGAAATTCTTTCCAGCAAGGGTGGTGAGACACTGGAACAAACTGTCCAGGGAGGTTGTGAATGTCCCATCCCTGGAGGTGTTTCAAGCCAGGCAGGATGAGGCCTTGAGCAAGCTGGTCTAATGGGAGGTGTCCCTGCCCATGGTAAAGGGTTGGAACTCGATGGTCTTTAAGATCCTTTCCAATGTAAAACATTCTGTGCATCTGTGAATAGCAGATGCTTGGTTGTTGGCTCTCTACAAGACTTCAGGGAGATTTATACACATTCATAGACCTCCAGAGTTGAAAGAACTTAATTGGGCTGAGATAAGAGTCTTTGCAACTCGGGCATTCACCCTGTTTTCCAGCTTAAGCTGTTGTGTATGCTTGCTCTAAATCCTTTGGGCTTAACCTCTGAATTTTTACATTACAAGAAGGTTAATCTCTTTCTCTTATGATATTCTTCCTTAAATGGGAAATGTCACAGTGGAGATGTGGTATACTTCTAATCTCTTTGTTCTTTTAGATTTCAGCATGAGATCTGAAACTCTACATTTTTAAATTGGAATGGCTCATACAACATTAGTATAGCTATGGAAAAATCTACTTCTGTCCATGAACCACTGGACTAGGAAATGGATTCACTGTTTAATATGCTTCCCAGAAACATGGAATCACAGAATGCTTTGGGTTAGGATGGACCTCAGAGATCACCTGCCATGGGCAGGGACACTTTTCCACTAGACAAGCTTGCTTAAGGCCTCATCTGACCTGGCCTTGAACACCTGCAGGTAGGAGGCATCCACAACCTCCCTGGGCAACCTGTGCCAGTGTCTCACTGCCCTTACAGTCAAGAATTTCTTCCTAATCTCCAGTCCAGTCTAAATTTGCCTTCCTCAAGCTTCAGTCCACTCCTTCTTGTCATATCAGTACAAATCCTTGTAAAAAGTCCCCCCTCAGCTCTCCTGTTATTCTGTGATTAAATAGCTGAGTCACTGAAGTGTTTCTGACTATGCAGTGAACTGCAGCATGCATCCAAATAGTGTGCTAAAGATCATTACATTTGGATTACTCTTCTTCTAGGGTAGACAGAACACAATGATTTAAAAAATATCACTAATAAAATGATTTTTTTCAAATTTATAGTTCTTCACCTAACCCAAAGCTACAGTATTTACTGTACAGGTACCTGTGTGCACTGCAGCTGACGTGTGGGGTTTGCTTCCAGTTCCAGCCTCTGAGATACCACCGTAATTTCCTACAAAACATTTACTACTTCTGCCCTGTCTCCTCTAAATCCACAGAATCTGCTTTCACCTTATGGTTGGCCTTTCTCTTTTAGCTTTGCTGACCTCTCATCAGGATTCATGAGCTAAGGTGCAGCAGCAGAGGTGAGGCAAGAGCAGTGTATCTCACTGCCTCATATAGGCCCACCCCTTTGCATGTTGGCTTTATGATGTGGTAAATACAAAATCGAAACATCTCCTTTTTATGCTTGTAGCAAGCATGATTTTAATCACAGACACAAAGTGTCACTTGGATGGCACAGGACAGAGACAGATGCGTGGGTTTAGATTGTATCTTAGGAAGACGTTCTTCAGTGCACGGGGGGCTCTGGAACAGATTGCCCAGGCCGTAGATGCCCCCTCCTGGGAAGTGTTTAAGGGCAGATTGCATGAGGTCTTGGGCAATAAAGTCCAGTTGAGAGGTGTCCCTGCCTGTGGCGGGGAGATTGGAGTAGTTGCTCTCTGAGGTCACTTCCAACCAAAGGCATTCTGTGGCTCTATGATTCTGTAGTTCAGATGCAAAGATGCTGTCCCTGATGTGATGCAGGGGCTGGCTGGAGGGCAGGCAGCCATGTGGTGCTGATGTCTGAGACTCAGCATCTTCAGTCTTCAAGGTGTTAACAACTTGAGGAGTTGTGGTCCCAAACAAGATTGGTGCACACACAAAATTACTTCAGTTGTTTCCCCCCATAAGTCCTGAGGACACTGAAAGCCACCTTGTGTCATAACGGAACTAGAATCATAGAATCAGTCAGGGTTGGAAGGGATCACAAAGATCATCTAGTTCCAACTCCCCTGCTGTGGGCAGGGACACCCTACCCTAGATCAGGCTGGCCAGAGCCTCATCCAGCCTGGCCTTAAACACCTCCAGGGATGGGGCCTCAACCACTTCCAGGCTCTCAACCACTCTCATGCTGAAGAACTTCCTCCTCACCTCCAATCTGAACCTACCCATCTCCAGCTTTGCTCCATTCCCCCCAGTCCTGTCACTCCCTGATATCCTAAAAAGTCCCTCCCCAGCTTTGTGTAGGCCCCCTTCAGATACTGCAAGGCCACAAGAAGGTCACCTCGGAGCCTTCTCTTCTCCAGACCGAACAGATCCAACTCTTTCAGTCTGTCCTCATAGCAGAGCTGCTCCAGCCCTCTGATCATCCCAGTGGCCCTTCTCTGGACATGCTCCAGCATGTCCACATCCCTCTTGCAATGGGGGCTCCAGAACTGAACACAGTACTCCAGGTGGGATCTCACCAGAGCAGAGCAGAGGGGGAGAATCACCTCCCTTGCCCTGCTGGCCGCACTTCTCCTGATCTGGTTGGCCCTCTGGGCTGCAAGTGCACACTGCTGGCTCATGTAGAGCTTCTAGTCTTTATTCACTTCTTCAGAGTTTGATTTGTTGTTTGGAAGTGCAGCCTGCTTAGTCCCTGTGCAGCAGAGCCCTGCAGGGTCCTGCTAAAGCGAGCCTCAGAAAACACGAAACGCTGTGTTTCGTTTGCTCTTGAAAAAAGCCACAGTCACAGATCTCTGAAGAAGAGGCAAATATAAATGACAGCAGAGTACCTCAAGACACCAAGCTCATTTTCAGCTTCTTTCCTGTTATGAAAGACTACACAGCTACAGGATCAAAGAACAAACCCAGTGATCAGAGGCAGGAGCAACTGGATCTCCCTGTTGCACTGACCACGCGGGCACTCTGAATTCACCTCCGCCTCCAGGCATCACCGGTGCCTGAAGCAGGCTCTGCTCTGAGACTCAGATACTCTGAGTACCAACACTTTTGCTTTAATACAACAGATATAATGGCAGACTTTTTCCAGGAGTGCCATTTGAGCTGATCCATTAGCCTTACTCAAATTAGCCCAGCTGTTTAGAAGGTATTAAACGCGCTGCAAAGCCTAACATGTTTGTTCTGCTCCATAACCAGAGCACCTGTTTAAAAGCCCACTGCAGCTGTACTTCCAGCAGCTTACAGGCCATTAGGCAAGTTATGCAGTACCTTATTTTTATCACCTCCTCTCTCTTTCTCTTTCACATTTGAATTTTAGAACCATAAATAGGATATCCTTCCCCCTTCACACACCTTCCCCAAGTCCTTCAGTGACTGAGATGAAGGGAGTAACAATATGGATACAATGCTTAGATCTAACTTTTGGTTGCTATGGTAAAATACTGTCATAAAACATTTCATTAACTTTTAATCCTATTTAACACCATTCTTCCCTCTTGAGATTACAGTTTAGATACTTGTGGGACACACATAGATCCATAGAATGGTTTAGGGTGGAAGGAAGGGTGAAGATCATCTAATTCCCCCTGAAGTGGGCAGGGATATTTTCCACTAGACCAGGCTGCTCAAGGCCTCATCCAACCTGGCCTTGATGAGAGAGACTACAATATTTGGACTTTTTCTTGACAATTAGAAACTGAGCAGAAAAAAAAAAAGTCATGTATTGGATGAAGTTTCCAAAGTGTAAGTTTTCAGTCCCATTCAAGCAAGCATCAAGCAATGTGTTTGCTTTCTGAAGGATCACAGGAGAGATCTGTGCTCCCCCAGTGCAGCAGGGCAGATGCCTCTAAAACACCTCACTGTACAGCTAACTACTCAAGGACCAGCCCTTCACTCCAGCTGTTGACTCTTCTGAAGAACTTTAAAAAGACCATAACCCATAATATTTCATAGGAAGAGTTGCTGTAACCTTCATTTAGAATCATAGAATCATTCAGGTGGGAAAAGACCAACCATTAACCTTCCTCTACCATGTTCACCACTAACTTGTATTGCTAAGTGTCACATCTAAATGATCTTTAAACACATCCAATGATGGTGACTCCACCATCTCCCTGGACAGCCAGTTAATTTTTTTTTCCTTAATGTCAAGGCTAAACCTTCCCTGGTGCATTTTGAGGCTGTTTCCTCTTGTTCTATCACTAAATAGCTGTGAGAAGAGACCAGCACCCAGTTCTCTCTACTGTCCTTTCAGGTAGTTGTAGAGGGCAACAAGACCTCTCCTCAGCCTCCTCTTTCTCACACTAAACGGTCCCAGTTCCCTCAGGCACTCCTCATCAGACTCAATCTCTAGTCCCTTCACCAGCTTAGTTGCTCTTCTTTGCACCTGCTCCAGCCCCTCAATGTCTTTCTTGCTTTGAGGTGTCCCAAACTGAACACATTTACTCCCATTCAGTGTTTTCCTTACACCTGAACAAAAGTCTTTATCAAGTAAACATTTACAGGATAATTAAAATAATTCAGGGATGCTCAAGTTAGTCTAAAGTAATTGCTTCCAACTTGGTATGGTCCATGAGGGAAGAGAAAAGACACATTGCTCTCGCTGACATGGCATAAGATTATGATGCACACAATGACATGTCACTGAAATAGCTTCTCCCAGCTCGGATGATGCTTTGTTCAAGATTTATCTGAATTACAGCAGCAGTGGCAGGTTAAGATGCTTTTGTTACCAGAGCTGCAATCCATTTCTGCAAGTGATGCGAGTCATCCTAGCAGACTGACATGGCTTACCTCTTTATGAAGACAACCACTCCAATCACAGAAGAACATCATGGTCTGAGTTATAAATAACACCATAATGAGCACTGTAAAGTACAAGCCCAGTCAGGGCTATTCATGTGATCTCTCTCAGGCAGAGAGATCAGCACAAGGCACGTGAAGTGTCTTAAGTTTTCTCAAGCTAAGAGACCAGGGTGCAGTTGGTGGTTTCTCCTGCTGGAACTGTGGGTAAATGCACACAGTTGCAGACAGCAACCAACCAGCTCTATAAGGCTTAAAAAGCAAAAGTCACCCTTGAGACAGTGATACTTTTTTAGTAAAAGATCTGTCTCTACACCTTCATTCTCCCTGAATGTCTGAAGAACCACCTAAATCTAGTGCTTCTCAGATGGCAAAGTGCCCACCTGTGATGCTTTGATGAAGGATTATGTAGGATGATGGAACAGGTTGCCCAGGCAAGTAGCCAAGGCCCCATGTTTGGAGATATTCAAGGTCAGGCTCAAAAAGACTCTGAGCAACCTGACCTAGTGGTGAATGGCTGGGAGCAGCCTTGAGGAAAAGGACCTGGGGGTCTGGATTGATGAAAAGCTCAGCATGAGCTGGCAATGTGTGCACACAGCCCAGACAGCAACTGTGTGCGGGGCTGCATCAAGAGCAGCGTGGCCAGCAGGGCAAGAGAAGTGATTCTCCCCCTTTACTCTGCTCCTGTCAGACCCCACCTGAAGTACTGTGTGCACTTCTGGAGCCCCCAACATAAGAAGGACATGGAATTGTTAGAGCAAGTCCAGAGGTGGGCTATGAAGATACTGAGAGGGCTGGAGCAGCTCTGCTATGAGGACAGGCTACAAGAGTTGGGGCTTTTCAGCCTGGAGAAGAGAAGGCTTCGAGGAGACCTTATAGTGGCCTCCCAGTATCTGAAGGGAGCCTACAGGAGGGCTAGGAAGGGACTATTTACAAGGTCTTGTAATGACAGGATGAGGAGTAATGGGTTTAAACTGGAAGAGGGGAAATTTAGACTAGGTGTTCAGAAGAAGTTCTTTTCAGTGAGGTTGGTGAAACACTGGAACAGGTTGCCCACATCTGTGAAGCTCTACTCCAACAGATCACATATTAGGGCATGTTCTACTTTCCATCCTTTATCACTCACACTGTAGTCACCAAAGAGGCAGCCATTGTAAAACGAGGTCTGTAGTAAACTCTCCTAAGTAAGGCGAAGGGATAATTTTAATTCCTTCTTTACCGTGTTTTCAGGAAGAGATATGCAAACAAATCCTTTAATTAGCCCTACTGCTTATTTTTTATATTTGCAGAAGTCTCTCTGAGTGTTATGCAAATTTCTGCTGAGTGAGACAATCTACAAATAATCCAATTACAACACATTATCTATTTATTATGTCAGAATTCAGATTTATTATGCCCTGCTTGGCAACGGCTTCAATAGTATGCAAATAGAAATGACAACAACCAAACCCAAACTAAATCACTCTTTTTTTTTTCCTTTTTTTTTGAGTTTTTTTTTTTGCAAGCGATGGAAAGATCATTAAGTGATAATAAAAGAGAGATATAATATTAATGCACAACACAGCTACAATAATCAGTAAGAGAATTGTTTCTCAATGTAAGAGCAAAACCAACACCACTGATTCATTGCAGTTGTATGTAAAGCACAGGAATGCCTGGGGTTCCTGTGGAAAAAAAAAGAGGTTTCCACATTGTATTTGATGATTTCAGTAGCTTTAACGCTGTCTTTCCTAGTTCAAGGGGTGAAAGGAGGGCTGGAAGGAGCAAATGAGAATTTGCATGGTGCAGGAAGTCTTTAGGTGTTGTAGGACTGCATTTGTGCCCTTACTTTAGGAGCCTTACCTGCACATATTACTGAGTGTAGCATACCAGGACTGCCCTTAAATCCCTTCTTAGAAAGAACACAAAGTTCTTTCCTTGTGCATCATTGCCACACAATGCATTTCAGAGAACTGTAAAATGGTGGGGGTTGGAAGAGACCTTTAAGATTAAGATCCAACTGCCCTGCTAGAGCAGGACCACCCAGAGTAAATAACCCAGGAATTCATTCAGGCAAGCTTTGAACGCCTCCAAAGAAGGATATTTTACAGCCTCTCTGGGCAGCCTGTTCCAATGCCCTGCCACCCTCAAGGATCATCTAGTTCCAACTCCCCTGCCATGGGCAGGTACACCCTAACCTAGATCAGGCTGGCCAGAGCCTCATCCAGCCTGGCCTTAGACACCTCCAGGGATGGGGCTTCAACCACTTCCCTGGGCAACCCCTTCCAGGCTCTCACCACTCTCATGGTGAGGAAGTTCCTCCACACATCCAGTCTGATGAGGAGCATCCAGGGTTCCAATTTATGTCCACTGATACTTGTCCCGTCACTGGACACCACTAAGAGGAGTCCAGCTCCGTCATCCTAATCAGCTTTTAGCTGCTGATAAGCATTAATGAGATACTCCCACAGGCTCCTGCAATTTTGGACAAAAAACCCTCTGACAAGTAACTGATTTAATGTTTCTTAGAACACACTTAGCTGATACCTTTTAGCTGTATGTGCCCCAGCTGCCTTGCAGTGCTTCTCTCAGACTCTGATCTCATTTCAAAGTACCCAAACAGAATGAGAGAATATTTTTGCTTGGAAAAGCCCTTGAAAATTATTGAGTCCAACCATTCTCTAAGTCTATGAAACCTGGTGCTAAACCATGTCTCTCAGCACCACATCTCTGCCTCTTTGAAACACTTCCAGGGATGGGGATTCAGTGACCTCCCTGGGCAACCTGTTTCAGTGCTTGAGAACCCTTTCAGTGAAGAAGTTTCTTCTAATGTCCAACCTAAACCTCCCTTGGTGTCCTGCCACTGTTTCTAGAGAAAAGAGACCAACCCTCTCCTCAGTCCAATCTTCTTTCAGGTAGTTCTAGAGAGCCTCCATGACTAAAAGTGAAAAACAAAGAAACCACCCCAAAACAAATGGGCAACAACAACATGATTGGTTTGGTAGATTGCACAGGAGTTTGGCTTCCATGAAAACGTTCAACCAAGCTCCAGGGGAGATGCTTAATTTTCAGAAGGTTTCCAGGGTTTGTTATTTGTACCAATACTATTGTTTCTATTAAACTCACCATCATGCTTCTGATTTCATGTATTTAATATCTTCTACACCATTAAACTAGCAATTACAGAAGATCAATTTATCTCCATCACTCTTTTTCCTTAGCACTTGTATTGCTCATTAGAAGGTTGTCTTTATACTCTTCTGCTCAGCCCTCTGAACTCCTGTCAGACATGATGCATACAGAAACTATCATTTCATGATAAATGGCAATAAGCTGCAGTGCCAGTTTCCAGTCACATTCCCACTATACACACAGAATCCCAGCATGGTGGAGGTTGGAAGGGACCTCTGAAGATCACCCAGTCCAGCTCCCATGCTAAAGCAGGGTCACCCACAGCATTTGTCCAAGATCACAATGTCCAGGTGGGTTTGGAATCTCTCCAGAGAAGGGGACTCCACAACCAATCTGAGTAGCCTACTCCAGGGCTCCAGCACCCTCACAGGAAAGACTTTTTTTCACTTAAGTTCAACTGAAACTTCTTATGTTTTAATTTGTACTCTTTCTTCCTTGCCCTGTCACTGTGCTCCACTGAGAAGATCCCATCCCCATCCTCATGACCTCCACCCTTTATATATATATATATGTCTGTGTGTGTATATATATATATGTACATATAAATGCATTTATAAGATCCCCTCCCAATCTTCTCTACTCTAGGCTAAGCATCCCCAGGTCTCTCTACCTTTCCTTCTCGGAGAGATATTCCAGTTCCTTCCACATCTTCACAGCCTTCCCTGGACTCTCTCCAGGAGTTCCCTGTCTTTACTGAGCTGGGGAGCCAAGCACTGCACCCACTCCAGAAGTATCCTCCTTAGGGCAGAGTAGAGGGGAAGGAGAAGCTCCCTTCACCTGCTGGCAACTTGGAGAAGGAACTTGTCCACCAGCACTCCGAGGTCCTTGTTAGCAGAGTTGCTTTCCAGCAGGTCAGCCTCTCACTTTTACTGGTGCAGGGGGTTCTTCCTCCCCAGGTGCAGGGTACACTTGCCTTTTTGGATGGTGCACACAGTATTGCCAGGACCAGCTCCACATCATTCAGCACATAACCTACGCTCATACTCATTTAATTTTTTGTATTCTCCCTAGAGGTTAGGTGACCTCAGTGCTTACTGGCAAGCCCCTCCTTGACTGGGAAGGTCAGGCTGGCATTACATGTGGCCACGATTAAAATTCCTATGTTGAGTTAAATCACAGGAAGTTTAAGTAGGGAAGTGCAGTCTTGACAGGTTTAATGGTCATCTGAAGCTACTGTGATTTATTAGCTTGTCCCCTGAAATAAAAGGTTTAAGTTGATTGTACCATTCAATAACAGAGCAAGTGACACAGTCTGTCTCAAATTTACTGAAGTGGCAGTCAGAGCAGGACCTTCTTGAGACCCTGTATACGTGCTGTCTAATGAAGGCTGGTGGAGAAGAGCTTGAGGCCAAAGTTTTCTGGTTTCAGGAAGAAATGCAAGGCAATACCTGCCTAGATAAGACAAGCTCGAGCTGCCTGGTGAGTGACTTCTGTTGCATTATGTAGATAGGCTCAGTAACACTTACACAAAAGAAAAAAGAAGCATTTTAACCAATAAAGAGAAAAAAAAAGGTGATTTTTTTAATTTCAGAAAGCTGTCAATCAATCTTATTCCAGAGTTATCTGTAAATGGATCTCTGTTTAGTGTTACTTGTATGTCAGTAGTTTTATTTTAGCCTACACGTTGTGCTCATGGTTTGCAGTGTGGCACTTTGTGAACATGGATAAGTGGTTTCTCTTCTTTGGGTGAGTTTTCAGGAAACGCTTGTGGATACTTTCTGTTCATCAAAGTCTTTGTCACTGTGTATTTATGTGAATATTTGTTAAGTTATTCCAAGCACAAATCTAGGCTAAGGGAGGAGTGGCTCTACAGGAGAACTTGGGGGTGTTGGTTGATGACAAACTCACCATGAGCCAGCAATGGTCACTGGCAGCCCAGAAGGCAGCTGTGTGCTGGATCACATCCAGAGCAGTGAGAGCAGTAGGACAGGGAGGGGATTCTGCCCCTGTACTCTTCTGAGATGCCATCTGGAGCACTTCATCCAGTTCTGGTGCCCCCAGCATGAGGGACATGGAGCTGCTGGAGCAAGTCCAGGTGACCCCACAAAGGTGATCAGAGAGCTGGAGAACCTCCCCTATGGGAACAGGCTGAAAGAATTGGGTCTGTTCAGCCTGCAGAAGAGAAGGCTTCAGGGAGACCTTAGAGCAGCCTGCCAGTACCTGTAAGGGGCCTATGAAAAAAGCTGGAAAGGGACTTTTGACAAGGCCTTGTAGTGCTAGGAGGAGAGAGAATGGGTCGAAGCTTGAAGAGGGCAGAATTAGCCTGGAGATTAGGAAGAAGTTCTCTCCAGTGAGGGTGGTGAGACACTGGAACAGGTTGCCCAGGGAGGCTGTGGATGCCGTCTCCCTGGAGGTGTTTGAGGCCAGGTTGCATGGGGCCATGAGCAAGGTGATCTAGTGGAAGGTGTCCCCACCCATGGCAGGGCGATTGGAACTGGATGATCTTTAAGGACCCTTTAAACCTAAACCATTCTTTGAATCTATGAATCTCTATATAGCGCAAAAGTAACGGACTGCTTAACCAATCACTTAGAGACAACATTAATTAAATGAGCTGGAGATTCACTGACTTCCCAGCTATTTATGTACCTTTGTCAAAATAGCTTAAGAAATGCACTGGAGATGCGCTTTCTCGTGTCTGTGTAATGTTTCAGTCTCAGCCAATGTTCTGTTTTCAATGAAACCTTTGCAATGCTGCTCAGCATTCTAGTAAACTCACTTGCAGAGTTTCCTGACACTCAGCCTCCTGTTTTCTCATCTGAATTCAGTGGTTTTTATGTGCCACAGCAAACAATTATTATTCCTTGCATTAAAACCCATTGAATACTTCAAGGGTTGTTAGTCTTCTTGCTTGGTAATTGCTTTATTTAATCTCTTTTTTGTTAATTGCACACTTTGGTTCTTTCACTGTTTTGTTTTTTAAAGCATTTATTTTTGTTAAACTCCATTTCCTAACTTGCTTTTTGGAGATGTATTGTTCCAAACCGCAAAGAGAATTTCACCATGGCATTTCCATGTCCTTGTTTCGTCTTGTCTGCTCCTTAAAAAGTGTCTACAGCACCTTTTGTTTTCCCTGGCTATATCATTAATTCATGTCTGGATATATTATTCCCTTCTATCTTTGACTATCATATGCTGGATTCTCATCCTTCACTTGTTTTCCTCTCATGGCTTGTCTGTATTCTTTGATGCTCTTCCTTTCATTATTTTGTGGAAGGTTTAATCCCAGGTACCTGTTGTGTTTTCTCTTTCCTCTTGTGGTGTTCCAGATTTTTAATTTAGCATCACCTGTGCATTGCATTAGAGCACTGAGAGGTTTATATCTGTTATATAATGCTGTTATGAGAGCTTTGTACATTCAGTGACTAGTGGATTTAAGTTTTTGCTTGGAGCAGTAATTCAGTAGAATCACTGTAGCTGGACTCTGGCAGCTGTAATATAACACCCTACTCTGGCCATAAAAGTCTGGTACTGAACAGAGGTAGGTGCAGAGTTTCAGCCTGGGATTTGGCCTTTTGCATGGGTGTAAAGCCACTCTTGGCAGATCAATGAATACAGATGAATGACCATGCCAAAGGGATTTCAGCAGGAATCCTCTGAGACTGGCAACTGCACCCAAACTGATTGCTGCTTCCTTTAGTTGATCTTGTTAAAGCTCTCAGAGGTTCCTGGTTTCATAATGAGAGCTTAAGGGAGGAAAGAAATTATGAAAAGAAGGGGAGGGGAGGAGGAAAAGAAAAGAGAAGAGAATAAATGAAAAGAAATTAAGATATGAGAAAATAGAAGAAAAAAGAAAAGAAGAGGAGAGGAGAGAGGAGGAGAGGAGAGAGAAAAGAGAAGAAAGAAAGAAAGAAGAAAAGAGAAAAAATGAGAAGAAACTAAAAGAGAAAAAAGAAGAAAGAAAAAAGAAAAGAAGAAAAGAAAATAAAAAAGTAAAGAGAAGAAACTAAAAGAGAAAAGAAAAAGAGAGAAAAGAAAAGAAAAGAAAAGAAAAGAAAAGAAAAGAAAAGAAAAGAAAAGAAAAGAAAAGAAAAGAAAAGAAAAGAAAAGAAAAGAAAAGAAAAGAAAAGAAAAGAAAAGAAAAGAAAAGAAAAGAGTAAAGAAAAGAAGACAAAAGAAAAAGAAAAGAAAAGGAAAAAAGAAAAGAAAAAGAGAAAGAAGGAGTTTTAGGTTGGATGTTAGAAACAAGTTCTGCACCCTGAAGGTGATGGAACACTGCAACAGGTCGCCCAGGGAGGTAGTTGAAGCCCTCTCCCTGGAGCTATTTAAAGTCAGGCTCAAAAAGGCTCTCAGCAACGTGATCTCGTGGGGGATGTCTCTGCCGATTATGGCAGGGTTGGACTGGAGGATCTTTGGCAGTCCCTTCCAATGCAAACCATTCTGTGATGGAATGTTTGGGTCCTGAATGGGAAGTAGAAATGTGGACTTTCAAATTATGCCTTTATTTTTCTTGATGAATTCTATTTTGCATTTATTTTTGAGGAAGAGCGTTAAAGGTTGGTCGTTAAAGATGTGGTACAATGGAATGTTAGTCACAAGCAGTTGAATCAGTTTGAATGTCAGCTGCTGACTCTCCTATAGCAGTTGTCAGGATTTTTATAAGAATTAGTTTATCAGTCTGCCTGTTTTCTGTTAAAAATCCCAAAATGTCTGTCCTGTCATTAAAAATTAAGATAGGGAAGATGAAGAAACTTTAAGTCTTGTGCCGAAAGAAGCAGAAGCAGTCCAAAGATGGCACAGCATTCTGCTCTCTGTGTGAACAGAGAAAGAAGGCAATGAAAATGTTTCCTTCTTGTCAATTCTTGCCACTCTACTTAAGCTAATTCCATTTGGTACTGCAGAGCTAAGACAATATTTCCGAGGCTGTCAGACTAGAACATGTGAGTGAAGTCGTACTGACAGCGATTCAGAAACCTCGACTCTAGCATTTGGGATTTGATTAAAGGTTTGAGCTTTTAAAGCTAAAGTGCATGTTTTAGCTAACACAGTGGGGGCCCTATTGTCAAATGGTCTGAGGAACTGTGAATCGACAGCTATCATCAAAACAGCACAAATCCACCAGCAAGAGCTCCTAAAAGACTTGGAGCTGTTATTAGAGCACCTAGTGGAGTACAACATGTTATTTCTACTGCGGGCATTTTTCTTACAGCCATCAGCCCCTTGGTAACAAAAGCTCTGGAGAAAGGAAGTGCAGAGCTTTTCTAGGGCATGTGAGGCCTGCTCAGAGAACCTTCTTCACTGTTTCTTGTGTCAAGTAACAGTTCAGACAAATGTAGCCTCTTAGCCTATCTCAATAGTTTGCCCACAGTAGTTTTTAGTACATGTATAGAGCCACAGATTGGATTGGATCTTAGAAAGAAATTCACTACAAGAGTGGCAAGACTCTGGAATAAATTGTCCAGAGAGGTAGTGGATGGCCCTTCCTTGGAGATGTTCCAGGCCAGGTCAAATGGGGCCTTACGTAACCTGGTCTAGTTAAGGGGCATCCCTGCATATGGCAAGGAAGTTGGATTAGATGATCTCTAATGCCTCTTGCAGCCTGGGCCATTCTATGATAATTCTAAGATAGAATTGTTTAGGTTGGAAAAAGATCTTCAAGATCATCAAGTCCAATCCAACACTACCAAGTCTTCTTTAAACGAGGTCGCTCAGCACCATGTCTATGTGTCTTTAAAATACCTCCAAGGATGGTGAGTCAACCACTTCCCTGAGCAGCCTGTTGCAGGGCTTGATGACCCTTTCAGTGAAGAAGTTTTATACTACTTTGGAGAAGACTTGAACAGACTCCTTACTCAGACCTTCTTTCAGGGAGTTGTAGAGAGACAGAATGTCTCCCCTCAGCCTTCTTCAAGCTAAACAACCCCAGTTCTCTCAGCTGCTCCTCATCAGATCTATTGTCCTGGCCCTTCACCAGCTTCATTGCCCTTCTCTGGACCCGCTCCAGTAACTGAATGTGTTTCTTGTAGCCAAAACTGAACCCAGTACTCAAGGTGTGGGTTTACCAGTGCTGAGTCCAAGGGACAACCACTTCCCTGATCCTTCTGGCCACACTATTCCTGATAGAGGCCAGGATGCTGTTTGCTTTTTGGGCCATCTGGTCACAGGCTGAGCCATATTTAGCCATTTGTCAACCTGCACTCCCAGCTCCATTTCCACAAGGCAGTTTCGAGACACTCTTCCCCAAGCCTGTATTGTTCATGGGGCTGTTGTGACCCAAGTGCAGGAACCACCACTTAGCCCATTAGACTTGGCCCATCAATCCAGCCTGCCCCTTAAGCAGATCAGCTGACAGTGTCATCTGCCTGATGTCAAGCACCTTTCTTTACAGAAAAATGAAACTCATGTCCCCTCATACATACTAAATGGGAAGACTACAGCCAGCACTGCAGTAACAGTCCCATCCTCGTCCGGGAGAACTTCTTCCTAAAAGCCAGCCTAATCCTACTCTCTCTCTGTCAGTCTAAAACCATTTCCCCTTGTCCTGTCTCTAGAAACCCTTACGAAAAGTCCCTCTCCAGCCTTCCTGTAGGATTCCTTCAGCTACTGGAATACAGCTCTAAGGACACCGTGGAGTCTTTCCCAGGCTGAACAACCCCAGCTCCCTCAGCCTGTCCTTATAGCAGAGGTGTTCCATCCCTTGGATCATCTCTGTGACCTCCTGGACTCATTCCAACAGCTCTGTGTCCTTGTTATGCTGGGGACACCAGAACTGGATGCAGTATTCTAGATGGGAGTCTCAACAGAGGAGAGTAAAGGGTTCTCAAAGCAATAATTGAATCACAAAATGATTCACAAAGCAATTTTTGGGTGGGTTTTCTTTGTCTCTGCTTTCAAGCCCTTTTCGACAGTCTGGGTAATTAGGAAGTATTTCCTGCTTTGTCAGTTCAGATTTATTTGTTCTCTGCTAGTATTACCCCACATGGCTGGAATACAAATCATCCTCTGGCAAAAATGAGAAGTGATGAAGAGGAGGGTGATTAATGACCTAACATTTTATTCTAGCAGCTCAAACAAGAGAGGTTTCACTCCGTTTGCCTTCAGATGGTGTTTCGTATTCATTTTGCAGCGGGGTTAGGACTCAATCGTATCAAAAGTGGAAATTCATAAACCTAGAGCAGTTTGTGAAATGTGAATGATTGATTGCATACAGCCAGAAAACTCTTGAAAAGATAAACTAATTCTGTGATGAACAACGCATTTCAGACTCAATTAATTATACAGTGCATTTCGTTTCAAAATATTAAATGCCTCCAACAGTCTTCTGCCTGAGAGCATCTGGGGTTTGTAATGAGACAAAAGTCTTGGGTTCAATCAGCTGTCTGCAGGAAAGTTTAGAATGACTTATGTCTGAATTAAAGAGAGGTTTAGGGCAGTGATTTCCTGGCAGGAAATTAATAATGAGCTAAATTAGAACATGCCTAGAGAAGATTTAAACAACTTATCTAGCATTGTCTGTGACAGGCTGTCATTTCCACCCCCATCCCAGTTCTACTATTGTCTTGTAAATAACTGAGATTATTAGGAGGTTGGTAGTGCTCTGTGACTCATCTGGCAAACCCAGGCTCATTCATGTCATCCTCCCATCAAAAAAGAAACAAAAATCCAAAAGGAAGTAGGCAGTCATCCTTGAAGAGATGGAAGGTCTGGAAAGCATGTTCTGGCAGGGCACGCAGGGTGTTGTGGTAGAGCATGGCAAAACACAGTCCTGATGTTGCTGCTGGAGACAGCTTTTGTTGTTTGTTTTTTGTTCAGTTGGTCTTCCTATCAGAGCAGATTTGTATCCTCTTCATGCTGCAAAGGATGAGTAGATTGAACCAGAAGGAAATAGGTTGGACTGGATGATCTTGGAGGTCTCTTCCAACCTGGTTAATTCTATGATTCTATTCCATGAAATAGCTGATGTCTCTGGCTCCTTCAAAAAGAGTGTTGCACCTTTGGTATTCTGATTCACAGAGAATTAAAAAGAATAAAAATAGCAACAGAGCTGAGGAGAGGCCTAAAGGTTCAACATCCAGATGTTTCAGGTGATGGTAACAAGCAGCGCTTTCCACAAGCAAGTTGTCACAAGGTTCCGTCTGCATGCTTAGGCTCTGTCATGCATTCACAGAATGGTTTGGGTTGGAAAGTACCTGGAAGATCATCTAGTTCCGAACTCCATGCCATGGACAGGGACACCTTCCACTAGAGCAGTTTGCTCAAAGCCTCGTCCAACCTGGCCTTCAACACCTCCAGGGAGGGGTCATCCACAACCTCCTTGTGCAACCTGTTCCAGTGTCTTACCATGTTCATTGGAAAGAATTTTTTCCCAGTCTCCAATGTAGATCTGCCATCCTCAAACTTCAATCCATTTCCTTTCATCCTATCACTACAAGCCCTTGTAAAAAGTTCCTTCCCTGCAGGCTCCCTTCAGATACTGGAAGGCTGCTCTAAGGTTTCCTTAGGGACCATGTCATGCCAAGATGAATTCTTTCTGAGCTTTCTCGTGTTTCAGTTTATATTACTGTCCCATCCTTAAAAGTTAATCTCAATTCTACACCTTTGGGGAATGAATTGGAGAGAGTGTGAGTTGTTAAATGATGGCCAGCCGCACTGAACTGCCTGTTGAAAGATCCCCTTTGGTTAAAGAGATAAAAGAATACAAGCTCTTATTGTTCAAGTGTCTGCTGAAAATACAGGGCTAATTGAATGATTGACAGCCACATCTAAAAAAAAACCCAAACTAAACCAATCTTCCCACTGTAGTTTCCCAGGGAGGCAGAATGAAAAGGGAGATTCTTCATATTATCTTCATAATGGAACAGGAACTGTATAACCATGCCTCAGAAGTTCCAAAGACACTAATATCACAGAATTGCAGAATATATCTGATTGGAAGAGACCTCAAAGATCATCCAGTCCATCCTTGACCCAGGACCTATGTCTCATTTTCTGCTCCCAAAGACTTGGTTAACTGGAGCAGCTTCATGGAACATTTGGCCTTCAGAAGTATTGCAGCCCTGGAGAAACAGGATAGATGGACAAAGATGAACCTAATGCTCAGCAAGGATAAGTGTAGAGTCCTGCACCTGGGGAGGAAGAAGCCCTTGTATCAGTACAGACTGGGAGCTGGCCTGCTGGAGAGTAGCTCTGCAGAGAAGGACCTTAGAGTCCTGGTTGACAATAAATTATCCCTGGCACAGCAATGTGCCATGGTGGCCAAGAAGGCCAATAGTATAATTAAGTATGTTAAGAACAATGTGTCCAGCAGGTTGAGGGAGATTTCCTCCTCTGCTACTCAGCCTGCTACTCAGGAAAGGCTGAGAGATCTGGGACTGTTTAGTCTGGACAAAAGAAGGCTAAAAGGGGATCTTATCAATGTCAACAAATACCTGAAGGGTGACTGTCAGGAGGATGGAGCCAGGCTCTTTTCAGTGGTGTCCAGTGATAGGATGAGGGGCAATGGATGCAAACTCAGTCACAGGAAATTCTGTCTTGACATGAGAAAAAAAGAAATTTGCTGTGAGGGTGCTGGAGCCCTTGAGCAGGTCCCCCAGAGAAGTCGTGGAGTCTCCTTCTTTAGAGATCTTCAAAACCCACCTGGATGTGTTCCTGTGTGACCTGCTCTAGGTGGTCCTGCTTTGCAAGGGGTTTGAATATGATCTCTGGATGTCCCTTCCAACCCCTGACATTCTGTGACTGTGTGTTTGTGTGATTCCCCTGCACTGCTGTGTCCTTGTGTTGGAGTAAAACTAACTCCCAGGTGAAAACTAGAACTGTGGCAGCAGGCAGGAGCATGCCCAATGAAGAAAGGTTCCCTAAAGCCTCTGCCTGGCAGGTTGTGCTCACAACTCATTTATTTAGAAATGAATTTCAATCCCCAGTGCTGCTTACTTTTTTTGTACACAAATGGATCCCATAGGACTTCAGAAAAAAAACTTCTGCATCCCAGAGGAATACACAACACACTGTACTACCAATCACTTTGCTTCAGGAAAAGTAGATTGGCTAAATATATCAATGCTGATACCCTGCAAAAAGTAGTTTTGCTTTCAGGGTGTTCCAGAGGAACAAAATAGATCTTGTACAGTGTGGTTCTTACAGGCTTGTTCATAGCAGCTTAGATTGCAGGAGCTAATTTTCTAAGCATCAGCATTTTTCAAAGGATGAGAAATACAAGAAGGCATTGGGGGAAAGTTACTGGAAGGAGACAACACATTTTGGTTTTGCTGCAGTCCTCTCTGTGGCCCAGACTTATTAAATTAAATGGTGTGACAAATGAGTAGTTCTTTTATGGAGAACAGTCTATGGAAATAATATATCTGTAAACATCAAAGCTCTGCTTGAAAACTGAGGTGGAAATTGTCATTCACAGATTGCACTGGGTTGGAAGGGACCTTCAAGGATCATCTTGGCTAACTTCCCTGAAGTCAACAGGGACACCTACAACTAGATCAGCATGCCCAGAGCCACATTGAGTCTGATCTTGGATGTCTGTAGGGATGGGGCCTCAACCACATTCCTGGGCAGTCTGTTCCAGTATTTCACCACGCTCATAGTAAAGAATTTCTTCCTGATGTCCAACCTACATCTTCCCTACTCCAGTTTCAAAACATTGCCCCTTGTCCTATCACCAAAAGCCCTTCTAAACAGTCTCTCCATAAGTCCTCTTCAGGTAATGAAATGTAGCTCTAAGGTCTTCCCAGAGCATTCTCTTCTCCAGACTGAGCAGCCACAACTCTCTCAGCCTGTCTTCCTAGGCAAGGCGCTCCAGTCCTCTCTGTGGTCCTCCTCTGGACCTGCTCTAGAAGGTCTCTCTTACTGTGAGAATTAGAGATGTAATGGAGAATTAGATCTAGACCCAATGTGCTGGAGTGCTTGCATTGTCTGCTTCACTGATGTTCAGGCTTGGTGCACTTAGGGTGTTACTTACAGTCTTTATTGTAAAGTTAAGTGAAGGTTACTTAAAATACGACTGACTCCTGCAGGATTCTGGAAATACAAATAAAATTAAGTAAATGCTACTTGTTTGCTTGTTGGTTGGTTTTGATTTTTTTTTTTCAGGGTAATGCAGACTTGTTTTGATACTTAATCTTTCTTAGAAATGTTTGCTTTCCTCTTAGCAGATAATTAAAAGTATTTCTGCTCTGTTTTCTTTGTGGGAGCAAACGACGATAAATATCTCTTATAAAGTGCTTCAAAGGCAGGCAGTAGCACAGCAGTTGTATGGTGAATGCAGCTGCAATTTCTAGATCCAGAGCTCCAAAACTCTTTGCTGCCATGTTCCTGCCCCTTTCTAAAGGGTAAAGAAATTAAGTGCATACATTGCATGGTGTTGGAACAGAGGAGCGCAGAGGGGCATAGAGATTAAAGGACACTTTTATGTGTGGGTTGAATTCAGTAGTTTTTGGATGCTGCCTTTGAAGACTCTGTCCACCCATACTGGGTGGTTTCATCAAGATGATGTTTCATGCAATAGAAGTCTAAAAGGAAGTGACATGAATAGGTTGGGGACTGAACTGCTGGAGAGCAGCATTAGGAAAAGGACCTAGGGGCCCTGGTGGAGAGAAGGATGACCACGAGCCAGCAATGTGCCACTATGGTTAAGAAGGCCAATGACATCCTGGGCTGCATTAGAAGGGCTGTGGTTAGCAGGTCCAGAGAGGTTGTCCTCCCCCTCTACTTTATCCTGGTGAGACCACATCTAGAATATTGTGTCCAGTAGTTCAATACCATGAAATTTGAAAGAAGGTAATAAACATTCTGAGTACTTTCTGAATCAGAATTGGTTTGGTTGGAAAAGACTTTCAAGATCATTGAGTCCAACAATTTTCTAACTCTCTCAAGTCTTATGACACCATGTCCCTCATCACCACAACTCGGCCTCTTTGAAGCACCTCCAGTGACAGGGATTGTACCACCTGCCTGAAAACCTGTTCCAGCATTTGAGAACCCTTTCAGTGCAACTTGAAGCCATTTTTTCTTATTGCATCACCTGACACTAGGGAGAAGAGACCAACTCCCACCTCACCCCAACCTCCTGCCAGGGAGTTGTAGAGAGCAATGAGCACTCCCCTCAGCCTTCTCCCTAACAATGTAAACAATCCCAGTTCTTTCAGCCTCTCCTCACCAGACCTCTTCTTCAGACTTCATCAGATTTGTTGCCCTTCTCTAGACATGCTCCAACAACTCAGAATTACAGAATCACAGAATGTTAGGAGTTGAAATGGATCTCAAAAGCTCATCCAGTCCTACCCCCCTGCCACAGCAGGACCACCTATACCAGATCACACAGGAATGCCTCCAGGTGGGTTTTGAATATCTCCAGAAAGGGAGACTTCACAACCCCCCTGGGCAGTCTGTTCAAGTTCTTCTTGTAATGAAGGCCCCAAAACTGAATCCAGTAGTCAAGGTGCCACCTCAGCAGTGTCAAGTCTGGGGGCACAATCTCTTTGCTCTTGTGGGCCACTTGATTGCTGATCCCGGCCAGGATGCTTTTGATTATCTTGGCCACCTGAGCACACTGCTGCCTCATATTAAGCTGGTTGTTGACCAGCACCTCCAGGGTCTTTCTTTGCTCATCAGCTGTGCAAAGTTGTTGTGACCCAGGTGCACTTCTTTTATGTCTGCTAAATAACTCATTTCCTTTTTGGAATGTTTTCTGTTTAGTTGGCTTGTCTTAATACAAAGCTTTGGTTCTGTGGTCTGTCTACAGTTTTTGTTTGGTGCTTCTTTGTGCATCTTATGATCGTCTTTGTACCACCCTGTTTTCAGGAGCCACACTTTATTCAGCCTCTTCCTGGACTGCCATAGCAATTGCTTTTAAATCACAAACCTCTAAGCAAGTGAAGAGGAAGGTTGTTGCTTTCTCTTCTACTGCCCTATTATGTAAGTAAGCTAAAGAAGGCATTTAAGAGTTGAAGCTTCAGTAGCATTCAGATCATTATAGCAAGTTTGAAATTACAGAAGTCTACTAGAATTCATTGCTCCCCAAATGTCTTAAGGGCTTTTTTTGTTCCCAAACTGAAGCTGTTTGTCTTTACTGCCTGTAAAAAGCTATCCTGCTCATAGGGATACAGTTTACCTAAACTAAAATATTTTGTTAGTTTAAGATCTTTAATTGCTGTAATCTCATTAGTGTTAGGATTTTAACATGCTGGTGTTTGATTTGCAGTGCAGGACCTAACTCAAATCACAGAGAGAGTGATTGGCATTGGAATGGGCTGCCCAGGGAGGTGGTGGAGGCACCGTCCCTGGAGGTGTTCAAGAAAAGACTGGATGAGGCACTTAGTGCCATGGTCTAGTTGACTGGATAGGGCTGAGTGATAGGTTGGACTGGATGATCTTGGAGGTTTCTTCCAACCTGGTTGATTCTATGATTCTATGTGCACAAGTTCAGGGCATTTCAGTGACCTCGTGCCCCTAGTCCAGCCATAACAGTTGGCGCAGGTTTTCAGCTCCCTTTGGCAGCTCCCTTTCAGCTGCAACCTCTCCTATTTAGGGCAGCCTGCACAGTCACCAGACAGCTGGTTTTCAATTACCTCCCTAACACAGATATAGATTGAAAACATGGATTAGCTAGACAAATGATTCCAAGCTAATTAGTTAAAAATAGATTCTCTTTTCCCAGATACTCTTGTAGTTCCCTTCAGCTATTTAGCACTTTATAATGAGCAGCATTACACTAGTGGGCCACCTTTTAAATACATTTTCTCCTTAAAAATCAATAAAGACCTTTTAAAAAAATCCAGTAGTCAACACCCATGACTTTCACAGGTGACTAATTCAATGCCATCAACATACCAAGTGATTTGAATCCTACAAGTGAAAGCAAATTGTTGCTGTTTGCTAGAGCATTTCTATTAAAAGTGCATCCATGAAAATTAGGAACTGTCATTATAATTTTTAGTTTTGCTTATGCAAACCTTTTAGAGGATGCTTTCTGCATTTACTAGAACTGGCCCTGTTAGAATACAAATGACTCTTGAAAATGAAATGAATCATTCCCAAAGTAAATCTTAAGCAGCACCATAAATTCCTGTCGATCCAGCAGCACAGTTACAAGAGAATCAGCTGTGCAACAAGATGCGTACAGAACTGGTGCGCATCCAAGCAGTGCTGTAAACTGGGGCCAGCCCCAGGCATATATCCAGGCTGGGTGCTGAGTGGGTTGAGGGCAATCCTGAAGAAAAAAGCCTTGGAGGTGTTGATTGAGGAAGAAGCTCAACAGGAGCTGGCAGTGCCTTCATGCAGCCCAGAAGGCAAATCATGTCCAGGGCTGCATTGAGAGGAGTGTGGCCAGCAGAGAAAGAGAGGAGATTCTGCCCTTTTAGTCTGCTCTGCTGAGACCCCACCTCAAATACTGCATCCAGTGTTGGTGTCCCTAGCATTAGAAGGATATGGAACTGTTGGAGCCAATCTAGAAGAGGGCCACAAAGATGATCCAAGGGCTGGAGCACCTTTGCTATGAGGACAGACTGAGAGAGCTGGGGTTGTTCAGCCCAGAGAAGAGAAGACGCTGGAGGGACCTTAGAGCTGCCTTCCAATAGCTGAAGGGATCCTACAGGAAGGCTGGAGAAGGACTTTTCAGGAGGATGTGTAGAGACAGGACAAGGGAGAACATTTTGAAGCTGAGAGAGAGCAGGTTTAGGCTGGATCTTAGGAAGAACTTCCTCAGTCTGAAAGTGCTGATACTCTGGAACCAGTTTCCCAGAGTGGTTATGGCTGTCCCCTCTCTAGGGGTTTTAAGGGTAGACTGGATAACACCTCAGTCAACCAAGAGTAGTTGAGAGGCATCTCTGCCCATGGCAGGATGACTGAATTAGATGATCTCTGAGGTCCCTTCCAATCTAAGCCATTCTATGATTAGATGATACAAAGTTAACAAGCAGTGATCTGTTAAATGAGTCCTGCTGTATGTGGGCTGAGAGCAGCACTATAACCAGACTTGACTCAGTTACCCTGATAATAGGAAAATAAGGGCATTAAGCCAGAAAACAGTAAGGTTATGGTGTACCAAAGGCAGGGTATCTCAGAGAAGTGGCCTTTGGACTTAAATGCACGTTTCTGAGAGTGGTTTGAGGAACCACAGACCTGTATCAATGTCACCAGTTGTAGACAGGATGGCAGGAGTTATTAGCTAGCACTGGTGATGTTCTGTGGTCCCAACAAGGCCACTCAGCCTAGTGTTTGCAAGAGACTGCTGTGGAACTACGATTTGGTTTTGAGAACTGAAATGGTAGGTTGCTTGGGGTAGGAGGAAACTTAACTTTTAGGTAAACACTGTAATAACTTGGCACAAGCAAGTATTGAGGTTTTTGTTTCTAGTAAAACTGTAAGGACAGAAGCTATTTCCTTGGAATTTACAGGGGGTGCTCTGCTGTGTTTTTCACTGGAGCAAAGTCTGTTTCCCCTCATGCTCCTAAGGAAAAGACTCTAAAATCAACAAAGTAACTAAGCCTGCTTTTTCATAGGGGAGAGTTTGATTTTTCTACACTCTTAGGTTTATTAAATGCAATAGATCACTGTGTCCTATTATCCTACATCTGCTTATTGTTGAAATAACTCAAGGGTTTTAGTTCTCTTATTTGCCTGCTCTTAATGCATGATTTTGAGTTGATGACCTTTAAAGTTCTCTTACTGAAGTAATAGCATGCTACGCTGAAATGGAACAAGGGACGTGATTCTGTCCCTCTGCTCTGCTCAGATCCCACCTGGAGTAGTAGGTTCAGTTCTGGTACACCCAGCATGGAGGGACATGGTCCAGAAAAGGCCATGAGGATGATCAGAGGGCTGGAGAACCTCCCTTATGGAAACAGGCTGAGAGAGTTTGAGCTGCTCAGCCTGGAGAAGAGAAGGCTCTGGGGAAACCTTAGAGTAACCCTCTGGTACCTGAAGGGCACTACAGGAAAGCTGAGGACTTTTTACAAGGACTTGTAGTGATCAGACAAGAGGGAATGGATTGAAGCTTGAGAAGGGCAAATTTAGACTGGAGATTAGGAAGAAATTCTTTCCAATGAGGGTGGTGAGACACTGGAACAGGCTGCCCAAGGAGGTTGTGGATGTCACCTCCCTTGAGATGTTCAAGACCAGGTTGGATAAGGCCTTGAGCAAGCTGCTCTAGTGCAAGGTGTCCTTGCCCATGGCAGGGGAGTTGGAACTAGATTATCTTTAAGACTCCTTCCAAACTAAATCATTCTGTGAATCTATGAAAGGAAAATCAAAATTCCCATAAAATTAAAGGAATGCTTTTTTTTATAAGATTTATACAGATCACACAACTTTCTGCTAACTATGGGTTTAACAGCCCTTGGAAATGAAATATTTTTGTTTGTTCCTTAATCATATTTAGTTCTCTTTAAGAATGTATCCAAAAAGTACCCCAGGATTGTAGCAATAGGACGAGGGACATTAGCTTGAAACTGGAGGAGGGGAGATTTAGCTTGGTCATCCGGAGGAAGTTCTTCACAAAAAACAGGTTGCTCAGGGATGTGGTTGAGGCCTCATCCCTGGAAACATTCAAGATCAGACTCAGTGTGGCCCTGGGTAGCCTGCTCTATTTGTAGATGTCCCTGCTGACTGCAGGGGTGTTGGCCAAGATGACCTTTGAGGTTCCCTTCCAATCCAGTGCAATCTGTGAATGTGTGATTGCAACTGGATTCAAAATTTGAATTTGTCAGGAAGATGGATTAGATTTGTTGTACCATTCACTGTTCTCATTACAATTATCATCAGCAGAATGAATTCATAATGTGCTGTTTCCTATTCATTACAGATGTTGTCATTGTGGAATGTGCAGGGAGCATTGAGATGCCTCTCACATCCCACACAGCATGACAGTACTGTAAATCAAACTATCTTGACCTTTCCAGTGCTCACTTATTTGATATGTTGGTCAGTCTTGTTCCCTGTTTACTTATAACTGGTTGAAAGGGCTATTGGAAAAGCTTTGCCTTCATGTAAGACACTGAGCTTACAATAAGCCTAAAAGGGATTTAAGGTGGCAAGGGTGGGCAGACCACATGTGAAAGTCTTTATTAAGTCATGTGTATAGTGTTTGGTGAACTAACCTCTAATTTTGGGTGGAAAACTTGAAAGCACTAGAGGAAATTAAAGACTGTGAGCAGAAAAACATTAAATGTCTGGGTTACTGTATCTTTTCCAGCTTATTGTCTGAACTGGATGATAAAAGCATTTGAAATTAAGAGCTAAACCAAAAATGTGGAAAATGTGTCTCATAGCTTTGGTTGATTGATTGGTTGGTTTTGATAGCGTTGGAAGCAGTCTAAGTGAAGGCATTTCAGACACTTTTTGTCTTATTCAGGAGCTAAAAATGAGGGGTCACCTTATTTGTGTTTTTAATGATGTGATGTGTGAGTGTCAGGAGCCAGGCTCTGCTCAGCAATCTCCAGTGATAGGACAAGGGGCAATGGGTGCAAGCTGCAGCAGAGATGGTTCCATGGAAACATGAGGATAAACTTTTTCAGTGTGAGGGTGCCAGACCTCTGGAGCAGGGTGCCCAGAGAGGTTGTGAAGTCTCCTTCTCTGGAGACATTCACATCCCTCCTGGACATGTTTCTGCTTTAGGTGATTCTGCTCTGGCAGGGCAGGTTGGACTGCATAATCTTTTGAAGGTCTCTTCCAATCCCTAACATTCTGTGATTCTGTAATTGTCCTGAAGAACCTAATTTCCCACCACCATTTCCCTGAGTTTTGCCTTAGCTTTAGAACAAAGCTGTTGTGCTGCAAATCATTCTCAGCCTGCATATTGCTCATTCTTAATTACAGCTATCTAAGTCCAGTGTCTCTCCAGCAGGTAAAAAACCCTCAACACTTTCACTTTACACAAGTACAGATTAGACTGAAGAAGAAACCTTTCACAGAGCTTAGGTTTAGCTGTCTAACTTACCAGTGTTGGTTGTAAATGATCTAATTAGATGGGTTTCAGTTAAAACGATGCACTAAGTTGATTGTACAGGAATTGGGCGCACTCACTGGACAGATGATTAAATCACTGTTCTTAACACCAACCCTTCAGATTTGTGGATGCAGAATGTGAGTCAATCCTCCTGGAGTAATGAAGCTAAGAGAGAAAAAATGCCTCACAGCTTACTAGAGCAGAATATTTGTAAGGGGTCAAAATAAGCACATCCTGCTTTTGATCAAAGCGAGTCCTTCCAGGAATTAGATGTGGCCTCCACGTAGCAGTGGCAAATTCAAACTATGCATCTTTGGTTCTTGAAGAACTGAAGCACAGAAACCCCCCAGAAAAACAAAAAAAGAATTTACTTTTAATCATAGAATGGCTTAGCTTGGAAGGGAACTCAGATCTTCTACTAGTACCTCTCTGATATGGGCAGGGATATCTCTCAACTAGATTTGACTGGCCAAGACCTCATTCAGTCTGCCCTTAAACACCTCCAGGAAGGGGGCATCCGTAAACATCCTGGGCAACCTATTCCAGAGCCTGTCCTCATAGCAGAGGTGTTCCAGCCCTTGGATCATCCTCGTGGCCCTCCTCTGGACTCACTCCAACAGGTCTGTGTCCTTATGCTGGGTACAGCAGAACTGAATGCAGCATTCAAGGTGGAGGCTCAGCAAAGCAGAACAAAGAGGCAGAATCCCTTCTCTTGTCCTGCTGGCCATGATGTTTTTGATGCAGTGCAGCACACAGCTGCCTTCTGAGCTGCATGAGGGCACTGCTGGCTCATGGTGAACTTATTCCTCAATTAACACCCCCAAGTATTTTTCTCCAGGGCTGCTCTCAACCCAGTCTCCACCTAGTCTGGATTTGTGTCTGTGGCTGGTCCAGCCCAGATGCACTTTGACTTACTGAACCTCATGCAGTTTGCACAGGCCTACTTCTCAAGCCTATCGAGATCCTTCTGGATGGTACAGTGTGTGGTGGGAGGCTGCTCAGCCACATAAAAGATGCAGGCAATGAGGTGGTGGAGCAGAAGGAATTTTTTAAGCAAGGAGGCAGGGGATTCAGAAATGAATGACTGTGAAACAAGTTTGTCAGAATAATTTCTTCTGCATTTCACTGTGCCTGCTCCTTTCTTGAGGGCTTTCCCCGAGCCTTGTACTTCTGACAGTGCTGCATTTCCATTGCAAGCCACGCTGAAAGGGCAGAGGAGCAAACTGAGGAGGTGACAAGTCATTACCCTTGTTCTGGGAGATAATTCATTTTAGAAATGACAGTTTTAGTATGCACAGATGCAGGGAGATTCACCCCCTCTCATTTAAACAGTGTTTTCTTCTTAAATGGTGACATATTTTTACCACTCAAAGAATAAAGAGATATCTACTTGCAGAAAACAAATCATAGCTGCTGTCAGAGGCCTCTCCTTCAGATCCTTTCATATCAGCTACACTCAGCACTCCAATGTATGACACAGCATCAACCTTTGATGTTCACTGAATTGCACTGGAGCAAAAAGGCTTTGCATGGGAAAGGGAATCTGGGGTCATACTTCATATGTGCTCTTCTTTCCATACCTTTGGGACACCTGGATCAATGGGCTGACATCAGCCATGTGAGGTTTAACAAAGCCAAGTTCCAGGTCCTGCACTCGGGTCACAACACCAGGAACCCAGGGCAGAGTGGCTGCAAACTGCCTGGCAGAAGAAGTCCTGGGGGTGCTGGTGGACAGGCAGTTGAACATGAATCAGCATGTGCCCAGGTGGCCAAGAAGACCAACAGCCTCCTGGCCTGGATCAAAAGTTGTATGTTTGGCAGCAGCAGGGACACTATTGTATTCTAGTACTTCACAGTGGTGAGGTCACAGCTTGAGTACTGGGTTCAGTTTTGGGCATCACAGTATAAGGACATTCAGGTGCTGGAGCTTGTCCAGAGAAGACAATGAGGATGGCGAAGGGTCTGGAGAACAGCTCTGGTGAAGGAGCAGATGAGGGAGCTGGGATTGTTTAGTCTGGAGAAAAGGAGGCTGAGAGGAGACCTTCTCACTCCACTAGTTCTTCAAAGGAAGCTGCAGCCAGGTGGGTGTTTGTCTCTTCTCTCCAGTAGCTGCTAATAGGATGAGTAGCAATGGCCTCAAGTTGTACCAGGGAAGGTTTAGATTGGCTATAGGAAAAAGTTCTTCCCTCCAAGAGTGGTCATCTGTCATGGTTTTAAGCAGGAGTCACCATCCCTGGAGCTGTTCAAAAAATGTGTAGCCATGGCACTTTGGGACATGATTTAGTGGTCATGGTGGTGATGGGGCCTGGTAGACAAACCCTATGAGGAGAGGCTGAGGGAGCTGGGGTTGTTTAGCCTGGAGGAGGCTCAGGGGAGACTTCATTGATGTCTACAACTACCTGAAGGGACATTGTAGCCGGGTGGGGGTTGGTCTCTTCTCCCAGGCAACCAGCATCAGAACAAGGGGACACAGTCTCAAGCTGTGCCAGGGGAGGTATAGGCTGGATGTTAGGAGGAAGTTGTTGCCAGAGAGAGTGATTGGCATTGGAATGGGCTGCCCAGGGAGGTGGTGGAGTCACCATCCCTGGAGGTGTTCAAGGAAAGACTGGATGAGGCACTTAGTGCCATGGTCCAGTTGACTGGCTAGGGCTGGGTGCTAGGTTGGACTGGATGATGTTGGAGGTCTCTTCCAACCTGACTGATTCTATGATACTTCTATGGTTGGACTTGATAATCTGAGAGATATTTTCTGATCTTAATGGTTCTGTGATTAAATTAAATGATGACCTAAGAACAGACGTTTTGCTGTGTCACTCTTGAAACCAGTGGGTTAGATTTTAATGTCAGATTAACATTTAGATAATTTTACTTAACTGCTATAAAAGTCTGAAAAGGAAATTGTAAGCAGAAGGAATAGTGAACTTGAATGTTCAAAATAACTAAGATGTACAAAAAATGAGAAAAAAAAATTTGCTGCATTTCCAACATCTCACTTGAAGATAACCACTTTTGGATCCAGTGCCTCACCACTCTCATTTCTTCCTAAACTCCAGTCGAAATCTGCCCTCCTCAAGCTTCATTCCATTCCCTCTAATTCCATCACTACAAGCCCTTATAACAAGCCCCTTCCCAGCCTTCTTGCAGGCCCCCATCAGGCTACATTAAGGTCTCTCCAGAGCCTTTTCTTCTCCAGGCTGAGCAGACACAACTCTCTCACAGCCTGTCCCCACAGGAGAGGATCCCCAGTCTGCTGATCATCTTCACGGCCTCCTCTGGACCTGCTCCAGCAACTCCATGTACTTTTTATGCTGGGGGCACCAAAACTGGATGCTGTATTCCAGGTGAGGTCTGAGCAGAGCAGAGAGTCAGAATCCCCTCCCTGTCCTGCTGCTCTCAATGCTTTGGATGCAGCCCAGCACAGGGCTGCCCTCTGGGCTGCCAGTTGTTGGCTTATGGTGAGTTTTTCATCAGCTGACATCCCCAAGTTCTTCTTCTCCAGGCTGCTCTTGAGCCACTCCTCACCCAGCCTATTTCTTCTTGCTGCTGCCTTCTCCTAGAACTCCCAGTCATTGCTGCAGAGCTTTGCAACTTCACATTCAAAAATAATAGTCAAGAATGCTTCATCCTGAGAACAAGCAAGGTCCTGGGGTGGATGTGAACTTATATACAAACTGGATCTGCAAATTATGTGGACGAATCATTTAGCAAACCAGGCTAAGCATCCAAGGCATCCTTTTATTTTATTTATAACTCAGAAGCCTTCATCCAGGCTAGGTTAATTATGTAAATGGTACAAGAAGATGATGTGCCTTCTGGTTAATTTTCCCCAGTGTTTCAGGTCAGTAAACAGGTTTGAGTTTCTTGTGTTTTTTCTTTAATTTTAACGCATTCATATCTTCAATCTAGTTATTGTGTCCTGAGGTCTGACAGTTAGAGGGCTTTAACAGGTTGCACCTGTAGTGTGCTTTTTCTCAGCTGAATTGCTGTGGTGTAGCAAGTACAAAAATTGTGTCATGTATGACCAAAACTTCCAACAGGGCTGAAAAGAGAGGAAAATCTTACTGCTTGCCCCTCATTTTCCTTGAAGTGGAAGGGGATGGCGGTCAGAAGGACTTGGATGAGTTTGACAATTGGGCCCATGCCTTAGAGGAGCCTTCCAATACCTGGTGAGGGACTACAAGCTGGGAAAGGATTTTTGACAAGGTCTTGTAGAGATTCTGCAAGCTTGAGGGAGGCAGATTTAGACTGGAGATTAGGAAGAAATTCTTTCCAGTGAGACTGGTGTGATGCTGGAACAGGTTGTCCAGGGAGGTTGTGGACGCTCCCTCCCTGGAGGTGTTCAAGGTCAGGCTGGATGAGGTCTTGGGCAAGCTGCTTTAGTGTAAAGTGTCCCTACCCATGACAGGAGGGTTGGAACTGGATGATTTTTAAGGTGCCTTCAAACTCAAACCATCCTATGAATCCATAAATCTTCCCCTGTAATGGATGTACCAAATCTTTCCCCAGAGGCAGATTTCTTCACTGCCTCCTGTCTAGGATGGTAGAGAAACTGCTTCTGTCTTTGTCACACCATGTTAGTGTACATTTGAGTGTATAACATCAAATAATACAGCAAGACCTATTAGTAGCAGCAACTGTTTTAGAGGAGGCCCTCTTCTCCTGGGTCATGTTCTGTCTGCTTAGATAGCAGCTGCTGCATTAGCAGAGGGAAGCAGTATGGTGAGTGACTGTGTTCTAACCAGCTTCATTTACACTCTACAACTCCCTCAAAAGGGATTGTAGCAAGGTGAGAGTCAGGTTCTTCTTCCAGGTAGAAGTGAGAAGATGAAACAACCTCGGTCTGTACCTGGGGAGGTTTAAGTTGGATATTAGAAACAAAATTTTCACTGGAAGAGTGGGTAAGCCCTGGAACAGGCTGCCCAGGGCAGTGGAATTTCTGTCCCTGGAAGTGTTCAAAAACTGTTTGGTTATGACACTTAGGGACCTGGTTTAATGATGGACTTGGCAGTGCTGGGTTAACAGTTCAACTCGACCTTGGAGGTTTTCTCCAGCCTTAGCAATTCTGTGATTCTACTGAAAAATGAAAGGAAATATAGTTGGTACTAATGAACAGCTCAGTTCTTCCCCCCTCTTCATTTTACAAGACACTAAAGTTCCTTAACTTGACTAGTACACAGCAGGATCCACCTAAACATAAGGAAAATCTTCTTTCCCATGAGGTTGCTGGAGCACTGGAACAGACTGCCTAGAGAGGCTTGAGAATTTCTTTCCCTGGAGACTTTTAAAACCTGCCTGCAAGTGTTCCTGTGCAGTATGCTCCAAGTGGTCCTGCTTTAACAAGGTGGGTGGACTAAATGACCTTCAGAGGTCCCTTCCAACTCCAACCATTCTGGGATTCCATGAGTTGGCAGTTTAGAAAAGGACAGTTGAAGATTGTTGTCTTTGACACCTGGAATACTTCAAAATCTGATGAAAACTCCTTTAAAGCATCTTCTTGAGTTCAGGTTGCCAGTCCAGAATTCTTTTTTTTCTCGTGGAGAACCTCCACTGCTGTTCAGCAGTGTCACTGCTAAATGGGACCAGCCTGCTCACTGCTCTGTGAATGCTGAGCAGTGCAGCTCTGAATAGTCACGTTTGTATCTGTGACCATACCTACCTCCTCCACAGTAGGTAGTGGGATATAAAAATCCAAGCTGAGGTGGAAGAGGCATTTTTATTTATGTGGCACCACAAAACACTGCTTGAGTCTTTATGTGCCTGCCTTATGCTTTGCCTGCACTAAACAGCTAGCTGGAGAATGAGGCGAGGATAGAAGCTTCATTTAAAGGGGCATTTTTATATGAACAGCAACCTCTGCCTGAGTTAAATATCACATAGATAGGTTTTGAGCTTGGTGACCACTTCAGGAAGAAGATAAATGATGATGATGTTCTTGAGGGTGCAAGATTAAATTAAGGGCACACGTGGATTCAAAAAGTATTCCCAGTGCTGTTTTAGAGTAAGCTTTGTGATGATGTGTAGGGCATTTGAGAGTCAAAACATGCTGCGTTGGTTGTTTAGGATTCTTGGACACATTGGGTGTATTTCATCTTTGCTCTACCACACTGAGAAACCAAATTCACTTCAAACCTCATGAAAAATCAGTTCATTTTGTAAGCTTTACCATCACCTGAATGTGAAACTTTCTTTGTTGCTGATGCTAGGCTAAAAAAAAAACAAAACCACAAAAAAAACCCCCAAACCCAGAAGTTTAAGCAAAAAATTCCTTGGACAGCTTAGTCTTAATTCTTTCTTGAACAAGAAGAAGTGTCTTGGGCTTAGACAAGCAACAATCCAAAGATCCCCCAACAGTTTCAAATTCTATCCCACATTTTTGCCCTGTAAGCCAGTGGACTTTAAAAAGAAGTTTTAACTGAAGCTATTCTAAACATAAGACATTATTTTCTATTTTAAACTTGTATAGGACTTGCTTTCCATCAAGTGGTAGGACTGGGCCAGCCACCAGATAGATCACAGATGCTACTGCCTCTTCTCCCTTCCCAAAGGGATGATGAAAAAGTGTAAGGGAGAGAGACTGTTAAGGACTGGGTAAGAAAAGTGAAATAGCTTTAACAGAAATAATGACAATAAAATGAATTAGTTACAAATAGATACAAACCA
Organism: Pogoniulus pusillus; assembly: GCF_015220805.1. Classification (NCBI taxonomy): domain Eukaryota; kingdom Metazoa; phylum Chordata; class Aves; order Piciformes; family Lybiidae; genus Pogoniulus; species Pogoniulus pusillus. The sequence continues at coordinate 28,235,672 of NC_087265.1, read as the reverse complement.
ACATGGAACCCAACCCTTGATGGCAATAATGTCACTATTGGCACCACTGATGCTGTGGGCAGGCACTGCAGAGGCCCCAGACTGGACTCAGTGGCAGACAAGAACCAGATTCAGGAGGTGGATTCTGGAACTGGATACAGAAACACAGGGATTCAGAGCAAAGGCAGAAGGGACAGAGTCCTCCTGGGGCACTGGCCAGTGAAGGAGAGGCTTGATCCTGGGGATCCCTCATCTTTCTCTTGCAAATGCCTTCCATGGGATACAATTCGTTGTTGGGCAGTTGAGGGTCACCTGTCCTGTCTGCTCCTCCCCGCAGGTGCAACGTTTACTTACTGTACCTCCGTGTGGTGCACAAGCGGTGGCAGTGCACTTGGTTTGCAGCCCAGCTCTTGTTAGGAACTCTCCCATCAGTTTCTCCCTGCTAGCAGCAGCCTCTGGCTGTACAAACCTGCCCTGAACTGCAGGAAGTGCCTCAGTGAGTGGAGCCTGAGCTGGGAAGTCACAGCACTAAGCAGAATCCCTTCCAGTCCAGCTCTAATCTGGACAAGGACTGTAACAGTGGCTTTCCTAGACATGACAGCTATGGAGGGAGTGCTGTTGCCTCAGGTTCCTGGGACTGCACTTTGCATTTCTGATGCACAACTGGCATCTCAAAGCCAGCTTGTAATGTGCAGAATCACGTTTGCTTTATCTTTTTAGCTTCCTAGTCCCAGGCTGTGAGGCAAGCACTTAATGATTGGTGCATTCGGTGCTGAGATTCCTCAGGCATACCCTGGACACCTACTTAGAGCTGGGATGTGGATGATTAGCCATGCTGTATGGCTTGGATTTTCCTCTGCTACTGTTGCCTACCTGTGTAAATCCATCAGAAAAACTGCCTTAGAGCTGGCTGCTCAACAGGAGAAGGTCTGTGGCATCAGTAAGAACCAGGAGAGAAACAGAAAGTGGAAGTAGCTAAGGGAAACACCTGAGAGCTGAAGGTTGCAGTGAATCTTTGTCCCCTCACAGACTGCTTCTGGCATTAAGCTCAAAGTACGAAAATGAAATAATAAGAGGAAGAATGCTCTTAACAGATGGCATTCCAAAAGCTCTGTCCAGAAAGGAATGGCTCATTTTTTCAAATGGCCTGGAGCACTCTGGTCAAAATAGAGTTTTCTGAGTGGTATTCTTTTGGGTCAAAAAGGTGTCTGGGACTCAGACCTGATGCAGCTCTCTTGCCAAATGCTCGTTTGAATTTCCCAGTTTAAAAACCTGGTCTTTGTCAGAGATATGGACAGTGGGATTGAGGAGCCCTCAGAAAGTCTGCAGGTGACACCAAGTTGTGTGGTCTGTTTGACATGCTAGAGGAGTACCAGGTTAGAGCAAATCCCTCGCCTGGTAGAGTAAACTCACTACAACATGGATGTTTTTTGAAAAGTCAGGAAAAAAATAAATTGTATTTCTTATAGTTTAAATACAACAGTATGAAGAGAATAAACTACTACAGAAGTAGAGTAACCCTAAGGAAGATAGGGAAGGGGTCAAGAGGCAGCTAAGCAGCAAAAGCAGCAGCAGCCAAAACAGCAGCAGGGGAAGATAGCAGCGGGCACAGCAGAAGCAGCAGAAGCAGCAAGAGGAAGGTCCAAGATGTGCTTCCAGATAAAAAGCTCTTGATGCTCCAATGAAATTATATTAACTTATCCATTGTTGCTATTACATGGTCCATCCTTAGAATGTTCACCTCTCCACTCAGACCTTCCACTTCTGAGTTTCTCTGTTCACTATATTTTGTATGTCTGAGCTAGAAATCTAGCTCAAATGGCCACAGGAGTGAAGAGATCTATCCAGAGGGACCTGGACAGGCTGGAGAGGTAGGCTCAACCTCTTGAAGTTCCGTAAGGTCAAGTACAAGGTCCTACACCTGGGTTGGGGCAATCCCTAGAACAAATCCAGGCTGGGCAAGGAGTGTGCTTGAGAGCAGCCTGGAGGAGAAGGACCTGGATGAAAAACTCAGCATGAGCCAGCAATGACCAGTGGCCAGGTTAGATGAGGCCTTGAGCAACCTGGCCTAGTGGAAGGTGTCCCTGCCCATGCCCATGGCAGACAGGTTGGAACTAGATGATCTTTAAGGTCCCTTCCAACCCAAACTACTTTATCAGTCTATGAATCTCTAAACCTCAGTTAAAAACTGTAATAAGAACACTGTGCTACTTAATCTGGAGGGCCAGAGGAGAAGAGATAGAGCAGTGATTAAAATCACTTATCTTAATTTGAAGCTCAGAAAGAAAGTTCTTGAACTTGATGGAAAAATCTTTTCCTCCTTATTGCCCAACCCCTTTGGGATAGCCTATTATCTTAAACCCCCTGAATTTAGATTGCTGCTGGAGCCCTTTCAACCCATCTTGCAGGGGAGTGCAGCAGGGAGGTGGCAGGCTGGAATATTATCTGTGTAATGAGCACGAAATTAAATTATAGAAGAAGAAATAAAATGTTGGGTTCTCTAATTGGTGGGGAAGGATCTTTTCTGCTAATGATACAATCTCCTACAGAATGAGGATGCTTAAAGAATCTGTTGGAGAAATCAAGCTCGAAATTCTATAAGAGTGTAAGTTTTCTACACACAGTGTGTGGGTTTTGCTATATTTTCCCCCTTAATAAAGATCATATTAAATCAGATTGATTCTGATTTGTTTTATTTCAAGGGACTGTTCACTTGGCAGTTGGTAGAAGTCAGCATATTTTTAAGCAGTTCGGGGAATTGTTTAATTCTCTATTTTTGTCTCTGTATTTTATTCTCTGTTTTTGTCTCTGTACTTAATTCTCTGCAGTTGTCTAATTCTCTATTTTTTCAAAATGAAAAGGCGTTTTTAGGAGTCATTTATCAGAGCAGAGACTTTCAGGCTGTGATTTAGCAGGCTTTTGATTAGCACCTTTCTTATCAAGAGTCAATCTCCTGGTTTGTTGATTGTTTTTTTTTTTTTTCAAGGAACACCTCAAATTAATGATGAAGAAAAGAATTAAGCCTCCCAGGCTTCAAGAGCCCTCTTTGTTAGTTGTTACCTACCCATCAGTGAACTGCAGCATTTGTGTTCTTCTGCTGTCAAAGTTAGGCCAATTCTTTTTATCACAGTTACCTGTATAAAAAGCTGTTGAAATAAAACCCCAAATGTTTGATTTGGGCAGAATTTGTACAGCTTTGTTTAACCTATTTATCACAGCCTGGTGATGCATCTCTGTACCAAGCAAGGCATAAAATACCAAAGGAAATGCTAAATGAGGGTCTTTTAATAACTAAGTTTTTTTAATTTCTTGAATTAAACATGGCAGCATTTCTTTCCTGGGTGAATTAATGCTTATCCATGCAGAAAAAGTTGAATGTAACATTACTGGAGCAATTTAAAAGTTGAATTAAAACTTCCTCCATTGTATTGGGTGTCTGACTTGAGGCTAACATTTTAATCTCGATGGTTGCTACAGTGTTTGCCATTCAGAAACTCCCAGAGATAAAGATGAAGGTTAATTCATGCAGAATGAGGACTTGGTTCCTTGTTGATAAGTGTGGTTGGGTATCAGGGAAGTGCAAAAGATGCTAATGGAGTTATTGTTTGCTTTAGCATATTAGACATCAGTTACACTCGCTTGAGTCATTGTTTCCAGCTTTTGCATTTCAGATTTAGTTCTGGTTTGCTGTTGCTTACAGAGATGCCATGCTGACCACTGAAGTGTTTTGGGTTTGCTTTGTTCTGTTGTTTTTGGGTTTTATTTCCTCTTGTAAGCACACCCACAGATTTTATTAGAACCATAAGCAAATATTTCACACCAGCTGACTGACAGACAGTGTTCTAGGGAGAACTTCCTTAAGAAAACAAGAGCTATCAGTCTTCACCATTTTGCAGCAGACCTGATTCATCTCCTAGTTACATAGGTGCATTTTCTTCAGGGACATGGAGCTGCTGGGGCAGGTCCAGAGGAGGCCACGAAGGTGATCAGAGGGTTGGAGAACCTCCTTTATGGGGACAGGCTGAGAGAGTTGGGACTGATTAGCCTGGAGAAGAGAAGGATCAGGAGAGATCTTCGAGCAGCCTTCCAGTACCTGAAAGGGGCTACAAGAAAGCCTGGAAAGGACTTTTGACAAGGAACTGTAGTGATAGGATGAGAGGGAATGGATTGAAACCAGAGCAGGGTAGATGTAGTTTGGACACCAGGAGGAAGTTCTTTACTGTGAAAGTGGTGAAATACTGGAACAGGCTGTCTAGGGATGTGGTTGAGGCCCCACTCCTGGAGACATTCAAGATCAGACTCACTGTGGCCCTGGGTAGCCTGCTCTAGTTGGAGGTGTCCCTGCTGAGTGCAGGCGGTTTGGACAAGATGACCTTTGAGGGTCCCATCAAACTCTATGCAATCTGTGAATCTGTGTTGTGAACTTCCCAGATCGTTCTAATGAAGTGATACTGTGCAATGATCAGAAAAGAAACCCCAACATTTCATTATGACATATGCTAAAATCCTGTATTAAATTGTGTGTGTGCTACTTGGAGCCTAGCTGGGATATTTCAGTGAAAGGAATTCAATTATAGGCTGTGAAAAGGAAACAGTGGTGATGTCTACTTCACTCATAGGATTGCTGAGATGTATAAAAACAAAAACATAAACATAGATAAGGCAGTTTGCACTCTGGCTTTGGGCTGCACTTCTCTCTCTTTATCCTGCTTCCTGTGTGACTAATCCTTCTGCTTTCTAACCCCCCTTGCCGATCCTCCAAACTCACCTTGAACGTAAGGCAAAGTCTGGGGTAAGGTAGAGGGGTGGAAAGAAGGTGGAAGGGCAATTGAGAGCCCTTCCTGGATACTCAGGTTTCTGGGAGGGGAGTTGTGTTTCTGTACTACTTTTTACCTTGTATATTTCTGTATGTAAGTGTATATACTGTAAATATCTGCTTGTATATTGTGCTAAGCTGTAAATATAAAGCTTCATTCCCATTTCCACATCAGCTGAGTCTAGTCTGATTTTCTTACATGGTGGGGGGTGGATAACACCCAAACCATCACATTTTGGTAATGAAACACTTACTAGAACGTGGCTGAGTTTCAGCAGGTGGAGGATTTTATGGAGCAGCAGCAGCAGGGCTGGTTGAGTGTTATTCTTTCAGGTTCCTAGGGTTAGGGGGTTTGAGGGGGGGGGTTCATGTGTTTTTTTGAGGTTTGGGGTTTTCTTCCCCTTGTTTTTGTTTTATTTCTTTGTTTGGTTTTGTTGTTGTTGTTGTTTTTTAATTCAACTCATCTTATTTTAATCTCCATGAACAAAACATTGAGCAATAATAAAGGAGCAAAACCTCACAACCTTTTTCAAAGGGCTGAGCTGTAATTTCTGTTAACATGTGGCTATAGTTATATAGCAAAGTTTAATTACTGATTGCTTGAACTACATAGAACTGGCAAGGAAAAAGGTCATGGAAGTTTTCCTACTCTCTTGAGTGTTTCTCTATAGAAGTTTAACTTAGAGTGGTATGTAAGCAGTTGTTCTTCATATTTACTCTTCTGCCTTCACTCAAAATGAGTTTGTATTCTTCTAGCCCAACTGAAAGTAAGCTTAAAATGAAGATGCCATCTGCTTCATTTCCACAATTGGAGAGACTGTGCTCCAGGTGATCTCTTCTGGAAGTCTAGAGGGTGAGTTATCTCCACTTCAGTGAAGTCTTTTCCTTCTCTCAGAAAATATAGAAACCATTGGATGAGAAATGTGCAGTTGTTTAAGACAAAATGAGAGGCAAAGGTTTCAAACTGGAGCAGGGGAGATTCAGCTTGATCTCTTCACAGTGAGGGTGGTGAAATACTGGAACAGGCTGCCTGGGGATGTGGTTGAGGCCCCACCCCTGGAGACTTTCAAGATCAGACTCACTGTGGCCCTGTGCAGCCTGCTCTAGTTGGAGGTGGCCGTGCTGAGCGCAGAGGGTCTGGGCAAGATGACCTTCAAAGGTCCCCTCCAGCCCAATGCCATCTGTGAATCTGTGTTATTCCTAGCTGTGATAGCACAAACATTCAAAGCACAAGAAAACTTCTGTTCCAAAAAGGCAGGAGCCAGCAGCAGCAAGACCTGATGACAGGGGTAAGTTACTAACAACTCTAGCAGCTTTTTGTGGTTTCGTTTATGAGACAATAAAAATATTGTAGAGATATCTAAACAAGTGGTTAGACAACAAAAGTGATGCATGTTTGGAACAGTTACTTAAAACACAAAACAGATTGAACAGAGAAACTGAGTGGAAATTTTTCCTCCCTCAACCTAGAGAATCTAGGAAATTAGTAACTTGCACAGGAGGTGGGAATCAGCATGTAGACCATACTATGATACACTAAGCAAATAGCTGAGCCTGGCCACTGAACTCAGACACAAGTGCATAAATAAATTCTAATTGATTCAGAAAGTACTAATAAAAATAACTCTTAGAAGTGAAGATAATCTAAACCAAAACTAGTTTAGGGTAAAAGCTTCATTAATGCATCTTAAAGACAGGCAAAAGAACTAGACTGAGTTCTGGGGAAGAGATGATGTTATCCTGCCAATGTCACCTGATCCAGGTCATAGATTCACAGGATGGTTTAGAGTGGAAGTGTGCTAGTTTGAAGCAAGCTAGAATGTTTTGGTGAAAAGAACTAGATAATAGGCTGTGAAAAGGTAAACAATGGTTGTGTCTCTTCTCTCCCAGTCTCGTTGAGAACTCTGGGAAGAAGAAGTAAACAATAGATAACATTCCCCATTTTGTCTCTCTCTCTGCTTTGAGCTTCAGACCTAGCCATATCTCCTTAACCCCACTGCCACTAACCTTCCTTCTTAAACTCTTGGCTGCACCTTTATTCCTTTCTCAGGATTTGGGGTAAGGTTGAGAGGGCAAGGGGAGGTGTTGGGGTGGTTTGAGAGCCCCTCCTGGGGACTTAGGTTTCTGGGAGGGGAGTTGTGCTTCTGTATTGTTTATCCTTTGTATATTTCTGTATATAACTGTATATATTGTAAATAGCTGCTTGTATATTTGCTGCTGTAAAATAAATAGCTTCATTTATATTCCCGGAGGCCTTCTGAGTTAGCTGGGGCAATTCCAAAGGTGTGGGGGGGCGGGTAAGAGCCCAAACCATCACAGGAAGGAACCCTGAAGATCACCTAGTTCAAATCCCCCTGCCATAGGCAAGAGACACCTTCAACTAGACCAAGATTGTTCAAAGTCTCATCCAACTTGTCCTTGAATACTTTCAGGGAAGGAGCATCCACAATCTCCCTTGGCAACCTGTTTTGGTGTCTCACCACCTTCACTGGAAAGAATTTCTTCCCAATCTCCAGTCTAAGTCTACCCTCTGCCAGCTTCAACCCATTCCCCCTCATCCTATCACTACAAGCCCTGCGGAAAAGTCCCTTCCTGGCTTCCTTGCAGGCCTCCTTCAGGTACTGGAAAGCTGCTGTAAGTTCATACAACAGATTATATTGTCCTAGATGACTACAAACCAGTGGGGCATACAAATGGTTTCTTGTCTCACAGTGTCTTATAACAAGTCATACATTAGGTGCTCACCACACATTCATGCTGGCTCGTGCTCTTTTGGCAGCTCTCCACCTCTGCCCTGCTGAGCAATATCTCCTGCCATAACAGGCCTTTGGAAGTTAAGATGTAATTCCAAACTGCACCTTCACTTATCTTGGATATGGAATGTTTATTTTAGATTTGTTTAAAAAAACCCAGATGAATATCTGCTAGTAAACATTGCAGGGTTATCTAGAAGGACTTACTTTCCTATAAATCTGAAACTTAGGCACCTACCATGAATTCAAACTGGTTCTGAAAGAAGATTAAATTCATTTTTATCACAGATAGGACTTTTCCCAGCACCTTTGGGAGCAGAAAGCCAGATGAAAGAGTGAACGTGATGCAAGCGCTGAAAAGACAAGAGGCACACACAAAGAGATGGGAGATGCTGAATTTATTGTCTGGCTATAATGAGGTATTGCTTAACAATTAAGTTAAATTATGCAGCTGTTTCCTAGTATATTGTACTGCTGCATCTGAGAAATTATAATTTTCTGATTGGAGAATGTTATGTGGAGGAAACTGTATCATTCCCTATTCCTGCAACAATTCATTTCGTGATTAAAGGAGGAAGCCAGTATTTCTGCAGCTGGCAGGAATGGGCAATAAAGGATGACAATCCAGGGAGGCCTGTTAGTCACTGACACAATAAAATGATCCCAACCAAACACTGCAGAAGAAAAAAAAAGGCTTGAGAAAGTACCAACGATACAGAGCTGCAGCTTGTGAGTCTCTGTGAATAAGTGACTTTGTAGCCCACAAGCAGCAGAAACAGGTTTGAACGTTTCAAAGAGAAATGCTGTCATGTGTTACTTCAAAGGGAAGTACTTGAAGTTTCAAGGAACTGTTAACTCAGTGCTTTAAAACAAAAACTGCACATGCTTCAGGGATATAAATCAGCTTGAAAACCCAAAACAGCCCTCAATTTGCTAACCAGGAAGTCTGAACAGTCTTTTAGCTTCTTTAAAATGTGGCTGGAATGAAGATTATTCGTTCTTATAACATGGAGCTGTTGGAGTGGGTCCAGAGGAGGCCACAAAGATGAGCAGAGACCTGTAGCACCCCCACAGTGGGGACAGACTGAGGGAGTTGGGGCTGTTCAGCCTGGAGAAGTCTCTGGGGAAACCTTAGAGCAGCCTTCCGGGGACCTGCAGGAGAACTGGAGATAGACTTTTAACAAAGGCATGAAATGGCAAAACAAGAGGTGATGGTTTCAGACTGGAAGAAGCTGGATATAGATTAGACACTAGGCAGCAATTCTTCCCCATGAGATTGTGAGGCACTGGATCAGGATGTTCAGAGAAACTGAAGGCAGCAAACCTGGAAGTATGTGCCAGGGTAGGTATAGGCTGGATATTAGGAAGAAGTTCTTCACAGAGAGAGTGATTTCCCATTGGAATGGGCTGCCTAGGGAGGTGGTGGAGTCAGCGTCCCTGGGGGTCTTCAAGAAAAGACTGGATGAGGCACTTAGTGCCATGGTCTAGTTGACTGGATAGGGCTGGGTGCTAGGTTGGACTGGATGATCTTGGAGGTCTCTTCCAACCTGGTTGATTCTATGATTCTATGATTCTATGATTCTATGATTCTATGATTCTATGATTCTATTCAAAGCTAAACTGGATGGGGCCTGGAGCAAGCTGGTCTAGTAAGAGGTGTCCCTTCCCACGGCAGTGAGTTGGAACTAGATGATCTTTTAAGGTCCTTTTCAACCCAAACCATTCTAAGATTCTATGATGAAGTGAATATCCAAAATTGGAAAACAGCTAACTAGTGGTGGCAAAGTAAATCAAAGGAGATGTGGAATAGGGTCATGAGTGATATGGCTGCATAAATCAGAGAGGAGCTTGGGCATGCTAATGGCAGCAGGTGGCTTCTTTTTCATTGTTTCATTTTTGGCCATCTTGAAGACTTGAGACTCTTTAAAATCCTGGTGTAACCAATTCCTAAAGAAGCCTCTATTAGCCATTGTTTCAACTTATTTATGCAAAAAAAAAAAAGAAGACAAAACCAAAACCACTTAATTGCTGTTGAGGAAAAAAAACTGAAAGCTTTTCAATCAGCACCCCTACTTCAGATGCTCCTTTTATTCTGATCATCTGGTTTGCATGATTCCTTTGTTTTAGTCAGCATTTCCTTTTAGAAAAGGTTGAATTGGGGGGAAATACAATTTTATTCCACATTTTATGAGTCTGAATAAGATGAAATGAGGTTGCACCATACTTCATGACCGTGCATACTTAAACATTTTCTATAAATACATTGACTTATTTTGTTTTAATCTCGTGACAAAGCATTGCCTGGAAATGATGATGAAGAAGCGAAAGAAAATACCATTTTGAATCATTTTTGCTTTTGTTTCTGCCAGTTGTTCCATACAGGCAAAGCAGATTTGGCCTTTTAATTTCCTTGAGTGATCTAATTCTTTAAGCTAATTCTGAACTGACTTTTTTTTATTTAATATATTAAGTTACAGTATTATTCCTCAGGAAAAAAAAACAATCTATGATCAAGTGAGTTTCAGGATGCATTTTCAGTCCTGTCTGCTGCGTATCTAAGCTGCAGTTCCCCCTAAGCAGAGGGAAGATTCTGATGAAAGAAGTGTTTCTGTTTCCCCATTTCTCATGGAATGATTAAAGACCTTTTACCCATGGAACAAAACTGCTTGAAAAGGATGAAACTTCGAGAAATCCTGCAGAATATAGAAATTACTCTTCTGATATGACTTTGAAGGGACTTGGCCTCTTCTCCCAGGCAACCAGCAATAGAACAAGGGGACACAGTCCCAAGTTGTGTCGGGGTAGGTATAGGCTGGATCTTAGGAGGAAGTTCTTCCCAGAGAGAGTGATTTGCCATTGGAATGGGCTGCCCAGGGAGGTGGTGGAGGCACCGTCCCTGGAGGTCTTCAAGAAAAGGCTGGATGAGGCACTCGGTGCCATGGTCTAGTTGGCTGGATGGGGCTGGGTGCTAGGTTGGCCTGGATGATGTTGGAGGTCTCTTCCAACCTGGTTGATTCTATGATTCTGTGACTTCAAACCAAAGCTTTAAAAGGGTACACAGTTAAGTAGTTAATTTGAACTGCTTGATACTGTGCATAGCTGCTTGGCCAACTTCCCCTTGCTTCGTGGTGCTCACATCTGTTCTTGCCCTAGGATCCTGCACGTTTAGCTACACAGACACAAATCTCTACAGCGTGTTCCTCATCAGCTTCTAAACTAGTGCTGTTTGTGTGTCGATAGTACAAGAAGTATTAAGGATACTAATGCTAATGTATGCTAAGCTCAATTCTGAGTTTCTGAGTACTAAAAATATCCTAATATTTTGCAAATTGCTTGTGTAGAACCTATGTAATAGCCACTTCTACACTTACACGTTTACACTTCTTCAATTAGGAGGTTACCACAGAAGCTGCCATGATTTCTTAACTAGTGTCATAAATATTCTGCTGTAGTCCATACAATAAGAAATCCTTCTCTGCCTCTCCCCTGAAGGTAAATTCTTCATTTTCTTAGTTATAGCAGAATGATAAATTAAAGCTTAATGCTGTTGTGCCAGTAAGCTCCCCCAAGACTTTTTAGAAGCAACTCTCCAAATGTTAAAAAATAACAAAAATAGGCACATTACTTTGGTCAAAACAACTCCACGAACACTACAGGCCTGGGGAAGAGGGGATGGAAACTTCCCAGCATAAAAAGGCCTGAGGGTGTTGGTTGACAGCCAGCTGACTATGAGCCAGCAGTGTGCTCAGGTGGCCAAGAAGGCCAGCAGCATCCCAGCCTGGATCAAATGGCCAGCAGGACCAGAGCAGTGGTTGACCTCCTTCATTCAGCACTGGTGAGGCCACACCCAGAATGCCAGATTCAGCTTTGGGCCCCTCACTACAAGAAAGGCACTGAGGTGCTGGAGCAGTTCCAGAGAAGGGCAACAAAGCTACTGAAGGGCCTAGAGCACAGCTCCTATGAGAAGTGACTGAGGGAGCAGTCTGTTTAGTCTAGAGAAGAGGAGGCTGAGATGAAACATCATGGCTCTCTACAACTCCATGAAGGGAGGTGGATGTTGGTCCCAGGTCACAGTGAAAGGATGAGAGGAAATTACCTCAATTTGTGCCAGGGAAGGTTTAGGTTGGATATTAGGAAAATCTTCTTCACAGGAAGAGTGGTTAAGTCCTGCATCAGGCTGCCCAGAGCAGTGGTGGACTTGCCATCCCTGGAGCTGTTCAAAAGATGTGTAGATGTGGCACTGAGGGACATGGTTCAGTGGTGGCCTTGGCAGCGTTAGACTTGACATTGAACCTGATGGTCTTGGAGGTCTTTTCCAACCTAAATGATTCCTATTCTAAGGTTTATTTATTTTTCTTTTCCCAGAAGTATGACCATTCTTGATCCTTTCTTCTGGTAAATCACTGACAAGATCTCATAATTATTACCACTTTCCTCCTTGGTTGTTTCTCTTCTTTCAAACAGGCCAATTAAAAGTTCTTAACACAATTCATCAGCATCCATCATCTGTGTTTCTCAAGCAGTATTTACCAGTGCTTTAGGCTTTAAGGCTAGGGCAGTTTTAGAGTGAACACATCATTCTAAGGAAACTCACAACACATTACAGTTTTTTTGACAGATTTGTGTAGAAGTGATGTTGTGTCATAATCTAGGAGACAAAGTCCTTGAAACAGGCTTCATTTAAAGTTAAGTAGGTGAAGCATCAGCCTCAGAAGCAGTGATATTAATGATAAGCATAAAGGCCAGGATTATTGTGATTATGCCCCTCTGTTCTGCTCTGCTCAGACCTCACCTGCACTACTGCATCCAGTCCTGACACCCTCAGCATAAGAGGGACATGGAGGTGCTGGAGCAAGACTGAAGATGTTCAGAGTGCTGGAGAACCTCCCCTATGGAGACAGGTGTGAGAGTCTAAATTATCTCTGCCTTGTTCAAATCAACAAAGATAAAGATTGGCTTTGTTACCTTCCTGGACTCAGCCCAGGTTCCTGGCTGAAGGCTCAAGGATGCAAATCACCAGGGATACAGTGCCTTTGTGGCCTTCCCAGACTTAGCCCAGGTGCCTGGCTGAAGGCTCAAGGATGCAAATCACCAGGGATACAGTGCCTTTGTGGCCTTCCCAGACCTAGCCCAGGTGCCTGGCCGAAGGCTCAAGGATACAAATCACCAGGGATACAGTGCCTTTGTGGCCTTCCCAGACTTAGCCCAGGTTCCTGGCTGAGGGCTCAAGGATGCAAATCACCAGGGATACAGTGCCTTTGTGGCCTTCCCAGACCTAGCCCAGGTGCCTGGCCGAAGGCTCAAGGATACAAATCACCAGGGATACAGTCCCTTTGTGGCCTGCCCAGACTTAGCCCAGGTTCCTGGCTGAGGGCTCAAGGATGCAAATCACCAGGGATACAGTGCCTTTGTGGCCTTCCCAGACTTAGCCCAGGTGCCTGGCCGAAGGCTCAAGGATGCAAATCACCAGGGATACAGTGCCTTTGTGGCCTTCCCAGACCTAGCCCAGGTGCCTGGCCGAAGGCTCAAGGATACAAATCACCAGGGATACAGTGCCTTTGTGGCCTTCCCAGACTTAGCCCAGGTTCCTGGCTGAGGGCTCAAGGATGCAAATCACCAGGGATACAGTGCCTTTGTGGCCTTCCCAGACTTAGCCCAGGTGCCTGGCCGAAGGCTCAGGGATGCAAATCACCAGGGATACAGTGCCTTTGTGGCCTTCCCAGACTTAGCCCAGGTTCCTGGCTGAGGGCTCAAGGATGCAAATCACCAGGGATACAGTGCCTTTGTGGCCTTCCCAGACTTAGCCCAGGTGCCTGGCCGAAGGCTCAGGGATGCAAATCACCAGGGATACAGTGCCTTTGTGGCCTTCCCAGACTTAGCCCAGGTTCCTGGCTGAGGGCTCAAGGATGCAAATCACCAGGGATACAGTGCCTTTGTGGCCTTCCCAGACTTAGCCCAGGTTCCTGGCTGAGGGCTCAAGGATGCAAATCACCAGGGATACAGTGCCTTTGTGGCCTTCCCAGACTTAGCCCAGGTTCCTGGCTGAGGGCTCAAGGATGCAAATCACCAGGAATACAGTGCCTTTGTGGCCTTCCCAGACTTAGACCAGGTGCCTGGCTGAAGGCTCAGGGATGCAAATCACCAGGAATACAGCACCTTTGTGGCCTTCCCAGACTTAGCCCAGGTTCCTGGCCGAAGGCTCAAGGATGCAAATCACCAGGGATACAGTGCCTTTGTGGCCTTCCCAGACTTAGCCCAGGTTCCTGGCTGAGGGCTCAAGGATACAAATCACCAGGGATACAGTGCCTTTGTGGCCTTCCCAGACTTAGCCCAGGTTCCTGGCTGAGGGCTCAAGGATGCAAATCACCAGGGATACAGTGCCTTTGTGGCCTTCCCAGACTTAGCCCAGGTGCCTGGCCGAAGGCTCAGGGATGCAAATCACCAGGGATACAGTGCCTTTGTGGCCTTCCCAGACTTAGCCCAGGTGCCTGGCTGAGGGCTCAAGGATGCAAATCACCAGGGATACAGTGCCTTTGTGCCCTTCCCAGACTTAGCCCAGGTGCCTGGCGAAGGCTCAGGGCTGTAAATACAGTGCTTTTGTGGCCTTCCCTGACTTCAGCCTAACTTGAATGCCCAGAATGCGTACACCTTATATCAGCTACCCCAAAGAGAAAAGGCTTATGTGTATTCGGGGTATGGACAGATAAGCAGCGCAGGGAGAGGGCGGAGGTCTCACGGGTGACACCTCCAGACCCCTGCAAATGCATGAGAATAGGCAGGAAGAATCCCTGGGGAGCTGGACCTGGACATTGGTCAAAAAAACTGTATAAAAAGAACACTTCCACCAGAACACCTCTACTAGAAGAATCCAAGGAACAACTCTCATGGAATAACTCCAAAAGAAGAACCCCATACAATATAAACTCCACGGAAGAACATCCCTGGAGCACACACACATCCCTCTCTCTCCCCCACTTCTCCGGCTGATGGGAATGTAATCCTTGCTCTTTTCATACCCTGCTCTTCTCTTTTTCTCCATTGTGCCCTCTCTCCCCCCTTCTCTCTCTCTCTCTGTTTTGTTCAACTTTATCCTTTAATAAATAGTTCTGTAGTAGTATATGGTCTTACCTGCACCTTAATTTTACAGCATGGAAATCTGTAAGAACAGATCTTGCTCCTACATACAGAGCAAACTGTTAATCTCTGTTCTCCAGACCTTGACAACAGGCTGAGAGAGCTGGGACTGTTCAGCTTGGAAATAGGAAGGCTCTGGGGAAATTCTAAAGCAGCTTTCCAGTACCTGAAGGGGGATTACTGAAGAGCTGAGGAGGGACTGTTTAGAAGGGCTTGTAGTGATAGGATCAGAAGGAATGGATTGAAGCTTGAGGAGGGCAGATTTGGACTGGAGATTAGGAGGTGGTGGATGTCCCCTCCCTGAAGGTGTTGAAGGCCAGGTCAGATGAGCCTTGAGCAAGCTGCTGTAGTGGGAGGCGTCCCTGCCCATGACAGGGAGCTTTGAACTAGATGATCTTTAAGATTCCTTCTGACCTAAACCATTCTGTGACTCTATGAACTCCAGACACTCAATACTTACCTATATAGAGAGAGGTAGAGCAAATGTAGCCATTTTTTTTTTCTGAGGAACTAATTAATTTTATTAGAGAGTAAGTAAATTCAGCTGTGAACGTTTGAGAATCTAATGACTTCCAGAGATTCCGAATGAATTCAGCAATAAAAGCTAATTAGAAGGGAAATGGATGCCTAAAATATCCCTGGTGTGTGTGAAGAAAGAGCACAAAGACCATTCATTGAAATTAAAATTTAACAGTAGCCTAATGCTGCATGACATAAAATTCCATCTGTTGTGCAGAGCCACTAAACAAAGATACATGGGGAATAGTGTGTGGCTCCTCAGCTCTGCAGCTAGCCAGCGAGTCTATTTTAATGTCAAAGTACTCCACACAAGTTGGAATCTGCTGTTCTGAAGAGTCAGTTTAGGGCAGTGATGATTCCTGTAATTGCTCTATTAGAAAGAAAATTCTAAAAGTGCTGCTGCATTAGTGAGATGTTTTATCTTTAATGAAGTAGGTGGGGGTTCTTGCTGCCTTGTTGTGTTTTGGTTTACTCTTACGAGTGGAGAGCGAGTACCATGCCCTGTAGTACACACAGGCTGTCAAATCTCTGTCCAGACCATTTCCCAGAGGTGCCTGTGTGACAGTGGCATCCGTGTACCTTGCAGGCTTCAAACAGAATTCAAGAGCAAAATCAGTGTGCTTTCATACAGCATCTCATCTGAAATGCTGTGGAAGTTGCTGCAGAACAGGTGTAAGGATGTAGGGTCAGTGCTGGAACCAGTGGTGTTAAACATCCTTGGCAGCAACATGGGCACCCTCAGCATGTTTGCGGATGACACCAAGCTCTGTGGTCTAGCTGGCATGCTGGAGAGAAGGGATCCATCCAGAGGGACTTAGCTGGAGAGGTGGGCCCAAGATCAACTAGGCCAAATACAAGGCCACGAACCTGAGTCAGGGCAATTGCAAGCACAAATGCAGTCTGGGCAAGGAGGGGCTCAAAAGCAGCCTTGAGGAGAACTTGAGGTTGTCAGTTGATGACAAACTCACCATGAGCCAGCAACAGTTGCTGGCTGCCCAGAAGGCAGCTGTGTTGCACTGCATCATAGGCAGTGTGAACAGCAGGACAGGAAGGGGATTCTGCCCACTCCTCTGCTCTGCTGAGACCCTACCTGGAGCACTGCATCCGGTTCTGGTGTCTCCAAATGAGAAGGACATGGAACTGTTGGACCAAGACCGCAAAGATAATTAGAGGGCTGCAGCACCTCCCCTGTGGGGGCAGGTTGCAAGAATTGTGGTGGCTGTTCAGTCTGGAGAAGAAAAGGCTCTGGGGGGACCCTAGAACAGCCTTCTAGTGCCCAAAGCAGGTAAAGGAGAGCTGGGAGGGGACTTTTTTGAAAGTGTTGTTATGATAGGATGTGACAGTTTGGGTGTTACCTGCACCCCTACTCTTATGAAATCACCCAGACTAGACTCAGCTGAGCTGGAAATTAAGGAATGAAGATATATACAGCTATATACAGAAATATATAAGTTAAAGGTAATGCAGAAACACAACAGCCCTCCCAGAAACCAGAGTCCCCAGGAGGGGCTCTCAACCACCCTTCCACCTCCTTTCCACCCCTCTACTTTATCCCAGACTTTGCCTTATGTGCAAGGAGAGACAGAGAATCAACAAGGGGGATTAGAAAGCAGAAGGATTAGTTACACAGAAGCAGGCCAGGGAGAAAAAAGTACAGGCACCAACTGTGACAGAGACCCACTGTGTTAGCTGTGTTTTGTGTTCTTGTTTTTATACATCTCAGCAAGCCTATGAATGAAGTAGACATCACCATTGTTTCCTTTCCACAGCCTATAATCTAATTTCTCTCACTAAAATATTCCAGATAGCCTCAAACCAGCACATAGGACAAGGGGGAATGGATTGAAGCTGGAAGAGGGAAGACTCAGGCTGGTCTCAAGCTGTTCCTCAACGAGCCTGGATCCACGCTTGGGGTTGCCCAGACGCAGGTGCAGGACCCTGCGTTTGACCTTGTTGAACTTCATGAGGTTGGCTTGGGCCCACTTCTGCAGCCTGTCCAGGTCTTTGTGGAAGGATCCCTTCCCTTCAGCATGTCAACCAGACTACACAGCTTGGTGTCACCTGCAGGGTGCCTCAATCCCACTGTCCATGTTGCTGACAAAGATGTTAAAGTAGCACTGGTCCCAGCACGGAGCCTTGAGGGATGCCACTTGTCACTGGTCTCCATGATGTCGTACTTGTGTTTCCATGTTAGGTGGACTAGGGATGTGCAGCAATCAGAAAGGGTCTTGTTTGTTAAGTGACATCTCTATTAGCTGATATCTGGAGGTTTTGTAATTATTGGGGCATTTCCAGCAGGATGATTTTAGTTCCAGGCTTCTGTGTTAGACAGGAACAACAGCTTTTTGGCAACACATGATGTGGCACAACATGACTGTGGACTGTGATTGTTACCTAAGGCTTACTGCACGCTGAATTAGGCTATAATGTCAGACCAGATGCAATCTGAGATTCACATGGTGCATTTTTTGAATGCTTACATGTGCAGGAGTAATTCAGCACCTCCATTCTGAGACATCTCTCAATGCAGACTTCATGACTACTTCAGCTCACATACAGTGAAGGAAAAGAACAGGCTGCACAGAGGTGGGTTCTCAGCAAATGGTGTAGACTGAAAGAACAAAAGCCCTTCAGAGAAGAAAGCTGTCTAAAGAGAAATCAAAACAAAGATGTGACTTGTTTACAAGAGAAAGTGCAGTGGGTTAGGGGAGTGGGAATGGGTAAGAATTAGAACCAAAGAGAAAGCCAAAACCAAATTCAAACCAAGTTCAGTTGGAGGCTCCAAGCCTGGAAGTTTTCAAAGCCAGATTGATGGGGCTTTGAACAACCTGGTCTTGTAGCAGGTGTCTCTGTCCATGGCAAGGGGCTTGGAACTAGATGATCTTTAAGGGGCCTTTTAACCCAAACCATTCTGTGATTCAGCAGTTTTCAGGATATTTAGCTGAAGCTAATTAACCATTGGAAGAAACAGCAGGAAAGTATATGGAGATGACCTCTCTTTTGTTTTAATCTACGGCCAAGGTTCAGTGCCTTATTCATCAAGGACATGCAAAATATAAATGGGAATGGGTTGCTAGTGAGGATATTTCCAACTTTGATTTGCAAATTTACCCAAAAGAAGAGCAAGGAACTTTTTACATAGAATAGGAAAATACAAACCCTTCAGATTTTACTATGCATATTTCTTGAGGTAGCAGGTAGTAAGAGCAACACTAACTATAAAGAGTGGCATTAAAATGCAAGGAAACAGGAGGTGTGACAAGCCATTGCCAGACTTCCATCCACTTTCTTGAAAGAGCAGAAACGAGGTCATTCAGATGCAGTATGTTCTGTGAATTAGAGAACTGGCAGGCTGGCAGTCATGGCAGGAGGTGTGATAAAACAGCCTTTCTTGCAGCTGTCCACTCCATGTCTTGCAATCCAGTTTGCATATTTTGGTCTTGGTGGCCCATCAACTTGTTAATCTTCTCTTCTTGATCTGACTCTGTGTATTTGAAAGCTGTAAAACACTGCAGTAACTATACAAGGAATTGGCTAATAAGTAGTGCATGGGCAGAGGTTCCTGATATTTTATAGAATCATGGAATTGTTCAGGCTGGAAAGACCTTCAAGATTATCAAATCCAACCACCAGTACAGTGCTTACAATTCTGCTGCTAAACCGTGTCCTTCAGCACCACATCTATGCAGCTTCCATTTACTTCCAGGGACAGTGACTCCACCACTGTCCTGGGCAGCCTGTTACAGGGCTTCACAACCCTTTCAGGGGAGAAACTTTTCCTAATGTCCAAACATAACCTCCTCTGGCTTAACTTGAGGTCACTTCCTTTTATCCTGTCACTTGCTGTGTGGGAATTTTATCTTTTTAATCATTGTTGGATATTTTATATCTCATTGAAGTCCACCATATCTGGGATGATGGCAACAGACCAGGTTTAACATCATGTCTGAACTTCAAGCATCCATCAGAGCACCACCTCAAGGATGTATTTGTTCAACTTCTTTTTTTTTTTAAATCCATTGTACCGAGGAGAAAGTACAATTTTCATAGAATCATAGAATCAACCAGGTTGGAAGAGACCTCCAAGGTCATCCAGTCCAACCTAGCACCCAGCCCTATCCAGTCAACTAGATCATGGCACTGAGTGCCTCATCCAGGCTTTTCTTGAACACCTCCAGGGACAGTGCCTCCACCACCTCCCTGGGCAGCCCATTCCAATGCCAATCACTCTCTCTGGCAAGAACTTCCTCCTAACATCCAGCCTAGACCTCCCCTGGCACAACTTGAGACTGTGTCCCCTTGTTCTGTTGCTGGTTGCCTGGGAGAAGAGGCCACCCCCCACCTGGCTACAACCTCCCTTCAGGTAGTTGTAGACAGCAATGAGGTCACCCCTGAGCCTCCTCTTCTCTAAGCTAAACAACCCCAGCTCCCTCAGCCTCTCCTCATAGGGTTTGTGGCCATCAAATTAAAACTATGAGGCATTTCCCAAAACCAAGCAAACAAACTAAGAAAGACTGAGGCAGCTGGGGTACTTTACTTTGGAGAAGAGAAGACTGGGAGGTGACCTCATTCATGTTTATTAAGATGGAAAGGGTGAGTGCTAGGAGGATGAAGTTAGGGTCTGCTCAGTGAGGCCCAGTGACAGGACAAGGGGCTATGGGTGGAAGTTGAGGCATAAGAAGTTTCATGTAGACATGAGGAGGAATTTTTTTCCCTGTGAGGGTGACAGAGCATTGGAACAGGCTGCCCCGGGGGGTTGTGGAGTCTCTCTCTCTGGAGATATTCAAGACCTGCCTGGATGCATTCCTGTGTGATCTGGTATAGGTGATCCTGCTCTGGCAGGGGGGTTGGACTGGATGATATTTCAAGGTTCTATCCAGCCTCTGACATTCTGTGATTGTGTGAAACAAAAAAACTAAAACATCCAAAGCACTAGGCTGAATTAACTTCCCTTCCCCCCCCCCTGAAAAAGCAGCTTTGGGAAGAGTCACTCAGCGAGGCTCTTTGGAAGATCTATTCCAAACAAAACCTCCCTTTCAGCATTTATTTTCTCCAGCTACATCTATGGCTACATTTGATATGCTCCTGAAAGTGATTCAGATTTTATGCCCATGTTTTAAGGCAACTGAGAGCCCCATGGTTTAATATTTTTAAATGTTATTTCCTGAACCTGTTGTGTTTGACTGTTCTACCAGGAATCAGTTTTGGGGCATACACAGGCAACTCAGGTTTATTGCAGCCCATTCTAGCCCTTAAGCAGCATAATTTCAGCTGCCATGGAAATGCTGATTAAATCTGCAGGTTTTATTTTGCCATTTTAGCTCTGCCTTGACAACTAATTGCTAGTTTGGTCAGGCATCAAAGGAGTATTGAATTTTTTGAATAGAAATGCAGTGAGACTGCATCCCAGCAAGGCATGGATCACTCTTATCTGTGCTGATGGTTTACTAAATGGTACAACCATGTCACAGAATCCCAGCATGGGCAGGCAGGTTGGAAGTGACCTCTGGAGATGTCTAGTCCAGGTCCCCTGCTAAAGCTTGGTCACCCACAGCAGCTGGCCCAGGATCACAATGTCCAGGTGGGTTTGGAATCTCTCCAGAGAAGACTCCACAACCTCTCTGGACAACCTGCTCCTGGGCTCCGGCACCCACACAGCAGAGCAGTTTTTCCTTAGATATGCAAAGATATTCACATCTCCTTCATCCTCTGAGCAGTTGCCAGTAGCCAGTTTGAAGTGAGGAAGGAGAAACACCCATGCTCCAGCCAAAGCTTTCTCAATTCTGTCCACAGGGAAGGACTGCCTGAGGAATCCCACATCTCTCATTTTCAGCTGAGAGAGTATTTGGCTTTTCCTCAACAGTGTAACATTGTTGACTCGTGTTCATCACTGATGCAGAACAAACCTCACGTCGTTCTGTAGAGCTGCTAACTACATGATCCACATCCTGCATTTGGAGAGCTAATTATTTATGCTTAGGAGCAGAAGCTTACCTTTGTCCCCACGGAATAAACATCCCATGCTTTTCATCTGCTTTCCCATTTGTCAAATTCATTCACATACCTGCCTTGTCTTCCAGTTTATTTGTTGTCTCTACAAGCTTTGTAATCCACAGCTTTAAAAACTCATTGAAATGTCACAATTCCACACTGAAGACAGAGGTCTTAATACTTGGTACTTATCCAAACCTTGAAGTGCAGTGCAATTAGGAAATGCTCTTAGTCCTGACACAACAGACCGTCACACTGCCCAACTTGGAGCTGTCAGTTCCCAAGTGATACGAGTACTTGGGACTCTGTCAGTTTAAGAAGATGAAAGGAGCACGTCCATCCTTTACATTGAAAGATGCCATTATGAAATAACTAATTTGGGATCAGGTTCTTGGAGGAGCAAGGAAAATGATAGCAGATTTTGCCAAAAGCAGAGGTTACATTGCAGGCAGAGAGGTGAACGCTTTCAGATCAGTAGTGTTCAAAACTTTGTGTAGTTTGTTATTTGGATTTAAATGCCAGTTAGGATCATTCTGGGATTCAGGTGTTTCACGTTGCTTTACTATCCCTCTACAAAGCATCTGTGTAACTGACAGCAAAAACAATTTCTGGAAGATATCTTACAAAAAAGTGATTGCTATCAAAGAGCTGTTGCCATTCCCTTCTGGAAGTCCTCTCTCCATGCCCAAGGCATGTTGCTAGAGTGTCTGTGCTTACTGCCAAGCCAAGTGACCTGGCTTTTCAGAGACTTCAAAATTATTATACAAGGTCTCCTCTCAGGATGGCTGCAGTTTTCAGTTGGCCTTAAAGGAAAGGATATCTTTGAAGTTAATGTCCATTTAAAGGCCATGGTAGCTTACAGAAGCTTTTTGTTTGCATTTTGAAAGAATTACCTCAGAGTTACCTCATGTTTTCAGAGTTCAGCTTCAGCTCTGTGTCTTGCGGTTCAATGCCACCTAGAGTGGATTTCTAGGAGCCCAGGCCAGCATATAGCTGAAGGACTCTGAAGTTGCCCTGTCCTGCCACTCGAGATCTCTACAGCCCTTCCCTGCTAGGCTGTAGTTTCCTCTGGGCTGAATTTCAGCCCTGAGCAGAGGTACATGTGCAGCAAAGGAGACAAAGGCTAAAGCAGTGTATCCTCAGCACTGCAAGAGTTAAAGATCAGCCTTGCCAGAAAAATCTACATTTCACACAGAGCAAACTTACTTTATTCTCTTCTTTTACAACTGTCAGTAAGGTCACCGTGGGGGACAGTGCTCAGTGCTCCTGAGATGACAGTTAGCAGATATTGCATTGAGCAATCCTCCCAGCACTCGTACACCAAACTGATAGGGGATGGGTTCATTACAAGATTTAATGAAGTTCAAAATACTGTCACTGGCAGTAATGTTTTTTAATTATTCTGAGCCACAGTGAATGAAACCATTAACCAGACTTGGGATTGCAGGAATTTTCTGTCATTTAGTAAATTGCTTTGTGATATTTTTGTTTCAAAAATTGTGTGTTTGTGTGCTGAAGGAAAGGAAATTATGTTCAGCCCTGCTGAAAAGGACTTGGGAGTGCTGGTGGATGAAAAGCTGAACATGAGCCAGCAATGGGCACTTGCAGCCCAGAAGGCGAATCACATCCAGAGCTACAGCAAAAGCAGCATGGCCAGCAGTTGGAGAAAGGTGATTCTGCCACTGCTCTCCTCTGGTGAGTCCTCACCTGGAGTGCTGTGTCCAGCTCTGGGGCCCACAACACAGAAAGGACATGGACCTGATAGAGCAGGTCCAGAGGAGGGCCACAGATATGATCAGGGGGCTGGAGCATCTCTGCTGCGAGGGCAGGGTAAGGGAGCTGAGGCTGTTCATGCTGGAGAAGAGAAGGCTCCGGGCAGACCTGACAGCAGCCTGCCAGTGGCTGCAGAGGACTACAAGAAGGCTGCAGAGGGACTGTTTCCGAAGGCCTGTAGTGACAGGACAAGGGACAATGGTTTAAAACGAGAGAAGAGCAGATTTAGCTTGGATGTTAGGAATGAGTTCTGCACCATGGAGGTAGAGGAAGACTGCAAATGGTTGCCCAGGGAGATAGTTGAGGCCCTATGCCTGGAGATATTCAAGGGCAGGCTGGATATGGCTCTGAGCAACCTAATTTAGTGGAGGATGTTCCTGCTGACTGCAGAGGGTTGGACTGTTTAGTCAGGAGAAGAGAAGGCTGTGGGGGATCTTATCAACATCTATAAATATCTGAGGGGTGGGTGTCAGGATGAAGGTGCCAGGCTCTTTTTGGTGGTATCCAGTGATAGTACAAGAGAAAACAGGTACAAACTGGAACATGGGGGGGTTCCACCTCAACATGAGGAGAAACATCTGTATGGTGCAGATGCTGAAGCACTGGAATGGGCCTTCCGGAGGTGTCATGGAGTCTCCTTCTCTGGAGACTTTCAAAACTTAACTGGATACATTGCTGTGTGACCTGCCTTAGGTGATCCTGCTTTGGCAGGGGGTTTGGGCTGGATGATCTCTAGAGGTCACTTCCAACCCTTAACATTTTGTGAATCCACCAAAAGTAAACAGAACTATTTTCTTTATTAATTTCAGAGTAGATGTTAATAATAAATTGCTTTAGAAGAAGGAAGTCCTTGCACCTTTATGTATACATTGGTAAATACATGTAATTAAAGAACTGCAGTGAGCCTAAATTATGTTGAATTACACTGTTCCACCCCTGGCAACTTGTCACAGTTTAATTACTACAGGGAAAAATCTTCCACACAGGAGGAGGAAAAGCAAAAAACACAACCTTGTCGTGAATAGTGCTGTGCCTTATTTGTTTTGCTCATTTTGTATACACCTTAATGTTGCTTCTGCTTTTGTAGAAGGTTCTTCAAAGGAAAATGAATTGTCACTTAGAAGGATATAATGGCTTTCAGCATCTACGAGCATAAGCAGAGTTATAATAGTAACTGCTTCAAGTCTCTAGTAACAGCATTAACTGCAACAAGAAAGGTTTACAAGACTTAAAACTATAATAGTGGTAGTGCACAGATAAATCATTAAATAAAGTAAAACAAAAAAATAAAGTCCTCTCTTTTCATCTTGACTAATTGTATTTAAAGCTTCTTTAGCAGTGAGGGTTAAAGATCAGTCATTGGTCTCTTGACTTGCTTTCAATAACACAAGACTGGATGTCTCAGAGGAGGCTTAGCAGGGCTGGGAAGTGCTCTAGGTCTTTTATTAGGAGTCCAAAGAAGCTGTTATGGCTGTAGCCATACCTTTGGTATATTCATTGTTTCTGTTGTGTATGGAGCAGTGTGAATGGCTTGCAGCCATGGTCCAGAAGGAGTTTGCTTCATTTCTGTGTTAGGCATTGGAAATGCATTTTTTCTTTCTTGCTGTGTTTGTCTCTTTCTAAGCAGATGAAAGAATCTTCTCTGGAAGTGCTGGGTCCTGTAGTTGGTTTTCAGCAACTCCCTGTAATGCTCCAAGCCTGGGGCAGTGGCTGGAAAACTCTCTAGCAGAGAAAGTGGTATTGATTGGCAGCCAGCTGAAGATGAACCATCAGTGTGCCCAAGTGTTCAAGAAGACTGACAGCATCCTGGCCTGGATCGGCAGTAGTGTGGCCAACACAACTAGGGCAGTGATTGTCCTCCTATACTCAGCACTGGTGAGGCCACCTCTTGAGTACTGGGTTCAGTTTTGGGCTCCTCAGTACAAGAAGGACATTGAGGTGTTGAGAGAAGGGCAACAAAGCTAGCGGAGGGTCTAAAAAACAAAGTCTCTGAGGAGCTCTGAGGAGACCTACAGGAAGGCTGGGGAGGGACTGTTTAGAAGGACTACTGGTGACAGGACAGGGGCCAATGATTTGAAACTGGAGCAGGGAAGATTTAGGCTGGACATCAAGAGGAAGCTGTGTGCAGTGAGAGTAATGAAATACTGGAACAAATTGCCCAGAAATGTGGTTGATGCCCTGTCCCTGGAGATATTCAAGGTCAGAGTCAATGAGATCTGGGCAGCCTGATCAGTTGGAGCAGGCTGAGTGCAGGGGGGTTGGACAAGATGATCTTTGAGGGTCGCTTCCAACCCAGTGCAATCTGTGAATCTGTGAGTCTCAGTGGAGACCTCACTGCTGCCTACAGCTCTCTGACAGGAGGTTGGAGCTAGGTGAGTGTTGGTGTTTTCTCCCAGGGAACATGTGATAGAATGAGAGGAAATGGTCTCAAGTTGCACCAGGCAAGATTTAGGTTGGACATCGGGAAAAATTTCTTCCCTGAAGGAAGAAACCCTGGAGCAGGCTGCCTGGGATAGCAGTTGAATCAACATGCCTGGAGGTGCTTAAAAGACCTATAGATGTGATGCTGAGGGACTTGTTAGCATCAGACTTGTTGTGTTGGGTTAGTGGTTGACTCCATCCTCAAGGTCTTCTCCAGCTTAACCGGTTCTGTTATTTATATTCTGTATTACAGAGGAGCCCCCCACTTCAAAGCTAAACAGTTTTTTGCTCCATGGTACCTATTTAAAGACTCATTCAGCTGCCTTAATGAGATGAGCTTCCTCTGCCATCAGCTGTGAATTGCTGTTGGTCAGCCAGGCCATTAGCTAAGGCAAAACACATAGCAATTCAGCTTGACAGACCTAATGAGGATGCTGAGGATGCTTAATTTATCAGCCCCTAACATTAGGATACTTCAGCAAAGCTCCAGTGTTATGAATGTTATGTGCTGAATCTTTTGACAATACATAATGATCCTCATCATTGTGAAGCCTCTAAATAGAATAATCTGATCAGTTCATTAAGACCACCCAGGTCTGAACACACTAAATAATGCCATTGTTTACACTCTGAGCACTGAAGACCCAATTAATTTCTGGTGTAATTCCACAGACCTTTGTGGAGTGGGTCCGTGGATGTTTTGAGACTAAGGAAAACAAGTCCCTTAATTTGAGGAATGCTAAAACTCCACCCTGACAGTCCTCCTTAATCTACTCTGCTCTCTGGTTAGACCTCACCTATAGTGCTGTGTCCAGCTCTGAGATGCCCAGCAAGGACCTGCCAGAGGGGTCCAGAGAAGGGTCACAGATGATCCGAGGCCTGGAGCACCTCTCCTGTAAAGACAGGCTGAGAGAGTTGGGGCTGTTCGGCTGTTCAGCCTGGAGAAGACATGGCTCCAGGGAGACATTAGAGCTGCATTTCAACATATGATTGAGATCTGCAGGAAGGCTGGGGAGGGACTGTTCAGAAGGGCTTCCAGTGATAGGAGAAGGGAATATGGTTTGAAACAGGAGCAGGGTAAATTTAGGTTGGACATCAGGAAGAAGTTTTTTCACAATGAGAGTGGTAAAATACAGGAGCAGGTTGCACAGAGATGTGTTTGAGGCCCTGTCCCTGAAGACATTCAAGATCAGACTGGAGGTGGTCCTGGGAAGCCTGCTCTGGTTGGAGATATCCCTGGTGAGTGCAGGGAGGTTTGGACAAGATGACTTTTGAGGGTCCTTTCCAAGCCCATGCAATATGTGAAGCTGTGGCATCTGTCACTGGAGCTCAGTATGGAAGGAGATGTACATGCTGCATCCGAATCACTGAAGGAGTACAGGGGAAATACATGGCTGACCTTCTCTGAGCCTGCTGCAGGCACACCAGCCGGTATTTGTCTCTGCGACTTCACCTGGGCAATTTTTGATACATCTTCTGGAGCAGCATACATGATAAAACTGTAGTAAGCCCAAAGGTGTACTTTGAACCTAGAGAACATGACTCAGTCAGTTTGTTTCTCTGTGATTGCCTGGAAGAGAAATGGTGAGATGCACTGAAGTGAGATACTAGGAAAATCCACTCTACCTAGTGAATCTTCTCTCCTGCAGGATGCACTTCTGTTCATGACTGATCAGAACAGCTAAATTAGGCTCCTGCTCTTAATTTCTTCTCGAGGAACACGTCTCTCTCTCTCAATAACTGTAGAGAAGGTAAGAAATTATAATACTACTACCTTCAGTCAACCTACTTCTGTTACTTCAGACCTGATGATTTTCTATCCTGAGGGCGGGGAGCTGAGGTTTCACAGACCAGGAGAGCATTTGAATCATTGGAGGCTGCTAATTGCTTTATGAGGCTTTATTTATAAATTAGTTTGGAGGTCACCATGTAGCTCTTCTGCCAAACTCCACAGCTGTCTGCAGCAATAATAACACAGTTCTGCTCTCCTAGAGCAGTAACTACTTGCAGCAGTTACCCTGCAAGTGATAAAATTGATTACTTGTCTAAGCACCTTGTAATATTTTAGGGAAATTATCATCCTGATCAATGTTACTGGAGTAATTATCAAGGGATAAATGAAATCTGAGCAAGCTTTAGTTGAAGACCTTAAATTCTTCCATGTAGTGTCTGGAATTGGAGGTCTTGAGCAAGATAGTCTAGTGGAAAGTGTCCCCACCCATGGCAGGGGGGGTTGGAACTAGATGATCTTCAAGATTCCTTACAACCCCAACCATACTGTGAATCTATGAATTACTGTTTAGCCATTTTTGTGAGGTTCAAGGGTTTGTTTGTTTGTTTGTTTGTTTGTTTTTAATCTTGCTGAAAGGTTCACAACATTTGAAGACCTCTGTTTAAACTTCAAACTAGTGGGAGTTGTTCATATTCTTCAAGGAAACAAAACTCTTGTCGTTAAGGCTGTTTCATAGAAGAGGGTTTTAGACAAAACTTCCCCTGCCAGCATAACATTTCTACAGAGGTCAGTGAAGCTCTGTCAATTTCTCTGCCAGTGCAGAGAAACAAAGCACTGAATTCTAGTGGTCCTTGGTGGAGGGAATTCCCTTTTGGCACTTCTGCCAGTTGCAGTATGAGTTCTTGACTGTTCTCTTCCACACCCATTCAGTTAGAATCGACTTCATGATTACAGAGCTGGAGCCATGCCCATGATAACTCCTTTCTCTCCTCTGCTAATCAGAAACACACTTTAGCAAGGATTAGGAAACCTTTCCTTTCGGAGGAATAACTCTTTGTCTGCCTATCTATTCATGTCTGTATCAATAAGCAACTTCTTCAGCAAATTACTAAATTTGCAGCTTAACTGAGTTTCTTAACCAAATCACTGAACTTTTCCAATAAACTAGATAGAAAACCTCTCCTGTTTCTCAGTGTTGCAATACATCTGGGGCAAGCCACACTTGACATTTCTAAATGTACAAGAAGTGCCACGATTTTATGCAAGACTTTCCAGCAATGGATTTGTGATTATATTGCTCATCCTTTGTCATTACCAACTGCTCCAGGAATAGCTGGCATGAGCACTTCTTTCTTAGCCACAAAGAAGCCAAATCAAAATGGCCTTTCTTTATAAAGCACTGATTATTGTCCTCCCCAGAGATCTGCAGACTTCAGGTGAGGAATAGTTGTTTTCATAGCAACCACAATTAGTTTTTATTGTCCCTTGTACATTATCTTGGTGCTCTATCTTGTTAGAGAGATTGTGAGGCATCAAAACATGGCAGATCCACAATTACCAGGCTTCAGAATTCCTTTCCTTTGCCAAGTTTAATGGAAAAGTTTTGTCATAGAATTGAAGTAGAAGCAAAACTTGTATCAAAATGGGACTTGCCTGAGTATCTCTGCCATCAGGAATTTCAGAGATTCATAGTTTCATAGAATGATTTGGGTTGGAAGAGATCTTGACCATTTAGTTCCAACCCCACTGTGAGATGGGCAGGGACACCTTCCACTAGCCCAGGTTGCTCAAGGCCTCATCCAACCTGGCCTTGAACACCTCCAGGGAGGGAGCATCCACTGTCTTCCTGGGCAAACTCTTCCAGATGCCCAGCCAAACTAAGTAAAATATATGATTTCATCTCACTGTGGATCATTGGAGACTTTTCCTGTTCTGGTGTCAAGAGCTGGGTTAAGTTTCCCATGCCTGGTTACAGCCTGTGCTTATTCAGATATTTCATTCTTGACAGATCCAAATTAAAATGTCAATCTTTGCAGTGATTGTCCTCTTCCCCTAAAAAGCCACAAGGGTGGAAGGCCATCCAAATGATCTAAGTAAAGGATATATTTTTTTTCAGTGAAACAAAGTAAAAAAGAACAGCTCAGAAGATGAGCATGAGATTGCTTAGATCCTTTTTTCCCTACTGGCCTTTTCCCCCTTGGGAACAGCATTGTAGCAGGCTTTGCCAGGAGCGTGTGCAGAAATACAGGCTGGGCAGTGACTGGCTGCAGAGCTTGCTAGAGATTCTGGGGTAACAAGCTGCAGAAGGCAGAAAGGCAGGACACAGAAAGGTGAGGTTTCGACATCACCCCCCTTTGAGTACTTCGTTCTGAAAACCAACTGGCCAACAGAGCACTATTGCTCTGGCCAATGAATTCACAGCTCTGTGCCTCGTCTGACCACGCAGCACACTGAAGGGCAGCACAAGACACCTGACATGTAGTGGTAAGCCCCTGGCCCTCGGACTCAACTTCCTAGGTACCCAACAGGAGGAGGAGAGCAAGGGCTAAACCGGCCTGGCAGGATTTATGCCCTACCAGGACAAAGGTCAGCTTGGCCAACCTCCCCTGCACTCAGCAGGGACGTCTCTGATCTTGGTGGCCTCCTCTGGACCCACTCCAGTGCTTGCATGGAAAGGCACATGTTTTTGCCAGTCAAACAGCGTTATAACAGTGTCTGAACATTTTCATCCCCCATGAAAGAAATAATTTTTTTTCCTGAAGAAATGTAGCCCTTTTCTCCTAGAATGCTGTGTCTGCTTCTTCTCAACAAAGACTTTCTCCCTGTGAAATGCATTTTAGACCTGTTCATCTGGTGAAGGCTGCCTTTTAAACACACCCTATGAGTTTTTCCCAGTGTGATATGGTAAATCACACAATTATTAAGGTTGGAAAAAGACCTGTAAGATCAAGTTCAGCTGTCAGTTTGATTCCACCATGACTGCTAAACCACGTCCTGAAGTGCCACATTTAATTTCTTGGAAACCTCCAGGGATGGTGACTCCACCGCCCTGCCCCAGACAGCCTGTTCCAATATCTGACCACTCTTTCAGGGAAGAATTTTTTTTCCTAACATCCAGCCTAAACCTCTCCTGGTGCAATTCGAGGCTGCTTCACCCTGTCCTATCCCTAGTTACTTAAGAGAAACACCAACCCCCAACCTCACTCCAAAACTCCATTCAAGGAGTTGCAGAGCAGCATATTTATGCACAGATGAATGCATGTTTAATTTATAGAATTCCCAGAACAGATGATGATAAAATGTTTCATAGAAGGTGTCATTAAAATGTCACCTATTGCTCATTTGTAATATGTTTGTCATGGGGGGCTGCATATTTAGGCCAGATTAAATGACAAGGAAAATAATGACTCAGATATCAGTAAGCACAGTGTTTGTTCTACACCAAATGCAAGGCTTCTGTTCCTAACTAGGGAAGGTTTTCAATGCAGGGATAATTTTAAGTTAAAATTATAGGAAAGAGAAAGGGGGAAAAAAGTATTACAGCTTTGGTTCTGATTTAAAATAACTGTTCCTGTCAGAGAGCCACTGAATGGGGCTTTACTTAGCTATGGCACTCTGCTTCCAAGTGTGTAATGATGTGGGATTTTTGTCATGCCAGCCCTTCTCTATTGAACTGCAGAATAATAAAGGTTGGATAGGATAACTAGAGGCCATCCAGACCTTCTTACATCATTTATCTGTTGGAGACTTAATCATACATCACCCGTTCAGCAACATACACCATGGACACAAACTGCAGAGAAGGGGGAGCTTGCCTTTGTTTCCTTCTTTAAATAGTTTTTCTCATTTTCAGAACAGCTCTTAGTAAAACTGAGATTAAATGTCCTAGGGTGACTCTCATGCTGCATGACACATTTACACCAGCAAAATAACTCTAGCAGGACTTTTGGAGACCAGTATATCCCAACCACTTCTAACAGTGGTGGTGGGATGGATTTAATGGATTTAATGGATTGGGTTAGAAGAGACTTTGAAGATCATCTAGTTCCAGCCCTCCTGCCATGGGCAGGGACACTTTCCACCAGCTTGCTCAAGGCCTCATCCAGCCTGGCCTTCAACATACCCAAGGAAGTGACTTCCACAGCCTCCCTGGGCAACCTGTTCCAGTGTCTCACCAACCTCATTGCAAAGAATTCCTTCCTAATACCCAGCCTGTATCTGCCTTCCTCCAGCTTCAATCCATTCCCTCTCATCCTATCACTACAAACCCTTATAAAAAGTCCTTTCCTGGCTTTCTTGTAGCCCTTTTTAGGTACTGGAAGGGTATTCTAAGGTCTCCCCAGAGCCTTCTCTTCTCCAGGCTGAACATCCCCAACTCTCTCTGCCCGGCTCCATAACGTAGGTTCTCCAGCCCTCTGATCATCTTTGTGGCCTTCCTCTGGGCCCACTCCAGCATCTCCATGTCCCTCTTATGCTGGACATGGTACTTCAGGTGGAGTCTCAGCAGAGCAGAGGGGCAGAATCCCCTTCCTGTCCTGCTGCTCTCACTCCTTTGGCTGCAGCGCAGCACACAGCTGCCTTCTGCACTGCCAGTGACCATTGCAGGCTCATGCTCAGTTTTTCATCAACTGACACCCCCAAGCCCTTCTCCTCCAGGCTGCTCTTGAGCCACTCCAGCCTTGTTCTTGGGATTGCTGTGACCCACTTATAGGCCCTTGAACTTAGCCTTGTAGAACTTCATAAAGCTGGCTTGGGCCCACCTCTCCAGCCTGTCTAAATCTCTCTGGATGACTTCCCTTCCCTCCAGCATGAAACAGCCTCATCTTCTCTTGAAATAGCCAAAATAGAGAAGATTCATTTCAGCTAATCACTGTGAGATAGATACATTAAGTAGGAGATTTTTGGTTGATTGGTTGTTTTCTCAGGGTTTGATTGGTTGGTTTGGGGTTTTTTGGGTTTTGTTTGTTTGGGGTTGGTTGGAGGTTTTTTTGGGGTTTTGTGTGTGGAATCTCTAAGCATTCAAAAGGATAAATTAATTGGGGTAAATATTTGGATTATTGGCTTCTGTTTTCAGCCAAGATGAAGATGTATTTTCCTTTGATGTCACTATTGACCTTCCCTTCATTTTGGTCAATACTAAGTTCTTGTCTCAATTAGTCTCAATGGATACCCAAAGGAAGATCAATATTTATTTATTAAAATGAGTGAGAATTAAGTATATGTGGGGAGCAAAGGATGAAATTCCTGGATTTTTGTATTCACAGATTATTTACTTCTCTTAAAAGCAACACCCCTCAGTGGAATGTGGAGCATCTTTAGCCTCACCAGGGATAGTAAAGCAGCTGAAATTTTCTGTGTTTTATCTATAAAAGTTACTGTTTGCTCTCTGCATGGTCTAAGAAATCTGGCCAGACTGCCTAGTGGGTAAGGAATTGGTTGGAAGATCAAATCCAAAGGGTAATGGTCAACAGCTCAATGTCCAGATGGAAATGGGTGACAAGTGGTGTCTCTCAGTGGTCCGTACTGAGAGCAGTGCTATTCAATACCTTCATCAGTAATATTGACAGTGAGGCTGAAGCACCGACAGCAAGTTTGCTGACAATGCCAAGCTGAGTGGTGTGGTTGATAAGAGTGAAGGGTGGGATGGGTACCATCCAGAGGGACCAGGACAGGCCAGAGTTGAGGGCTGAGGAGAAGCTCATGAGGTTCAACTATGTAAAGTGAAAGTTCTTGCACCTAAGCTGGGGCAACCCTTGCTATCAGTTCAGTCTAGGGGATGATGAGATTGAGAGCACTGAGACTGAATGGGGCACTTAGTGCCATGGTCCAGTTGGTTGGACAGGGCTGGGTGTTAGGTTGGACTGGATGATCTTCAAGGTCTCTTCCAACCTGGTTGGTTCTGTGATTCTAATGGACACTTGCAACCCAGAAGGCAAATTTTGGTCCTGGGCTGCATCAAAAGCATCATAGCCAGCAGATGGGAGAGAGGTGATTCTGCCCCTCCGCTCTGGTGAGACCTCACTGGAAGGGCTGCGTCCAACTCTGGGGCCCTCAACACATGAAAGACATGGACCTGATGGAGCAGATCCAGAGGAGGAACAGGTTGCCCAGGGAGGTTGTGGATGCTCCCTTCCTGGAGGTGTTCAAGGCCAGGCTAGATGAGGCCTTGAGCAACCTGTTCTAGTGGAAGGTGTCTCTGGCTGTATGGGGTTTGAACTAGATGATCTTTAAGGCCCCTTCCAACCCAAACCATTATTTGAATCTATGAATGAGTGCTGAAAGGAAGCTGATTGTGGAGAAGTTCACTAATGGAATTTATTCACCAAAATAGAAGGAAATGTCTAAAAATATTATTTTTCATTAACAGGCTGAGTTATTTGGTTAAATTATTTGTTGCCAAATAAATATGTTGCTTAATGATGCACAGAGCAATTAACCTGTCACACACTAATACACTAAATCCTTCCCAATCTCCATTTATGTTAAGCCTTTACTGTTAATTTGAAGAGATTAGATATTTAAATAATGCTTCCTGATAAACTTTTTACAAGCAATCTGCCTCAGAACCTCACTGATACCAGAGAAATTCATCTGATACTACTCTTGAAAGTACTGTATAAGGAATCTTTGGAGATGATGTAGTCCAACCCTCTCTTCAGAACATGGTCAGCTAGAGCAGGAGTTGCCCAGGACCATGTCCGGGATGTGTTTTGAGTACCTCTAAGGATGGACTGAGATTCCACAAGCTTGCAGTGGTGGTCAAAGACTTACTTTTCCCTTGTGTGCATGGAGATTTCCTTGAGCCTTGTCTTCTTGAGACTGATCATTGAAGTTCTTTACTGTGAGGGATGTGGAACACTGAAACATATTGCCCAGGGATGAGGTGAAGGCCCCATCCCTGGAGACATTTTAGGTCAGGCTTGATGGGGTTCTGAGCAACTTGATCTAGTTGGGAATGTCTCTGCTTACTGCAAGGAGTTGAACGCGATGACCTTTGGAGGTCACTTCCAACCCAATGCATTCTGTTTCCATGTTTCCCAGCTCTCTCAGCCTTCCTGTCTGCGTTGGACGCTTCAGGCATTTCAGCATCTTTGCAGCCTGTTTCTGGACTTGCCCCAGTATGTCCTTGTACCTCTCATATACTTCAAGGGTGTCTCAGCAGTGCTGAGTCAAGGGGGAGGGACAACTTAAAGGCCATCTAGCTCCAACCCCTCTGCCACAGGCAGGGACACCTTCCACTAGACCAGCTTGCTCAAGGCCCCATCCAGCCTGGCTTTCATCACTTCCATGCTTGGAACTTCCACAACTTCCCTGGCAGTACCCTTCTGAAGGCAGCCCAGGATCCTGTTGTTGCCCTTACTTCTCAATTTCTTTGGTTCTAAAATTTGTAATCAAAATGCAGAATAGCACAAAAATAATTATCTAAGGTGCACTGCCAGGCAGGGAGCCTCCTGGCGGTTTTAATGTGGAAACAGGTCTATCCAGAGTGGGTAGAATGCTTGCTTGTCATGTCTGCCACTGGCTACAGTTTAAATATGATATTTAAAAGAAATCAGACATGGCATTTTGATAAAGAGAAGTTGATAGGAGGAGGGGGAAAACCATTTGTGTAGCCTTGCTTTATCTTGCAGACAATATTTGAGACTCTTAGAAGCAGTGGTGATGCCTGCTTGCTAAAGAACACACCCCAGCCTGAATTTCAAATGACATTCCAGATAAAAATAATAACAAAACCTTCTGCTGTGATAAAGGTGCCTGTTCTTTAAACACAGATATCCTTTCTGAAAGCTGGGTGATAAAATGTCTGAGATAAGATTCTGTCATGCCTGTTTACCCAACTAACCAGTCAGGTTTAGTATTACAGCTTCTATGCAACACCATGAAGGCATTTTCAACCTAATGCAGATGGTGAGTGTGCTTTTGAAGCAAATCTCTGCTTCATCTCCACTTTTCCCAGATCCAAGTCACAGAATGATGCCAGAGCATGACTCTGATTCATTTCAGCTGAAACAAAACTGGAAAATACCCAGAGAGAATGCCCAATGCACTCTAGCCTTTGAAAATATCCAGTCCCTGGGACTAGAGCAGAGATCATCCAGTTTTAAGAAACAAAGACTATCACTGGGGCAGAGTCTGGTTGTCAGCTGTTGGGTAGATAGTCATAGAGTCATAGAATGGCTTGAATTAGAAGGTCATCTAGTTCCAACCCCCCTGCATTCAGCAGGGACATCTGCAACTACAGGAGGTTGCTTAGAGTCCCAAACAACCAGACCTGGACTGGTTCCAAGGATGGGGCTTACACCAGTTCTCTGGGCAACCTGGGCCAGTGTCTCATTACCCTCACAGTAGAAAGTTTCTTCCTTCTATCTAGTCTGAATCTCTCTCTTTTAATTTCAAACCATCACTCCCTGATCTGTCACAAGAGGACCTGCTAAAAAGTCTGTCCCCAACTTTCTAATAGTACAGAAAGCCTACAAAAAGGTGCCTCTTGGGTTGCCTTCTCTTCTGCAGGCTGAACAACCCCAACTCTCTCAGTCTGTCCTCACAGCAGAGGTGCTCCAGAAACAGTAGGAGATCTAAGTTGGGAAATACTGCATTACTCTAAATACTGTGTAAATAACAGCATTCACAGAACCAAATCATTAAAAGAGCAACAAGTAGCAAATTATCTCTTTTTAGACAATGCACTTTGCTTTCATTCCCTTAAGGAGCTACCACCTAACAGAGATATCCAACTAGGTTACAGAGACCTCACAACCCCAGGTAAGTATGTGTTGAGCGTGATACCTCTCTTTAGATGGCTGGGTTTGAATGGATCTGTTTAAATTCTCTTCAGACAGCAATTAGTCATAGACTGTCAACAAGTGAAAACAGGGCTGTCATTATTAACTCGCAGGGATGTGTTGCTGCTCGTAATCAGATGCAGAGATGATATCCCATTTTATAATTTCATAAAAATGCTCAACAAAATTACAGCCTTGTAATAACCTGATGGCAGTTTTGTCTTTGCTATTATCTTTGTTGGTAGTTAATATTGGCATAACATCTTCCTGTAAAAATTGTTGTCTTTCTAATCAAATGTCATCCGTGGAGGGGAGAAAATGTGTGCTGCTGAAGCGGCAGTGTGTGCTGGAAGTGTTTGAAGAGCCCTGGCCAGCAAGTTGAGAGAGGCTGTTCTGCTGCTCTGCCCTGGTGAGACCTCACCTGCAGTGTCCACCTCTGGGGTGCCCAGCACAAGAGAGACACAAACGTGCTGGAGTGAGTCCAGAGGAGAGTCACACAGATGATCAGAGGCCTAAAGTACCTCTCCTGTGAAGACAGGTTAAGAGAGTTGGGGCTCTTCAGCCCTGGAGAAGGCTCTAGGGAGACCTTACAGCTACATTTCAGTATCTGAAGGGGACCTACAGGACAGTTTAATAGGGCTTCTAGTGATATCACAAGGGGCAATGGTTTGAAACTGGAGCAGGGTAGACTTTGGTTGGGTATCAGCAGGAAGTTCTTCACAATGAGAGTTGTGAATACTGGAATCCCAGGGATATGGTTGAGGCCTTGTCCTGAAGACATTTGAGATCAGACTCAACGTGGCCCTGGGCAGCCCGCTCTAGTTGGAGGAGTCCCTGCTGAGGGCACAGGTGCTGAGATCCCTGCTGAGGGCACAGGTACAAGATAGTCTTTGAGGGTCTCTTCTAACCCAATGCAATGTGTGAATCTGAATCTGTGAATCTGAATATAAAATAACAAACCAAACCCACTCACTGAACCTCCTCTATTACTCGAAAGCTATTTCTGGGCAGCATCTGGCCACCTACACCACAGCCCTCCTTGGGCACTGAATTCTGCTGCAGAATCAGAACACATACAATGGGATTGCTTTTACCCAGGCTACTGCTGTCACAGGTACTGAATGTTCCCAAAGCGCTGTGACTTGCTAGCAGATGGTGTGAGTACAGCAAGGGAAAGTGGGATGAAAATTCTGGTCAATGGGCTGGGACACTGCTGAAGGATAGTACCAGGCCGGGATGTTTTAGAGGGGAGGGATCTGAGGACTGTCCAAAGGAATTCATCAGGTTTTTAGTCTTTTCTTCTGTGACTCTCAGATTTTGGAACAGTATTTACTGCTGTGCACTGTGCTACAATAGAATAGTATCATAGAATGCCTTAGGTTGAAAGGGACTTCAGAGATTATCTACTCCAACACCTCTGCCATGGGCAGGGGCACCTCCCACTAGAGCAGCTTGCTCAAGGCCTCATCCAGCCCAGTCTTCAACACCTGCAGGGAAGGGGCATCCACAACCTCCCTGGGCAACCTGTTCCAGTGTCTCACCACCTTCACTTCAATGAATTTTTTCCTAATCTGCAGTCTAAATCTGCCCTCCTCAAGCTTCAATCCATTCCCTCTCATTCTATCACTACAAGCCCTTGTAAAAAAATCCCTTCCCAGCTCTCTTTTACTCCCCTTTAAGGTACTGGAAGGCTGCTCTAAGGTATCCCTTAATCCTTCTTTCCTCCAGGCTGAATAACCCCAACTCTCACAGTCTAACCCAAATTCTGCAGCCTGGGTTGCTCTGAATTTGTGTTAGAAGGGGAAAAAAGCATAAACAGAAGAAAATCAGGAGAGGTTGTTCCAGATCTTCCCTGATTGCAGCAAACAGAAAACATGTAGTATTAAGGATAACCTTACAAGTTCTTTTAAAGTTATTTTCTTCCCATTTAAGTTATTTTGAGGTACACTGCAAGTGATGCATTTCCAGCAAGTCTGTGTGAGGTTGGCATTAGATGATGGTGAAAGAACAAGAGCCTAGTGAGGGCACCAAGCACAACGGTCCCACTAATAGTCCAGAAGAGCAAAGCAAAAGGTCAGAGAGAGAACAAAGCAACTTAGAAGGTGGAAAATACCCCTTAAATATGAGATGTGATTGCACCATCACATTTTCCCTCATTCTTGTATTCAGTATTTCTTCTGCAGCCTTCCTGGATGCCAGCAGTAGTGAGGCAGCAGAATCTGGCAGAGTTGGAACCAGATGACTTTTAAAGGTCCCTACCAACCTATGATTCTAAATTCTATGACTCTAAAATGGGCTGCAGTGGCAAAGCATAAAAGTGGTAACACCTCCAACTATTGATCATAGCCATCCCTGTTTAGTTCTCAGTACTGCTTTGCTGAAGCCATGGTCCTCAATGTCCAATGCACTGGTAAGAAGAGAAATGGGGGAAAAAATAGTCTGGCTAGAAGGCACCTGGATTAAATTTATTGGTGTGATTATATCTGATAATGACTTAGATTTGTGTAACCTGTGCCTGACTAAGAGAAGGTAATTATTATTCCAGCCAGGAAAAATAAATAAGTGTTCAGCAGTTATTTTCCAGACCCTCACACTGAAAGACCCATTGTATGGCCACCACAGAAAAATCTGAATAAATATTGTCCCATTCTGTTAAAAATGAAAGAGAATAATATGCTGTAAAATGTGGGAACAACAGGGCAT
Organism: Pogoniulus pusillus; assembly: GCF_015220805.1. Lineage (NCBI taxonomy): Eukaryota > Metazoa > Chordata > Aves > Piciformes > Lybiidae > Pogoniulus > Pogoniulus pusillus. Next base: position 28,197,068 of record NC_087265.1, on the reverse strand, counting down.
TGAGAGAAGGAGAGAAAGAGACAGCAGATGCTGTTTTCCAGACTAAATCTCCTCTGATGCACTCCAGGGACCTCATTTAATCAAGCATCATTCTCACACTTCATCACGTATATTATTCAGAAATGATGAAGAATTCTGGGAATAAATTAGTCATTTATTTCAGGATAAATGGCTTTGAAAATTTATTATTATTCAGGCTATTTTGAAAATTTGGGGGTTTTGCTTTATTTCTCCCAGAGGCTCCCAGCTCAGCTTAATCAGAAACTGCTACTTACAGAGTCCCAAAGATCAGGACCTTGCTCTCTCTCTCGAAAAGTCCTGTTTCTGGGATGTGCCTACTCCTGTCATTGCATTCTCTCTACTTCTGCTTATCAGATTTAAAATGCTTTTTTTCAAGGCATTCAGGAGACTATCCATAAAAATCCTCTGATTAAAAAACACCCAATTTTTTCCTCTGTCTGTGTGCATTAGCCTAAGAAGGACTCTCCACCCAAATCCTTTCTTTTTAATTTCATGTCTTGTTGACTGTGGCATTCCTTGTCCTCTTACATTATCCACTGCTGTTTACCTGTAGCTCTTGACTTGTCAATTTCCAAACAGTGCAGCACAACTTGACATTGTCCAGGTAAATAAATTCAACACTTTGCTGCAGAGCTTATACAAGCTGATATTTCTGCAGGAAAAGGAATCTGTCACATTTAATCACCCACAGTGGTGCCTCATCTCACATCTTGGGGGTACAACCATGAGCTGTTCACTAGACATCTGCTATAAAGGCTTAGAGTGTGGCTTTCATGGCTAGGTCACGCAGTCATTGAATCACAGAATGCCTAGGTTGGAAGGGACCTTAAAGATCATCCACTTCCACACCCCCCCCCGCCTTGGGTAGGGACACCTCCCACTTAGAGCAGCTTGCTCGAGGCCTCATCCAGCCTGGCCTTGAACATCTCCAGGGAGGGGGTAACCTCCCTGGGCAACCTGCCCCAGTGTCTCACCACCCTCACTATAAAAAAAATCTTTCTAGTCTAAATGTGCCCTCCTCAGGCTTCAATCCATTCCCTCTCATCCTATGTCTACAAGCCCTTGCAAAAAGTCCCTTCCCCGCTCTCCTGTAGCCCCCCTCAGGTCCTGGAAGGCTGCTGTAAGGGCTCCCTGGAGCCTTCTTTTCTCGAGGCTGAGCAGCCCAAACTCTCAACCTGTCCCCATAAAGTAGGTTCTCCAGCCCCCAGTCATCTTTGTGGCCTCCTCTGGACCTGCTTCAGCAGTTCAATGTCCTTGTGTTTGGAGCACTAGAACTGGCTGCAGTGCTCCAGGTGGGGTCCCACGATGTGGGGTGTCGCAAGGTTCAGTTAGCTAAATTCCAGGTCAGGCTAGCTAAATGACTAGATTTCACAGGAACACAGCTTCTTCTCTTGTAGTAGATTTTGCTCTTTATCTTTCCCTCAATACAGTATTTCTCACAGCTGGTTTCTTTATTCCTCTTGGGTTCGCACCATTTCTGATGGCTTAAACATTTGTTATTTCTGAACCCTGTCCACTCTAAACCACTCAATGTTTTGAATACTTAAGAAAGCATAAATCCTAGAAGTAGCAAACTAAATTCCTTATGAATGTTGAAGTAAACTGAACCTGGTATTAAATGCTAACATGGTGGAAGGATTTGTAACACCATTCCAGGGAATTATAGGATTTCACAAACACAATGTCCTGCTACTGTGTACAAAAGTACACAGCAAAATTTGAACTTTCATACCTACAGCCTCCTTGTGCTAGGCTGGAAATCAAACTATTCTTTTGTTTTTATTGCACTTCATCTGGTTGAATTTCCAGTCTGAATTGACAGAATACCCAGATTAATGTGGCCAGGCCTCTTGGTTCTTGCCCTTCTGGCTACATGCCTGTAGCTCTTTACAGCTTCCCAAGCTACCACTAGCTCTAATAAAGGAATTCTTGCTGTGAGGACAGTTCCCTCCCTGTCCTAGTCCTTTCCAGTCCTAGTCCTCAGTCCTAAGAATCTCAGCAGTGGGACTCCACATTTCCAAAGGGAAGTGGCTGTAGGGATGCAGTGGACAAAAAGGGACCTGAGAACAGGATTTGTAGCCACTAATCTTAGAATAATAGAATCATAGAATCAACCAGGTTGGAAGAGACCTCCAAGATCATCCAGTCCAACCTATTACCCTGCCCTATCCAATCAACTAGACCATGGCACTAAGTGCCCCATCCAGTCTTTTCTTGAAGACCCCCAGGGACAGTGCCTCCACCACCTCCCTGGGCAGCCCATTCCAATGCCAATCACTCTCTCTGTGAAGAACTTCTTCCTAATATCCAGCCTATACCTACCCTGGCACAACTTGAGACTGTGTCCCCTTGTTCTATTGCTGGTTACCTGGGAGAAGAGGCCATCCCCAACCTGGCTACAATGCCCTTTCAGGTAGTTGTAGACAGTAATAAGATCACCCCTGAGCCTCCTCTTCTCCAGGCTAAACAGGCCCAGCTCCTTCAACCTCTCCTCATAGGATTTGTGCTCCAGGCCCCTCACCAGCTTCGTTGCCCTTCTCTGGACATGTTCCAGCACCTCAACATCCTTCTTGAACTGAGGAGACATGAACTGCTTGATCAGCCAAGGCTGAGGATTGCTTATCTGGAGTTTGTCCACTAGAATTTATAATGGAGTATGATAGATGAGACAAACCCATAACAGATTAATTTGGAGTCAGAACACACTGAGACTGTCAGAACATCAGCATTCTGTGCATTCTGATTTTCTCTTCTATTTGGATTTCTGAGAATCTTTTGATCAGATCCAAAGAAAACTTTGCTGACAAAGTTTGTATTTGGGAGTTGTGAGAAAACAAAGTGGGCACATTTGCATGGCTTAGGAAGTTTGGAGATGACACCAAACTCTGTGGCTGTGTTGGTCTGCTAGAGGGTAGGGAAGCTTTACAGCAGGATATGAACAGGTGAGACCCATAGGCCAAAGTTAATTGTATGAAGTTCAACAAGGCCAAGTGCCAGGTCCTGCTCCTGGGCCACAGTAACCCCAGGGTAAGATACAGACTTGGGGATGTGCAATTGGAAAGATGTGACTTGGAGAGGGGTATTGGACAACAGTCGACTGAACATGAGTCAGCAGTGTGCCCAGGTGGCCAAGAAGGCCAATGGCATCCTGGCTTGTGTTAGATACACTGTGGCCGGCTGGGACAGGGAGGTGATCATCTTCCTGTACTCAGCACTGGTGAGGCCACACCCTGAGTGTTGTGTTCAGTTCTGGGCTCCTCACTACAGGAAGGACATTGAGGGGCTGCAGCATGTCCAGAGAAGGGCAACAAGGCTGGAGAAGGGCCTGGAGCACATGGCCTTAAATGAGCATCTGAAGGAGCTGGAATTGTTCATTCTGGAGACAAAGAGGCAAAGGAGAGACCTCCTTGATCTGTACAACTCCCTGAAGGCCTCTTCTCCTTGGTGGCCAGTGACAGGAACAGAGGAAATGGTTCTAAGCTGCACCAGGGGAGGTTCAGGCTGGATATTAGGAAATATTTCTTCACTGAAAGGGTTTTCAAACACTGGAATGTTCTGCCCAGGGCAGTGGTGGAGTTACCATGCCTAGAAGTGTCCAAGCAGCATGTGGACATGACACTTAGGTACATGCTTTTGTGTTGACCCTTCAGTGCTGGGTTGAGGGTTGGACTGGACAATCTTTGAGGTTTCTTCCAACCAGATATATTCTGTGATTCTCTGATTCTGTTCTCAGTGTGCACAGCTCCTCTTACTTACCACTGCCCACTCAAACAGACCATCTCCTCGTCTATTTAAAATCCTGGATGGTGTTTTTGTGAGCATTCCAAAGCACCATTCCCAAATGTATCCTGCTGAGTCTAATTATCAAATGTAAGAATTATTAGCACTGCGTACACCTAATGCTCTTTCACTTAACAGATGGCTTATAAATATCTAGGACAACTTACTAGCCCTGCAATGATTCATCTCTCAGCTCTCTGAACACATGGCTACCTCGCAGCGCTTGTGCTGAGGCTATGAGCTGGGTTAATAGCTCATTTTTAAAAGGTTTTCTGTTCTTTAAGCAGCATATGCCACCAGCAGATTTTTAATAAGGGATGAAAACCACAAATGTAAACCTGTACTTTGAGCTTCCAGTGGCCAGTCATTCTTGCTTTTCGTGTTGCCCCCTCAATTTTTCTGTTTGACTTCAGCTGTGTTGCTTGTTGGAGCAGTATCATTCATCTGATGAAGAGTCATATCCCATCATCAGTCTAGAATACCTGTCAGAATTTCCAACCCATGAATCCATTTGTGCCTGGCATTCCCACGCTCATCTTTGTGTTTGCACGCTGTGAGTAGTTTGCTTCCTGCTTTCTTCCTTTCTTTTTCTTGCTTTCTACCTCATTTTCTTTAGTTCTCTCACTTTCTGTTCATAGAATCATAGAATTTTTGGTTGGAAAAGATCTTTTAGATAATTTACTCCAACAATTCTTTACCAAATCTGGTACTAAACCACAACCCTCAGCACCACATCTCTGCCTCTTCGAAACACCTCCAGGGATGAACACTTCCCTGGGGACACTGTTCCAGTGTTGGAGAACCTTTTCAATGACAAAAAAAAACCCCCAAAAAAATCCTAATGTCCAACCTAAACCTCCACTGGTACAACCTGAGTTCATTTCTTCTCATACTATCATTCATTACTAGGCAGAGCTTCCCACCTAGCTCAGACTTTCCTACAGGGATTTGCAGAGAGCAAGAGCATCTACCCTCAGCCTCCTTTTTTCCAGTCTGAACAGCCCCAGTTCTCACAGTCAAGATGACTTGTGCTCTAGAACCTCCTCTAGCCTTGCTGCCTTCCTACTCTTTCCTTCTCTCCTCCAATCCTTTTCATGAATAGTAGAAAAACCTTGGCTTGCCATACCTTACTCAGTCCTGATTTTGGACAGATTGGAGAGCTGGGCACAGAGGAACCAAATGAGGTTCAACAAGGACAAGTGCAGAGTCCTGCACCCGAGGAGGAATAATAAACTGCACCAGTATAGACTGGGAGGTGATCTGCTGGAAAGCAGCTTTGTGGAGAGGCACCTCGGAGTGCTGGTGGATGACAAGTTATCCATGGCACAGCGATGTGCTCTTGTGGCCAAGAAGGCCAATGGGATCCTGGGGTGTATTAAGAAGAGTGACTCCAGCAGATCAAGGCAGGTTCCCATCTCCCTCTACTCTGCCCTGGTGAGACCTCATTTTGAGTTCTGTGTTCAGTTTTGGGCTCCCCAGTTTAAGAGGGACAGGGATCTGCTGGAGTGGGTCCAGCGGAAGGCTACAAGGATGATGAGGGCACTGGAGCACTGCCTGATGAGGAGAGGCTGAGGGTCCTGGGGCGTTTTAGTCTGGAGAAGAGAAGACTGAGAGGGGATTTAATAAATGTTTATAAACATCTGAGGGCTGGGGGTCAGGAGGGGGACAGGCTCTGCTCACTTGCTCCCTGTGATAGGACAAGGAGCAATGGGTGTAAGTTACAGCACAAGAGGTTCCACCTCAAAGCAAGGGGGAACTTCTTTATTCTAAGGGTCACAGATCACTGGAACAGGCTCCCCAGAGAAGCTGTGGAGTCTCCTTCTCTGGAGACTTTCAAGACCTATCTGGATGCATTCCTCTGTTACCTGAGCTAGATTGTATGGGTTCTGCTCAGGGCAGGGGGTTTGGACTTGATGATCTCTTTGGGTCCCTTCCAACCCCTGACATCCTGTGAGCCTGTGATCCTATGATTTCCGTACCTCTTCATTTCTCCTTAGTGAATTTTAGTTTCTGTGGGTTGCTCCGTAACAGCCCCTTTATCCTGGAGCGTGTGCATGTACGAAGTTTTACAATCCATAGTGTATTGATACATTGTTTCAAGTAGTTCTGGCCACAAATGAAACAATGATATGTTTCACACAAAGAAAGGCACAGCCCCATCAGAGTTTCTGAAAAGTGGAAGTATTCACAGTCATCAGCGTCATTTTTCTTCCCATGTGCTGGAAAAAAGGAGATGATCAGCCAGGAGAAGCTAGGAGAAATACCTCTTGTATTGTAGCAACATTTTCCATGGAATTTAAGCGCATACCAGTCTCATCAGGTACAAAGCGATGATGAGATGGGTTCATCGAGTCATTTAGAAACTCAGCTGAAATCTATTCTAAGAGGACTGAACAAAACCACTGCAGAAACAACCAAACTAGCTGTGGCTGCAAACAGAATCCCAGAATTCCAGCACGGTGGTGTTTGGAAGGGACCTCTGGAGATCATCTCATCACACAGAATGTTAGGGACTGGACAGGATCTGAAAAGATTGTCCAGTCCAACCACCCTCTCACAGCAGGATCACCTAGGGTAGGTCACACGGGAACACATCTGGGCAGGTCTTGAATGTCTCCAAAGAAGAAGACTCCCCAACCTAGTCCAAGCCCCAAGCTAAAGCAAGGTCACCCACAGCAGTTTGCTCAGGATCACAATGTTCAGCAGGGCTTAGAATCTCTTCAGAGGAGACTCCACAGCCTCTTCAGGCAGCCTGGTCTACTACTACTCACTGGAAGGAAGATTTTACCTACGTTTAGGAAAACTTCAGGAATCAGGACTCAGATTTTCTTGCATAATTATTATTCAAGAATTTACACATCAAACACAAGCTTACAACCAAAGTGTTAACAGGAGAAAAAGAGAAGCTAAACAGTTCATGGAAGGACAGTTGAGCAAGGCAGTGAGTAACAAAGTCAAGAACTAGGTCACGCTTTCATTGCCTGAAATGTTTGTGAAGCTCCACACTGCTGGCTTGATGGCTGCTTTGTCGTTAAACATCAGTCCTAAGTGGCTGCTTTTATGTAACACTTTCTGTTCTGCAGTGATCCTGTGCTATTGGAACAATCAGGGAAAGCAAATTTGTACTTCACAGTACTTGATACTGGGCAGAAAATAAAACGCTGAAGGAGTTTCTGCTAACTGGTGCTAGATATACGTGGGCTCTGATAATTAGCAACATTTAACAGTGCTGGGCAACTAGAAATAGAAGCAAAGGAAGCATATGGAGGTTCATCTTCAGCTAGTGTAAACTTGCATAGTTTAACAGGAATTAACAGAACTGCCCAAATTTACAGTGTCCAGAGGTCTGGCTACCTAGCTATGATCTCATGCCTTGCTGCCTATGCCAAAATAGAATCCAAGATGTTGGCAGTAAGCTCCAGAAATGCTTGGTAAGTCTTGATGTAATTTTGTTTTTCAGTTTGACTCAGAAGTTGCTAGAATGTTGTTCCTTCCTCCTTCTCACAATGATCATGTAAGATGATAGAATCATAGATTCATAGAATGGCTTAGGCTGGAATGGACTACAGAGATCATCTACTCCAACTCCCCCTGCCATGGACAGGGACACCTCTCAACTGGACTTGGTTGCTCAAGGCCTCCTTCAACCTAGCCTTGAACACCGTCAGAAAGAGGGCATCCACAGCCTCTCCCTGGGCAGCCTATTCCAGAGTGTCATCACCCTTGTACTGAAGAGCTTCTTCCTAAGATCCAGTCTAAACCTGCTCTCCTTCAGATTATAACCGTTCCCCCTTGTCCTGTCTCTAGACACCCTTAGGAAAAGTCCCTTTCCAGCCTTTCTGCATGATCCTTTCAGGTATTAGAGGGCAGCTGTAAAGTCCCCCCCGAGTCTTCTCTAGGCTGAACAACCCCAGCTCCCTAAGTCTATCCTCATAGCAGAGGTGCTTCAGCCTTTGGATTATCTTTGTGTCCCTCCTCTGGACTCACACCAACAGCTCTGTGTCCTTCTTATGCTGCGGGCACCAGAACTGGATGCAGTATTTGAGGTGGGGTCTCATCAGAGCAGAGGCAAGGGGCAGAATCCCCTCCCTTGACCTGCTGGCCACACTCCTCTTGATGCAGCCCAGAACATGGTTGCCTTCTGGGCTGCTGGAAAAGAGATTTTACTGTGCCTCTTTCTTTGGAAGGAACATGCATCATCCACAGAGCAAGGAAGAGTAAATACATCTTGGAAGGAACTTGCCCAGTATCCCTTGATCTATGCAATAACTCAAGCGCAGAGAAAAGAATCACTGATGTGGCTCTTGGCATAAGAATGTCAAAAAGCTCTCAGAGTTTGACCCATAAGCTTTGCATGTGGCTCTGTAGGGTCCCTGTCACAGCGAGGGGCACATCACAGTGGTCACAGTGATGTTGCTTTACACACTTCCATTTCTACAGCTGTCCTATTTCCCCGTTGTCCTGTATGAAGTATTGCACCTTACAGCTTCGTTCCTGCTCTTTCACTAAGGTAAAAATCTGTTTTCACTTAAGATAGACTAATACTCTGCATTTTCTATTTTCCTTCCAAAACCTACACATGCAATTCCATGTTTTTCTTGGAAATTTCCCTTGCTAAGCTAAATTTTCTCTTTTAGCATATTAAATGCCTATTGTGAATCACAGAATGGTGGGGATTGGAAAGGACTTCTGGAGATCATCGAGTCCACCCTCCCCACCAGAGCAGGTTCCTTATTGCAAGAACAGCAGCCAACAAGTAAGGCCATTTTTTTTGCTTAGCTGTAGAGATAAAACCATTTTTGTGCTTAGCTGTAGAGATAAAAGAAAGAAGTAAAGCAAGTGAGGCAGACACGTTTGTAATAGTGCTTTGCTCACATGTGCTGTAGATCTCTGTTATTACAGCAACTTCTGATGTTTCTCTGGAGAGATCAATTATTTGCTCTACTTTCCTATGGTAATGGTGTGTCAAAGTAATTGATGACCTCCAGGCACAAAATGGCAGGGAAGTGTGATAATGCACTCTAAGTTGTCAGAGGCTGCTGAGTGATACTGGGAGTATTATCCACATTTTGCTGGTAATCCCAGCTCCCTTCTGAGTTACCAATGCTCAGGGGAATCTCCAGCTTCAGCAGTCACAGATCTCTGGCTCAGGTCGAGAGTGATTTACCAATCAGGTCTACGCTTTTGGAAGATAAAGAGAAAGATCATTAGCTCATGACTCAGCTGTGTGGTGTCCTGGACTCACTTGAGGGCAGGCATCCCATCCAGAAGGATCTTGACAGGTTTGAGAAGTAAACCAGTGCCAACTGTATAAGGTACAAGTCCAGGTGCAAGGTCCTGCATCTGGGTTGGGCCAACCCTATGCACAAATCCAGGCTGGGTGCAGAGTGGATTGAGAACAGCCCTGAAGAAAAAGCCTTGGGCGCACTGATTGATGAGAAGCTCAACATGAGCCAGCAGTGCCCTCATGCAGCCCACAAGGCAGCTGTGTGCTGGGCTGCATCAAGAGGAGTGTAGCCAGCAAGGTAAAAGCGGGGACTCTGCCCCTTTGCTCTGCTGAGACCCCACTTCAAATACTGTGTCCAGTTCTGGTGTCCCCAATAGAAGGAAGACAAATAACCTTTGGAGTGAGATCAGAGGACCACCAAGATGTTGAAGCACCTCTGCTACAAGGACAGGCTGAGGGAGCTGAGGTTCAGTATGAAGACTCTGGGGGAACTGTTGGCTGCTGTCCAATACCTGAAAGGTATAGGAAGGCTGGAGAGGGACTTTTCCTAAGGGTGTCTGGAGAGACGGGACAAAGGAGAATGGTTTTAGGCTGAGCATTTTAGGATCTTAAGAAGTTCTTCAGTCTGAGGGTGGTGAGACTTTGGAACGGGTTGCCAGGAAAGCTGTGGATGTCCCCTGCCTGGAGGTGTTTCAGGGCAGCTTGGATGAGGCCTCAGGCAACCTGGTCTAGTTGGGAGAGGTCTCTGCCCATGGCAGGGGATTGGACTAGATTATTTCTGAAGTCCCTTCCAGCCCAAGGCATTCTATGATTCTATGATTCTTAGCTGGTGTAAATTGTTGTAAATCTGCTGATTCCTACAAACCTGTTCTACCTGGCATGAGCCAAAACATCCTCTTAAAGGCAAGCTGTGATTGAGTAGTAAAGAGCTGATTTAGTTGGTGAAAAATCTGAATTTAAGCATTCAAAATCTGATGAAATCTTACATCTGGATGCAGCCCATCTCCTTCAGGCCTCTATCATTCCAGTTTCACCCCTTATTTGCATTCAGCAACATGTTTATTGCAGGAATATTCAGATGACAAGTGTTTTGGAGACAGTCTCATTATAATCTTGTTTGGCTTGAAGTTGTTGTTGCTTTTCTCAGCTCCAAGTTGTTTATTGCTCTTAAGTTAGCAGATTTTTGTTTGTACATTTTTATTTTACTGAAAGTGCCATGTGTTGGATTTTGGCCAGGTTAGTGACATTCAGAAGTGTTTTCAGTTGATTGTTCATCATTCTGCATTATGCTTCTAAAATCTTTGGTCTGTGTCCTGGGCTACATCCAAAGCCGTGAGAGCAGCAGGACAGGAAAAGGATTCTGCCCCTTTGCTTTGCTCTGCTGAGAGCACTGTGCCCCCAGTATAAAAGGGACATGGAATTACTGGAGCAGATCCAGAGGCCATGAAGATGATCAGAGGCTAATGAGGACAGGCTGAGAGAGCTGAGGATGTTCAGCCTGGAGAAAAGAGGGCTCCAGGGAGACCTTAGAGCAGTCTTCCAGTACTTGAAGGGGTCTACAGAAGAACTGTGTAGGGACTTTTTACAAAGGCTTATACTGCTAGGATGAGAGGGAATGGATTGAAGCTCGAGGAGGGCACATTTAGAGTGGAGATTAGGAAGAAATCCTTTCCAATAAGAGTGGTGAAACACTGGGACAGATTGCCCATGGAGGTTGTGGATGCCCTCTCTCTGGAGATGTTGAAGGCCAGGCTGGATGAGGCCTTGAGCAAGCTGCTGTAGCGGGAGGTGTCCCTGCTTATGGCAGAGGAGCTGGAAGTAGATGGTCTTTAAGGTCCTTTCCAACCCAAACCATTCTATGAGTCTATGAATGAACTCTTAGCAGATGCAGACACATCTTCACAAAATGTTACAGCACACTTAGCATTCTTTGGTGATCACAGTGATGGAGCAAAATCAGTTTCAACAGCCACCTTTTCCATCACTGTATATATGTTCTTTGTGTGATTTATTACTGGCACTAATATTTACGTATTTATGCTTTTTATAACTGCGGTGCTTAGGAACTTTTGTCAAAAAGAGTTTTTTTGGCAGCTCTCCCAGACATTGCCAAGAAAAAAATGACTGCAATTATTCATGTAAGTTTTCACAACTTCTTAGCATAACTTCTTTCTATTTACTGCATCATATCAGAACATTTCCTTCAAACTGGCCACAAAATGTCAGTGATTTTAAAAGAAATTTATGCAATAATTACAAAGTCTTATGATTTTCAAACCAAGAAAGAATCACAGAATCCCACTATGGGAAAGGTTGGAAGAGTCCTGTCTGATGACCTAGTCCAGCCCTCCCTCCAAAGCAGGGTCACCCACAGCAGGTTGCCCAGGATTGCAGTGTCCAGTGAATCTGAAATCTCTTCAGAGAAGGAGACTCCACAGCTTCTCTGGGCAGTCTGCTCCAGGGCTCCAGCACCCTCATGGTGAGGAAGGTTTTCCTCATGTCCAAAATAAAAGAAGTGAAAAAAGGGTTTTTTTCTCTTTTAATTGCTGGCTTAAAAGAAAACAGACAATAGACAGTTTGGCATCCACCTTTGAGGAATTTCACTAAGTTGTATCTTATCAAACAACATCTCTTGTTCCCAGAAAACATTTTTTCTTTTTCATATATGAAAATCAGGCTATGGAATATTACCTCACTAACAACTCACAAGTGAAAGAAGCGTGATTTAGGTTAGATGTCAGGAAGAAATTCTTCCCCATGAGGGCAGTGAGGCACAGGAAGAGGTTGCCCAGGGAAGGTTTCAAGCCTGGTAGTATTGAAAGCCAGGCTGGATGGGGCCTTGAGCAACCTGGTCTAGGAAGAGGTGTCCCATGGCAGTGGGAGCGAAACTAGATTATTTTTAAGGTCCCTTCCAACCTACCTCATTCTGTGATTGTGTGCTATAACTCTCTTTATATTCCTGAGAGTACCTGTCTTTTATCATCAGCAAGAAAGCTAAAGCTTGTCACATTTCTGTACAGTTCTGCTCTCAAAGATGATAATGGATAAAGACCAACTTTAGCTCAGCTTCTTCAGAAACTTTTCCTCGCCAGAAAGATAGACAGGAGAAAATTCGGCAACAATTAACAGCTGTCTCATAATTCACAGCTCTTATTATTTGCCAATCCCCAGACAAATTTTAACTAATTAGTTGTGTCTGTTTGTTTGTCCTTAGCATACATGCTTGACACCCTATTTAATTGCTGCATTTGCCCAGGACTCCACATGGTACTTCTGGAAGTTTTCTGTTCTGAAAGCACCTGCCTGCTTCATCCTCATCACATCAGTAACACAAGGGCTAAAAATGATGCTGAAAGCCCCTACATCCTTCCTCTGTTACTCTGTCAGTCTCCATATGTGTCATTCCCAAGTGGGAGTTGCACTCCTGTTCCCAAAGATCTTGTTCTCTTGTATGCCACAAGATAGGGAGACAGTAATTAAAATCTGTGACAAGGAAAATCAAACCATCAATGAAATGCATTTCCAAATCCATGCAGAATACATGATGCTGCTTCCAGATAAATGAAAAATTAAAAGGATCACTGATAATCTGTGTCTAAACCATATTCCCCTAGGCAGTGCCAGCTTCTCATCCCTGTTTGAGGGAGCAAAGCTTTCAGTCTGTGGGTGTCAGCATGGCCCTCAGGCACAAGCATGGAGCAAACCTCCTCACTGTTCTGCCTGCCTTCTGATCTTGGCAAGGCCAGAGCCAGACAGCAGCACAGTCTGTCTGAGGTGGATATTTCTGCAGTACTTTCCCTCCAGCTGCTGTCTCTGGGTGAGCACAGGTACAGCCAGATCAGATTTAGCTCCCTCCTCTTGCTTCCTGATCTTCAGAGGTAAAATCACATCTGCTTGAAATTAACTGGGAGGACAGCCACTCGCTGTCATGCTTCATACAGTACATAACAAGCCTAGATCTCTTGTCAGGAAAATGAAATTAACTCACTGTGTCTGGATGACCTTCAGGAAGATGAATAACTGTTTTGTAAGCTTCTCATGACATACCTAATACTGAATAATAGTGCATATTTCATAAAAAAAACCCAACCAACCCACCAAGTCTCTGCAGTTATCTTCCCATTTAGCTCCAAAATCTGCTTAGCATTTTCATAGATTCATAGAATGGTTTAGGTTGGAAGGGACCTTAAAGACTATCCAGTTCCAACCCTCCTGCCATGGGCAGGGACACCTCCCACTAGAGCAGCTTGCTCAAGGCCTCATCCAACCTGGCCTTCAACACCTACAGAGAGGGAGCACCCACAACCTCCCTGGGCAACCTCTTCCAGTGTCTCAACACCCTCACTATAGAAGAATTCTCCCTAATCTCCAGTCTAAATATGCCCTCCTCAAGCTTCAACTCTTCACTTTTCATCCTAGCCCTACAATCCCTGTAAAAAGTACCTACACAGCTCTACTGCAGTCCCCCCTCAGGTACTGGAAGGCTGCTCTAAGGTCTCCGTGGAGCCTGTTTTTATCCGGGCTGAACATCCCCAGCTCTCTCAGCTTGTCCCCTTTAGGGAGGTTCTGCAGCCCTCTGATCATTTCCATGGCCTCCTCTGCACCTGCTCCAGCAGTTCCATGTCCCTCTTACATTGGGGGCACCAGAATTGGATGCAATGCTCCAGGTGGGGTCTCAGCAGAGCAAAGCAGAGGGGCAGAATCCCTTTCCTGTCCTGATGCTCACACTGCTTTGGATGCAGCCCAGCACACAGCTGCCCAAGTGGCACAGTCTGTCCAAGACTCTCTGGGTGAATCCCTTCCCTCCAGTGCACAAGCACTGCTTTGTGTTAACTGTGGAATCTGGATCATTTGAAGCACATGTGCCTGCCTGTTCCCCTGACTTTCTGTTTCAATGCTGGAACTCACATTTGTTGGACAACTGGTGAAGTTTTGAATTCTCCTGGACCGAAAGTAAGATTGGTGCTCACAGTGGTGGAACTGAGTGGAATGTAATGTCCACAGTTCACTATTATACAGCAGATATATGTCTGAGAGTGTGGTTTGAAGGCAAGCATGGCGCAGGTTTGGTTTTTTTAAGTAAGAATGTTTTATCATCACTAGCACCTGTTTCCAAGAACTGTTACACTGCTCCAGATAGTAATACTAAAATTAGATGGATCAGACCTGACAGAGAACTGCAGTACAGGGAGTGCTACATTAATTTCAACTACTCCTTTGCTGTCTTGTCTACGTCACAAAGAAGCAAAACAGAAAACACCCTCACCCCTCCCCAAACGTTTTAAAGGAGGAGGGGGGAAGCAGAAAGCCAGAGAACAATGAAACAATAAAAATTCAGTACTAACAGAATCCATCAACTTGAAATTAATGAAAAGATTCAGAATTCAGAAAGCCATTGCCTGCCATTTACAGAGAAAGAAAGAGAGGAATCAATATTTATTTCTTGGAGACTGCCAACCCCAGCATGTGGTTTTGATATTTCCCACAAGCCAGAAAAGCTTTTCACAACAAACCTTTCGCTTGGCCACCATTAGAGAAGATCTGTGCATTAGCTGAAGCATCACCTGATAACTCCACTCTAGTCTAATGTTTTCTTTTGGGGATCTTTATGTTATTTTTATTGGCATTACCAGTAAAACATTTTGCCTGGCTCTTGCTGCTGTAACCCAAATGAATGCAAATCCTGCACCACCCAGGTGAAAAACTGCACCTGAAGAGTGCTGCAGCAAAGTGGTGATGACTGGGGCCATGGGTGGCAGGAGATGCTTTATCCAAATTCAATGCCTGAGGCACTTGCTGACCAAAGCACTTTCTGGTGAGACCTTTCTATAGTTCTCTGATCTCAACACTGACCTGCAGCCCCCAGGGACACATCTGTGGATCACAGGGGCACGACTGGGGATGACTCCTAGTTGTTATTGAATGTTGACACACCTGGGACCTCTCTAATAGCAGGTTGTTTGCTCAGCTCCAGAGTGGAACAAAAGAGATTGATCTGAAAATGAAACATATCCTGAACTGGTACTATACCTGCCTTAGACAAAAACTGTGTTTCTTTGCCCCCTGCTTTCAATGGATCATAGGACCTGAGTGCTTTGATAACAGCCACACACCCACCACCATGAGGGGGATGCTCCTCAAGAAAGGGGGAAAATGACAGACTCTCTTCACAGGAGGAAAAATAACTGACCTCTCTTGAGGTGGGTAGGAACAGATACACTGCTGTAAACCATGCTAGAAATAAACTCTTCCCTATTCTCACTAAACTCTACCCTATTAGCACTAAAAATTCTTCTCCACCTTCCCAGACTAAACTTTACCAAGATCTACAAGGTCTTGGGGGTGATTTTCAGAGAGCGAGGCTCTTGCAGCCTCTCCAGCAGGTCTGGACCCCACTAATCATTTTGTCACTCTCTTGTCCTTCCTAAGGGGAGGTTGTAAATTGGGCTACTGAAGCACACAGCACATTTCAGTATCTAGTAGTAGGGCAAATCTTCTCCCTGCCCTCCTCCTCAGCTTCAAGCATCCTGGTTTTATGCACTATTGTTTCATTGGGTTTGTGCCTCCCAGGGTGCTTTGGGCACTCTAGAGCAGCCTTTGATTCATGGAGGATTTTTTGCATCACTGAAGGCTTGAAGGATCAGCTGTGAGTTATTTTATCTTTTCTCCAGGGAGCTAGGACTGCTCTGGGTTGGAATGGCAATATACTGCTATTTAAAGTCTGGGAACTGTCTTCCAGTTCTTATCACCACAGGCTGTGCCAGGTCACAGCAGATGAATTAGTGGAATATAAATAAATATACGTATAACATGCATACATACATATGTGAGATATATATATATATATATATATATATATATATATATATAATCTCATACATTGTATATATATTGGCTGAAAAAATACTCAGGTCAACCAGAAAAAAAATTCCCTTTTCTGTCAGAAAAGCAAACAAACAGGGAAAAATCCAGGTAGTCATCTTGTGACACAAAGTTTGACACCTCTGTTAGAGTGTTTTCATTTCAGGGAGAGAAACATTCACAGAGTTTTGTTACAGCTTTCCCAAAATTGTCATTTTTGCTTCAGCAGGAAGCATTCAGTGTGTGCTACAATTAAGAAAGAATTCCAACTGCCTCAAGGTGGTATTATTAATGAACAAATGCCTACTTGTGGAAAAATTCATTCCTCCTTTCTGGTAAAATATTTTGCCATTGAAATGGGCTGCCCAGGGAGGTGGTAGAGGCACCGTCCCTGGAGGTGTTCAAGAGAAGACTGGCTGAGGCACTTAGTGCCATGGTCTAGTTGACTGGATAGGGCTGAGTGCTAGGTTGGACTGGATGATCTTGGAGGTTTCTTCCAACCTGGTTGATTCTATGATTCTATGATTTGCGCTGAAAAAAATGACTATGCTAGGATATGATTTATTCTGTACCTCAATCACAGGCACCTAGCCACATTCAGAACATGTGAGTAACACTGAAACTAAGACTTTGCACAGAGCATTCAAAAATGAACCTATAAAAAGTGGTTAGATTTGTGTGAATTAAATGCTCAGCATCATCACTAGAACTTAGCACCCCTCTTACTACCTGAAGTTCAATTTCAGTTAGAGAGACATAAAAATAAATCCCTTAATTGGGATTTTTCAGACCTAGTCTGAAAAAATAATAATTGACATTTTGAGATTAAAACGAGTCTGAGAAAATAATAATTGACATTTTGAGATTCAAATGAGGTGCCAGAAAGATGCTCCTGAGCTAAATGAAATGAAAGTAGCAAAAATTATTGAATATTTTACTGCAGAAACAGAAGAGAAAGTAGAATCACCTGAAGGAAAAATGTGACATACCCTTAGAGGGCTGAACATCCAACCATCCATGGATCTATGTGAAACTGGATCTATTATTCTCAGATTCATGAACAGATTCATGGTGGGGGTGACCTGAAGGAGTCTGATACCTTCCCCTTCCTTATCCTTCCCTTTCCTTCTGTCTTTTTGTGAAACAAATGCCTTAAGGTCTGGAAATCTGCCCCTCATAGGTCTCTGCCAATCTGGCCCTCAAAACTTGAGAGGTCCAATGTCATGATGAAAAACTCTTGGTTGTTACCTGATGGAAGTTCACATCAATCTTTCAACCCCAAATACTGAGTTCATGCTGTCATTTGCCTTGCTAGAAATACTAGTTTAATTTCCTGATACCATATATTGATTATGTGCAGAGCTGATTATGTGCATGCTCAGTTCCCAGCCTTAGGATTCTCTGTGGGACTACCAGTTAGAGGGAAGAAAAATGAACAGCAGTTTGGTAGGAAATCCACCCACGTTCAACAGTTTTGTTCACAGATCCCTAAAGAAAAATGCTCTGGGAAATGCTCCCTGATTGTCTCTGATCAAAATGCATCTGCTGGCAGCTGATCTTCAAATGCTTTGTGCAACAGACACAGGTTGATTGTTGGTTTTGTGCTACTTCCTACGGGCAGCAGCTACAGGACTCACAGCACTGTCTGTTCTCTGATCAAAAGACACAAAGAATCACCACCTGCACTATCTGGGGAGGCAGAACCAGCTGAAAGGAAAGCCCAACCAAAACTGCGTGAAGAGTTTGCCAACTGTAGAATGATGGTCTTCAGAAGATCACAGGTAATCCTTCTACATCCACATCACTAAAATATGCAGGTGGAGGAAGCTTCCTCTTTCTTGCACATGTAGCAACTGAGATCTTCCATTGCTGGAAAGTTTAATCCTCAGATTTCTATTCTGAAGGACCGTACCATTACATGAGTATATTGTGCACATCATAAATGGTGGAGTTTATCTCCAGTCTTTTTGCAGTTTATAAGATCCTGACTATAGATGGGAAAATCACAGAATGATACAATGGTTTAGGTTGGTAGGGACCTTCAGGATCTAGTTCCAACCCCTCTGCCATGGGGGGATCACATCCTACCCAACCAGGGTGCTCAAGACCCCATCCAGCTTTCAACACTTCCAGGCTTGGAGCCTCCACAGCTTCTCTGGGCAACCTCTTCCTGTGCCTCACCACCTTCATGGGCATGAATTTTTTCCTAATGTCTCATCTAAATTGAGCTTCTTCCATTTTGAAGCCATTACCCCTTGTGCTGTCACTCCATGCTGTGTGGAGTGACAGAACAGGGGGTAATGGCTTCTCCAGCTCTCCTGTAGGCCACCTCCAAATAGTGGAAGACTACCACATGCCAAGAGTCTGATGTTTTTGAGCCTAGGTTCTCTCTCAGGACTGAAAAAGTCATTTGTGTCCTGCCCCAATCACTGAAAGCACAAGACAGCATAGAGCTCCCAGATGCCAAGTTCATGCCTTGATCTGTTGACATTTTTAAATTGCCATCAAAACAGTGGTTTGTCAGGATGAATATTCACCTCACAGAGTCTCCAGTGAGTGACCCGGTCAAAAAGTGAGACTAATTCATAAGTGTGGTTCTGGTTACCCTTGTTGAGGTACCTGGGGGCGATCGTTTGTGCCTGCAGGGTCAGAAGAGGGTCAGGATGGGGTTAATGGCAATCAGGACCTATGAACTCACTTTACCTTATAAGCTTGGCAGGACAGAGGAATTACACATTGTGGTTTTATGCAGATCTTGGGCTCCAGAAGACTCATTCATACAGGTCCACTACTAAAATAGTGTATATCCTGTCTGCCAGGGCAAGGGACAGGGAGCCAGGAGCTAAGCATGACTCTGTGGCAGGCAGTTATGGCTGCTCTGAGTCAGGATCAGGGCTGGATGCAGAGGGATGCAGAGGTCAGTGCCAGAACCAGACTGGTGGTGGAGCGGAGCTTCAAAGCCACTCGCCTTGCTTCTGGCACTCTCCACAGTGACTTTAATGAGCAGAGGAGAGGACCTTGGGCTTGGCCAGCTCGGCAGCCCAGGCCGACCCACGCTACATGCTGCTGCCCTGAGTTGCAGCCAGCATACTGGCGCCTGCAGCCTTGAGCAGGGTCGTACCTGGCAAGCACAGAACATGCAGAAACACACCCAAACCCCAAGTAGTTTCATGGTAGATGGGTGATTTATGTGTGCCTTGGTTTTGCCCCCTCCCTGAGGGGACTGAATTGGTCCTCAGCTGGCTGAGTGGAAGCCAGCATATGTCCAGGTGGCCAAGAAGCCCAACAGCATCCTGGCCTGGATTGGCAATAGTGTGAACAGCAGAAACAGAGCATGGATTGTCCTCTTGTGTTCAGCACCAGTGAGACTGCAGCTCAGTGTCTGTGTTCAGTTTTGGTCCTCTCAGTACAAGAAGGACATTCTGGTGCTAGAGTGGGTCCAGAGGAGGGCAACAAAGCGTGAAAGGTATCACAGTATCACACAGTATCACAGTATCACAGTATCATCAGGGTTGGAAGAGACCTCACAGATCATCAAGTCCAACCCTTTACCACAGAGCTCAAGGCTAGACCATGGCACCAAGTGCCACGTCCAACCTTGCCTTGAACTGCCCCAGGGACGGTGACTCCACCACCTCCCCAGGCAGCCCATTCCAGTGTCCAATGACTCTCCAGTGAAGAACTTTCTCCTCACCTCCAGCCTAAATCTCCCCTGGCACAGCCTGAGGCTGTGTCCTCTCGTTCTGGTGCTGGCCACCTGAGAGAAGAGAGCAACCTCCCCCTGGCCACAACCACCCCTCAGGTAGTTGTAGACAGCAATGAGGTCACCCCTGAGCCTCCTCTTCTCCAGGCTAAACAATCCCAGCTCCCTCAGCCTCTCCTCGTAGGGCTGTGCTCAAGGCCTCTCACCAGCCTCGTTGCCCTTCTCTGGACACGCTCAAGCATCTCAACGTCCCTTTTAAACTGGGGGGGCCCAGAATTGAACACAGTACTCAAGGTGTGGTCTAACCAGTGCAGAGTACAGGGGCAGAATGACCTCCCTGCTCCTGCTGACCACACCATTCCTGATGCAGGCCAGGATGCCACTGGCTCTCTTGGCCACCTGGGCACACTGCTGGCTCATGTTCAGGCGGGTATCAATCAGCACCCCCAGATCCCTCTCTGTCTGGAGAGCAGGTTTGGTGAGGAGCAACTGAGGGAACTGGGGTTGTTCAGTCTGCAGAAAAGGAAGCTGTAGCCTCATAGCTCTCTACAACTGCCTGAAACAAGGCTGGAGTGCAGCAGCACTCAGCTTCATCTCACAAGGAACAAGTGACAGGACAAGAGGAAATGGCCTCCAGTTGTACCAGGAGAGGTTTGGGTTAACCATCAGAACATTCTAAGAGTTCTCAAGCCCTGCAACCGGCTGCCCAAGGTAGAGTGGAGTCCTCATTCTGAGAGGTATTTAGAAGCCATAGATGTGGCACCGAGGGATGTGGTTTGGCAGCAAACTTGGTAGCCTTAGGACAATGGTTGGACTCGATGACCTTAAAGGTCTTTCCCAGCCTTTTTTCTGGTGCAAACCAGCTGAGTTGAGCCTCCAGAGCCGAGACTGACGCCTCGGCAGCTGGGCAAGAGAGAACAAAGTTGGCGGAGAGGTTTTTTTTTCCTCTTTTTCCCCTCCAAACGGCAGCAGGGACACAGTCCCGCCCCGCTCCAAGCCGGCACCTCCGGCGAGCGAGGCAGGCGCAGCGCTGGCGGCAGTGCGGCCTGCGCGGGCTGTGCCAGCGCCCCCCGAGCAGTGGCGAGCGAAGTAGCTGAGATCGGCCTCCGAGGCGGCACCGAAGCCTCGGCAGTGCAGCAAGCAGAAAAGACCGAGGGGGGCGGGGGGGAGGGGCATTTTTTCCTCTTAGTCTTTTTTTCATCCCCTCGAACGGGGGCAGAGAACCATCCCCGCGCCGCTGTGAGCCGCACCGCTGGCGAGAGGCGGGCGCAGCGCGGGCGCTGAGGCGACCTCTGCGGACGATGCCAGCGCCCCCGGGCAGCGCTAGCGGCTCGGAGCGCGGCGCGGCGGCAAGGGCCGGGGCTCGGCCTCTCGACAGACATCAGCCCCAGTGCCGGAACGGTGTCTGCGGCAGAACGTGATGGCCTCCTCACATGCTGCCCGCACCAGCCTGGGCCTGAGCGAAGGCCTGCAGCCGCACAGGCTGCACAGAGTGCCCAGCTATGACTTCGGTGCGGGAGGACAGCACAGAGCTCACCTGCGAGAGAGGTGCCCGGTTAGAGGAGCTCGTCTGCTCGGTGACAGAGCTCCAAGAGCAGGTGAGCAGGGTGAGAAGTGTCAGGGAGGGTGAGTCTGAGACAGACCGGTGGAGTCACAGCTGCTTTCACTTAGAGCTCAGGATGAGGAGGAATGGAAACAGGTCACGGACGAATCCCCGTGAGCCTCCCACACACTCCCACCTGCCCCTGCATAGCAATAAAGGGCTCTGGACTTTCAGGGCAGTCAAACAATAACGAAGATGGCAATGCTCCCAAGGAGCTAACCATGGTCAGAGAAACACTAAAAAGCAGGTATGAGGCTCTAGTTGGGAAAGCCCAGCCAAATGAAGACACAGACGTTGGACAACCTATGCCAGAGGTGTGTCCTCACTCAGAAAAGCCTTATAGTAACATTATAATAATATCATCCACAAAAAATGGAGAGAAAAAAGAAGTGTCATAGTCATAGGTGACTCACTTCTGAGGGGAACAGAAGGTCCAGTCTCCTTGGAGCTTGGGTAGGGACACCACTAGGAAACTTCCTAGCCTAGTGCGGTCCTCAGACTATTACCTGTTATTGATCTTCCGTGCAGGTGGAGAGGAGGTAAGGATTGATAGCCCTAGAGCAATTAAAAGAGACTTTAGGGCCTTAGGATCTGTCTGGACTTGTGCAAGGCCTTTGACACAGTCCCCCACAGCTTCCTGCTCGCCAGATTGGAGACATGTGGATTTGGTGGGTGGACTGTTCAGTAAATAAGGAATTGGCCGAATGGTCGCATGCAGAAGGTGTTGTCAATGGCTCAAAGTCCAGATGGAGAGCAGTGACCAGTGGCGCCCCTCAGGGGTCTGCACTGGCATCTGTGCTATTTAATATTTTTAATAATGGCATTGACAGTGGGATCGAGGGCACCATCAGCAAGTTTGCAGATGACACCAAACTGTGTGATGATGTTGACACACCAGAGGGACTGGGAGGTCATCCAGAGGGACCTGGACAGGCTGGAGAGGTGAGCCCAGGTGAACCTCACAAAGTTCAACAAGAGCAAGTGCAGGGTCGTGCACCTGTGATGGAACAATCCTTACTATCAGTACAGGCTGGGGCATGAGAGGTGTTAGAGAGCAGTCCTATGGAAAGGGACTCAGGGGTGCTGGTGGACAAGAAGATGGACATAAGCAGACTGTGTGCTTGCAGCACAGAAGGCAAATCATATTCTGGGCTGCTTCAAAAGAAGTGTGGCCAGCAGATCCAGAGAGGTGATTCTGCCACTTTGCTCTGGTGATACCTCACCTGAAGGACTGTGTCCAGTTCTGGAGCCCTCATTATAAGAAGGACATGGACCTGATGGAGTGGGTCCAGAGGAGGGCCACAAAATTGCTCAGAGGGTTGGAGCTCCTCCGCTATGAGGACAGGCTGAGGGAGCTGGGTTTGTTCAGTCTGGAGAAGAGGAGGCTCTGGGGGGGACTTAATAGCAGCCTTCCAGTACCTGAAAGGGTCCTACAGAGAGAAGCTGTTTACAAAGGCTGCTGTGACAGGACAAGAGGCAATTGGTTCAACCTTGAGAAGAGCAGATTTAGATTGGATGTTAGGAAGAAGTTCTTTGCTATGAGGGTGATGGAGCATTGGAACAGATTTCCCAGGGGGATGGTTGAGGCCCCTTCCCTGGAGACATTCAAGGTGAGGCTTGCCAGGGCCCTGGGTGACCTGGTTTAGTGGGGATGTCCCTGCTGACTGCAGTGGGGCTGGGTTAGATGACCTCTAGAGGTTCCTTCTGTCCTGGACGGTTCTGTGATTCTATGTCAAGTGGTGAGAGATTCAGGGGCACAGGTCATCTTCTGTTCTTCCAGTCACAGTCAGTGAATCTAGTTCAGTTCATTTATGCAGGTGTCACTGTCACCAATTCGGGTTCTTCAACAGTGGTGTGCTCTACACAGCCCCAGGATTATTGATGTAAATATGAGACAGTTTTCTCGAAGGGGAAAGAGTCTTCACCCAGGAGGTTGTGGGCCAAAGATGATTAAGGGTTTGGAACATCTCATTTCTGAGGAAAGGCTGAGGGAGCTGAGTCTCTTCAGCTTAGAGAAGAGGAGACTGAGGGGTGATCTTGTTCATCTTTATAAAACTGTGCAGGGCAGTGTCGGGAGGATAGAGCCAGGCTCTGCTCAGTGATGTCCAGTGATAGGACAGTGAGTGCAAGCCGGAGCAGAGGAGTGTGTTCGTTTGAGGCTAATTGAAATATTTTAATGAGAGAAATTGGATCATTGGTTGTGAAAAGAAAATAATAATTGATTAAGTCTGTATCAATGATTGGTTTGCTGAGAGGGATAAAAAGGCAAAATGTAAACAATTTGTCCCACTTTGTCCTGGGACACTGCATCCTTTTGCTTCTCCTGTGCTCCGCACTAATATCTCTCCACTAATCTTAGCTAACCAAATAGCAAGGAAGCTTTGCTGGTTGTTTTGCTTTCTGTCTGGGAGGGGAGGGAGAGTGAGAAAGGCTTTGAGCCCCTTCTGGGCAGTTTCTTTGTCCGGGAGGGAATTTAGATTTCTGTATTACTTGTAATTTGCATGTAGTTGTAAATACTTGTACATATAGTGTGTATATATGCTTGCAAATGTTGCTCTGCTGTAAATATAGCTTCATCTTACTTCCAAGCCGTCTGAGCTGGTCTGGTAAATTTCAAATAGTGTGTGTATGGGAGTTCCTAGCCTACCACAAGGAGGTTCCACATGAACATAAGAGAAAACTTCTTCACTGTGAGTGTGACAGAATCCTGGAAGTTGCTGCCCAAAGAGATTGTGGAGTATCCTTCTCTGGAGACATTCAAAACTCATCTGGACACATTCTTGTGTGACCTGCCTTAGATGATCCTGCTCTGGCAGGGGGGTTTGATGATCTTTTGAGGTCTCTTCCAACCCCTTGCTATCGCTCTGTGATTCTGTAAATGATTCAGTCGTTGTATGATTCTGTGTTTTGGAAATGCATTGGGTCATTTGAAATGTGATCAATACACAGATGACTTTTGAGAATGGTAGATGTTCTGGAATCTCACTCTAGATAGTTGGTTGGGTTCAGTAGAAACTGACAGTACTTATAAAAGTATATTTGGATTTTGATTCCGTTCTGCCATTTATTCAGCTTTTGAGCTGGAGTCTTCGTGGCCCACTTCACTGAGGTGCTTTTCATTTCTCTTTGCATCTTTGTTTGCATTCTGTGTTTTCATTCAGAAAACCTTTTTCTTCAGTATTCTATATATTAAGTTTTCCTTCTGTCTAGTTTGCTTTCCCTCACTGCATTCTTCTTTTGCCTATTACTTCTGTGTTTATTTATTCTTAATGGCCCCAATTAGAAAACAAGAAGCATCAACACTTATTTAAGCCTGACTTAACCATGTGTTGAGTCATTGCTTGATTCAACATGCTTAATTTTTTTAATTTGTTTGAAGAATTTGGACAACAATGATTCATGCAAGGCCTCTGTTAATGCTCTCCAAATCAACTGCATTTTTATTTGCCATAAATGGTTTATTTTCAACAGTGGAAGAGTTGCCAGAAACAGTACAAGGCACAGTAGGGAAGAAAAATTTGAGCAATAGACAAGTTTACAGCTAGTCCATGTAACTAAAATAGCAGCTCAGTGTCACAACACCCACTTAGTGAAGGGAAATAGAGGGGAAGCAAAGGCCAAAGGAAAAAAAAAACAAATCAAAGCACTCAGCAATTAGAAGGATTTGAACCAGCACGTGAGAAGCTCATTCATCAATCCATCTTCCTGGGCTGGGTTACCAGGGAGGAAGCACAATGCAGACTTTGGATGCATGTTTGTGGTACATCTCAGTAGTGTTACAAGGTTCTGAGCAAGGTCCCAGCAGAGTTCTCGTTGTTATCTGTTTGAAAGTCTTACTACTATGTTTGTCTGCATCACATCTTTAAACACTTCTGAGGCCTCAGTATTATGATGAAATGCCACTCTGTCAAGGGTCAGGGCTGGGCTGGTCACTAGATGAGTGTCAGGGACTCTATGATTCCCGCTGCCTTTCCAAAGGCAAGAAGGGAGAGACACTGATGGGGTGGGAAAGAAACACCCTGGGAGGGAAATGAGAACAATCAAATTAAATAGAGACAAAGAGACACAAGCAAATATGGAACCCAACTGCTGATGGCAGTGATGTCACCATCACCACTGATCCTGTGGGCAGGCACTGAGGAATTTCCAGACAGGACTCAGCAGCACATGGGAACCAAATTCAGGAATGGTATTCTGAAACTGAATTCAGGAAACCTGGATCAGAATTAAAGGCAGAATGATCAGAGTCCTCTTTGAACACTGGCCATTGAAGAAGAGGCTTGACCTTGATGACCAAAAAGTGCTGGCACTGAGCAGAAACTGAGCTGAGAAGTCAAATCACTGAGCAGAATTTGCTCTGGTCTATCTTAAACCAGTGCACACTCCAACCTCTTTTTAAGGCTGAGGATTGGAAATGACCAAAGATCCATTTTCTGATTTTTACCATATGACTAACTGTAGCTCAAGATCTCTATTCTTAATACTTAAGGTATGAATAATTAAATATTTAAATGTACAGCTCTTCATGCAGCTGCCTGGGGCATCCATTCCGGTTGATTTGTATTCCTGATCAGAAGCTGTGCTACTGAAATCATTTTGGTAGTAGTAGATTTCTCTCAAAGCCTTTCAACAGCCCCCAGTGTTGCATTCACAACATTCTTACACATATTATATGCTTGACAAAGCAACCTCAAGCAAGGAAAGCTAATGTTTAAAACACATGGAAATATTCAGTGACTTTAGGATAAACAGGAGGAGTGCTTTCACTCAGCCAACTGTGTCCCCAAGGGAATATGGTTATAGAGCTTCCCTCATGGCCAGCTTTGGTCAACAAATTATTTGCTACAGAGTAATTGCTACATAAGCCAGCAGTGGTCGCTGGCAGCCCAGAAGGCAACTATGTCATGGACTGCATCAAAAGCTGTGTTACCAGAGGCGAGGGAGCAGGTTCTATCCTTCTGCCCTACTAAGACCCACTGGGAGCACTGTGTCCAGTTCTGGAGCTCCCGGCATGAGAGGGACATGGAGCTGCTGGAGCAGGTCCAGAGGAGGCCACAAAGATGATCAGAGGGCTGGAGAACCTCCTCTATGAAGACAGGCTGAGAGAGTTGAGGGTATTTGGTGTGGAGAAAGAAGGCTCCAGGGAGACCTTCTAGCAGCCTTCCAGTACCCAAAGGGGCCTAGAAGAAAGCTGGGGAAGGACTTTTTACAAGGGCTTGTAGTGATAGGATTAGAGGGAATGGATTGAAGCTTTGAGGAGGGCAGATTTAAAATGAAGATGAGGAGGAAATTCTTTCCAGTGAGGGTGGTGAGACAGGAACAGGTTGCCCAGGGAGGTTGTAGATGCCCCCTCTCTGGACATGTTCAAGACCAAATTGGATGAGGCCTTGAGCAAGCTGGTCTAGTGGGAGGTATCCCTGCCCATGGCAGGGAGGTTGGAACTGGGTGATCTTTAAGGTCCCATCCAACCTAAACTGTTGTATGAATCTAGGAACTGGAAGCACTGGGTGCTTTTAGTAAGGGTTGCAGTGGGTAAGTAACACCAAGACCTTAGCATAAAATTTAGGACAGCTCCTCAGTGGAAATTAAAACTAGGTGATGCTTTCTTCCTACATATTGACATTCTGACTCAGGAAATTGTTGAGGCACTTAGCTTCATGCTGGGAGAAACTAAATTTGGGTTAAACATTAGAAACAAATTCTTCCCCATGAGGGTGGTGAGGCACTGGAGCAGGTTGCCCAGGGAAGCTGTGGAGGCCCCAAGCCTGGAAGTGTTGGAAGCCAGGTTGGATGGGGCCTTGAGCACTGTGATCTTGTAGGAGGTGTCCCTGCCCTTGACAGGGGGTTGGAGGTGAATGATCTTGAATGTCACTTCTCACCCTAAGCATCCTATGATTCTATTTCTTGATTTCAAACGATATTTATCAGGATAGTTCTGTCACTTGCCAGTTGGGCAAATGAGAGTGCTGCACGCTTCCTGAAGTATGTAAATTGGAAGCTTCTGAATGGGTACAGCCAGAATACTCCTTCATTGACTGGAGTTTAGACTGCAGTTATCTAAACAAGCATTTGTTTATTTATAGGTGCATACCTTCTAATAGGATGCTCCACACAGGAGTAATTAAACTTAACATTATGTCACAGGGACAAATGCAAATATCTGCGATTCATTTCTTGCCATGCATATTTTTCTAGTGACAAAAAAAATACAGTTTGTCTCTGCCTGTCTCTATTAGAGTTTCCATTTTCTATACTCTGTTTACAGTTTGTTGCAAATTAACCAATGTCAAACTGACAAGCTTCTAAATTTACTGGCTTGTTAGGGGTGGAAAAAAAAAACCCAAAACTTCTGTGGGGGAAAAAAAATGAATGCGCTTTTTCTGCAGCAAGACTTAAATGAAAGCAATTCTCCACGCTGTTAGCATAAATGAATTTGGCTCAAGTGAAATGCAAATTAAAGCTCTTGTTTGCACTTCTTTTAGTAAAGGCAAAATCTATATTTCTCTAAGTTGTTGATGGTGTTTCCATGTATTTATGTTCATTTCGCTAGCCAGGAGATTACACTGAGTTCAGTGGTCTAATTCTGAACCCTTTTGCATCAGTTCTGTATTAATTCAAATATATTGGGTCAGGTAGCAGCTTAGAGTGAAGTACAGTGAGGCTTCTCTCATTAGCCTGAAATCCCAGGGCCAGGGTAGCAAAGAGAAGCCACTTCTCTTCCATTTAAGGCTTGTATTTTTGGGTCCCAGTTGTATGATAATGGTGCATTTTGTGGATATATACACAAATATGTTCTTCCTGTATTCTGCCTTGAAATAAAACGTGGAGCTGTGTGGATGAGGTTACCCATGTGAGCCATGGGATGGAAGGGAGGAGACAATCACAGAATCTCCACAGAATATATCTGGTTGGAAGAGACCTTCAAGATCATCCAGTCTAACCTTTGACCCAGCACTGAAGGGTCGACACTAAACCATGTCCCTAAGCACCAGGTCCACACTATACTTGAGCTGCCCCAGAAGTGTGACTCCACCACTGCTCTGGGCAGACCATTCCTGTGTTTGAGAGCCCTTTCAGTGAAGAACTATTTCCTAATACACAGCCTAAACCTCCCCAGGTACAGCTTGGAAGCATTTCCTCTGGTCCTGTAACTTGACACCAAGGAGAAGAGGCTGCCCCCTCCTTGCTCCAATCTCACTTCTGGTAGCTGTAGAGAAAGATAAGGTCACAGAATGGTTGGAAAAGACCAGTAAGATCATCAAGCCCAACCATCAGCCTGACACCATCATGGTTGCTAAACCATGTCCCAGAGTGCCATGTCTACATGTTTTTTGAATGACTCCAGACTGCCACTGCCACTGGGACTCTGACTGCTACAAGAGATGATTCAGGATAACTTCATTGCTGTGCTGATAAATTACCCAAGAAGCCAGAGCTACTTCAGAATCCTTCCTGCCATGGTAGCCTTAGGTGAGATGCTGATGTCTGTCTCAGGGCATAACTCAAGTGCCTGGCATTCTCTTTTCTTTGGTATCCTCTCCGCACCTGCGTGTGTTGTGCCTGGTTCCATTTGCTTCTTCTCATTCATAGATGTATAGGATAGGTTGGGTTGGAAGGGAGCTTAAAGATTATCTAGTTCAAACCCCCATGCCGTGGGCAGGGGCACCTCCCACTAGAGCAGCTTGCTCAAGGCCTCATCCATCCTGGTCTTTGACATTTCCAGGGAGAGACATCCGTTAGCAGGGAACGCCACACGGACTCCACACGATTGAATGGAAATCCCACTGGAGACCTTCATTGTTTGTTCTGACTCCATTTATATAGTCTAGAGCATAGACCACACACCTACACATTAGCATCATCTAGGCAAGAAGAACCCAGTCTTTTATATACAGCACACCTTGTTTATCTCATTAACCAGGTGTCCCACTCTCTTTTCTCCCTCGT
Source organism: Pogoniulus pusillus (assembly GCF_015220805.1). Classification (NCBI taxonomy): domain Eukaryota; kingdom Metazoa; phylum Chordata; class Aves; order Piciformes; family Lybiidae; genus Pogoniulus; species Pogoniulus pusillus. Next base: position 28,167,926 of record NC_087265.1, on the reverse strand, counting down.
GGAAGGCATCCTGAAGCCATGGGAATCAAGGTCGAAATGCTCAGTCTGCTTGTTATTATTCCCTCTCACATTGCATTCCCACAGACATCCACAACCTCTATGGGCAACCTGTTCCAGTGTCTCACCACCCTCACTGGAAAGAATTTCTTCCTAATCTCCACCCTAAATCTGCCCTCCTCAAGCCTCAATCCATTCCCTCTCATCCTAGCACTACAAGCCTTTGTAGAAAGTCCTTTCCCAGCTTTCTTGGTGGCTCCCTTCAGGTACTGGAACTCTGCTCTAAGATCTCCCCAGAGCCCTCTTTTTGCCACACTGAACAGTCCCAACTCTTTCAGCATGTCCCCACAGGGAGTTTTCTCCATCCCTCTGATCATTTTCATGTCCTCCTCTGGACCTGCTCCAGCAGCTCCATGCCCTTCTCATTCTGGAGGCCCCAGAACTTCATGCAGTGCTCCAGGTGGGGTCTCATGAGAGCAGAGCAAAAGGGCAAAATCACTTTCATCATGTATTTGGTCACACTGCTTTTTATCCAGCCCTGGATATATTCAGTGCTGACTCTTCTACCCTGGTCACTGTTCCACTTAGTGCTCATTATATGGCCTGTGGGTCAGGGGCTTTTAAAGCAGCTGTCAGAGTCCCTAGCCTGGCTGTGCTGCAGAATCCTTGCCTGTACAGTTGAGCCTGCAGATCTTTCCAGGCACCAACTCCTATTTGTTTTCTTTCTCAGGAGATTTGTTGTCACCTGCTAAGCAAATTTGGTTTTGACCCTCTGATGCACTGATTGATTTGTTTAGTCCTGCATTTGTAGACTTCAGACATTTGAATTTGTAATGCTCACCATTCCTTCCAGCTGCATGAGGAACCTGTTGAGAACCTTTTTCTGGCTGAAATGCATTGAGGGGTGACTGCTGGGCTGGGTGCCTCTTTTTTCCACACTACTCCCAGTTCATTTCATTGAGAAAGTTAATTGGATTCAGGCAGTAAAACCATCCTGTAGCTGCTACAAAATCAAAGCTGTTAACAAACACATTATCAAGTAGATAGGAGGTGTCCTTAGTTCCTTCCTTCCCAGAGAAGAAAATACAGTTTATTAACAGCCTGTGGCAAATGATAGTTCCATACTAAAATTTCTTAGTCTTAGAGAATTGCCTTGAAATCTGTATCTTAGAATCATGGAATCACAGATTGGCTTTGGTTGGAAGTGACCTCTGAGATCATCTACTCCAACCTCCCTACCACGGGCAGGGACACCTCTCCATTAGACTTGGTTACCCAAGGTCTCATTCAGTCCTGGCCTTGAACACCTCCAGGCAGGGGGCATCCACAACCTTCCTGAGCAACCTGTTTCAGGCTCTTCTGCCATTCAATGAGATCTGAACATGCTGAAGAGCTGTGTGAAGAACCTCATGAAGTTCAAGTCCTGCATCTGGGGAGGAGTAACAACAGACATCAGTACAGACTAGGAGCTGACCTGCTGGAAAGCAGCCCCATGGAGAAAGACCTTAGAGTCTCAGTGGACAGCAAGTTCTCCATGGCACAGCAGTGTGCCCTCATGGCCAAGAAGGCCTAGAGTGGATGATCAGGGATGGCTGGAACACCTCTGTTTTGGGAACAGACTTGAGGGAGCTAGGGTCGTTCAGCCTGGAGAAGAGAAGGCTCCAGGCAGACCTTATAGCAGCCTCCCAGTACCTGAAGGGGGCTGCAAGAAGGCTGCAGAGAGACTGTTTACAAAGGCCTGCAGTGATAGGATGAGGGGCAATGGTTTGAAATGAGAGGAGAACAGATTTAAGTCAAATGTTAGGAACAAGTTCTGCACCCCAAGAACACTGGAGTAGGTTGCCCAGGGAGGTAGTTGAGGCCCCATGCCTGGAGCTATTCAAAGTCAGGCTCAACAAGGCTCTGAGCAACCTGATCTAGTGGAAGATGTCCCTGCTGACTGCAGGGGGTTGGACCAGAAGGCCTTCAGAGGTCACTTCCTACCCAAACCATTCTATGATTCTGTGATTTTGCACACAAAATTGATAATTTTTGCTACAGAAAGCTATGCAGTCACATTCTTTGACTCGCTCTATTCAGTGATTTCTAGATGGTTGCTGTTTCAATAAAGCTGCTTTTTACAGACACAGGATATGGAAAGCATGAGAACAAGAGAGAAAAAGTGAAAAGGCAAGGGAGGTTGTGGATGACTGCTGTCTGGAGGTGTTTAAGGCCAGGTTGGATAAGGCCTTGAGCAAGTTACTCTAGTAGGAGGTGTCTCTGTCCATGACAGGGACTTGAAACTAGGTGATCTTTAACATCCCTTCCAACTTAAGCCACTCTATGAATCTATGGAAATATAGATGTGTGCATCTGTTTGGGAGTGCAGGCATGTAAGCAGATGAATCAGATTGTGCATTGTGAAGGCAAGTGTAAAGAACTGGAAGAAAAACCCTGGTTTTATATACAAACTCAATATTCATTTTATAGAAAATCACTAAGGAGCTGATTTATAAGGGAGATCACTTAATGCTTCCTAATTGGATTGAAGGAATTCACCCTGTGCCCATAATCTACTGTGTATTAAAGAGGAATGTCTGAAGATTTAATTTGAACTCTGTTTATTCCCAGTCCTTCATTTCAAGGTTGTCATCTGTGCCGTGTGATTTTGGTTTGGGTTTTTTGGTTGGTTGGTTTGTTGGTTTGTTGTTTGTTTTTTTCATTAATCAGTTCATTGTAAATAACTTCTCTGGTTAAAACCAAAGTAGAAAGAAATCTCCAGTGAAATCTAAAATGAAGTGTCATAGAAATCTCAATACGAGGGAAAAAAATATTTGCTGTGAGGGTTCTGGAGCCTTGGAGCAGGCTGCCCAGAAAGGTTGTGGAGTTTCCTTCTCTGGAGATCTTCAAAACGCACCTGGATGTGTTCCTGTGTGACCTGCCCTAGGTGGTCCTGCTTTGGCAGGGAGGTTGAACTTGAAGATCTCTGGAGGTGCATTTAAACCCCTAGCATTCTGTGATTCTGTGATTAAACTGAAGTGCCATGTCTGCACATGTTTTGAACACTTCCAGGGATGGTGGCTCCATCACCTCCCTGAGCAGCCTGTTCCAATGCCTGACTACTCTTGCAGCAAAGAAGTTTTTCCCAATATCCAGCCTAAACCTCCCATGGTGCAACTCGAGGCCATTTCCTCTCATTCTATCACTTAATACTAAGGAAAAGAGACTGACACCAACTCAAGTAGGAATAAAGAGCAAGAAGGTCTTCTCTCAGCCTTCTCTTCTCCAATTTAAACAATCCCAGTCCATTTACATTGATTTACTGAGCAAGAATTAACCTAGACAAGTTATCTATGGTGTTTCCTGTCCATCTTTCTGGAAAACTGTTTGGATAGGTGTGCTAGTTTGAAGCAGGCCAGAATGTTTTGGTGAGAAGAACTACATTACAGGCTGTGGAAAGAAAACAATGGTGATGTCTGCTTTGCTCATAGGCTTGCTGAGATGTATAAAAACATAAGTCAAACCAGATAACACACTCGGCACCACTTTCACTGGGGCTGCTGGCTGAGCTGCATCTCTCTAACCTCACCCTCCATTTTGGACTAATCCACTTTGCTTCCTAACCCTTTGGCCAAACCTCCATTCTTCCTTGGGACTGGGGTAAGGTTGAGAGGGGCAGGAGGAAGGTGCAGGAGTGGTTGAGAGGCCCTCCTGGGGACTCAGGTTTCTAGGAGGGGAGTTATGTTTCTGTATTACCTTTTATCTTGTATATTTCTGTATATACTGTAAATATCTGCTTGTATATTGTGCCAGCTGTAAATATAAGCTTCATTTATATTTCCAGAGCCAGCTGAGTCTAGTCTGGGTGATTTCTAAAGTGGCGGGGGGGGGGGGGGGGGGGGGGCAGGGAACACCCAAACCATCACAATAGACCAGTGTAGAGTGGCTTGTCCTTTGTGTTCAGTGTCACAGCATTTCATAGTCCCTTCTATAAAAGAAGAGCTTCTTTGCTCCTTGCTGATCTCAGAGCACAGGGGTCATGTAGGCTAGCAGGGAGGGAAAACCTTTTCAGAAGATTAATGCCGATGTATTTCAAAATGAGTAATTTCCACCTGTGTAAAATGGGTGAGCTCCTTCCTTTTGCTGTTGATTTCTACACAACCTTCGTGCTGCTAGGCATGAGTTTGGGAGATGCATGGTTGAAAAATGTCTGATTTCAGGTAGGGGTTTCGAGGTGTCAGGTTAAGGGATGAAAGATTGTCCTATTGCTTGTCCTCTTAATACAAATCAGTGCCAAAGCCTCTGATGAAGATTATGTGGACATTCCCATGGAGGGAACAGCTTCCAGATTCTTGGCGCTGCATATGACAAGCATTTGCACTCAGCATTGCACACATTGCCAGTAGCAGCTTGTGCTTGCAAGGCTGTATCAGATAGCTCCAAGTGCAGGTCATCTCCAGGGTCCTTTGTTCTCATGAACAAGGGATGTTACAGTGCTCTCCTTACTCCTCTTTCTGTAGAATCTTTCAGGTTGGCAAAGACCCATGAAATCATCAGGTCCAACCATTAATAGTACTCTTCAGATTCACCACTAACACTAAGCACCACATCAAATGACCTTTAAACACATTCAGGGATGGTGACTCCACCACTTCCCTGGGAAGCCTGTTCCAATACCTGACCATTCTTGCAGGGAAATTTTTTTTGGATTTTCAAGCCTAAACCTCCCCTGGTGCAGCTTGAGGCTGTTGCCTCTTTTTCTATCACTAAATGGGAGTTTGGACTCAATAATCTCTTTGGCTCTCTTCCAACCCCTGACATCCTGTGATCCTGTGAATACCTGTGAGAAAAGACCAGCACCTCCATCTCTGTTGTTCTTCCAGGTAGTTGTAGAGGGTGACAAGGTCTCCCCTCAGCCTCCTCTTCTTCAAACTAAACAGATTTTTCTTCTCTTAACTTCTCTTAACTGCATCTTCTCAAGTTTTCCTTCCTGTGGACAGGAAACAATAGAAGACAATAATTTAAATGGATAAGACATCAGGTAATCATATCACATCACAGATCACATCAGAGGAAAAGTCATGAGGTATGTGCTCCTATGCCACTAGAACTTACTGTAATTTGCACATGATTCCCTGGAGATGTGCTATTTTATAAAGCTGTGTCTTGAGAAATTATTCTGCCTGATGCACTCCTCTGTCTCATACTTGGTTTCTGATTCTACTTCTCCTATCCTGCAAATAGAAATGAGAGAGGAACAACTCTTGATGACAAAAAGAGAAGAAAACCAAAATTGCCAAACAAGCTAGCACACAATAAAAATCATAAATATACAGATTCACAGATTGCATTGGGTTGGAATGGACCCTCAAAGGTTATCTTGTCCAGCCCCTTTGCAGTCAGACACTTCCAACTAGATTAGGCTATCTAGGGCCACCATGAGTCTTGAATGTCTTCAGGGAAGGGGCCTTAACCACATCCTTGGGCAGCCTGTTCCAGTGTTTCACCACTCTCATTGTAAAGAACTTCCTCCTGATGTCTGACCAGAATCTCCCCTGCTCCTGTTTCAAACCACTGCTCCTGGTCCTATCACTACAGGCCCTTCTAAACAGTCCCTCCCCAGCCTTCCTGTAGGTCCCCTTCAGATGTTGAAATGCAGCTCTAAGGTCTCCTGGCAAGACCATGCAGACATTAAAAAGCTGGTCCCAGTACATCTGCACCAAACCTCAGAAATAACAAAGCAGACTCAAAATAAGTCACCCTGGGAGGGTCTTTGGGTGGCATTCCCTGTCACCAGCAGCTTGACTTGCACACTGCTCACTCCCTGCTGCCCTTTTCTGATTAATTCAATGCATGGTGAGTGTGCTGAGGTTGGACTCATGGACCAGCCAGTTCAATTTGATGTGATATTAAAAGATCCCTATTTCTACCATCACTGAGCCATACCCTTGTGTACTTCTAGTCACTGGAAATGAGCTGAAGTTGCTGAACCTGAGCTTTTCTCAGTTAAAGAGCTTGGTTTGCTCATCTGACTTTTAATACAGCTTGTGAACCTCCCTCCTTAGCAGAAATATAGATAAAAAAATCAGGGGGCATTATACAAAAGGTACAATAATGATTTTATTCATAAAATGTACTTTTAAAACACTCTGTAAGAACAAGTATGAAGGACATGTTCCAAGAACAAACAATTTCTGTTACAAACTGTTCTAAAACACCTCAGAGAACTCGATGTTTAATTTATTTTAATTGTTCTCAGGAAAGGATTTGGAGCTCTCTACTATAAAAATAACATGTGAAAGGCTTCTGGGTTTGAAATATCAAACAGATTTAAAGTGATTCTCCCATGAACACAAAAGCACACCATTTGTAAGCCTGTCTCACAGCAACGACTGAAAATCCAAACAACATAGAAATGTAAAAATAAAACTAAATCTGATCAGAATTCTTCAGCAGATACCCCAAATATTTGGAAGTTTGGTTTAAATACATTTGCTTGCTTACAGTCATACCTGAAATTGTGACTGTAAAGCAAAGAACAAGAAGGCTTCAGGTGCAACAAATGTGTGTTTTATGGCTGGCAGCCCTGCTAAACTGGAGCGAGTCCCACCATTGATTTCAATAGCACCTGGCGTAGATGTTATTGAATTTAAGATTTAAGTCTTTCATAAAAATCAGACTTTAATAAATTCAAATCCCTGGTGGCTGCAGAGCTGCTGAGGAAGTAGCATTTGGCTTCATGCTCTGGACTGCCTCGGGATGTGCACTTGCAGCCCAGAAGGCCAATGGCGTCCTGGGCTGCATCAAAAGAAGCATGGCCAAAGCATGGAGAGAGGTGATTCTGCCACTCTGCTCTGCTCTGGTGAAACCTCACCTAGACTGATATGTCCATCTCTGGGACCCTCAACACAGGAAGGACGTGGACCTAATGGAGTGGGTCCAGGGGAGGTCACAAAGCTGATCAGAGGGCTGGAGCTCCTCTGTGAGGAGGACGGGCGGGAAGAATTTGGGCTGTTGAGTCTGGAGAACAGAAGGCTCCAGAGAGACCTTAGAGACGCATTTCAGTATCTGAAGGGGACCTACAGGAGTGCTGAAGGGGGACTGTTCACAAAGGCCTGTAGTGATAGGATGAAGGGCAGTGATTTGAAATTAGAGAAGAACAGATTTAGATTGGATGTTAGCAACAAGTTCTGCACCATGAAAGTGCTGGAGCAGTTTGCCCAGAGGATAGTTGAAAGCCCATCCCTGGAGATATTCAAGATCAGAAGTCAGGCTAGACAAGGTTCTAAGCAACCTGATCTAGTGGAGCATGTCCCTGCTGACTGCAAGGATGTGGGACTAGATGAGCTTTGGAAGTCTCTTCCACCCCAACCCATTATATGATTCTGTAGGCTCAGCCATGGAGCCTGAAGGATTCTGTGCTGAGAGCACATGGGCTGCCTGCCTCTGTACATTCACCTCCTATCAACTAGTATTGTCTACAAGCAGGCACGGATTTCTGCACTGTTTCCTTGTCAGTGCCTCAAAAAAAGAACTTGATGAGAAATTTTAATAACAAAGGCCCTGAACCACTACTGAAAGTTCAATTTCTGCCTCAGAGAGAGAGGCCAACTTGTCAAGTGGTTTGTGTATTACTTGGCATGTCTATATAGAAAAGCTCTAATCTGCTGTCTGGGGACAAAGGAGTAAGTCTTCTTCTTGCACTTCTGCTGAAGCTGTTGAAGTTGCTTTAAATAATTCTGCATTCTGAATAAAAGAGAAGGGATTTGGGGGCCCTGTGGTTAGGGAACTTACCTCGCATGTAGGTGGCAGATTGAGGTTCACATCATTGCTCTAATGGGAATGAAATTGCTTATAGAGCCTGGAACAGCTCCAAGATAAATGAGGTGGTCTGTGATTAGAGCAGCTACCTGGAATGCAGAAGGTGCAGCTTTAGCTGTCAGGCTGTGAGGGGAGCGCTTCTTCCTCTGAGCCACAGCGAGCCACAGATCTCTGATGTTCTGGGATGAAGCTGTCTCGGCTCCAAATTTGTAGGAGACTCTTTTCATTCTAAAGGCAAAGAGTTTTATATCAAAACATTTCCCCCTTTGTTTTGCCTCCCATTTCTTGTCTTGATCCCATTAAGAAGCTGTTAACTCTGTACCTTTGTGGTCCTTGACCTGTCTGAAATACATGAGGTGAGACCTGTATTGGAATCAGATCAGCCATCTCTGATCACACAACTTTAAGGAAAGCTTCCTGCCAGCTACAGTGGCATTGTAATGCTCATTCTCTGCTTGAGATGCAGAATGATTAGTTTGCTGTCTGGGCTATAATCATTTGCCAGACACCTCTAACACTGTAATCAGCTCACAACTTAATGTTGTATTACTAAAACTTACAGCAATCAACCCAAACCAGAAAATGCTCAGAAATCATGCAAAAGGAAATTAATGAGGTGGTTCTGTGCTTCAAAAAGTAACCCTATTGGATGTCAAAACAAGGGGGAAGATGCACTGTGGAAAAGAGGCTGTTTACAGAATCTAGCCAGAACTTTTACCGTCACATTTCTGTTGACTCTTACCATCTTGTTTCACCACTTCTCAGGGTCCATGTTCGTGGTCAGACATTCTTTGAAAATCATAACTGGTCCTAAGAGCAGAAGGTAGCTTTGTTTAAAATCCAGATGTGTCACTAAGCTACTTGGATTCAGAGCAAAGCAGAATCCACAGTTTCTTTGCTGCATCATTTTCCTGAAGTGGCTACAAGCAGGGAACTGAAACACTTCAAAATGCATAACTGAAATAAAAGACACAGACGCACAAACAGAGAGAGAGAGAGAGAGAGAGAGAGAGAGAGAGAGAGAGAGAGAGAGAGAGAGAGAGAGAGAGAGAGAGAGAGAGAGAGAGAGAGAGAGAGAGAGAGAGAGAGAGAGAGAGAGAGAGAGAGAGAGAGAAAAATAGCGGCTTACTGCCAGCAGGTATGAAATTGTTCTCTGCAACCAGTAGATGGCTCTGCAATCAAGCCGGGCAACCTGAAGCCATAGGCATGCAGGATTCCAAATGCTATCTTTTGTCCTTCCGCTTCGCTTCTGCATCAGCAGAAATGCACCAGTTCCTGTGAGCAGTGGCTTTACCAAAACTCTATTTTTTTATTTTTTTTTGGCTCCGATACCAAAGAGTCACTTTCCCTAAAGTCCTCATTATTTTATTGGGATAGGACACAAAGAGAGAGAAGCATCTCACTCCTGATTTCAGTGTGAATGAATGCTTGGAAGATACTTCCTCTCCTACAGTCTCCAAGGGTTGAATGGATGGCAGGTTCCCAGCCATGTCACTCTGCTGTGACTCGTTTTCTTTGTAGTGGTGGTTAAAAATCTGTCCCTGAGTGGACTTTAGCATTACACCGGGATGTTGTTCAACAGTGGTGCTGAAATCGTCGTGGCATCAGTTTACTGTTTAGAATAGGATACCTGGCTGCTGGTGATTCCATCTTTTGTAACACTCTGGGGAGTTTATATTACAGCCTGTGGCTTCTATCTCTCCTTGCCTCCTTGGTAAGTTACCAACCAGCTGTAGCACTATTTCAAAAGGATGTGTGATGTGACTTAGAACCACAGAATCATTTTGGTTAGGAGGACTTATAAAATCATCAAATTCAACCATTATTCAGCTCTACTAAGTCTGATGCTAAACCATGTCTCTGCACCTTTGAAACACCTTCAAGGGTGGGGAATTAAACCACCTCTCTGAGCTGCCCTCTCCAGTCTTCAGTAACCTTTTCAAAAGTTTCTTCTAATATCCAACCTAAACCTCCTGAGGCCATTCCTTCTCATCCTATCTCTTGTTACTTGGGAGAAGAGGCCAACCCCCCAACTGGATCCAACCTCTTGTCAGAGAGTTGTAGAGAGCAATGAGGTCTCTCCTCAGCCTCCTTTTCTCCAGGGTAAGCAACCCGAGTTCCCTCAGCTGCTCCTCAGAAGACTTCTGTCCTAAAACTTTGTTGCCCCAAAACTGGACCCAGTACTCAATGTGTGGCTTCACCACCACTGAGTACAGGGGGACAATCACTGCCCTGGTCCTACTGACCACACTGTTGCTGAGCCTGGCCAGGATGCTGTTGATTTTCTTAGCTGCCTTCTCACACCCTTAAAAGAAACATCTGAACAAAGTCCACATTTGCAAAAAAAACAATGTATTTTCTTTCCTAGACAACTCCATTGTGAGCCTCAGATTAGAGCAAAGCAGGGTCTGACATACCTTCCCTTGGCATTTGCTTTGAATGACTACTGTAAAACCACAAGAAGGAAATGATAGGTGCTGTCTACTTTATGAGGCTTTTAAGATGAGGAAACAAATTGGGTGTTGTGTACATCCTCCTGCTGTGCTCATTATTTTAAAATTCCAAAGTATTGATTATGGGGAGCTGCTGAGTGTTTTTCTTTCTGCAGGAGAAGGCTAGACAGGCAGAAGAAAAATTCCATAGTAATTGTTTGGGTTTACATTAATATAGTAATCAGCATTTAGCTAGGTTTGTCCACATACCCTGTCTCTAAATAATGGGATATGAGCCTAGTTGAACCCTGTTGCTCTGGTCATCCCACCTACTCAGCACTGGTGAAACCACACCTTGAGCATTGTGTTCAGTTCTGGGCCACTCACTAGGACATAGAAGGGCTGGAGCATGTCCAGAGAGGGCAACGAGGCTGGTGACGGGCCTGGAGCACATGGCCTACAAGGGAGCTGGGGTTGCTCAGTTTGGAGAAGAGGAGGCTGAGGTGGGATTTCATTGCTCTCTACAATTACCTGAAAGGAGGTTGGAGAGAGGAGGGGGCAGCCTCTTCTCCTTGGTGGCAAGAGACAGGACCAGAGGAAATGGTTACAAGTTGCACCAGAGGAGATTCAGACTGGATATTAGGAAATACTTCTTCACTGAAAGGGTTCTCAAACATTGGAATGGTCTGCCCAGGGCAGTGGTGGAGTCACCATCCCTGGGGGTGTTCAAGTGGCATGTGGACCTGGTGCTTAGGGACGTAGTTTAGTGTTGACCCTTCAGTGCTGCATTCAAGATTGGACTGGATGATCTTGAAGGTCTCTTCCAACCAGATACCTTCTGTGAATCTGTGGTTTTCTCTTGGTTGGAATGCATTTTGGTGTCACTTCTCTGGAGTTACCATCTACTGAAGAGCAGCAGCAGTGCATGAAGTCACCTCACGTGTGCACACTTGGAGCCTCAGACAGAAAGATAATGCTTTTATTTGGGTTTTTATCTTTTTCTTTTTTTTCATCCTGTGCTCAATGTAATTAAATGGAATTTATCCTGACATGCTTGTCCTTAAGGACAGGTAGAACTTTCAGGATCTCAAACTGCTTCCTTGTAATTTATTCATTTCATTATGAACCTGCAACCTCCCTGGGGGAGTGTGACATAATATTATAATACAGAATGTTCCTGAGGAATAGATTTTCATTTGGCTCTCTGATTTATCTGACAGATGCAGAGGGAAAAAACCCACAACACATGTAGCTGGAAAAATCCCCACAGACTACACATATGTGACTGCTGAATTGCACAGGTTATTTCAGTTAAGACTGACATTAACGCATGTTGGGAATGTTTCCTTCTGATTTCCAACCCCCCTGCCATGGGCACAGACATCTCCCACTAGACCAGCTTGCTTAAGGCCTCATCCTGCCTGGCCTTGAGCACCTCCAGGAGGGGGCATCCACAGCCCCCCTGGGCAACCTGTTCCTGTGCCTCACCACGCTCACTGGAAAGAATCTCTTCTTGATCTCCAGTCTAAATATGCCCTCGCCAAGGTTCAATCCATTCCTTCTCATTCCACCACTATCAGCCCTTGCAAAAAGTCTCTTGCCAATGAGATTTCCTCATTCCACACTTCCAGAAGTATCCCTGGAAAGCTCCTATTAATGAAAAGAGTTATTTTATCAGTCTTTGACTTGAGCAAAGCAGGAACGGGCTTACCTATTGCCCTTTTCACTGATATAGACATACATACATACATAGTGCAGCTCAGTGACTAATTGCTTCAAGCCTTTGTCCATTGAAATGTGCATCAGCAATTCAGCCTTTTGTTTACTGCACTCTCTGGGATGCTGTGGTGGCTGAAACTGCCCCCAGTAAAATTCTCTGTCTCAGAGTGTCAGTGAATATCAGTGCATTGTTTACAACACAAAATCAAACTGGGAATGCTAGATGGAGATTGTCTGTTCCTCCTTGTTCCCTTTCTCATCTATATTCTGCCTTCTTCTTGTGAGAGAAAAGAAAGTCACTGATGATAACAGGGAGATCTGTTCCTCGCTCATTTTAGAGTTCTTGTTGTACAAGTCTAGCAGATTCACTGGGGTTAATCTGCATTAAAAACTGGTTTTGTGTCACTTGGTTTGCAAAGGTACAGAATGTGGGTAAATGGACATGAGCCAAGGTTCAGCCAGTCAGAGCACAGAAAAATGCCAGACACGAGTGAGGGAAGGGCACGTGCTCATAACTCACATTTTGTGCTTGGAGAGATGGGGCCTGGCAATAGTACTTCTTTCTGCCTATGCTGAGCTATACTTTCCAGTGGAGAGAAAGCAGTGCTTCAGTTGCTACCATCTGCACCCCAACCCTTTTGGTCTTAACATAGAGCTGTGATCAAAAGCTACCTAGGCAGAAGCCAAGAGGCCTGGCCATGTCAGTTTGGGTATTCTATGGATTGAGACTGGAAATTCAACCAGGTGAACTGCAATAAGAACAAAAAATCGTTTGACTTCTATCCTAGCACAGGGAGGCTGTGTTTGGCTTGGGTGTAAAAGTTCAAGTTTTGCTGTGTACTTTTGTACACAGTAGCAGGACATCATGTTTGTGAAATCCTATAATTCTCCAGAATGGTGCTACAAATCTTTCCACTGTCTTAGCATTTAATACCAGTTCCTGTTCAAGTCAACTTTCACAATGAATTCAGTTTGCTACTTTTAGGATTCAGGGGTTTTAGAGTGGTTCAGAAATACAAATGTTTTAGTCCTTAAAAATGGTGTAAAACCAAAGGGAATAAGAAAGCCAGCTGTGAGAAATGCTGTGTTGAGAGAAAGATAAAGGGGAAAATCAAATACAAGAGGAGAAGCTGCATTTCTGTGAAATCTACTCATTTAGCTAACTGAACCCAAAATGTTTGCGTTTATTCGTTTATTGACAGTAATGTTTGGCTGCTAGATAATACATCAAATAACTGATGAACAAACAGAGCTGAGAATAGAACTCTGTTGGTTTGGACTCCTAACCTTGAAGTTGTCTATCAGTTTCTCAGTCACCACTCATCCCCCTGAGGAACAAGTTGATTTTTGCTCAAAGTGGAACACACTTTAGGTGGGATATCACTCCTGCTGCCAAGGCCAAATGAAATGTCTTAGCCTCAGAAGCTACTAAGTCAGTTTTTCACTCAGACTGCAGGTAAGCAATTTGTTGATGGCACTTTTCATTCTTAATGCAGAAGAGAAAAGTGCTTATGGAGAGCAGAGGAAATTGCCAAAAGCAGGTGTTATGGTTATTGAACACCTTCAATTCACTTCACAGTAATAGGGCCTATACTGCTCACTGCAAAAGCAGAGGCCTCTGCACACAAAGTATACCTCAGGAACAGGTACAGCCACTGTTAATACTTGTTTTCTTCTTGAGAAAGCTGCTCAGGAATATATCAGATAGCTACCTTGTATCATGAATAGCAATTGCTATTTCTCTCCTTGCTTTATGCAGCTTTAGAGCCTAATTGCAAGCATTTAGGTTGGAAAGTTGTTGCTATTACTACAAAATCATTCTGGAAGCTTTGCTATCTCCATGGCAACTGGCCTACATCTGTTAAGCATTCTGATGCAACTCCAGTGTTTGATGGCATTCTTAATTTGAGATACTAATTTAATATATGGGTTCTTTATACTGGATTTTATGTGGTTTATCCTTTTGCTGTAATCATGAGAAAACTTTGATGCTGAATAATGGCTCGCTAAAGCAGAGCTCATACAGTGAAGCAGCTACCCCTGTGTGCTAGTTTGAAGCATACTAGAATGTTTTGGTGAGAAGAACTAGATCATAGGCTGTGAAAGGAAAACAGTGGTGATGTCTACTTCACTCACAGCCTTGCTGAACAAGAAATTAAAACATTAGATAACACTCTCACCATTTTTTTTCTCTCACTCTTGGTTGGGCTGCTGGCTGGGCAACATCTTACTCCCTAACCTCACCTTCCATTTGGCCTAACCCACTTTGCTTCTTAACCTCTTGGCTGAACCTCTGTTCTTCCTTAGGACTGGGGTAAGGTTGAGAGGGGCAGGGGGAAGGTGCAGGGGTGGTTGAGAGCTCCTCTTGGGGACTCAGGTTTCTGGGAGGGGAGTTGTGTTTCTGTATTACCTTTTACCTTGTATATTTCTGTCTATAACTGTATATACTGTAAATATCTGCTTGTGTATTGTGCCACCTGTAAATATAAGCTTCATTCATATTCCCAGAGCTGGCTGAGTCTAGTCTGGGTGATTTTCTAAAGTGGGGGGAGGGGGCAGGGAACACCCAAACCATCACACCCTGGATGAATTAGGATGGACTGAAAAACACAGCCTTACATCAAACAAGCAGGGTATAGAAGCATTAACTTACTAGTCTCATATAGTGTAATGCTTTAGTGAGTCTAGGTAAGATTCATTGGGTGAATCATAATGTTGCAAGGGCAATTCATAGTATCGTAGAATAGTAGGAGTTGGAAAGGACCTCCAGAGATCATCTAGGCTAACCCTCCTGCTAAAGCAAGTTTGCCTAGACCAGGTTGCCCAGGATCACAATGTCCAGGTAGCTTTGAAATCTCTCCACAGGAGGAGGCACCACAACCTCTTTGGGCTTCCTGGGCTAATGCTCCAGGACCCTCAGAGTAAGGAAATTTCTCCTTAAGTTCAAGTGAAACCACTTGTGCTCTAGTTTGTGGTCTTTGTCAACCACTGAAAAGAGCCCAGCCTCATTCTCATGACCTCCTCCCTTTAGATATTTATATGCATTCATAATTTCTGCTCTCAGTCTTCTCTTTTCCAGGCTAAAGAGACCCAGGTCTCTCAGCCTCTCCTTGTAAGAGATGCTCCTGTCCCCTCATCATCCTTGTGGCTCTTCACCAGTTTCTCTTCAGCAGTTCCCTGTCTGTCTTGAACCAGGGAGCTGAGAACTGGACACAATATTCAGACATGGCCTTGCTAGTGCTGAGTAGAGGAGGGGGAGAACCTCCCTCACCCTACTTAGAAATAAGAACTGGGATCACTTAAACCAGAGGTGTTTTTACCTAACAGCATGTTCAGAGAAAGGTTTGAAGCAGGACAAGGCTCTGCCATCAACACTGTAAGTACAGTGAAGGACTCTGATGTGCAATGAAGACCTCTAGTTGGGTCTGATGAGCATGTGCCTGGACAGTGAGCAGGACAGATAGATGGGGCTCGGGGGAGCATTCCTTGTGTGTTTTATGGATTATTGTCTTTCTAACAACCACCAGACCTAAGGAACTGGGACAAAGGTGGCTACAGTACTTTTGAAAACTCATTTCAGCTGTCCAAGTGTGCAGGTGAAGTAGGGCCTGTGTCACCTCCATGGAGCTGAGACAAAAAAATGAACTGTCTTGGGTAACAGCTCATAACAGAAACATCTCCCAAGGGCACAGAGAGCTGGGAGCTGGCTACAGCCCCAAGGATTTTCCTGGAGCTAAACCATGAATGCTTTTGCATGGGGCTATGGAAAAGCCCCATTGGTCCCAACATTCCAAATACTTCTTTTATCCATATCTTGCTGAATGAACTTGCAGGTAATGTGCAGTGTAGGGGAAATGTGAAGTATTGGCCTGCTTCAGAGTGTATTAATCCTTCCTGAACTTTGCAGCGTGTGTGTTATTAATGCTGTTGTAGAACACAGGCTGGGATAGGTGGAACTGAGGAGGAAGTGCAGCAGTATTTACAAATAGATTCTGCAAACTGTAGTTCAAAAGAGATGACATCTGCTGTAATTGCAGATGAGTATTTTCTTATTTGTTTTCTGCCAGAAATATATTAAATTATACTTGCTGCCCCTAGCTAGTCTGTAAGCCTGTTTTCTCACTGGCCAGAATCTCATTCCCAGCAGTCCTTTCAATTCCTCATTTTTCATGCAGCTACCTTGATTATCTCTGCTGTGAGTGTGCTCAGTGGCTTTCCATTGGCAGAACAGATCCCAAGAGGATCATTCATTTTATTACATTTCACCAACGATGTGGATAGAGTAGTTTCTCCTCTTTGCAGGTCAGAGAGAAATGATCTATTTACTTCCTTCTAAATGGGGGATAATTCTGGGTTTGCGTGGTGCTGAAACTCTTCTGTCAGCCACCTTCCTGGAGACAATACTATAAAAGCCAGATTTGGAGCAGATTTGAACACTTTCTGCAGTTCCCCATTGACATATCAAATTAGATCTGAAATTATTTTCTCCTACACTAGTGTCATTTTAAGAGTGCTTTATGTCCAGGGCCTTTGATGCCCGATTTCATCCCACAGTGAATTCTCACATGGAAACTCTCCAAAGCAGATTTTACAACAGACTTGCTAACTGGCCCTTGATTCCAGCAGTGCTGCTCACAGGGTCAGTTCAAAAGCAGGCTGGATGGAGATAAAACCATAAGCATATATTCTTTTTAGAACACAAACCTTTGGGCTCCTCTGATTTCTACATTGCACACACACACGCCCCTGTTCCATCCCCTCCCCCCCAGCTGCATTCTGCTCTTTATATATGTTAAGAGAATGAATAAAGCTGTTAGTAGGGAATGTGAATGAAGTGAAGGGCAGGGTGGGCTACGCTGATTTAAATGTATTCACACATTCTGTAGGCCATGGCTGGTCAATGACTTGGTGAGCTAGGGCTTGGGAATGGATGAACACAGCTGCCTAAACTGAGATTTCTTTCTAAATCATTTGGAAAATACTCATGACTCCCTGCTTCTGCCCCCTCTGAACCTCCCTACTTTTAAGTGGTAGACAGCTTTGGCTTGATACAATCTTGAAATCAATGGAGAATTCTGACTAACTGTGAGAGTGCTTAGAACAGGATCCAAGTGTTTAGTATTGGTGTGGGGGGAGATTAGAAATCTTTGTACACTTTTCAGTTGTATTTTCATTCCAGAAATGCACAGAGGGCCTGAAACTCTGCCTGTTCTCTGGAGAGATCATAAATGGTGCTTTGTGGCCTCGGTGACTCACCTCAGGCCATGAAGATCTCCTTCTGAACAGTGATGATTGGAACTGTTAGAGTGGGGATAGAGGAGGCCACAGAGATCGTCCCAGGGCTGGAGCACCTCTGCTGTGAACACAGGCTGAGAGAGCTGGGGTTGTTCAGCCGGGAGAAGAGAAAGCTCCAGGAATATCTTACAGCAACCGTCCAGTACCTGAAGGGGGCTGCAGGAGAGCTGGGGAGGGACTTTTACAAAGGCGTGGAGTGAGAGATCGAGGGGTAATGGCTTCCAGCTGGAAGAAGCCAAACTGAGATGAGATACTAGGAAGAAATGCTTCCCCATAAGGGTGTTGAGGCGCTGGAACAGATTCCCCAGAGAATCTGTGGAGGCACCAAGGCTGTAGGTATGCAAGGGCAGGTTGAATGGGGTCTTGAGCAATTTGGTCTAGCAGGAGGTGTCAGGGACGGGTCAGAACTAGCTCTTTAAAGTTCCTTTCAACTCAAACCATTCCATAGAATGTCATCGAGTTGGTAGTTCCAGTGGCCTGACTGCCTATTTGACTCTTTAATCTTTCTTTCAAAGCTATTGCTGTCATGGTAGGCCTGATGGGCCAGAAATAGGCTTATACATGTACTGGCTTGCCCAAGCATGTTTTTCTTCTGTGGTAAACAAAGGACACATGCTTAACTTGTGCCTGCCTTGTGCAAGGCCTATGCTTTCCCCAAATCTGGGTAAAGCAAGCCTATGGCTTCACCTAATACAGTCAAGCTTAGAAAACTGCCATTCTGATTGGCTATTCTGTGTCCAAAGGCCCATTGGTCTCGGCCCACACTGATGAAAAGATACATGCAGGACAACAGCATGCTCTGCTGCTCTCTGCCATTCTATTCATGCCTGCTGTTGCCTGCTGCTATTGCCTACTGCCTTATTGTTTGCCTGGAAACTCCACTGTCGCGAGTTTACCAGGGACAGGCTCTAAATGCCTCCACGCAATCGGCCTGCATAGCCAGTGTGACATCAGTCTGAGACTGCACATCACAGGACATCCTGCCTGCATCTGAAAGTCTCCTGCCAAGATGAGAAGTCCTGGAGATACACAAATCATTCAGGGAAGCCAGGAGACGAGGTCAGAGATTGTCTGCCTCCTTTCCCCAGAAGAATTCCCTGAAAGAGTTGGGGTTCTGTCTGAAGCTGTAGCTATCCCTGCGAGTCGGAAGAGAATACTTTGTGAGCAAATGCTTAAAAGCCTCTTTCTAATTCTCCACTGCCTTCTGCCATAAGCAGAAAGGTGCTCCTTGAGTCCATCTAGTGGATGAGTGGTATATGGACTGCAAATGGTATTTGGCTGCAAGAATCTTCTCTTCCAGTTCAATTAATGCATGTATTTTTTGCTGGTTATTTCTAGATCTAGTTATTATCTGTAAAATGTTTCCATGACCATGCAAATAACTGATTATTACAATTAGTGGTTGGGGGTGGTGAGAGCTCTGAATAGCAAAATTAATAAACAATATTAATTTGGGAAAATTTGTAATCTTGCATTAATTATTTTCCTCTTCATAACAATTGTAAGACTTCAGACATTTTTTAAAGATTAGATTTCTTCATGAAAAATTCATAGCTACTAAATTAGTCTTACTTTGAAAACTGTTGTTTGCTTCAGTTCAGTTTTTCAGGTATGAGAAAACAAAAACGCAGAAGGCTTTTATGTCTTTCCTAAGGTACTCACTTCTTCTATTAGAAATGTGTAGCTTCTTCAGCCTGGAGAAGCAATGGCTTAGAGGAGACCTTGTAATAGCCTTCCAGTATCTGAAGGGGGTCTACAGAAAGACCATAGAGGAACTATTTATAAGGTCTTGTAATGACAGGATGAGGAGTAATGGGTTTAAACTGGAAGAGGGGAGATTTAGACTAGATGTTAGGAAGAAGTTCTTTTCAGTGAAACACTGGAATAGATTGTGCAGGGAGGTTGTGCATGCTTCCTCCCTGGAGGTATTCAAGGCCAGGTTGGGTGAGGCCTTGAGTGACCTGTTCTAGTGGGAGGTGTCCCTGCCTATGGCAGGGAGTTGGAACTGGATGATAATTGAGACTCCTTCCAACCTAAACCATTCTATGATTCTATCATGGAATTCTGAGGCTTCATAGATTCAGTGAAGCGTTTAGGTTGGAGGGGACCTTAAACATCATCCAGCTCCTACCCCCCTGCCATGGGCAGGGACACCTTCCACTAGACCAGCTTGCTCGTGGTCTCATCTAACCTAGTTTGAACACTTTAATGGGGGAGACATCCATGACTTCTCTTGGCAACCTGTTCCAGTGTCTCTGCACTCTCACTGTGAAGAATTCCTTCCTAATCACCAGTCTAAATCTGCTCTCCTCAAGCTTCAATCTGTTCTCTCTCATCCTATCACTATCAGCCCTTGTAAAAAGTCCCTCCCTGGCTTTCTCATAGGCCTGCTTTGGGTAGTGGAACCCTGCTCTAAGGTCTCCCTGGAGATATCATAAGGGTCACAACAACCCCGTGGTAAGCTACAGATCTGGAGATCTATGGCTGGAAAGCTACAACTTGGAGAGAAACCTAGGAGTATTGATTGACAATCAAGTGAACACAAGTCAGAAGTGTTCCTAGATGATCAAGAAAGCCAATGGCACTTTGACTTGTGTTAGAAACATGGTGGCCAGCAGGAACAGGGAGGTGATCATCTTCTGCCTATACTCAGTACTGCTGATGCCAGTGTTGTGTTCAGTCATCTTGTCCAACATCCCTACAGTCAGCAGGAACAACTCCAAGTTCACTTGGAGCTTCCAATTATGCTACCACTTTGTTGCCTGTGAAAGGACAATAGTCAGGTTGGATGGGAGATTTCCCATTGTACAATTGATCAGGAACTGCAAGTAACAGTGTGAGCATGGCTTCTACCACAGTCTTCTCCAGAAGGTAGCTTCCCTCTTCTTACAGGAATTGGACAGCTTCTTTCTGCTTGGGGCTTATGGAAAACTTAGAAAATGTATTACAGGTTGAAGCAAAAAGTAGTGATTGCAGACCTAAGGGTAAGGCATCATTCTGACAGCCATCTTCCTTTGGCAAATATTGTCTCATCTCATTTTCTGACTCGTTCCAACAAACTATATGGAAGATATTAATACAAGGTGATGTTTGTCACAGCACATCATCCTGGAGACAGACAAGGATCCAAAAGGAAAACAGCAAAGCAAGCTAAACCCCTGAACTTACAGGGGTATCTGCACGGGCAGAAAAAGAATGATGGCAAAATACAAACACATAGAGTGATGACAGAGGTGACTAAAACACATTGGGGAAAACCAAACTAAATGCAATGAGGGATACTTGAAGGTGGGTGTCAGCTGATGATAAACTCAACATGAGCTGGCCAGGGTTGCTTGCAGCCTGAAAGGCAACTGTGACCTGGGCTGGATCAAAAGCAGTGTGACCAGCAGCACCAGGGAGGGGATTCTGCCCCTTTGCTCTGCTCTGCTGAGAACCCAACTGGAGTACCGCATCCACTTCTGGCACCCTCAGCGTAAGAGGGACATGGAGCTGCTGGACAGAGTCCAGAGAAGGGCCACAAAGATGATGAGAGGGCTGGAGAAACTCTCCTATGAGGACAGACTGTGAGAATTAGGACTATTTAGCCTGAAGAAGAAAAGGCTTCCAGGAGACTTTAGATCTGGCTTCCAGTACCTGAAGGGGCTGCAAGACAGCTGGGGAGTCTTTTAACAAGGGGTTGTAGTGACAGGATGAGGGACAATGGGTTTGAGCTGGAAGAGGGGAGATTTGTACTGGAGATTAGGAAGGAATTATTTCCAGTGAGGATGGTGAGGCACTAGAACAGGCTGCCCAGAGGTTGTGGATGCCCCCTCCCTGGAAATGTTCAAGGCCGTGCTGGGTGAGGCCTTGAGCAAGCTGCTCCAGTGGGAGGTGTCCCTGCCCATGGCAGGAGGGTTGGAGCTGGATAGTCTTTAAGGTCTATTCCAGCCTAAACCATTCTGTGAAGGAGTAAGCTGCTTCTGCTAATTGCCCTGGAAACATTGAGTCCTCTGTAACCTCTTTTGGATAAGTAGCGCACAAAACATGAAATACTTTTTACTGATCTCACTAATACTATAAATATTTATATTCAGAATGAATTTCACAGGAGAGGGAGATAATATATAATGAAATATGAATATCAGTTTCATTTTTTTGGTGGCAATAACAGATAAAAAATTTCCATCATAAAAGAAGTCTTGATCAATGAAACTCTTTGCATATTCACAGAATCACTGAATAGATCTGGTTGGAAGAGACCTCAAAGACCATCCAGTCCAATCTTTGATGAAGCATTGAAGCGTCAACACTAAGCCAAGTGCCAGATTCACATGATGTTTGAACACCCCCAGGGATGGTAACTCCACCACTGCCCTGGGCAGACCATTCCAATGTTTGAGAACCCTTTCAGTCAAGAAATATTTCCTAATATCGACCCTGAACCTCCCCTGGTGCAGCTTGGAACCATTTCCTCTGGTCCTGTCACTTGCCACCAAGGAAAAGAGGCTTTCTCTTTCTCACTCCAACCTTTCTGTCAGGGAGCTGTAGAGAGCAGTGAAGTCTTTCCTCAGCCTCCTGTTCTCCAGAGTATACAATCTCAGCTCACTCAAATGCTCCTCATAAACCATAAGCTCCAGGCACTTCACAAGCCTCCGATCCAGCCTTCATGCAGTGTACTGGATCCTATACTCCACGTTCTCAGTGCATTTGTAGGTTAACATAAATACTATAATTACATAGAGCAAAGATACAGCTTACTGCCAGAAAATTGGTTTACTCTGTTTTGATACAATGAATCATAGCATTTGTGGGACTTCACAATGAATGTGGACAAATGCCTCATTGCTTATGATTATTTGTCCAGTAATTACAGCTTGTTCTTCTTTTCCAGATCTAAGGACGAATTCTAGGCTGTTTAATTTCAAAGACATTGGCTTGAAGAAAGAATTTTAAAGCCCAAAAGTGAAATTGTTGCTGTTCTGCAGAGCCAAATATTCAAAGGGCTGGTTCTGCTGCTCCCACTCCCATGGAGAACAGCTAGCTCTGCTGCTCCCACTCCCATGGAGAACAGCTAGCTCTGCAGGTAGATCTAGTTTGTTATGCCACTATATTTATTTATTTATTTATTTATTTGTAAGTATTTATTAGTTTGGTATCTCATAAAACTCGAGTTTTGGACATACTAGCCTGTAAATATCCCAATAATAATAAATCCCCCACTTTTATTTAGCACCTTTCTTCCTAATGCAAAATGCATTAAAATTTAGTCCTTAATGATATAGCACATTATTTATTGCTTCTTGAATTTCTGAGATAACTCTGAAATGCCTGAAGTCACTATGAGAGTCTGAATTAAATTCCCTGAGTTAATTCCTTTGTGTTATTGTAAAATAAGTGTCCAGTCAGAGCAATTTGCTCACAGTGTCTGTAATGGTGAAAGAACATTATCCTATTCTCATCCATCCTTTGGTAAATCCTTTAACACTTTGGTTAAAAAAGATATTTGCTTCATAATGACTTAAGAGTCCAAGTATTTGAAGTTGTAATATGAGAGGGGGAAACAATCTCTTCCTTTAAGAAAGCAAAATTTTAATGAAAAGAGATGAACCTGTAGGTTTGCAGATGACATCAAGCTGTGTGGTCCACTTGACACACTGGAGGTAAGGACTCCACCCAGAAGTACCCCTCAGTAAAAGAGAGATATTGAGGTACTGGAACATGACCAGAGAAGGTCAAGGAAGCTGGTGAGGGGCCTGGAGCACAAGCCCTATGAGGAGAGGCTGAGGGAGCTGGGGTTGTTCAGCCTGGAGAAGAGGAGGCTCAGGGGTGACCTTATTGCTGTCTACAACTACCTGAAGGGAGGCTGTTAGCCAGGTACAGATTGGTCTCTTCTCCCAGGCAAGCAGGAACAGAACAAGAGGACACAGCCTCAAGTTGTGCTGAAGGAGATCTAAGCTGGGTGTTAAGAGGAAATACTTCACAGAGAGAGTGATTGGCATTGGAACAGGCTGCCCAGGGAGGTGCTGCAGTCACCATCTCTGGAGGTGTTCAGGAAAAGCCTGGATGACGCACTCAGTGCCATGGTCTAGTTGACTGTCTAGGGCTGGGTGCTAGGTTGGACTGGATGATCTTGGAGGTCTCTTCCAACCTGGCTGATTCTATGATTTTATGATTCTATGACCTGGGCCCAAGCCAACCTTGTAAAGTTCAACAAAGCCAAGTGCAAGGGTCTTACACTTGGGGAGGGACAACCCCAAGCACAAATCCAGGCTGGGAGAGGAGTAGTTTGAAAGCAGTCTGTGGAGAAGGGCTTGGGGTTGTCAGTCAATTAAAAACTGAGCCATTCTATGATATTCAGTTGTTAATTATTTTGTACCCATTGGGTCAAGATACTTCTGTGTGTTTCGATAGTAGCTGCAGACAATAGCATAAAAGAGAATTGCCTTTGTCTTGGAAGGAGTTGGTGTGTTTTGCAGAAGAGGGACGTTATACAATAACTGCTCATTTGAAAAGCAATTAACCTTCTTATGCTATTTGCATTATTAATGCACCAGAGTTCTCATAATGTCCTAATGTAGCTGAATTTCTATTAATGTTTTCTTCTCTAAATAAATAAAAGTGAATCGAGTAAAGAGATGACATTTGTTTAATGGTTCATCAGGATTCCTTTTTTCCCCTCATCCAAAGCACTGATAGTTTGTTAAATAGAAACCCTTAAATGGATGGCATTTTATGATAGGTTTGAACCTAATTACATCAAATGTCATAGCATTATTTATTTAAAAGGGTTTTCAGGATTTCTCTACAAGGGGAAAAACTTGTTTTCTTCCTTTTAAAGTGCTTAAAATTTTCTATTAAGGTCCTTTAATTTGTTTAGCATTTTCACAGGTGCTCTCAATCAAGTTTACTTTCAGAATCCTTTAAAGATGTTTCCTTCAAAGGTAGGTTGTCTTGTACATCTGCCTACTTCTATGAGGAGTATATAATTGTAGAATCATAGAATGGTTTGAGTTGGAAGGGACCTCTGAAGGTCATTTAGTTCCAACCCTGCTGCCATGGGCAGGGACACCTTCCACTAAACCAGCTTGCTCAAGGCCTCTTCCAACCTGGCCTTGAACACCTCCAGGAATGGGGCCTCAGCTACCACCCTGGGCAACATTTTCCAGTGTTCCACAACCCACATGGTAAAGGACTTGTTCCTAACATCCATTCTAAATCTACCATTATTTCTTGTCCTAACACTAGATGCCTTTGTGAACAGTCCCTCTGCATCCTTCTTGTAGGCACATAGCTTGGTGTCATCTGCAAGCTTGCTGAGGGTGCTTCAGTCTCACTGTCCATGTCACTGACAAAGATGTTAAACAGCACTGGTCGCAGCACTGACCCCCTCAGGGACACCACTCATGACCGGTCTCCATTTGAACATTGAGACATTGACTGCAACCCTTTGAGTGTGGCCCTTCAGCCAATTGCTTATCCATCCACCCCTCAAGTCCATGCTTTTCCCATTTGATGACAAGGATGTCATGTGGGACACTTTACACAAGTCCAGGTTGATGCCATCTTTTGCTCTTCCCTGATCCACCGATACTGTAACTCCATCATGGAAAGCCAGCAGGTTTATCAGGCAGGATTTGGCCTTCATAAAGCCATGTTGGTTACCACCAATCACTCCTTAATTATCTCAAATTATCTCAAACTAGTGCTTGTGAAAACCACATTTAAAATAACATTTTGCAGCATGCCTTGTTTGTGCATAGTATCTTATTTGCAGCTCTGAAATGCAGCTCAGGGAGGCTCCCAGATGTAGAGAACCCAGCACAGAACCTAAGCTGTGCCTGTGGTTTGGGGTTTTTTAAGTATTTTAATATTAATGATTAAAAAAATAGGTTAAATAGACTCTTAACATCAAAGTCTGAAGTTGCTGAAAGCTGTGCATAGCTGTGTGCATCAGAATATTTTATGTTTAATTACAAGTCTTTCATTTTTTAGTTGCCATATTGCATATAAAATTGGGTTTATTTTGTTAGGTTTCTCTGGTCCTTCCAGTTTTCAGCAAATGCCACCCCATAAGAGATTTGAACTAGAAACTGATGCTCTGTGTTGCCATGTTTGGATGTAACCCTGCTGGGAAAAAGACAGCAGATTTCTTAAATAACCTTAGCTGCCCTTTATTTTTCAGATTTAAACACACATCAAATTTCTCAACTCCTCACCAGGGGAAAGATTCTCTTTCTAGCTGTCTCTTGTTGGCTGATACCAGAAATATGCCAGTACTAAAATCCTGTTGAAAACTGCATGGTGAGAACTATCAGAGTAGTTGTTGCTATCAGTTTCAATCTCTGTACCTAGGAATGTGCAAAACATCTGAGAGTGAGGTTTATCTGAATTCTTGCTAATGGTTATCAGCAAGTTTGCAGATGACACCAAGCTGTGTGGTGCAGTCAACACACTGGAAGGAAGGGATCCATTCAGAGAGACCTGGACAGGCTGGAGAGGTGGGCCCATGCCAACCTAGATCCTGCACCTGGCTGGGGGCAGTCCCAAGCACAGATAGAGGCTGGGTGATGAATAGGTGAAGAGCAGCCCTGCATAGAACTTGGGGGTGTTTCTGGTTGAGGTTCTTCAAAAGAGCCAGCAATGTTCATTGGCAGCTCAAAAAGCCAACTGTAACCTAGGCTGCATCAAAAGCAGCATGGCCAGCAGATCAAGGGAGATGATTGTGTCACTTTACTCACCTCTGGTGAGACCTCACCTGGAGTACTGAGTCCAGCTGTGGATCACTCAATACAAGAGAGATTTGGATCTCCTGGAATAGGTCCAGAGGAGAGCCATTCTACACTGCTCTGCAGATCCTCTAGTTGTTATTCCCCAGTTCTCTGCTTTTTGATCTGAATGTTCTCCGTGTTACTTTTGTCCATTTTCACATGCCCAAATTAATTTCATCAAAGATAGTAGCAAGCCAAAGAGGAAGTAAAAACTCAGCTGAATCCCCAGCTTTGTGAGTGAAGATTCAAATGAGAAAACATTGCTTCAGAAGCATGGTAAATGTGCAGTCAAATGGAGATAAAAGATGCATTGTGTTATCTATCAATCTAATACTATTTAGTCTAATCCAATTTAGGAAGAGATGCAATGCTACAGAAAGAAAAGGACATCTGCATTGATTCTGAAGCTCCAGGAAGCATTGATTTAGAGAAGTGTGTCATTTTCTGTCTTCATACTTCGGCATAAAGATCTGAATCCTTCTCAGTAAAGCACTGTAGGTGTATTGCTGTATGAATTGTAGTTGTTTGCTTAAAAAACAGATGATACTTTGAGGGTTGCAGAAGGTGTATCATGGATCTGAAATATTTCTTTACTTTGTAGAGATACACTAGGATAGCTTATCTGGAAAGGAATCCTTGTATTCGAGTTTAGTGGATCAGAACATCACATAGTTGCTATGGATTTCTGCAGATGGGCTGTTCTGTGACAGAGGTGTTTGGGTTTCACTCCCTCAAAATAAAGATAAGGAGATTTAAGGAATGTAGAGGGATGGTTCTTTTCCCTTCCCTTCTCTCCCCATATAGGAAGGCAGCTATAAGGTCCCCCCAGAGCCTTCTCTAGGCCTGAACGACACTAGCTACCTCAGTTGGCCTGAACAACAGAGGTGCTCCAGCCCCTGGATCATCTTTGTGCCCTCCTCTGGACTCACTGTAACAGTTCCAAGTCCTTTCTATGCTGGGGACACCAGAAATGGATGCAGTATTTGAAGAGAGGTCTCACCAGAGCAGAGCAAAAGGGCAGAATGCCCCTTCTTGTGTTGCTGGCTGCATTCCTCTTGATGCAGCCCAGAACATGGTTGCTTCTCTGCAATCAATGCCTCTAGGTATCTTTCTTCAGGGCTGCTCTCAACCCACTCTGCATCCAGCCTGGATTTGTGCCTGGAGTTGGCCCAACCCAGATGCAGGACCTTGTACTTGGACTTGTCGAGCTCCATGCAGTTGGTAGTGGTCCACTTCTCAAGCCTTTACTCTCCAGACCGTAACTCACTTCAAATTATTTGTTGCTATTGTTGTTCTCAGCTATCCTCAGAGGTTTATTCATCCCTGGGGAAAAATATATAAACAAACCTCCCATTCTGTCTTCCCTAGATAAAGATTATGCTGGTCTATGAATAATGGAATGTGATTTTTGTTTAAAAAAAACCAAACCACAGCACCTATTTTCTTGGTATCTTATGGACATGAGCTGCATTTGGAAGCACACATCGGAATTTATGGCTCTGGAATTAAAGCTGTCATCTTCTAAATGTTTGCAGATCTTTCAGAGCTGACAGATTGCTCAAGTGTTTGCATATAATAAATATGAGATTACAGAGATAATACGAAGCATTTCCAACTCTAGGCTGATGTCCCTGCTCCTATCCTTCACCTTTCTCGCCTTGCTTTCTATGAAGAATCAAGACATACAGAATTACATATATTAAAAATAAAGCAACAACAAAAAGACAGCTCAAATTCCCAAGTGCTGACTCAGAAGGGAAAGGAATATTATGTTTTGAAACTTAGTTTGGCAGTATTTTCTGTTTTTCTTGAAGTCAGAAATTCTGCTTTAATGGCATATAACTGTACGAGGGCTTCAAGTGATTGGACGACAGCGAATGGTTTGAAGCCTGAGTAGGGTAGATTTAGATTGGAGATTAGGAAGAAATTCTTGACAGTGAGGGTGGTGAGACACTGGAACAGGTTACCCAGGGAGGTCATGGATGCCCCCTCTCTGGAGGTGTTCAAGGCCAGGTTGGATGAGCACTTGAGCAAGCTGCTCTAGTAGGAGGTGGCCTGGCCCACGGCAGGAGAGTTGGAACTCGATGATCTTCAAGGTCTCAGCTTGTCCAAGTCCCTCTGGATATATCCCTTCCCTCAAGTGCATCAACTGTGTTCAGTTGTTGTGTTCAGTTCTGGGCCCCCCAGTTTAGGAGGGACATTGAGATGCTTGAGCATGTCCAGAGAAGGGCGATGAGGCTGGTGAGAGGCCTTGAGCACAGCCCTACGAGGAGAGGCTGAGGGAGCTGGGATTGGTTAGCCTGGAGAAGAGGAGGCTCAGGGGAGACCTTATTGCTGTCTACAACTACCTGAGGGGTGGTTGTGGCCAGGAGGAGGTTGCTCTCTTCTCTCAGGTGGCCAGCACCAGAAGAAGAGGACACAGCCTCAGGCTGCGCCAGGGGAGATTTAGGCTGGAGGTGAGGAGAAAGTTCTTCACTGAGAGAGTCATTGGACACTGGAATGGGCTGCCCGGGGAGGTGGTGGAGTCGCCGCCCCTGGGGCTGTTCAAGGCAGGATTGGACCTGGCACTTGGTGCCATGGTCTAGCCTTGAGCTCTGTGGTAAAGGGTTGGACTTGATGATCTGTGAGGTCTCTTCCAACCCTGATGATACTGTGATACTGTGAACTGCATCACACAGCTTGGTGTCACCCACACACTTGTTGAGGGTGCCTCAATCCACTGTCTATGTCACTGACAAAGATGTGAAAGGGCACCGGTCCCTTTTCAATAAAGAGAGGCAATCTAAGGTCTCACTTTCCTATTTTATAGTCCCTTGTTTCTGATCTGTCAAATTTTTGTGATGTTCAGCAGCACCCCACCAGCAAGAATAACACCAGAGTTTCCCAGCAACGTTTCTCTTGTTTTACTGCTGCACTGTAGCTTGCTTCTATATGACAACAAATACTTTTAGGTCAGATCCAAAGCTGAGTCAGAGTGATCTTGTCCAAATCTGTCTGTGATTTATAGATCGCCACCACAGGAAATTCTATCTGGAACCCTGCTTTGATGGACGGCATTTCAAGATAGGACAGACGTAAGCACATGCATCAGAAGAAGAAAAGAACTGACTGCTCATAATATGTCTTTCTGCTAAATGATCTTTTGCCAAACTGAGCCATCCACAGGACCGTTGTTTCAATTTCTCTCCACAGGAGTCTCTCTGCACATAGCTTACTTACCAGACTCTCTGGTACCCACAGTTCTTATACTCCAGCGTTCACAGAAGCACGCAATCACAGAAACATTCAGGTTGGAAAAGACCCTCTGATATCCCTGCTCTACAAGGTTCACCCTAAACTATATGCCCAAACACCACATCCAAATGACTTTTAAAACACATCCAGAGTTGATGACTCAACCACCTCCCTGGGCAGCCCATTTCTATGCCTGACCACTCTTGCTGTGAAAAAATGTTTCCTAACATCCATTCTAAACCTTCCCAGTAGCAGCTTGAGGCCATTCCCTCTTGTTCTATCAGAATTTACCTGTGAGAAAACACCAGCACCAACCTCTCCACAAGGTCCTTTCAGGTAGCTGTAGACAGCAATGAGGTCTCCCCTCAGTTTTCTCTTTCTCAAACTAACGAGCTCCAGCTCCCTCCGTTGCTCCTCATATGATTTCTTCTCCAGGCCCTTCCCCAGCTCTATTGCCCTCCTCTGCACTCACATTATTGCATTACTTACTTAGAGTCATTCCAAATGGTGCCTGTTGCAAGCCCTCAAGCACGTTCAGCATGTTTCTCACATGTTCCAACACAGCTACGCTGAAGACCTGTGACAATTTGAGCATTTCAGTGGCTCATAGGATCAGAGCCTTGATTTTGAAGAGCTTCAATATCAGCAGATATCAGCAGCAGTGCTGAAAATCACTCATCCTTAACAGAGAGAGAGCAATGTGCGAACAGCAAACAGGCATGGCACAGGCTCTGACTGCTCTGATTATGAGCATGGACTCAGTGTTGGAGCTTGGAGACTTCAGAGAGGCAAACAAACAAGCTTCATGTGTTTGTTCTTCCCCAGCTATCGATCATGTGGGTTTTTCAGGTGTCTGCTGGAAGACATTTTCTGCTGAACCATGGAAGTGCTGGTGGACAAATTCCCCATGAGCCAGCAATGTGCCAGGAAGGCCAATGGGACCTTAAGAGTGTGACCATGAAGTTGAGGGAGATTCTCCTCCCATTCTACTCTGCTTTAGTGAAGACACATCTGGAGTATTGTGTCCAGTTCTGGGCTCCCTCATTCAAGAGAGTCTGGGAACTCCTGGAGAGAATTACAGAATCACAGAATCACAAAATTAACCAGATTGGAAAAGACCTCTGGGATCATGAAGTCCAACCTATCACCTAACCCTTCTAATTAACTAAACCATGGCACTAAATGCCTCATCCATCCTCCCTTTAAACACCTCCAGGGATGATGTCTCCACCACCTCCCTGGGCAGTCCATTTCAATGGGCAACCACTCTTTCCATGAAGAATTACTTCCTAATGTCCAGCCTAAACCTGCCCTGGCACAGTTTAAGACTGTGTCCTCCTGTCTGGGTGCCTGGGAGAAGAGACCAACCCCCTCCTTGCTACAGTCTCCTTTCAGGTAGTTGTAGAGAGCAATGTTTCCTCTGAGCCTCTTCTTCTCCAGGCTGAACAACCGCAGCTCCCTCAGCCTCTCCTCACAGGGCTGTGCTCCAGCCCCCTCACCAGCCTTGGTGCCCTTCTCTGGACATGGTCAAGTGCCTCAACATCTTTCTTAAATTGAGGGGCCCAGAACTGGACACAGTACTAAAGGTGTGGCCTAACCAGTGCTGAGTACAGGGGCAGAAGGTCTTCCCTGATCCTGCTGGTCACACTATTCCTGATACAGGCCAGGATGCCATTGGCCTTCTTGGCCACCTGGGCACACTCCTGGCTCATGTTCAGTTGGCTGTCGACCAGCATCCCCAGGTTCTTCTCTGCCTGGCTGCTCTCCAGCCACTCTGTCCCCAGCCTGTAGTGCTGCATGTGGTTGTTGTGGCCAAAGTGCAGAATCTGGCACTTGGCCTTGTTAAAACTCATGGCACTGGACTGTGCCCAACTATCCAGCCTGTCCAGGTCCCTCTACAGAGCCCTTCTGCCCTCTAACAGATTGGTATATGCTCCCAATGTGGTGTCATCTGCAAACTTACTGATGATGGACTCAATCCCCTCATCCAGATCATCAATGAAGGGCACTGATCCTTGGGGCACACCACTAGTGCCTGGCTGCCAACTGGATGTGGCACCATTCACCACCACTCTCTGGGCCCGGCCCTCCAGCCAGTTCTTAACCCAGCACAGTGTGCCCCTGTCCAAGCCAACGGCTGACAGCTTGGACAGGAATTTGCTGTGGCAGACAGTGTCAAAACCTTGCTGATGTCAAGGTAGATTACATCCACCAGGTGGGTCACCTGGTCATAAAAAGAGATCAAGTTGGTCAAGCAGGACCTGCCTCTCTCTAATCCATGCCGGCTGGATCTGATCTCCTGGCCATCCTGTATGTGTTCTGTGATTGCACTCAGGATGATCTGCCCCATTATCTTGACTGGCACTGAGGTCAGGCTGACAAGTATGTAGTTTCCTTCCAGCTCTTCTTGTGGATAGGCACCACACTGGCCAGCTTCCAGTCTTCATGGACTTCTCCATTGAGCCATGACTGTTGATAAATGATGGAGAGCAGCTTGGCCAGCTCATCTGCCAGCTCTCTCATCAACCTAGGATGGATCCCATCTGGTCCCACAGACTTGTGAGGATCCAAGAGGCTCAACACGTCCCTAATTACTTCCTCCTGGATTACAAGGAGACTGCTCTGCTTTCTGACCCCACCTACCAGCTCAGAAGGCTCTGCTTTCGGCACATTGGCACACCCTGTTCTGTGCCATCAAGATTTCTTTCTTGAAGTAGATCCAACCTTCCTGGACCCTTTTGTTTTTAAGAGCTTTTCCCCAAGGTACCCTTCGAGTCACTTCTTTGAATAAGCTGAAGTCTGCCCTCTGGAAGTCCAGTGTGGATGTTTTGTTGATGCCCTTCCTAGCTTCACTGCATATTGAAACCTTTAGTATTTCGTGGTCACTGACTCCAGACAGCCTCCAACCACCACACCTCCCACCAGCCCCTCTCTATTCATAAACAGCAGGTCGAGCAGAGCCTCACCCTGGCACACCAGCTGTGCCAGGAAGCTATACTTAGACTGCCACCTCTCTGCTGTGTTGAGTTCACAGCAGATATCTGGCAGGTTAAAGTCACTTACAAGACCGTGTCTTGAAACATCTTGCAGTTGTTTATAGAATAACATATCCACCTCCTCTTGCTGGTTGGGCATCCTGTAGCAAATTCCAACTAGTAGATCTGTCTTATTGGTCTGTCCTCTGATTTTTACCCATAGGCACTCAACCTGCTCGTCATTAGTTACAAACTCCATGGTGTCAAGGGCTTCCTTAACATACAAGGCCACCCCTCCACCCCTTCTCCCTCTCCTGTCTTTCCTGAAAAGCCTGTATCCATTCTTTTTAGTGTTCCAGTCGTGCGATGCATCCCAGCACATTTCTGTGATGGCAACCACATTGTAGCCTTCCCCTTGCACCAAGGCTTCCAGCTCACCCTGCCTGTTGCCCCTACTTCGTGCATTAGTGTACCTACACTTCAGCTTGGCTGCTGATTTTACCCCTGACACTGGCTTACCACCCTCAGCTTCCTTTGTGGAAAGCCTGGTTCCTTCCCCTACCTGCCCCAAACCTTAAGCCCTCTCAGTGAGGGCTGCCAACTCATGGGCTAGAATTCTTTTGCCCAGTCCAGTGAAGGGCCATAAGGACAATAGAGACTGAGAGATTTGGGGCTTTTAACCTGGACAAGAGAAGACTGAGAGAAGAAAATATCAATGTGTCTAAGTGTCTAAAGGATGTATGTCATGAGGATGGGACTGGGCTATTTTCAGTGATGGACAGTGATAGGACAAGGGGTTACAGGTACAAACAGAGGAGGTTTTACTTTAACTTGAGGAAAAAATTTGCTCTGAGGGTACTGGAGCCCTGGAGCAGGCTGCCCAGAGAAGTTGTGGAGTCTTCTACTCTAGAGAGATTCCAAGGCCACCTGGAGGCAATCCTGTTTTACCTGATCTGGGCTACCCTGCTTTAGCAGGGGTGCTTACTAGATATCTCCAGAGGTCCTTTCCAACCTTTACCATTCTATGATTATGTGATTCTGTAAGTGCTGTCACATAGCATTAACTAGCCCAATCTAATAAGCAAACATCATTCTTGAGTGGGCTACAAATAAATTTACACTAATTTATCAGAGGAATTCCTGACATATATATCACAACACATACATTTCAGTGGAGCCTGGCTGCCATGGAAGGGAAGGGCTAGAGCTGAACAGCTTCAATCTCCCTCTCTTTTTTTTTAGATACCTTTTTCTTTTACTTTGTTTTTCTTTCTTCTGTCCTTTTGTCTCACCACAAATCAATATGGAATGGGATTGGCTTGCTGGACAGCAAGCTGTGACCTGATGAAAACAAATTGAATGAAAGTGGAAAGAAAAAAATGGAGTGACATTTCTTACATGGTTAAAAAAAATTCAGCTATGTTAACCATGCCATTAGGCATTAGAAAACAGTTGAAAAAGTCATGATGGCTTTCAAAATCCACCACATTACTCAGCAGAATGCCTAGGATTATCTTTCAAAACAAATAACATTTAAAATGTGGTGGGTTTTTTTTTCTGTAGACTACTTTAAACAAATCATTAGTGATGGAACAGCAGTTACTGCATTAAAAGAGTTGTCATATACGTGTCATAAATAAAACACCCACCCTCTCAGCCTTCAATACCCACAGGCCCTCTTTTCAGCGATGCTGACATGTGCTCTGTATGCACAACTAGACTGAAGGTAGGTTTATTGTGTGCCATAATAATGCATATTAAAGATGTATGTCGTAAAAGGGGGCTGTGATGTGCATTGGTTTCCTCAGTATTCCCATGCCTGAGGGATTTTGTTGATGTAAACACTGCAGAAACTTCACATTTTGTGGCTGAGTTAGTGAAAAAGAAAACACAAATGAGGACATCCAATGTGAAACTGAGAAAGATGAAGGCTGAGTTGGCTTGCAAAATATATGGTGCTGGTTCATGCTGTTACAAACTCTCCTTTGTGGAATCTTATTTTGCTGGCAATGAAGTGTGTCTTTTCTGAGTAACAACAGACCCAGGCTTCCATAGCACAAAAGGTATCATCATAGCACCTAGTTTGATTTTGACTCTATCACAGGCCACTTACCTTTGGCTAAGCTGTTTTGACAGCTTCTTTAAACATATATTCTTTATCTTGGAATCGTAGAGTCACAGAATCATTCTGATCAGAAAAACCCTTTAAGTCAAACCATTCTTTAACTCTGCCAAGGCTGTTGCTAAACCATGTACCTCAGCACCACACCTCTGTCTGTTTGAAACACCTCCAGGGATGGAGATTCAATCACCTCCCTGGGGAGCCTGATCCAGTGTCTTTCAGTGAAAAAGTTTCTTCTACTGTGTAACCTAAATCTCCCCTGGTGCAAAGAGAGGTCATTTCCTCTCATCCTGTCACTTGTTACTTGGGAGAAGAGACCCACACCGACCTTGCTACAACCTTCTTTCAGGGAGTCATACAGAGCAAAAAGATCTCTCCTCAGCCTCCTTTAATCTATATTAAACAACTCCAGTTCCCTCACCTGTTCCTCACTAGACCTGTTCTCCAGACCCTTCAACAGCCTTGTTGTCCCTCTATGAACCCACTCCAGCACCTCAATGTCCTTCATGTAATGAGGGCTCTAAAACTGAACGCAGTACTCAAGGTGTGGCTTCATCAGTGCTGAGTACAGGGTGATATTTTATCTGAAACTCATACTGTTGTTTAAATAATTTAACTTTGGAGACTGAAAGATTAAGAAATTACCATCACAGCTGACATTCTATGAGGTGTTTGGAACCAGCTACTGTGCAAAGCAAGGTGCTGAGCTAGGTGTCAAGCCTAAATATCTCCAAACAGCAGTAGGGGAGCTGGGTCTCAAGTGGAAGATAAGCATTCAAATATTCAGGTATTATTCAAAGCATCAGAATATTCCAAATATGACAATTCAGGCTAAGCTTCTTCTCAAGGAGAGAGTTTTCCATCTTATGAGCTGAAGGTGATTTAAACAATTTAGAGGTGATTTATACAGAATTCACCACAGCTCTCCCACAGTTGTCTCAAATATATAACCAGTGTTTAGTCTGTGAGGTCATTTGTAGAGGAAAAAAGGAATTTCTTACATTCAATAAGCAAAAAAAATCCTTTGTTCATTTTTTATAAAAGTCATCCTAATCTCACAGCACAACAGCAGTAAGATCAGAGCAGGGTGCTCCTATTTATGATGGAGTTTTGATAAATCCTTTCCCTGCTAAGTCATATTTGATGGGTTTTCAGCTCTTTTACCAGTACCTGCAGAATGCAGTCTGCTCAGCATAGTGAGTGACTTTCTCCTAATTCAATAAGCTGTTCAGCCAGAGAGCATTGACAACTGCCTTTGAGAAATCCAGTGTGAATTGACTTGTGAAAGTCAATTAGAATTCAGTATTTGGTTAGAGATTTTTAGGCACACAACATCGAGACACCTAGTCAGGCAGGCTCTCTCAACACGGATGTGTGTAGATTTATTTTACCTGTAATTTGTTTATCTACCCTATCACAGAATGAAATCTTTGTAACGTTTAATCCATTGTCCTTCAGCACAGGAGGCAGCTTGTTCAGCCCTCCACTGCCATTTGTATCAGGTTGCAGACAATTGCCTTATAATAAACATGAAATCCATAGCAGCAGAAGCAGCCTAAACCCAGTTCACTACTGTGGTTTCCCTTTGGACTGAGCAATTCATGCAGTGTTCTCCTGGCTGCCTCGTCGCTTGGATGGGTGGAGGCTTCACTGGGTAAAAATATGGCTTGATGGTCATGCTGAGAGTGCTGGGAAATGGAGCTAAGCCTAGTTGGTGGCCAATCACCAGTGGTGTTCTCCAGAGTTCAGTGCTGGGGCCAGTTCTCTTTGATATCTTCATCAGTGGACATGGAGCTGCTGGAGTGGGTCTAGTGGAGGGCCACAAAGATGATCAGAGGGCTGGAGAACTTCCCTCCCCTATGGGGATAGGCTGAGAGAGTTGGGGCTGTTCAGCCTGGACAAAAGGAGAGAAGGATACAGGGTGGACTTATAGCAGAGTTCCAGTAGCTGAAGGGGACCTACAAGAGAGCAGGAAAGGGACTCTATACAAGGGCTTGTGGTGATAGGATGAGAGGGAATGGATTGAATCTTGAGGAGGTGAGGTTTAGACTGGAGATAAGGATGAAATTCTCTCCAGTCATGGTACTGAGACACCAGAACAGGTTGACGAGGGAGGTGGTGGATGCCCCCTCTGGAGGTGTTCAAGGACAGGCCTTGAACAACCTCGTCTATTTAAAGGTGTCCCTGCCCATGGCAGGGCACTTGGAACTGGATCATCTTCCAAACCCATTCCAACACAGACCATTCTTTGAATCTATGAACCAATGATCTGGACAAGGTGATTGAGGCACCCTCAGAAATTTTGCAGGTGACACTAAGTTGGGAGGGGGTGTTGGTCTGCTCAAAGGTAGGAAGGCTCTGCAGGGGGATATGGCCAGGCTGGATTGATGGGCTGAGACCAATTGTACAAGACCAAGTACTGGGTCCCATACTTGGGTCACGAGAACCCCATGAATTCTCTAGGCTTGGAGGAGAGTGGTTGGAAAGCTGCCTAGCAGAGAATGACCTGAGGGTGTTGGTCAACAGCTGGGTGAACATGAGCCAGCACGTGCCCAGGTGACCAAGAAGGCCTACAGCATCCTGGCCTGGATCAGGAATGGTGTGGCCAACAAGACCAGGGAAATAGTTGTTTGAACACTGCCTCCTGCCTCTCCCAAGCTGTTTTTTTAAGGAGGCAACAGCCAAATTCTTGACACATAATACAACAATTAGACATAAACCCAGGATGATTAGGGCCAAGATCACCCATTATAAATATACCACTGTATACATATGTAGAACTCACTACGGGGGTCTGGAAGTTCAGGTTTTGGCATAATTATTCTTATCAGGGATGTTGATGTAATTGCAGCACTTGTAACATTTCCTGACTTATTGAAAGCAGAGTTGGTAACAGTTTCAGTAGCATTAAAGCAAATCCAACCAAGAAAATAATCTCTGAAATCCAAGAACATCCCTTGAATCTTTCTGCACATTAAATCAAACAGAAGGGAACCAAGCTTGGCAGCATTCCAATAATGCAGGTACCATACACCCAATGGATAAAATATACTACCAGATAACCAGATAAGCTTCATCTTGACTTCCAGACTTAATTTACAATCAATCAAGTTGAATTAGCCCCACATTGAAGCGCCAAAAGTAAGATGTGATGGTTTGAGAGTTACCTGCCCCCACACTCAATGAAATCACCCAGACTAGGCTCAGCTGGCTGGCAGTTAAGGAATGAAGCTTTATATTCACAGCTTAGCACAATATAGAAGCAGATATTTACAATATATTACAAATATTTACAGCTATATTCAGAAATATACAAGTTAAAAGTAATACAGAAACACAGTGCCCCTTCCAGAAATCAGAGTCCCCAGGAGAGCCTCCCAGTCACTCTTCCACCTTCTTTCCACCCCTCTACCTTATCCCAGAGTCTGCCTTATGTGCAATGTGAGTTGAGAGCATTGGCAAGGGGTGTTAGAAGCAGAATGGTAAGTTGGGTTACACAGATGCAGTTAGAAGCCAGGGAGAGACACAGACACTTGACAGACTCTGACAGACTGTCTTATCTATGTGTCCTTGCTTTTACACATCTCAGCAAACCTATGAGTGAAGTAGACATCACCATTGTTTTCTTTTCACACCCTATAATCTATTTTTTCTCATTAAAGTATTCCAGTTATCCTCAAACCAGCATAGACTGGATGATTTTAATGGGCTTTTCCAACCAAAATGATTCTGTATCTCTGTGAGTCTATGAAGACCTGATTCCTCCACCCTCATTACTACCCGCCCTTCAAAGTCAGCTACAGCCATTCTTTGTGAAACTGGCTGAAGGCTTTCATGGGCACAGTGCAAGCATGGCATGCCTGCCACAGGCCCCATAAGTGCAAACATAAAATATGTGGGCATTTTTGTTGTGTGATAAATAATTTGCTATTTCAGACACAATGTGGATTGCAGAAAGAAAATGAAGTATGGCTCTAGATTTTCATAGCTAGGAAAAAATAAGATGGATTGAGTCTTTTAGTTATCAAGAGAGCAGAAAATTAAACATAAACAAACAACAAAAATCAATTGCAAGTACATCTTTCTGCTTGAGAAGCTGTGAGACTCTATGTTTTCAGGCTATTCAAGCCTCATTTTATTCTCTAGCCTGCCCTGTACCTCACTGCTGTGTTTCCCTACTCTGTTTCTTCATTCCCATTTTTCCTTTCATCCTGGTGGATGAAATTGCAGTATGCTTTGAAGCCATCACTGTCACTAACCTCACTTCTTTTGTTTTGTGTTTTGGGAACAGAAAGCAAGCTGTTCTCCCACTATCATTAACCAAAAGCAGCCGGATATTTCTGAATGCCTTGCTCAGTGCCAGGGAGCAGTGAGGGCAGCTTCTAGGTCACAACTATCCCACCACTCCGGCCAGGGACATTCAGGAGCAGCCCCAGCCTTGGGCATTGATATCTCTGCAAGG
This sequence comes from Pogoniulus pusillus, assembly GCF_015220805.1. Classification (NCBI taxonomy): domain Eukaryota; kingdom Metazoa; phylum Chordata; class Aves; order Piciformes; family Lybiidae; genus Pogoniulus; species Pogoniulus pusillus. Next base: position 28,129,140 of record NC_087265.1, on the reverse strand, counting down.
AACAGGGAGAAATCCATATTTGGATCATGTTGCCTCTCCTGCTAATTAATGACTTCTTCATGGGCCACAGATGTGTTTCTGAAAGAACACCACAGCAAAATGTCACCAAAATACAGGGCTGCTATCTTCAGTAACATATTAATAATGCTTTTGAAGATACATCATCTGTCTTCCTGTGGTGTCCCCACCTCCTTTTGAGCCTGACCAGGAATGTGGTCTGAAATGGTTTGTTTTGATAAGATCTGAATAGATGATAGCTACCTGCAGAAACATGAATTATGTTCTCTTGATACAGAGCCTGATTTCGTACAGCCCCTATTATGGAGCAGCTACTCTTCGTTTCTACTGTGTTGATTATTCTTGTCAATATCTCTTCTAATTTTTTCTCTGGCATTCTTCACACAGAAAAGCTTTTCTTGTGTCTTTGATTCACCTCTACAAACCTTAATACGTATCTTCAGGTGGTTGAGGTTAGCCCATTTCTCCTCATGTTTTCTCATCACAAAATGGCATAATGACAAACATACACTCTAAAGAATCCAAGATTTTCATTCCACAATGCTACAGCCCAGTCTGCTTTCCATTTAGCTGTTACCAAAAATACCAGGTACCTTAAAAAGTGCAGCTTCTCTTGGCAATATTGCAGATAGATGGGCACAATTCCAGTCAATATTCCACCAATAGTGTGCTTTGTTGAACTAACAGAACATTTATTCACTTAGCTGAGCATGTGTTGGTTCATTATCATCTTTCACAATGGAAAATGAAAAATCTAGAGCAGACAGTGAAGAAATCATAGAATCATAAAGTGGTCTGGGTTCGAAGGGACCTTCAAGATCTTCCAGTTCCAAACCCCTTGCTGTGGGCAGGGACACTTTCTACTAGACCAGGTTGGTCAAGACCCCATCTAACCTGGCTTTGAACACTTCCAGGCTTGGAGCCTCCACAGCTTCTCTGGGCAACCTGTTTCAGTGCCTCACCAACCTCATGGGGAGGAATTTCTTCCTAGCATCTAATCCAAATGGAGCTTCATCCAGTTTGAAGCTATTATCATAGAATATCAGGGGCTGCAAGGGACCTCAAAAGATCATCCAGTCCAACCCCCCTGCCAGAGCAGGATCACCTATACCAGATCACACAGGAATGCATCCAGGTGGGTCTTTAATATCTCCATAGAAGGAGACTCCACAACTCCCCTGGGCAGCCTGTTCCAGTGTTCTGTCACCCTCACAGGGAAAAGATTCCTCTCCATGTTTACGTGAAACTTCCTGTGCCTGAACTTCCACCCATTGTCCCTTGTCTTGTCATAGGGCATCACCTAGCAGGGCCTGGCTCCATCCTGCTGACACTCACTCTTTACATATTTATAAACACTGTTGAGGTCACCTCTCAGTCTCCCCTACTCCAAGCTAAAAAGCCCCAGCTCCCTTAGTCTCTCCTCATAAGAGAGATGTTCCATTCCCTTAATCATCTTTGTGTCTCTGCACTGGACTCTCTCAATCAGTTCTACGTCCCTATTGAACTCGAGGGGGGACAGAATCTCTCATCCTATCACTCCATGCCTTTGTAAAAAGTCTCATCCCCTCTATCTCACTTCAAATACTGGAAGGTGTCCCTGGAGCCTTCTCTTCTCCAGGATGAACAGCCCCAACTCTCTTAGCCTGTCTTCACAGCAAAGGTACTCCAGCCTTCAGATCATCTCTATGTCTTCCTCTGGGCCTGCTCCAACATTTCCGTGTCCTTTATGTGCTGGAAACTCCAGAAGGGCTCTGGATATAAGTACCATGCACGTACCTGATTGCATCTCTGTTGTTGTGCAGCCACACCACCTCTAATAAAAGGCAAGATAAAAATCTTCTTGGCAGCAAGCTGCCCAGAGGTGGAACTTCAATTTTATCCTCCAGCAAACACTGGCATTTGTGAGTGGCTCAGGTGCAGCTCTATGCCTGATCACAAGAAGTACTATTTTAAATGTGTGGGTACCATAGTGTAGAAGCAGAGCTGGTAGAGAAGAAACATTTATATCTTGTCTAAGTCCTCCTGTGTGGCAAGTACACAGAGTGAAGCTCACAGGCTTCATCTGGTTAAGAGGGAGTCTGGCTACTCATCCAGGGCAAGTAGGACAAGATTTTATGAGGCTTTGTGCTACATTCATGGTTGTCACAGAAGTAGACAGGTGGGTTGTCTTGGTGAGGATGAAGAAGATGGGTAAATTGCTTCTGAATTTATAAAGAAATCTCTGGTGAGCATGTAAGCCTTTCAGAAAACAAATCAACCCAGCTTCCCTTCTACGGATTTTTATGTATAGCTTTTGACAGACCTCACAAGCATCTGGCCAGGGCAGGATTTCAAGGGATGTGTGGCCTAAGAAGCAAGTGGGAAATACCTAAACCAGCAGGTGGTGAAAAGATGCTTCTGGAGAAGCTGGAGGTGACTGAGGTGTTGCTCCAGCTGACCTGCTGGAGTGGGCCCAAAGGAGGGCCAACAAGGTGATCAGAGGGCTATGAAGACAGATGGAAAGAATTGAGGCTGTTCAGCCTGGAGAAGAGAAAGTTCTGGTGACGCTTTAGAGCTACTGAAGAGAAGCTGCAGAAAATCTGGGGAGGGACTGTTTAGAAGGGCTTGTGGTGACAGGATGAAGGGCAATGGTTTGAAATTGGAGCACAGGAGATTCAGGTTGAACATCAGGAGGAAGTTCTGCATAATGAGGGTGGTTAGAGACTGGAACAGTTTGCCAAGGGATGCAGGTGAGGCCCAATCCCTGGAGACTTCAAGATCAGACTCAATTTGGTCCTGGGCAACCTGCTCTAGTTGGAGATGTCTCTGCTGAGTGCAGGGGGGTTGGCAAGATAACCTTTGAGGGCCTTTCCAACCCTATCCAGTGTGTGAATCTATTCCTTGGAACCAAAAGCAAAAGAGGAGAAGGAATTGTCTCTGTGATGTTTTACTACAGCACTTTCACATGCAACACAACCAGCTTTCATAGTTGGTATTTGCTTTTGGTGCTGTCTTTGAGTGTGCTGGTTGTGAGAGCTGCTTCCATGGAAAGATGATTTTTATTTACTGCCTGGTAAATCCTCCCTGTAAAATAAGAAAATACACCTCCTATTCTCCTCCAGTTATTTGCACAACTCTTCGTATGCCTTTTCTGAAGACTGTCAGTGCTAAGCAATACTGAAATAGATCTGAGATGGTTTAATTCCATAGTCAAGATGCTCTAATTGGATATGGCTTTCTGGAAGGAACCTGGGTCTGTACCCTGTGTAGTGGAGAGAAGCAGATGAATTTTGTGTGTGTGTGTCTAAGCCATTTAGTTTACAGCTTGTTCCCTCTCCTCTTCAGAGCAAGAGTTTGTAGTGACAGCCTTAGTGTCGTGAGGAATGTGGCTTGGGAATGTGCTTAGTATGCTGAATCTGTGCATAACACTAAATGTGGACCTGTGGGTTCAGACTGGATCTCTTGGCCTGTTTTAGAAGTGAAGCTCACCAAGAGAGATGTGCTTAGCCTCAGACATTAGGCTAAGCCAGCTACATCTCTGTTCAAGAGGGATACTGCTCTAGGGCTGACAAGATGATGATGTGCATGTGCTTTTCCTTGGTTCAGTGTCCTTAGTGAGCCAGAACTGGTGAAATCTTCAAAGCTTGCTTTATTTCTGTGAAGAGAAATGAGTTGCTGTAGGCCTTGAAATGTTTAGTGTTCATGCTTATGTGAGATACTGAGGGATACACTATTCTCATCCCCTAGGTAATTATTTGCTTTATTATTGCAGCATTGTGAGATAGGATTTTTGTAAGTTACAAGGAGCAACAGAATATGCAATAAGACCAAAATAAGCACTAATAAGAGCAGAAGATAAAAACAGACTTGGGAATTAACCCAGCAGTGGGAGGGTTGACTGCATTTATGAAGTGTTTGAAACTATGATTGCATTTATTTTTCTACCTGAGATATTTGCATATATTGCATGTGCAAGATTCATAGATTCATAGAATGTTTTGGATCACCTAGTTTGACTCCCCCTGCTATGGGCAAGGACATCTTCCACTAGAGCAGCTTGCTCAAGGCCTCATCCAACCTGGCTTTCAACATGTCCATGAAGGAGGCATCCGCAACCTCCCTGGGCAACCTGTTCCAATGTCTCACCACTCTCTCTGTCAAGAATTTCTTCCTAATCTCTACTCTAAATCTGCCCTCCTCAGGCTTCAATCTGCTCCTTCTCATCCTATCACTACAAGCACTTGTAAAAAGTCCCTTCCTAGCTTTCGTGTAGGTCCCACTCAGGTACTGGAAGGCTGCTATAAGGTCTCCTCAGAGCCTTCACCAGGCTGAGCAGCCCCAACTCTTTCAGCCTGTCTCCATTAGGAAGGTTCTCCAGCCCTATGACCGTCTTTGTGGCCTCCTCTGGACCTGCCTCAGCAGCTCCATGTCCCTCTTATGCTGAGGCACCAGAACTGGATGCCCTAACCCTAACCCTCACCTCCAGGTGAGGTCTCACAAGAGAAGAGTGGAAGAATCATCTCCCTTATCCTGCTGGTGTTCTAATGCAGACCAGGATGTGGTTGGTCTTCTGGGCTGCAGTACCACCTGGGAATAGCCATGAGATACCTAAAAAATGTACAGTGAAAACACAAATGTAATTGCTCTTTTCTCTGCTTAAAACATTTCCCACTGCTCCTCTCAAACATGTTTTTCCACCTAGTTCCTCACTTTGCTTTCCAGATCATTCTGTCTCCTCAAGTAAATCTCCAGACAATTCTCACATTTGACTTATCAATTTTAGTGGCAGGAAATATGAAGCATCACATTGAAAAGAACCTATAGTCTCTCTGGGCAGCCTGTTCCAGCATTTGAGAACCCTTTCAGAGGAAAAATTCCGATAGCCAACCTACCCTCCCCTGATGTACATTGAGGCCATTTCCTCTAATCCTGTCACTTGTTACTAGGGAGAACAGAGCAACCCTCAGCTGGCCCCAACCTCGTGTCAGAGAGTTGCAGAGACTGCCATGGTCTGGTTGACTGGCTAGGGCTGGGTGCTAGGTTGGACTGGATGATGTTGGAGGTCTCTTCCAACCTGGTTGATTCTATGAGTCTATAAGAAGTCTCACCTGAGCCTCCTTTTCTGCAGGCTGAAGAACCTGAGTTCCCTGCCCCAGCTGCTCTTTGGAAGCCCTGATCTCCAGACCTTGCTGGGGTGCTGCTGTGTATGGAACGAACGGTTACCAGTGGTGCAGTGGCACACACGAGTGTTTCTGCAGTCCAGCACAGCATCGCTGGAGCACACGTGAGGGAGTGTGTTCTGCTTCTGCTGCGTTAAGAGCTTTGGGATCCAAATGGTTGAGTAAATGTAGGGCAGACAGAGTCTTGAGGGTGTTATTTTGGAATGCCCACGGTGAGTTCTGCAGCAGAGACTGATGCTGGCTGGTAATTGCAGTAAGGGTTCCTCACTTAATCGCGCCGAGAGCCTTGGTTCTAGCCGATACTCAGGGAACCAGGTGTGAGCTCCCGGCCGCCTTGCTGCCCCCAGCTGGGTGTGCCACGGCCTGCCGGCAGGGCTTAGAGGCGCCGAAGCTGCGCGGCGCCGAGGCCTCGCCTGCTCCCACAGGTGGGCGAGGGGCACGCCCGGGCGGCAGGTGTGAGCCGCGCGCCCGGCGGCTGCGCTCGCGGCGTGGCCTGCGCCGCTGCCCAGGCACCGTCTGCGCTCGCTGCCGGTTTCGCGCCGGCCGCCCCCCGGCTCCCCCCGCCGCTTCGCTCCGTGCTGCCCGTGCAGCCTGGGTGACTCCCGCTGCCCACACCACTCTGCCAGCGCTGCACCGGGCGCACCGCTCCGTTTCCACCGCTGTCACTGAGGGCCTTCCCTTTTCGAAGTGTGCGCCCGGCCCGAGGAACTTGGGTGCTTACTGTGTAACTCTGGCTTGGATCCAGGTAACGGCAATGTCCCTGCCCTGATACTGTCATCCTCGTTTCCTCGCTCCTTTTCCCTCTTCTTTTCCTTCCTACTCCTCAAGTGCAGGTCTTTCCATCTCAGCAACATCTACAGACCCCTGTGATAGTCTTTCTGCTAGAAGCTCTCCAGTTTTTTTGTCTTCTGAAGGGTGAGCACAGACTGGAAGGGTCCCTATGGAACAGGGAGCAGGTGACTTTATGCACTTAAAAACGAATCAGATCACTGCTGAGGTGCTTTTGATACATGGCTGTGCTTGAGCAAGGCAGAGTTGTTGTACCGGTGCTTAGTATGGCACCAGCTTGGTGAACTCAGGAGCACTGCACAAACCTCTTTGTCTATTGCTTCTTGTTACAAACAGAAATGAGGTTTTAATACAAAGATACCAAGCTTTGTGCTGCAGTAAGTTGTTCACCCTCTTCTTGGAGTCAGTAAAAGGCTCATTTGAGTGCTACAGGCACAAAACGTGCCTCTGGTGGAAGCTTTGCTAGCAAAATACGGATGTGCAGCTGCTGCAGTGTGAGTGAGGATGCTGAAGTCATTGGCGCTGAGGCATGACTCTCTGCTTCTCAGGATTCTTCATAATGGCTTTCTCAAGGGGTGTTGTTAATGAATTATTAAATTTGGAAACTAGCATATCCTGACCTCTTCCTTCCTATCTCCTTCAGTGTTGCCCTCGCAGAAAGACAGCTGACTGCAATCTGTTGGCTGTGGATTAATAATGACTTTTCTTGCTCCGTGCTGTTTTACTTCTCAGTGGTATCAAGTCTGTGCAAAGCTTTCAGTTGCTTGTATGCCACTTCAGATGTTCAGGATTGGACTTGGAAGCCTTGCTTACATTGGGTTTGGCCTTTGGTTTTACCAGGATTAGGTCAATACTGGCTAGAAATAGTGATCTGTGTATGTATGCTGTAAGGCTTCCATGTAACTAAACTGTTTTTAAATGCTTTCATCTGTCTTGACAGCTAATTAGCAGTGGTGGTTTATTTTGTAAACTGAAGAAAATGTTTCTTAAACATGGTCTGCCAGGCAGGGAAAGAATATTTAAAATGTATCCAGTGATAACTTCTACTTTGTATATCTGAGACTTGGTCTCAGAAGAATACCTAGCATTTGACTGCAGGATTTAAACAGTTGTTGTAGAAATTAAGTAATCCAGTTTCTACATGAGAAGATAAGCATTAATTAACCTAAACTTGGGGAAAAAAAGTAATCAGTTGTCATCAGTAATCTTCCTCAGAATAATATTTGGCAGGCCTGAACATCTTGATGGGCAGGTAAACAAGCAAGGAAGCAGGCAAGTGTGGGGAAACTGGGCTCTCAGAATCAATCCTGAGTAAACAACAAAGCCTCCAGGAAAGCAAATAGGTCAGGCTTGTGCTACCAAACTGACTGCAGTTGGTGCCTGTAACAAGCTGGTTTTAGTCTGTGCCCCAAGAAGGAAATAATTAGTAAATTAATTCACTGGACCAAATGGTCTCCTAATAGGATGTACTCCTAATGCTTTCCCAGGTACACTTATTGACCATTGCTAGTCATTATCATTAATTGAATGGCAGCTCCCTTCTGCTGCTGTCTAGGTCTGTTGCTACTCATTTATTTCGGGGAGTTCTTCCAGCCAAAACAGCTAAATAATGATGTCCAAAGATTAGTTCAGTCATCAATTCAGCTTGGGAAGCCCAAACACCACACAGCTGGTGTCCACAGATACTTAAGGCTGGGTAGCTGTCATGTTGCTTTGCTTGGTGGTGTGAATGAGACCCCTTTCAGGAACTTGATGAAGCTCCAACAGTGTTCACCTGGTGAAGAATTACAAACCCTATTTGATGTTTCTGACTTGACAGGTTTGTGGAATGGATGTTTTACAAGCAGATAGAAAAGGATAGAGAGGTAAACACTTTATATTTCTGAAGGTCTGCTATTGTATCAAGTTGGATACTTCTCTTGGTGTTTCCCAGACTGCCAGCAAGGCAAGTGAAGCATCTCCAACATGACTTTTTTTTTACAGTAGGATGTAAAAGGTCATTTATCAATTTGGTCTCAGGAACTGAAAATGTATTCAGATGTCAAATCTTTCATGTCAGGGAGAATCCAGATTGTGGACTCCAAAGCTTTTCATGTCATGGTTCTAATTAGGTCTGTAACTCATTCTCATGAATTATATATCATGCTGCATAGTAACATGAAATCCAGCCAAATCATCACTTCTCAGCTGCAGCAGCTTCAGTTAAAAATGTAAGACATTGCTACCTGGTGGGGGGGACTTTTTACAATGACTTGTAATGATAGGACAAGTGAGAATGGATTGAAGCTTGAGGACAGCAGATTTAGAATGAAGATTAGGAAGAAATTCTTGACAGAGAGGGTGGTGAGACACTGGTACAGGTTGCCCAGGGAGGTTTTGGATGCTCCCTCCCTGGAGGTGTTGAAGGCCAGGTTGGATGAGGCCTTGAGCAAGCTGCTCTAGTGGGAAGTGTCCCTGCCCATAGCAGGGGGGTTGGAAGTGGATGTTCCTTAAGGTCCCTTCCAACCTAAACCATTCTGGGAATCTGTGAACATTTTCTTAATAGCTGTTAAAACTTCTGTAGTGTTTCTGGATTCAAAACTTGCAAAGCAAGTGATTGGATTCATGTTGCAGTATTTGGGGGTGGGTGAATTTGATCAAAATCATAACAGTAGATCTTTAAAAAGAAAGTTAAGTCTAGTTAAAAGATTGTAGTTAAGTTTGTCGTTAAGAGCAAAAAATCCCTTCTCTTCATTAAGAATTATTTTTGTTTTGTTAGGCTGTTTGTTTCTCTAGGCTCATACTGAAGTGCTGGCTGTGGTTAGGATAGATTGTTTCCTTTGGTAAGAAGCTGATTTGATTTATATCTGCATATTAACATTTATTACCTTCTTTGAAGTGCTCAAGACCAGATTGGATGAAGCCTTGAAGTGAGCTGATCTAGTGAAAGGTGTCCCTGCCCATGGCAGGAGAACTGGAACTAGATGACATTTAAAGTCCCAACCCAAATCATTCTATGAACCTATGAATGTCTGCAAGTCCTGCAACACAAAAAGTACCAGCTAATAATTACAAGGATTTGTTCTTACCTGGAATGAAAGCACTTGTCACTTGACCTCAGTCTTGAGAAATCTTGAAGTGTTGTCCTAGCTGCCTTGTGCAGATGCTGACTTTGGCTGTTGTGGATGTCACCAGTAGTGTTTTTTCATTTGTGACCATGCTGAGAGGTTCTTGTCAAACAGCTTCATTCCATCATCTGATGTTCACCACCATTTGGTTATTCGACAAGAATAATTTCTCAGTGCTATAAATCACTACTGCAACTGTAAATTATCTTTGAAAATGTCTTTAAACTGTCTTTAAAATGTCATCTTTCCCCACTGTTGTCTGTTTGCCATCATGTAGTTCGTGACAGGTTGCTGCCACTGGCATATGCTGCCTTCCTAGTTTAATTTACAGACAGAATGATGTATACCTGCCACTCCCTTTCTGTCTTTCCTTGCTCTTCCCATCCCTTCTTCAACGAACTGAGCTTACAGGAGGCTCCACTTCATGACTATTGTGCATGTGTGTCAGAGTGGGGAGAGAATAGTGGTCTATGTCTGCAAATTTGGGCTTTCCAAATGCTGTTCCATTACCACATCTGTTGACTTTCACACAGTAGAAGAGCCTTTGAAAAGGATACAGCTCAGATGTAGCTTCTGTCAGAGCACATCAGAATAATCATCTTTGAAAAACACAGGTATCATGTGCTGGACTCTTGGTGCATGTGTCCACTCTTCTGCATATGTGTTACTTCTGCTATAAAATACCTTACTGGAGATCTGGTACAGTCAGAACATCTGTGACATATCCATAAAATAGGAGGATTTTAAATTTAGTATGTACCTCACAGCTGTTCAACTTAATCCAACCAGGTTAACATAGAATTATAGACTGGTTTGGATTGGAAAGCACCTTAAAGTTTATCTAGTTCCAACCCCCTGCATGGGCAGGGACACATCCTACTATACCAGGTTGCTCAAGACCTGTTCCAGTCTGGCTTTCAACATTGCCAAGCTTCCTTATGCAACATGTTCCAATACCTCACCACCTTCATGGGTAAGAATTTATTCCTAATATCTGGTCTAAATTGAGCTTCTTCCAGTTTGAAGCCATCACCACTCATCTGTCATTGCATGCCTGGCTATTGTGATCTGTCTGTGTGTGTACAAGTATTGCTAATGAGGGTCTTGTATGAGAATGTAAGATGTGAACTTTGCTCTTCTGTTTTGAATGAAGCAAAACTGATTGCCAGATAGAATCTGAGAGCAACTAGTGAATGAGCCAGCAATGTGTCTTTGTGGACAAGAAGGCCAGTGGCATCCAGGGGTGTATGTTGAGGGGTGTGGTTAATAGGTCCAGAGAGGTTCTCCTTATTCTCTACCCTGGTGGGGCCACATCTGGAATAATATGTCCAGTTCTGGGCCACACAGATCAAAAAGGACCTCAGGAAACTGCTTGGAAGAGTGTAGTACAGAGTGACAGAAATTCTGAAGACAGTAGAATATCTCCCTTGTGAGGAGAGGCTGAGGGAGCTGGGGCTCTTCAGCTTGGGAGGACTGAAAGGTGAGTGCCAGGAGTCCAGAGCCAGGCTCTGCTCAGTGGTGTCCAGTGATAGGGCAAGGGGTTTTGTGTGCAAGCTGGGGCAGAGGAAGTTCCACATGAACACAAGGAGAAACTTTTCACTGTGAGGGTGCCAGAGCCCTGGAGCAGACTGCTTGGAGAGAGTAAGGAATCTCCTTCCCTGGAGACCTTCAAAACCTACCTGGACACATTTGTGTGTGACCTGCCCTAGGTGATCCTGCTCTGATGAGGGGGTTGGACTGGATGATCTTTGGAGGTCCCTTCCAACCCCTAACATTCTGCAATTCTGTGATTCTCTATAGCAGCATATGCTGAGTTAAAAGTTTCAAAGTGAATGACCTGAGAATGGACTGTTACTAAAAGGTAATGGGAGGTGGCAGGCAATATTTCCAAGGTGACTTAGTAAACTAAGTTGATGTGCAATTCAAAAAGCAAATTAATATTCTTATGGGGAGGCAGTAAATGTGGTGCCAGTGTCACAGGCCGTTGCGTATCAGCATGTGTATGGTACATAAAGAATCAGCAGGCATGCTTGGCTCTGCTAGACCATGACTGCAAACTGCCCAACTCTTAAATAGCTTTTATAGCTTTTTTTGTTCTGTTTACCTTAAACTTCCTGAACAATAGTGTGGATGTCAAGACATGATAAAATGGGAAAGTGACTCCTTTGTAACACTGAATGTTATGTTTTCAGCTAGGAAAAAATAAAGAAAAGGATGGAATAAATTTCATGGACTATTCATGTAGGATCAGAGCTCTGACTATGAAAGAGGAAGGATGAGGGACATTAAATAGCTGCTATGTGCTTGTCGTAAGTATCAAAAATGAGAATATACAAGTTGTCTGTAGGTACATTGATCTGCACGGCTTGATACTTGAGAACTTGAGTCTTGGCAAATGAGCCAGTTGAAACTGCATAAAGTTTGACAAATCCAAGAGCAAGGTCCTGCATCTAGTTGGGTCAGCTTCAGGAACAAATCCAGGCTGATGCAGAGTGGGTCGAGAGTAGTCCTTGAAGAAAAAGACTTGGGAGTGTTGGTTGATGAGAAGCTCACCATGAGCCAGGGCAGCCATATGCTGGGCTGCATCAAGAGGAGTGTGGCCAGCAGGGCAAGAGAGGAGATTCTGCTTCTTTGTTCTGCTGAGACCCTACCTTGCATACAGCATCCAGTTCTGCTGTTGCCAGCATAAGAGGGGCACATTGCTGCTGGAGCAAGTCCAGAAGAGGGCCACGAGGATGATCCAAGGGCTGGAGCACCTCTGCTATGAGGATAGGTTGTTCAGCCTGGAGAAAAGATGATTCTGCAGGGACCTTAGAGCTGCCTTTCAATAGCTGAGGGGATCCTGCAGGAAGGCTTCAGAGGGACTTTTCCTAAGTGTGTCTAGAGACAGAACAAGGGGGAATGGTTTGAAGCTGAGGGAGAGTAGGTTTTGACTGGATCTTAGGAAGAAGGTTTTTCAGTATAAGGGTGTTGAGCCTCTGGAATAGATTTCTCAGAGTAGTTGTTGATGCCCCCTCCCTGCAGGTGTTTAAAGCCAGGTTGGGTGATGCATTGGGCAACCAAGTATAATTGAGAGGCATCCCTGCCCATAGCAGGGGCTTTGGAGTGGATGATGATGGCGATCCGTTCCAACCTATGTCAGTCTGTGATGTTTAACTTCTTGTGTTTTGCTGAGTTCTGACGCTATTGTTTCTAATCCTGGCTTAGTGGTGATATTTTAAGCTATGAGACTGAATGCTTCATACAGCTGACAATGACAGACGTGTAGCTCAGCAGCTCTGGATACTTGCAGTTAATTTTTAATGGTGGCCCTTGCTCCTAAAAATCACATGTGGATAACAAAAAGGTGCTGAAAAAATATTTCTTTAGCAAGGAATGAAAAACCTGAGGTTGCTTTCAACCTCTACCATGCTGTGTGCCATTCTGTGCAGCAGGTACACCTGAAGTGTACAGTTTTACTGCTTGCTTGCTTGTTTGTACACCTGTACAGACAAGGTAACAACTTTAAAGCTTGCTTATGATCAGGATTGGAGGGTACCTCTGGATATCAAGTCCAACCCTCCTGCCAGAGCAGGGTCACCCAGAGCAGGTTGCCCAGGAGAGTTTCCAATGACTCTACAGAAGGGGACTGCACCACCTCTCTAGGCAACCTGGTCTGGTGCTCCACCACCCTCATAGGAAAGAAGTTCTTCCTTATGTTCAAATGAAACTTCTTATGTTCAAGTTTGTGCCTGTTACCACTTGTCCTGTCACTGGGCTCCACTGACGAAAGATTGGCCCTATCCTCCTGACACCCACCCTTTAAGTATTGATAAGCATTGATCAGATCCCCCCCCTCAATCTTCTTCATCTAAAAAGCATAGAGTTCCTCAGACTTTCTACATAGGAGGGATGTTCCAGTCCTATAGTCTTCTTCATGTTCTCTGTCCTTCTTGAACTGGGGAGCCTAGAACTGGACACAGTATTCCAGGGAATGCCTCAGCAGGGCAGAGCAGAGGGAAATAGAGCCTTCCTTGACCTACTGCCACACTCTTCTTGCTGCACCCCAGGATGCCATAATCCTAGTTGTAAGACCTTATCCAGTATGACTTGAGCTAATGAGCAAGCTGAAAGATTTAAGTTGTTATAGCAGTTAAAGACTCTCACATGGATTCATGCTCCCTTCAGCTTGCAGACCTTGCAGCTGTAGTTCTTCAGCAGTTAGAATTTTCTCCAGCCAAAGCTTGGCAGGAGTAGAGGCTGTTCCTTGAGCCTTTTTGTGCACTACTAATGAAAACATTCACATTGTTAGCTTGTTGTGCTCTTAAACAAATGGGTGAATCAAGTTCACAGTGCTCAGGAAGACAGATGACAGTTGCAAGGTTGCCAGCAGTTCTGCATAAACAGCTGGTGATTTAGTTGATCAATGGCAAAGGGAAAAAAAAAGTCTATCTGTGCTTGACTCCTGGAAAAGGAACAGGAGACGCTGCCACATCCACTATTTAAATTGAAGGCTGCGTGTGGTGGTTGAGTTTTCTATTTCAATTACATCTTAAACTGCATCTCCTGTTATGAACTACACAGAAATTAGCAACTAGATTAAATAAACGTGGTGCTTAGCACAAAGGCTGGCAGCAGGTTGTTGTGACGCAGTGATGATGACAAGTAAGTACAACACTGAAGTTGCTTTGAATACACAGCTCAGGAACTCCGTCTCACCTCACTGTCTTGTTCCAGTTCTGATGTATTTTTGCCTACGTCTCACTAATTCCTGCCTGCTTTTGCAGGCTCAGTTGATGCTTTACTCTCTTTACTTAACAATCCGTTTTCTCTGCACCATTGTTAAAAGGCTGCTGGGCTTTGGGTTTTTTTCTGGTTCTATTTTTTTGGTGTTTTCAGGCTCTTCAGTTCAAGTAGCTGATCTAAGGGAATTGAATGATTAGGATGGTGGACAATGGAGATGAATCAAAGTAGTTTATCTTTGTCAGAAAAATCCTGTCATTCACAGCTGTCCCTTCTGCAAGAAACTGAGCAGAGAGCTAAACTTCATAGGCATAGAAGTTGTCTCCTTGCTGAGGTTTCCACTCTGTCTTAAAGTAGTGTTCGGCTCATCACTGAATCTTGCAGAAGTAATTTTGGAGGACTGGGGAAGAGGAGGGAAGGGCACAAGGGGGGATGGTTAAGGCACATGCATAGAGTGTATAGTACCAGTGACTCATCCAGTCTGTCTGATTACACTATTTCAGTGGAGGCAAGCAAACAATGGAAATCAGACGCTGAAGCAGACTTGCTGTCCAGCCTGCTCTTAGGATTGCCTGTGCAGGTGTCATAAGGACAAGGCATTCAGCTGAATTTGGTGCCCAAAGAGAGATTTAGCTTTCTATCTTTTCCTGGATGAAGGTGGTGCAATGTAGGGCATGTTCAGCTGCACTAGGCACTGCTCCCAGCCTGTTTCTGTGATCAGCTTCATTTGGGGGAAGTGTCCCTACCCTCTCATGTCATCCTCACTCTCACGTGAGGATAACTGTAATTATGAAAGGGAAGGAATAAATTAAAAGCAATTGGTAATATTTCATAAATGCAGCAGATCAGTGTGCCACATGAGATGTGAAATGCCTTTATTTTGTAGACATTTCTTTTCTTTTAGAGGTTACCTCTAACCCATCACTCAGTGAGCTGTATGCTAGCTACCAAGCCTCCACCAGAACATTTTTCTTTTGCTACTGTTGCAGTGTTTTACTATGCAAGAATTGCAAGCCTGCAGCATATGGTGTGGCCGTATTGTCCTGTGAAGAAGGAAATAACTGGGTATGCCTTACTTGGATGGTGGAAGCTGGAAGGGAAAAAAGAGAGTCCCAAGAGTCACTCTTCTAAAACTAAAAGCCAAGGTGTTTGATGTGATGTCAAGGGCTGTTGAAATATGTAATTCTTTCCATCTGCTGCCTTTGGTGCATGAGAACAGTTCCTTGGTGCCAGCTGCATATGCCTTAAACCGTTAGAGGAAGAGCCTTGGCAATCATTCTGTTTACTCTGCTACTCATGGAGTGCAACTGAGCCACAATTTCTGTTTTATTTTTAGCCCATGTGTCCTGGTTTGCCTGTCAGGCTAAGCTTAGAGGGATGTGTGCTGCATGCACTTGAGCTTAGGAGGCTTTCCCCATATTGCCAGTAGTGGAGTTCTAAAAATTCCCACCCATTCACCAACTTTCTGTGACCATCTGCATAGGAATTAGGTAGCACTGGCTCTCTTGTTTTGGCTTAGCATTAGAGAATTCTTATTCATGGAATCACAGAATATATCTGGTTGGAAGAGACCTCAAAGATCATCCGTTTCAACCTTTGACTGAGCACTGAAAGGTCAACGCTAAAGCATGTCCGTAAGTACTAGGTCCACACGCTGCTTGAACAGTTGTTCAGGGATGGTGACTCCACCACCGCCCTGGGCAGACCATTCCAATGTTTTAGAACCCTTTCAGTGAAGAAATATTTCCTAATATTCAGCCTGAACCTCCCCTCATGCAGCTTGTAACCATTTCCTCTGGTCTGTCACTTGCCACCAAGGAGAAGAGGCTGCCCCCTCCATGCTTCAATCTTCCTTCCCATTGTAGAGAGCAATGAGGTCTCCTTTCCACCTCCTCCTCTCCAGACTGAACAACTTCATCTCCCTCGGATGCTCCTCTAAGGTCAATGTGCTTGAGGCCCTTCACAAACCTCATTGTCCTTCTCTAGACTTGCTGCAGCCCCTCAATGTCCTTCCTGTAGTGTGGGGCTCAGAACTGACTACAGCACTTGAGGTGCTGAGTGCAGGGAGATGATCACCTCCTTCTTGCTGCTGGCCACAGTGTTTCTAACATAAGCCAGGATGCCACTGGCTTTCTTGGCCACTTGGGCACACTGTTGACTCATGTTCAGTCAACTGTCATCCAATACCCTCAGGTCCCTCTCCAAGTTCTGGCTTTTCAACCACACATGCCCAAGTCTGTAGCTTACCATGGGGTTGTGATGCAGATGCAGGAATCATAGAATCAGCCAGGTTGGAAGAGACCTCCAAGATCATCCAGTCCAATCTATCATACAGCCCTATCCAATCAAATAGATTATGGACCTGGCACTAAGCCTTGTTCACCTTCATACAGCTAGTCTTGGCCCATTCTACCTATCCAGATCCCGCTGTAAAGCTTCCCTGCTCTCTAGCAGCCACCCAGGTTGTGCATCTTACATCATGTGCAAATTTGCTGAAGGTGCCCTCAATTGATAAAGATATGAAAAAGCACTGGCCCCAGTGGAGAACACCAGTAGTGACTGGACACCAGCCAGGTTTAACTCTGGTCACCACCACTCTTTGGGCCCAGCCATCAGCCAGTGTTTTATCCATCCTTTTATCCAGGTTTTTTATTCTTTTCATTGCTCCTTGGCTGGTCATAGAATCAACCAGGTTGGAAGAGACCTCCAAGATCATCCAGGCCAACCTAGCATCCAGCCCTATCCAATCAACTGGACCATGGCACTAAGTGCCTCAGCCAGGCTTTTCTTGAACACCTCCAGGGGCGGTGACTCCACCACCTCCCTGGGCAGCCCATTCCAATGGCAAATCACTCTCTCTGTGCAGTACTTTGTCCTAACATCCAGCCTAGACCTCCCCTGGCATAACTTGAGACTGTGTCCCCTTGTTCTATTGGTGGTTGCCTGGGAGAAGAGGCCAACCCCCACCTGGCTACAACCTCCCTTCAGGTAGTTGTAGACAGCAATGAGGTCAGCCCTGAGCCTCCTCTTCTCCAGGCTAGACAACCCCAGCTCCCTCAGCCTCTCCTCATAGGGTTTGTGTTCCAGGCCCCTCACCAGCTTTGTCACCCTTCTCTGGACACATTCCAGCACCTCAACATCTCTCATGAATTGAGGAGCCCAGAACTGGACACAGGACTCAAGGTGTGGCCTGACCAATGCTGAGTCCAGGGGCAGAATAACCTCCCTTGTCCTGCTGGCCACACTGTTCCTGATACAGGCCAGGATGCCATTGGCTCTCTTGGCCACCTGGGCACACTGCTGGCTCAGTGGTCCAACCAAGCTCAGCTATTGACTATTCAGAAGCTGTATTTAACAGTGAGTTTTGTGACCAAAATAAATATGATTTCCCCTCCTCTTTTTTTTTTTTTTTTTTTAATAGTAAAGATCTTCTGTATTGACATAGAAATAAGCTGCTCAGGGGAGTGAAGTCACCATCCCTGGAGGTATTAAAAAAATGGAGACTTGAGGATAGTGTTTCAGGATATGGTTTAGTTTAACAGAAGGGCGAAAATACTGAATATCAATAATCTTCCTTTTCTTTAATTTCTCAAGCAATTATTAAGGAAGCAGGAAATTAATCACACAGTAAATTGTTTCCATCCCTTTCCCTCTTTCCTGTTATTTATAGAACAGTGGTGGCCGGGAGTTGTGCTGTCTGTAACCTGTGGGCAAATGGATTTGTGCATACAGTGAAAGACTATGTGGTGAGAGACACAGAAAGAACTGGAAAAAATGTCACAAAATGGAAGGAAGGAAAGAAGGAAGGACAGATGGACTCGAGCAAAATGCTCAGATGCTAATGGGAAACAAGATTCATAGGGTGGAAGGGACCTTAAGGGTCATCTAGTTTCAAGCCCCCTGCCATGGGCAGGGACTCCTCCCACTGGAGCACTTTGCTCAAGGCCTCAGCCTGGCCTTCAACACCTCCAGGGAGGGAGCATCCACCACATCCCTGGGCAACCTGTTCCAGTGTCTCACCACCATCACTGAAAATAATTTCTTCCTAATCTCCAGTCTAAATCTGCCCTCCTCAGGCTTCAATCCATTCCCTTTCATCCTATCACTGCAAACCTTTGTAAAATATCCCTTTCTTTAGGTACTGGAAAGCTGCTCTAAGGTCTCCTTGGAGCTTTCTCTTCTCCAGACTGGACAGCCCCAACTTTCTCAGCCTGTCCCCATAGGGCAAGTTCTCCTGCCCTCTAGTTAGTGCAATGGAAAACAAATTAAGGTGGCTGCTGGATCTAAAAACCTTTGTTTCCAAGCTTTTGTTTTCTGTGGTTGTGTTCTACAGAGGAGAAATAACAATGAAGATCCTAAACAACTTTTGTGAAGTCTCTCTCTGTACGTAGAAGCACATAAATGGTCTTAAATCAGTGCTCCATTTACTAGAATCAAGTTTGCTGCATTTTTGACTGCAAGCATTGGAGCTCAATCATAAAATCATTTTGGTTAGAAAAGCTCTTTAAGATCGAGTCCAACCGTTCTCTAAGTCTGGTCCTAAATCATGTCTCCTAGCACCACATCTCTGCCTCTTTGAAACACTTCCAGGCATAGGAGGCTGGACTCGATGATCTCCTTGGGTCACTTCCAACCCCAAATATCCTGTGATAGGGATCAAACCACCTCCCTGGGCAGCCTGTTTCAGTCTTTGAGACCCCTTATACTAGATATTCTTCTAATATCTAGTATAAACATGTCCTGGTGTCATTTGAAGCCATTGCTTCATATTCTATCACTTCTTAATAGAGAGATAAGACCAGCCTCTAGCTCAGTCCAACCTTCTTTCAGGAGTTGCAGAGCAATGATCTCTCCCATCAGCTTCCCTAAAAGCCCAAATTCTCTCAGCTGCTCCTCATCAGGCTGGTTCTCCAGACCTTCACCACCTTAATTGCCCTTGTAGTGGTTTGGGTGTTATCTGCCCCCCCATCCCCGACTTGGGAAATCACCCAGACTAGACTCAGCCAGCTCTGGAAATTTGAATGCAGCTTATATTTACAGCTTAGCTCAATATACAAGCAGATATTTACAGTATATACACTTATATACAGAGATACACAAGGTAAAAGGTAATACAGAAACACAACTCCCCTCCCAGAAACCTGAGTCCCCAGGAGGGGCTCCCAACTGCCTTTCCACCTTCTCCCACCCCTCTCAACCTTACCCCAGTCCCAAGGAAGAATGGAGGTTCGGCCAGGGGCTTAGGAAGCAAAGTGGATTAATCAGACAAACAGCAGGGAGGCTAGAGAGAGAAAAAAAATGCAGCTCTGAGCTCCCCAGCAGAAGAAGCAGTAGTGCCTTATCTATGTTTGGATTCTTGTTCTTATGCACCTCAGCAAGCCTATGAGTGAAGTAGACATCACCATTGTTTTTTTTCTCTTTCACAGCCTGTGATCCAGTCCTTCTCACCAAAACATTCTAGCTAGGCTCAAACTAGCACAGCCCTTCTTGGAGGGAGGTGGCCAAAGCTAAGCCCAGTACTCAAGGAGTAGCCTCACCAGTGCTGAATACAGGGGAACAACCCCTGGTCTGGTCCTGCTGACTACACAATTGCTGAACCAGGCCAGGTTGCTCTTGGCAGCCTTGGCCTCCTGGGCACACCACTGCATGCTTGAAGCTAGGTGTAGACAAAGGATTTTTTAGGGAGTTTAGGGTGGTTTTGGTATGTTCATGTTTGTCACCTTGTGGGTTTTTTTGCCCCATGGGAATGTATATGGGTTTCTTTAATAATGTAGCACTTTACCAGCTGCAGGTTTTTCTGTTTCCTATTTGGTGCAGTGCTTACCAAATTGTTTTTTGAGACCTTAGGAGTGATCTACGCAGTGTCAACCTCTTCCAGTATTTATCTAGCCTTACTCTTACTAGAGCTATTTTTTTTTTGTGAGATAATAGACTACAAATATAAATCCCAGATGTACTCTCTGAATCTATAACTTGCTCATTGTGAAGAAAATATGTTGTTGGTTGTTTGTTTTTTTTTGCTATTAAAATGATGGATTGGTGGAACATAATGGCTTGCTGCTGCTGTTGTAGTTAAATTTTCTTGGAAATTATTGAATTCCATGCTGTTTAAGGTAGGTATGGCCTCCATAAGGCAGACAGACAAGAAAAGTGCACATCTACAACTGAAATGGGGCAGCTGTAAAGAATCCTGAGGTTATGTAGCTCTCATGTTTACTTTTATTATTTTTACTCTGAAATGGGATGGAGAGGAAGGTGCTGAATCCTCTCTCTGTACAGCATTACACATAGACATGACTTGCATAGGTACCATGGACCAGTACAGGTTGGGGACTGACCTGTTGAGAAGCAGCATATGCAGAAGGAACCTCAGAGTCCTCATGCACAGAAGGATGACC
Source organism: Pogoniulus pusillus (assembly GCF_015220805.1). Lineage (NCBI taxonomy): Eukaryota > Metazoa > Chordata > Aves > Piciformes > Lybiidae > Pogoniulus > Pogoniulus pusillus. The sequence goes on along the minus strand of NC_087265.1, from coordinate 28,108,947 downwards.
GTGAGCCAGCAATGTGCCCTTGTGGCCAGGGAGGTTAGTGGCATCCTGGGGTGGATTAGAAAGGCTGTGGTTAGTAGGTCGAGAGAGATTCTCCTTGCCTTCTACTCTCCCCTGGTAAGCCCACACGTGGAGTATTGTGTCCAGTTCAAGAAGGACATCAGAAAACTGCTTGAGAGAGGCCAGCACAGAGCCACAAAGATGCTGAAGGGAGTGGAGCATCTCCCTTCTGAGGAAAGGCTGAGGGAGATGAGGCTCTTTAGCTTGGAGAAGGGGAGACCGTGAGGTGACCTCGTTCATGTCTAGAAAGCTGTGAAGAGCAGTGTCAGGAGGACAGAGCCAGGCTCTGCTCAGTGATGTCCAATGGTAGGACAAGCAGCAGTGAGTGCAAGTGGGAACAGAGAAGGTTCCACATGATCCTGTGTCTGTGAGGATGACAGATCCCTGAAGCAGAGCGTTAGGAGTTGGAATGATCAAATCCAACCCACTGGCAAAGCAGGATCACCTAGGGCAGGTCACACAGGAGTACATCCAGGCAGCCTTTCCAAGTCTTCAGAGAAGGAAACTTCACAACCTCTCTGGGTTGCCTGTTCCAGAGCTCTGTCATCTTCACCATAAATAATTTTCTTCTCATGTTAGGTGGAACCTCCTGTGTTCTAGCTTGTACCTGCTGTTCCTTGTCCTGTCACTGAGCATCACCCAAAAGTGCCTGGCACCTTCATCCTGACACCCACTCCTCAGATATTTATGGACATTGATAAAATAACTCTCAGCCTTCTCTTCTCTAGACTAAACAGCTCCAGATCTCTCAGTCTTTTTTCACAAGAGAGGTGTTCCAGTCCTCACATCATCATTGTAGCTTTCTGTTGGGGTCCCTATTAGATGCAGTGTTTCAGGTGTGGTCTTATCACAGAAGAGCAGAGGGGTAGGAGAATCTCCCTAGACCTACTGAACATGCTTTTCTTGATGCACCCCAGGATGTCATTTGCCCTCTTGCCCACAAGGGCACATCGATGACCCATGGAGAACTTGCTGTTCACTGGAGGTTCAAGGTCTTTCTCCACAGAGCTGCTTTCCCAGTAGGACAACCCCTAGTCTCTACTGGCACCTGATGTCATTCCTCCCAGGTGCAGGACTCGGCATATGTCCTTGGTGAACTTCATGAGGTTTCCCCTTTGCCCAACTCTCCAGCCTGGCCAGATCTTGTTGGATGGCAACACAGCTTGATGGGGTGTCAGCCGCCCCTCCCAGTTTTCTGTTATCACTGAACTTGCTTAGGGTCCACACCATCCCCTTGTCCAGGTCGTGCTCTGCAAGGGAGTCCTCCACACTGTAGTCTGACAGCGAACACTTCGTTTGTGTGAGCCTTACAATCCACTGCAGCCAGGCACTGCCTTGCAGGAATTCCTGAGATCTCTTACCATAGGGAGGGGGATGAATTGTCGATGGATTTCAGACACATTGTGCCCCTAAATGTAAGATTCTGGAGAAGAGAAGGCTGAGGAGAGACCTCATTGCTCTCTACAACATCCTGATAGGGAGTTGGAGCAAGGAGGGGGCAGCCTCTTCTCCTTGGTGTCAAGTGACAGGACCAGAGGAAATGGTTCCAAGCTGCCCCAAGGGAGGTTCTGGATGGATATTAGGAAATATTTCTTCACCAGAGAGGTTCTGAAACATTGGAATGATCATCTGCCCAGGGCAGTGGTGGAGTCACCACCCCTTGAGGTGTTCAAGTGCCATGTGGGCCTAGTGCTTAGGGACACAGTTTAGTGTTGACCCTTCAGTGCTGGGTCAGAAGTTGATCTTGGATGATCTTGGAGGTCTTGTCCATTTGGATGGGTTCTGTGCTTCTGTGATCTATTACCTCTGAGAAGAGGGTCCTTAAGCAACTGTGTCTCTGCTACCTCTTGTCAAAAGTGATTAATTGCTTGTTCTGGATTTTGATAACTTCTGGCATCCTGAGGAAGATAATATTGGTTAATACACTTTATGGGGGCTAGTGAAGGAGATGTAGCTGAGTAAAAGTGTTTGTCCTACACAGGCAGTCAGATGACATATTCTAATCAAATCATCTCACTTCTAACAACCCAAATCTGTGCAGCTCAGGTTAAAAAAAAATGAGAAATGTGTTGTTATAAATCTCAGCCACATGTTGTCTAATTTATTTCCTTTATCATCTGGTGGTTGTGCTTGCCCTGTTCTGATTTGCTTGAAGACTTGTTTGTGATTCTCACACAGTGAGATTCAGACACAAATGAGGTCAGATGTTGTCCAGCAGTGTCTTGCTGTCAAAGGAGAGAGGTACAAGATAGGAAAGGAGGAATGATAGAAAAAGTACAGAAATATAAGCAAAGATGTCTTTATAGCTTGCAATTCAAGTCACCACCCTAGAGGATCCAACAGTGCCTTGTCGGTCCAGCATTTTTAACAGGTTAGTGGGAGGGGATCCTTCTCCTTTGTTCCTTGGGGAAGAGGGGTCCTCCTCCATTGTTTCTGATGACTTGGTGATGGGATAAAGTTCCACGGAGAGGGTTCTCTTTTCTAACTCCCAAAAGTACCATTTTAAAATGGTCTGAGTCCCCAAATCTCTGCCAAGTTCAGGAAAGTCATCCATGTGCCTGATGGGGACCATGCCAGACAATGGTAGGCATGGGTCAGTACAGCACAGGCTTACAGTGTCAAGAGGGCTGTTTCAGGGGTTGCATCACACAAGACCCTCCTTAAAGTCACTGACCCAGCACCCTTACACCTGCTCCTCAGACACCGAAAAGCACAAGACCTGTCCTAGCTGGTTGTTCAGCCCCAGTGCATCTGTCAGCAGTACTCAGATGCAAACCAGGAAACCTCCCAAACACTGTTGGTGACACAAGTCCCTTTTTCAACTGGTTGCCCAGCCACCTCTGATGCAACTAAGTGGCCTTCTACAGTGTTGAGCATTGCCTTGTGTTTAAAAGGTCATTTGCTCTCTTCATGTTACAAGTTTGCCCTTTAGATCCTTTTGAAATTAGACTTAATTGCTTTACTTAGTAGCATATCTTTATGTGTTACGTGTGTTCTCCTGATGTGAAATTAGTAATTGTAGGGATAAAGAAGGCAAAGACAGGTGTGTGTGCCTTAGGAGTGCTGAAGAAAAACACCTAACTATGCAGAATGAACAAGGGAACTATCTATGTTGGCATCATGCTTGTTTGGCTCTGTGTTTCAGAGTGATTTGTGCATGAGAGCAGTCTGGAGGAGGAGGACTTGGAGGTCTCAGTTGATGAAAAACTCAGCATGAGCCCGCAATGGTTGCTGGCAGCCCAGAAGGCAGCTGTGTGCTGGGTTGCATCAACAGCAGTGAGAGCAGCAGGACAGGGAGGGGATTCTGCCCCTCTGCTCTGCTGAGTCCTCATCTGCAGCACTGCCTCCAGTTCTGGTGCTCCCAGCACAGAAGGGACATGAATTTGCTGAAGTGAGTCCAGACAAGGGCCACCAAGGCAATCATAGGGATGGCGAAACTATGGGGACAGGCTGAGAGAGTTTGGGCTGTTCAGAGAAGAGAGGCCTCCTGGGAGACCTCAGAGCAGCCTTCCAGTACCTGAAGTGGGCTACAAGAAAGCAGGGAATGGATTTTTTACAAAGGCTTGTAGATATAGGGTGAGAGAGAATGAATTGAAGCTTGAGGAGGCCAAATTGAGACTGGAGATCAGGAAGAAATTATTGACAGTGGGGGTGGCAAGACACTGGAGCAGGTTGCCCAGGGAGGTTGTGGATGTCCCCTCCATGGAGGTGTTCAAAGCCAGGTTGGATGGGGCTTTGAGCAAGCTGCTCTAGTGGAGGGTGTCCCTGTCCATGGCAGGGTATCACTGCCTATAGTAGGGGCATTAAGACTAGATGATAATTAAGGTTCCATCCCGAACCGTCCTATGAATCTGTGAATATCTCTTTCCTTCAGCATCTCCTTCTTGCTATGGTTAGTACCTGGCTTTGTAAGCTTTTCAGATTTTATGATATAATCATAGTTCTTCCCTCCTCCTCTGCTCTCTTTCACAAATAATTGAGGCAAACGTGATGGGGTTCTGGTGGACCATCTGTTGTGTGGTATCATATCCCCAACAAAGATAGAGTGGTCTCATGATGAACAAGTAGACAGATAAAGGACTTTGTGTTCCTAAACTCTGTGCAAAAACACAGCTATTTCCTTTATTTCCATTCCAACCATGCTGGATGAGTAACATAATCATTCTCAGTGTTTCAGTGGTGGTGACAATCATGTCACAAGTTCTGAATGAATAAAGTAGGTGGTGATCAAAAACCCTCAGCCTCATAATAGGAGCTACTCATAGCTAAAGTGTTTGAAGCGAGGCAGAAATGTTTTGCATGGTGAACAGCTCCTTTCTACAATCAGAAAAAAACAGGGAACTACAAATCTCTGTGCCAGGCAAGATCATGGAGCAGATCCTCATGGTAACTGTACTAGGGTGCATGGAAAATAACAAGGTGATGGATGACAGCCAACACAACTTCAGAAAGGGCAGATCATACCTGATGAACCTGCTGGCCTACAACAGAATTACAGCTCTGGCAGCAATGGGAAGAGAACTGAGGTCATCTACCTGGGTCTGCACAAGGCATTTGACACTGTCCTGCGTGACATCCTTGTCTGTAAGATGGAGAGACCTGGACTCAGGGGTGATCTTATTACTGTCTACAACTACCTGAAGGGGCATTGTAGCCAGGTGGGGGGTGGCCTCTTCTCCCAGGCAACCAGCAACAGAACAAGGGGACACAGTCTCAAGTTGTGCCAGGGTAGGTATAGGCTGGATATTAGGAAGAAGTTCTTCACAGAGAGAGTGATTTGCCATTGGAATGGGCTGCCCAGGGAGGTGGTGGAGGCACTGTCCCTGGGGGTCTTCAAGAAAAGACTGGATGGGGCACTTAGTGCCATGGTCTAGTTGATTGGATAGGGCAGGGTAATAGGTTGGACTGGATGATCTTGGAGGTCTCTTCCAACCTGGTTGATTCTATGATTCTATGATTCTAAGGAGTTGTGATCAATGGCTCAGTGTCCAGGTGGAGACCAGTGACAAATGGAATTCCTCAGGGGTTTGTCCTGGGTCCAGCGCTCTGTCATTTTTGTCAGTGACATGGACAGTGGATGAAGTGCACCCTCAACAAGTTTAGGGATGACACCAAGCTGTGTGCTGTGCTCACTTGAGGGCAGGGATGGCATCCAGAAGGATCTTGAGAGGCTTGAGAAGTGGGCCAGTGTAAACTGCATGAGGTTCAACAAATCCTAGTGCAAGGGACTCCTCCATATGGGTCAGGCCACCCCTGGGTGTAAATCCACACTGGTCACAGAGTGGGTTGGGGACATCGCTGAAGGAAAAGACTTGGTGGTGTTGATTCAGGAGAAGCTCAACAAGAGCTGAGTGATACCCAGTGATAGGATGAGGGACAATAGATGTAAACTCAACCACAGGATATTCCACCTCAACATGAGAAAAAAAATCTTCTTTACTGTGAGAGTGTTGGAGCTCTGGAGCAAGCTGCCCAGAGAAGTTGTGGAGTTTCCTTCTCTAGAGATCTTCAGAACCTGCCTATGTGTCCTGCCCTGGATGATCTTGCTTTGGCAGGGTGTTGGGCTTGATGATCTCCAGAGGTGCCTTCCAACCCCTAACATCCTGGGATGCTGTGTCAGAGAAAAACAAATGGATGTCCTGAACTGGAGGGTACTTTTATTTGCCATTGGAATGGGCTGCCCAGGGAGGTGGTGAGGTTGCTGTCCCTGGAGGTGTTCAGAAGAAGACTGGATGTGGCACTTAGTGCTGTGTTCTAGTTGACTGGACAGGGCTGGGTAATAGGTTGGACTGGATGAGCTTGGAGGTCTCTTCCAACCTGGTTGATTCTATACTATTGGTAGATTCTGTGTTACAGAAAACGTGTGGTTTGATATTATGGCATAACATATAGATATGTGTTTTGGGTTGCCAGCCACAAATCAGTGAAGCTCAAAAACTGTCATTAATTAAAGATCTTTTGGTAATTATTATATTCTCTGTGAAAAAGCAGAGCTCCTACTTAGGACTGCTACTGCAGTTCACAGTATCACAGTATCATCAGGGTTGGAAGAGACCTCACAGATCACCAAGTCCAACCCTTTACCACAAAGCCCAAGGCTAGACCATGGCACCAAGTGCCACGTCCAATCTTGCCTTGAACAGCTCCAGGGACGACGACTCCACCACCTCCCCGGGCAGCCCATTCCAGTGTCCAATGACTCTCTCAGTGAAGAACTTTCTCCTCACCTCCAGCCTAAATCTCCCCTGGCGCAGCCTGAGGCTGTGTCCTCTCATTCTGGTGCTGGCCACCTGAGAGAAGAGAGCAACCTCCTCCTGGCCACAACCACCCCTCAGGTAGTTGTAGACAGCAATAAGGTCACCCCTGAGCCTCCTCTTCTCCAGGCTAAACAATCCCATCTCCCTCAGCCTCTCCTCGTAGGGCTTGTGCTCAAGGCCTCTCACCAGCCTCGTCGCCCTTCTCTGGACACGCTCAAGCATCTCAATGTCCCTCCTAAACTGGGGGGCCCAGAACTGAACACAGTACTCAAGGTGTGGTCTAACCAGTGCAGAGTACAGGGGCAGAATGACCTCCCTGCTCCTGCTGACCACACCATTCCTGATGCAGGCCAGGATGCCACTGCCTCTCTTGGCCACCTGGGCACACTGCTGGCTCGTGTTCAGGCGGGTATCAATCAGCACCCCCAGATCCCTCTCTGTCTGGCTGCTCTCCAGCCACTCCGACCCCAGCCTGTTTCTCTGCATGGGGTTGCTGTGGCCAAAGTGCAGCACCCTGCACTTGGAGCTATTGAACCCCATCCCATTGGACTCTGCCCATCTGTCCAGGTGGTCAAGGTCCCGCTGCAGAGCCCTTCTGCCCTCCAACCCAGCCACATCTGCCCCCAGCTTAGTGTCATCTGCAAACTTGCTGATGACTGACTCCATGCCCTCATCCAGATCATCTATGAAGATGTTAAAGAGGATGGGGCCCAGCACTGATCCCTGAGGGACACCACTAGCGACAGCCGCCAGCTGGATGTGGCTCCATTCACCACCACTCTCTGGGTCCGGCCCTCCAGCCAGTTCCTAACCCAGCACAGAGTGTTGCCATCCAAGCCGTGGGCTGACAGCTTAGCCAGCAGTTTGCTGTGGGGGACAGTGTCAAAGGCCTTGCTGAAGTCCAGATAGACCACATCCACAGGCCTCCCCATATCCACCAAGCAGGTCACCTGATCATAGAAGGAGATCAGGTTGGAGAGGCAGGATCTGCCCTTTCTAAACCCATGCTGGCTGACCTGAGCCCTTTGCCATCCCTCAGGTGTGCTTTTATCACCCCCAAGATAACCTGCTCCATCAGTTTCCCTGGCACTGAGGTCAGGCTGACAGGTCTATAGTTCCCAGGTTCCTCCATCCAACCCTTCTTGTGGATGGGGACCACGTTGGCCACTTTCCAGTCTCCTGGGACCTCTCCAGTGAGCCAGGACTGCTCACTGTTGTTGGAAGAGAAAGGCTTGAAGTGTCACCTGCTGAGCATAGTACCTGCTTTCAGTTTGCATTCATGTTTGTACCACGGCAGCATCTCTTTCCTTCTGTGTAAAACAAGCTCTGTTCCTCAGGTCTGCTCTGTTCCTGTTGTTCTCACTACACGCTGTTTTCTGTTTACTTGCCGAGAATATTTCTCCAAGGTATTTGGAACATGCTCAGCATTGAGGCATATGTGTGATTTCATACTAGGGAGTACATGTGAAAAATCAACCTTTCCTAACACACTTCTTCACTAGAAGTGCTACCCTGCTGTGCATTCCCTTTGGTATCAGCATCATGGAGTGGCTTGGTTTGGAAGGGATCTTCGAGATCATCCACTCCCACCCCACTGCTGTGGGCACGGATGCCTTTCAGCTAGACTTGATTGGCCAAGACCTCTTCCTCCATCCCTCTCTGGAAGTGTTCAGGGCCAGGTTGAATGAAGCTTTGACTAAGGATATCACTACCTGTATCAGGGGGGTTGGAACTAGATGATCTTTAAGGTCCCTTCCACCCCAAAGCATTTGATGAATCTTGGTATTGTTAAGGAAGGTAGAAGTTAGACTCTACATCATTTAACCACAGTGGAAAATAGGTGCCATGAGACTTGCTGTGTTTCTTTTGTATCCATTTCTAGAACTGATGTGTGTCACCTTAAACATATTTTCTTTCCCTTTTTTCATCCTTAAAACAATGTTATAGCTAAGCTGTGCCCTAGACTTGGCAATCTAATATGCTTCTCTTGTTTCTTCAAGGAATAGGTCAAGCCAGCTCCTGCTGGGAAGTCTCTTTAGATTTGTCAGAAAGAATTCAGCAATCAACTATACTTTCCATTTGATGATTTCTTGTATTGATTGTATTATTTCAGTGTAACACCGTGAATGTACCATTTTCTGCTCCTTTTCAGGGGTACTCCTTTATTCTTAGAAGTTCTTTTCATTTCCTTCCAAGTCTAGCGAACTATGATGTCTTTCAAACTTCTGAACACTTGCAAAATTATGCCCAGAGTTATGCTAAGAGGGCAGAAGAGTTTCTCTTTTGTGTTATTCAGCAAAGGACTTTGAAAGAAAGGCTTTGATAGTACCAAACAGAGAATCATGTACTTGGTTGCATGGGCTTTACATTTTTACATGTATATCTCCATCTATGAAAAGCTACATTCTCCCTCCCCCCCTTAGCTGTGTCTAACCAACTCTTCTGTTTTGTGTGCTCATGACTGGGGTTTAGGGGAATTTCTGCCTAGTGCAGTCTTGGAGAATTCTCTTCCTGTTTAAAGTTAATTAGAATAGGACCAAAGCTGTTATTGTATGAAATGTGCCTATCATAATCTCCAGGCACTTGTACATAAATGAATACATTAAAATGACCTCGTTGTCAAATCAAGAGAACTTCCCAACGTTCTCTTTGCTTCCGCAGCCAGCCCCTGCAGTGAAAGGCTGAATAACTAGATAAGCCCTGCAGCATGCCCTAAAGGCTTGTAAACGCAGGCTCTGCCAGCCTGCTGGGGTTAGGGAATTGGAGAGAACCTTGCCATTAGGCAATCAAATATATGCATTTTGGGTTGTTGGTAGAAGCACATCAGCTGCCCTCAGCTGCAGCGGTAGGAAGGAAACTGATTTAATGTTTGGGGGATTTGCAACTCCAAGCAGCACCTTGGAAGTTGATGATCTGTGCTGCTGAGGGGGTGGTGCTGCCGTAGAACTTCTTTGTTATTCTTTTTGGCTGCTGAAGGCTTGGCTCTCAGAGTACACAAGATTGTTCTAAACTTTTTTCCACCTGGAATAGCCATTTAGTGTTTTGGGAGTAAGTTGTCAAGCACAAATAGAAGGAGGTGACGACTGCTTGCACTGTAAAATGTACATAGCTTTAAAAGGCAAGCTTATATGTAGCATTTATGATTTTGTGCTAGTATAAAAAGGAAACAAACCCAGCTCCCTTATGGATATTTCCCCAGGCAGGATATCTTGCTAAAGTAACAAAAGAAAAAAAGAGCTTTCTTATTCCTCTTGCTTACTTTTATTATTAACACGCAAGTTTGTTTTTGTTTTGGCTTCTTATCTTCTGGAGGAGGAAAAGAAAATAGCTCAATCCTTGCTAATGTAAGAGCAGAAAATTCACTTTTTCCAGCTTGCCATAAGCGAGATATGTTCTAGATTGCTGGTCTGAATGAGATTTTCTTTCCTAATGTAGTTGATTAGATGTGCAGAAGAAGAGGAGAGTGTAACATTCATTGAATGGCTTGGGTTGTAAGGTAACTTAATCATCATCTAGTTCCAACCCTCTTGCCATGGGCAGGGACACCTTCCACTAGAGCAGCTTGCTGCAAGCCTCATCCAGCCTGCCCTTGAACACCTTCAGGGAGGGAGCACCCAGCACCCACTGGGCAACCTGTTCCAGTGTCTCACCACCCTCACTGGAAAGAATTTCTTCCTAATCTCCAGTCTAAATCTGCTCCCCTCAAGCTTCAGTCTGTTCCCTCTCATCGTATCACTAAAAGCCTTTGTAAAACATCCCATCTATGCTTTATTGTAGCCCACTTCAGATACTGGAAGGCTGCTCTGAGGTCTCCCTAAAGCTGCATTTTCTCCAGGCTGAGTAGCCCAAATTCTTGCAGCCTGTCCCCATTAAGGAGGTTCTCCAGCCCTCTGATCATCATTGTGGCTTCCTGTGGACCCGCTACAGCAGCTCCATGTCCCTCTCCTGCTGGGGGAAATAGAACTGGACACAGTGCTCCAGGTGTGGTCTTCTGAGAGCAGAGCAGAGGGGCAGAATCCCCTCCCTGTCCTGCTGCCCTCACTCCTTCAGATGCAGCCCAGCACACAGCTGCCTTCTGGGCTGCCAGTGACCATTGCTGTCTCAAGTTGAGTTCTTTATCAGCTGACACCTCCAAGTTTTCCTCCTCCAGACTGCTGTTGAGGTACTCCTTGCTCAGCCTGGATTTGTACTTGGGATTGCTGCAACTCATGTGTAGGACCTTGCACTTGACCTTGTTGAACTTCTTGGCTTGGCCTCAGTTCTCCAACCTGTCCAGGTTCCTCTGGATGGATTGAAGTGCATTCAGGTAACTAAGGTGCTAAAACTCTTAGTGATTTCACTTGTTGGGAACAAATTGTGTGTGAAAAGGATATATGCCCTTTTAGTCATTCTTAGGTGTAGTATCTTACAGGAAATGGGAGTTAATTTGATTATCCAGGGCTGAATATCTGGGACCTAATATAAAAATACAGACCTTAGATATATCTTTCAGTGCCCAGTGTCATGGAGTGTCTATTGTTTGGATTGGATGTTTGAAACAAAATTATGGGGGTTTAACTGGTTTATTATTTTTAGAAACAAACTCTCAAACTACTTTGTGAGCCAAGCTTTCATTTTGCATCTAGTGTCTAGAAGAGTGCTTCTTGATTAGCAGAACCTAGTCACAGTGGTACAGAAGAGACCACAAAGGTGGTCCAAAGACTGAAGCAACTCTCTTACAAAGATAGAGTTTGAATTCTTCAGTCTGGCTCCAGGGCTACCTTAGAGCAGCCTTACAGTATGTGAAGTGGGCTGCTGGAGAGAGACTTGACAGAGGCATGGCATGAGGAGTGATGGTTTCAAACTGGAAGAGGCTTGATTTAAGTTAAATATTAAGAAGATATCCATCCCCATGAAGGTGATGAGGCACAGGAAGAGGTTGCCTGGAGAAAGTTGTGGAGGCTTCAAGCCTGGAAGTGTTGAAAGTCAGGCTGGTTGAGCCTTGAGAAAGATGGTCTAGTAGGAGCTGTCCTTGCCCATGGCAGCAGGCTTGGATCTAGAAGATTTTCAAGGTCCTCCCAACCCAGACCACTCTGATTCTATGATGAAGCACTGATGGCTTTGAAAGAGCAGAGCTCTTACAAGGTGTTCAGAAAAAAACATTTCTTCTTCCAGAGTCTTAAGGTGAAAATGAGAAGTGAATATTGCAATGTAGAAAACCGATCTGGAAGCTCAGCCTCATTCTAAAGTGTAGAGAATGACTACATCATTGGTAGTAGGAAGAGATAAGCCTTCAGTACTTCAGAAGTGAGCAATGCACTTTTCTCAGTGGGTGTAAAAGCTAATTTGAAGTGACATGGAGTGCTTGGTACTTCCAAGCAGGTTGAAGGCTGCAAAGACTTTATCCCATTTCCTGAAGTAAATAGTTTGGGTTTGAATTGACTTCTACATAGACCCGTATCTAACTATCAACCTGAAGAATAACAAGCTTCAGCTGCTTTCTTTAAAGCTTACAGACTAATTCCAAAAACCATGCTAGAAGATTTGTGAGAGAGGGTTGAACCCCATTGTGAAGCCAAGGCAAAAACATGGAGATAGAAGCAGTAAGGAGATCAAACCTTTTTTCTTTTCTTTTTTTTCCTTTCTTCTTCCTCATGTGAGTCCTGAAACTTCAAGATACTGCCATGTGCTATAAGAAAAAAGCAGTGAGTTTTAAACTTTCATAAAGGGAAAAAGTTGAATCCAACTTGCAAGGCACAAATTTTGGCAGAGGCCACTGAACCTAATGCAGAAATCAAGTCTTGAAAGGCTCTTAGTGTCTCTGTTGAAAGTGTTTGCAGTGTGTTCCATTGAAACAGAAGCTGTGCAGGCAAATCTGATGGGTAGTAGGATATGATATTAGTTTATTAATAAGCAGAGTATCAAAGAATGATAGAATATCTGAGGTTGGTAGGAACCTCTGAGATCATCTACTCCACCCTTCCCTACCATGGGCAGGCATGCCTTTCAACTGCATTGGGTTGCCCAAGGCCTCGTCCAACCTAGCCTTGAACACCTCCTTGGACAACCTGTTCCAGCATTTCACCAGCCTCACTGGAAAAAATGCCTCCCTAATCTCTGGTGTAAAATTGCCCTCCTCAAGCTTCAATCCATTCCCTCTCATCCTGTCACTACAAACCCTTGTCAGAAGTCCCCTCCTGTCCTTCTTGTAGCCCCTTCAGGTACTGGTGGTTTTCTGATGGGCAAGGAATTTTGGATTTCCCCACTTCCAGTCCAATGTTTTAACCCCCAAACCAGTACTTGATAATCTGCATTTTTTGGTAGTTAACCAACTTTGTTAATTTTAGTTAACACCTCTCTGATTTGAAACAAGAGCTGCTTCATTACATTGGATTGTGGGCTGGAGGATGCCAGAGCCTTGGAGCAGACTTTTCAGGTGTTGTGGAGTCTCCTCTGGAGAGATTCTGGGCCCAACTGGAAAATGCAATCCTTTGCAACCTGCTGTGGATGAGACCCTGCTATAGCAGGGAGCATGGAGTAGATGATCCCTTCCACCCCCCACCATGCTAGGTCTGTTTGTAGTTCTTTGGATGGAATTTAAACAACCATATAGCTTGCTTTCTCAGACATTGCTTTGTCAGTCAGCAAATGAATTCAGTGACAGCTTGCTTTGCAGATATGAAGGCAGGCCCAGAGGAATGTGGGAAAGCCTCAAGAGAAGATTTCTTGTCATCTGTCAAGACTTGTCAAGGTAAAATTAGCAAGTGGAGAAAAGTATGAAGTGACATATTTAGCTAAAATCATGAAGCACAGAAAATATAGAAATGTATATTGATATATATGGAGGCAGAAAAACAGCAGAGAGGTGCATATTTCTGCAGAACATTGGAGGAAGGAAGATGTGAACTGAAGTTTGCAACTGGCTCCTAAAACCATCTGGTTAAATGCAAGCCTTTGAAGGCTGACTAGTTTTTTGCTTCTGATTTCTGCACATTGGCCAGTGCCCACTTATCTTTGTCCTTGATACCATCTTTGCATTGGCTTAACAGGATTGGAATGAAACTAGGCATGTTATAGCAGCCTTTCAGTATCTGCAGGGGGCCCACAAGAAGTCTGCAGAGAGGCTCTTTATAAAGGCCTGTAGTGATAGGGTGAGGGGCAATGGTTTGAAATTGTGGAGGAGATTTAGGTTGGATGTTAGGAATAAGTTCTTTATCAGAAAGGTGGTGGAACACTGGAACAGGTTGCCTAGGGAGGTAGTTGAGGCTCCATCTCTGGAGATATTCAAGGTCAGGCTCCATAAGGCTCTGAGCAACCTGTTCCAATGGAGGATGTCCTTGCTGAATGCAGGGATGTTAGATTAGATGACCTCTGGAGATCCCTTTTAACCCAAACCATTCTATGAGTCAATGTTTAAAATTACTTAAATGAGAATGATAAAGACTTCAGTTATACAAATATTATAGGAAATACTCCACAGGCTTCTCCCTGGGCAAACCCACTTAATAAAACCTCAGGGAAGAATAGACAAGGAGTCCAGGTCAGTATTGCTATCTTCTATTAGTATGTAGGATGGATGGTATTAATGAGAATCTAAATTAAGAAAGAATAGAAAAGAAGGATTCCAAGATTCATAGAATGGTTTAGGTTGAAAGGAACCTGAAGATCATCTAGTTTCAACCCCCCTGCCATGGACAGGGACACCTTCTACCAGACCAGCTTGCTCAAGGCATCATTCAACCTGGCCTTGAACACTTCATAGAATCAACAGGGTGGAAGAGACCTCCAAGATCATCCAGGCCAACCTAGCACCCAGCCCTAGCCAATCAACTAGATCATGGCACTAAGTGCCTCAGCCAGTCTTTTCTTGAACACCTCCAGGGACGGTGACTCCACCACCTCCCTGGGCAGCCCATTCCAATGCCAATCACTCTCTCTGTGAAGAACTTCCTCCTAACATCCAGCCTAGACCTCCCCTGGCACAACTTGAGACTGTGTCCCCTTGTTCTGTTGCTGGTTGCCTGGGAGAATAGACCCACCCCCATTTGGCTACAGCCTCCCTTCAGGTAGTTGTAGACAGCAATGAGGTCACCCCTGAGCCTCCTCTTCTCCAGGCTAAGCAAGCCCAGCTCCCTCAGCCTCTCCTCACAGGGCTGTGTTCCAGGCCCCTCACCAGCCTTGTCGCCCTTCTCTGGACACATCCCAGTATTTCAACATCTCTTGAATTGAGGAGCCCAGCCTCCCTTCCAGGGAAGGGGCATCCACAACCTCTCGGGCAACCTGTACCACTGTCTCACTACCCTCACTGACAAGAATTTCTTCCTAATCTCCAGTCTAAATCTGCCCTCATCAACCTTCAATCCATTCCCTCTTGTCCTCTATTGGTTTGAGGCTAACTAGAATGTTTTAATGAAATTAGATCATTGGTTGTGAGAAGAAAATAATGGTGATGTCTGTATCATTCATTGGTTTGCTGAGAAGGATGAAAAGCTAAACTATAAACAATCACTCTCAGTTGAGGTTGTGTCACTGTACTCTATCTTTCCATTAATCTAGGCTAACAGAAAACAGTGTAATCTCTGCTGGCTTCTGCTTGTTTTGTGCATCTGTTTGGACAAAGAGTAGAGGGAGAAACATTGGGGTAGCTTTGAGCCCCTTCTGGGCAGTTTCTTTTGTCCTGAAGGGAGTTTGGATTTCTGCATTATTTCTACTTTGTATATAATTGTAAATACTTTCAAATACATTGTGTGGATATACTTATACATTTTGCCATGCTGTAAATATAGCTTCATCCTACTTCCAAGGTGTCTGAACTGATCTGGTAAATTTCAAATGGGGGGGCGGGGGGGTGAGGGAGGGAGGGAGCTAGAGTTTCTAACTGGCATCATGTCCTATCACTGCAAGCTCTTGCTGGTAAGAACTGAGTGAAGAGTGCCAGTGATTGAGAGATAAATTGCAAGCATTGCTCCCATAACATGCATTTTTAAATATCATGTGCCAGGAGCTAACATGTTTAAGATGATAAAATTACCATAGAGGAGGAGATAAGGTATTGTAGGACATGTTCCTGACTGCATCATCGCTTAAGATACACAAACTTTAGAAGTCAGGATTTTATTCAATGCAGTTCCATGTGATGCAATTAAAAGTAACAACAGAAAGGAAATCACTGTACACAGGAAGCTTCTAGATGAGTCTGATAGTACAGGACACCTGTACTGCAGTTGGAAGTGACACTTAGCTTTAAATGGAGGAGCTGCAGTAACAGATGCTCATGCATTAAGCTCTCAGCCTTGTGTACAGCTGAAGTTTATGTTCAGGCTTGGGAAGTTTATTTTCAGGCTTACAGGGAATCTCAGTGGGATGCCTGGCAAGTGGTCACCTTGCAGGAAGCAGGACATTTACATTTTACTTCGCTTCATTCTGAGTGACTTTATTTTTCTTTGAATGTGAAATGGAAGTTGAATATTGATCCATAGAGGATAATAGACTGACAGCTCTGAAAACAGAATCCTTTTATCAAGAGTCTTAATGTTCCTTATTTGCAGGGTAGAGAAGATCCCATCCGTGCAAAAAGTTTTCCCCACAGCCTTTTTCCTTCTCTTGGATTTCTGTTTATGACTAACCAGGAATTCACCTTGGATGTGCTTTTCTGGTCTCTTTTTCCTACTGGGATGAGGAAGAGTGAATGTAAATACTCATCTCAGGAAAAGGCTCCAGGGAGACCTTAGAGCTGTATTTCAATATCTGAAGAGGACTTGCAGGAAGGCTGGGGAAAGATTGCTTAGAAGGGCTTGTGGGGACAGGATGAGGGACAATAGTTTGAAACTAGAGCAGGGGAGATTTAGGTTGGACATCAGGAGGAAGCTCTTTGCAATGAGTGTGGTGAAATACTGGAACAGGCTGCCCAAGGATGTGGTTGAGGCCCTGTCCTTGGAGATGTTCAAGACCAGACTGGAGATGGCCCTGGGCATCCTGCTCTAGTTGGAGGTGCCCCTGCTGAGTGCAGGGTGGTTGGGCAGGGTGACCTTGGAGGGTCCCTTGCAACTTAATGCAATCTGTGAGTCTGTGATTTATTTGTGTTGATTTAGTTTTCAACTATTGTTTTCAGACGTTGTGGAAATTCATCTTTTTGTACCGATCTTTGAGTTGTAGTAGATTAGTCTGAGAGAGTTTACAGTGTTTAAGGAGTGAGTTATGTGGCAGCTTAAGAAATCATCCTTCTCCAAAGCAGGACGAAAAGAGAGGTCAATGATTTCCACAGTGCCTGAGAAGTGTTTGATAGAGATCTAAATATTTTACTTGCTACAACGTGTTTGGAAACAAACTATAGGATTAGTTAAGATGAGAGTGAGGCAATATCACATATCCTGAATGACCATCTTAGAGATGATAACACAGTGAGTGGAGTGAAATTTTAATTGTTCTTGGGTTGGTAGTATTTTTTTTTCTTAAGGAGTCCATAGCAAAGCAGGGGTGGTAACTCCTGCTACACCCTTGAGCAAAAAGCTTTGCTCTAAAATGGAGTTAAATAGTTGCCAGAAGAGCTTGGTGTCAAGGTTTTGACCCATATTTTCCATTCTCCTAGGGAGACCAGGGATTGCTTCAAGCAGGTGGCCCCGGCCTCTGTGTTCCCTGCTTAATCTCTTGGAACATTTTCCTTCTGTGTGAATAGTTGACTTGTGTCATCATGCAGTGCGGTGATGCCCACTAAGGTACATCACCCCCAGGGAGAACAGGTTAATCAAAACAGTGTTCCTCAATTGCTGTTTAACACTGGAAAACTCAGGAGAAAGAAAGGAAGAAACTAACTTTGCACATTTCCAGAATAAAACATTTGAGAAAATGGTCTTGCCAAAATGTTGCTTGTAGCTAAAGCAATCTCCTCTGTCTTCCAAAATGTGCTCAGTGTGGATTTGGAGCAGAGCAATTAATAAACCCTACATCCTCTTCATGGGGCCAACGTGGAGCTGTATGTTTGTGTTTTCATCTGTCTTGTTCTCTCTAGTGTTCCCTAACCTTATAGCAATTAATAGCCAGGAAGGGAGAGATTTCAGCTGCTTGTAGCCTGGTGTTTTCTTTAAGCTGATAAACTGCCCTTAGGACAAAGAATGTGAAATAACAGGGAAGGTCTCAAGTGAAAGAAATATTTCTCATTGAAGGAAAAAACCTCAACAACAAACCACGAAATCAGCAGACCACTTCTGAAGCTAAAGTTGTCAAAATAGCATTTAAAAAAAAACCAAAAACTACTATGAAATCGATGTACTTTTATCACAGTTTTATAATTTCCAGTATACTTATAATTACAGACCTAAATCAGAGAATCAGAACGGCTTAGGTTGAAACAGAGCTTAGGTATCATCTACAACAACACCCTGCCACGGGCAGGGACACCTCTCTACTAGACTTGGTTGTGCAAGGTCTCATCCAGTCTGGCCTTGAGGACCTCCAGGAAGCAGGCATCTGCAAACACCTTGGACAATCTATTCCAGAGTCTTACAATCCTCAGACTGAAGAGCTTCCTCCAAAGATCCAGTCTAACCCTATTCTCCCTCAACTTCAAACCATTGCTCCTTGTCCCATCTCCAGACACTCTTATGAAAAGACCTCTCCAGCCTTCCTGTAGGATCCCTTCAGATAGTGGGAGGCATCTCTAAGGTCTCCCCAGAGTCTTCTCTTCTCCAGGCTGAACAACCCCAGCTCCCTCAGCCTCTCCTCACAGCAGAGGTGCTCCAAACCTTGGATCATCCTTGTGTCCCTCTTCTTGACTTGCTCCAGCACTTCGATGTCCTTGTGCTGGGGACACAAGAACTGGATGCAGTATTTGAGGTGGAGTTTCAGCAGAGCAGAGTTGAGGGGCAGAATCCCCTCTCTTGCCCGGCTGGCCGTGCTCAATGAAGCACAGCACACAGCTGCCTTCTGGACTGCATGAGGGCACTGCTGGATCTTGTCGTGTCAATCAACACCCCTTTTTCTTGAGGGCTGTCCTCAGTCCGAGGCACCCAGCCTAGATCTGTGCTTGATGTTGGCCCAATTCAGGTATAGGACCTTGCTTTCAAAACTTGCCTGCCTGCATTCCTCTGTGACCTACTCTAGGTCATCCTGCTCTGGTAGGAGAATTGGACTCGGTATTCTCTAGAGGTCCCTTCCAACCACATTCTGGGATTCTTTTTCTTGAGCAAGCTGATATGCATTGCTTCAGCCTGTTGCTGTACCAGCTAATGTAGTCTGTACAGCATTCAGACATCCTCCTCAAGTCTGGAAGTCCGAAGGGTTAGACATGTCTCATCTTAAAACCTTCTGCAGATGTTCGTGGTGAAATTAAATATTCTCCCCTGTTTCTGAAACGTTTGTAGACACTCTAATTAGATCATCTATTCCCCTGGGTGTTTCATTTCCTCTAAGGCTTCTGCTCTACATAACTAGATATATTCTGCAGGCCATTAAAAGTATCTAGCAGTGAAGACAGATGATGAGCTTCTATTCTGAGAATGACTAGACTAAATGTACTTTTTTCCATCTCCTTCTAATCTGAGTGATGGCAAATACTTTTTTTTTTGGTGCTCTTTCTGTATTTTCTCCCCCAGCCACATTTATTTTGTCTAACAGGTGAATAACAATTGTATGTATAGTAAATAACAAGTGTATGTATAGGTAATACATTAATAACACTTTATCTCCTATAGATGTGCAGCTAAGCCTTCAGTTTCAGCTTCTTATAGTGAGCTTGGCAGGCTCTTTCACCTTTAATTTCCCACTTCTTTTCATAAAGATCCTCCACAGAATCATAGAATGAGGGGGGGTGAAAGGGACCCATTAAGATCATCTAGTTCAACCTCCTTGCTAAAAGCAGGTTTGCCTAGAGCAGGTTGCACAGGGATGCATCCAGGTGGGCTTTGAATGACTCCAGGGATGGAGACTCCACCACCTCTTTGAGCAACCTCTTCCAGTGCTCCACCAACCCTAAAGAAGTTCTCCCTTGTATTTCAATATCCTAAGTTCATGACTGTACCTATTACCTCTTGTCCTGTAACTGAACACCACTTAATTAAATTTTGGAAGAAATACTTTCAACTTAAATGGCAGTGATGTTCACAGCCAGTCTCTTTTCAGGGCTGTAAGTACACCTAATTCTTTCTTGGGAAACTGAAACTTGTGGTGCTGTGCTGTGATACCACACACTGACTGTCTCCAAAGCAGGTCCTAGGCCTAGATATGCTCTTTGACAGCTTTTTGGTATGTGCAAGGATGAGATCAGTGTGAGCTAGTCTCCTGTAGGCATTTGGTTGCCAGCAGAGAAAAGCCTTTGCCTTGAGAACTGTTCTGGGAGCAAGATTATAGGGCTTATACTGGAGCCTGCCGCAGTGCAGAATAGGTAGGGTCAAGAATCTCATGTAGATCCCAGCTGAATGTCAACAAGCAGCCTTTCAGTATGACTAACCATGCAGAGTTCTCTTGCATTGTCCATCTATTCCCCTTTCTAATGTGAAGTTTTAGTTTTATCTCAGGCTTTGAATAGCATTTAGGAATGCTAACATATATTTCCTTTTGGAAGGATTCAGCTAGCCTTTCAGCTCATTCCTGAAGAAGCATCTGTGTGAAATTCTAACTGCCAAATGC
The DNA here is from genome assembly GCF_015220805.1 of Pogoniulus pusillus. Lineage (NCBI taxonomy): Eukaryota > Metazoa > Chordata > Aves > Piciformes > Lybiidae > Pogoniulus > Pogoniulus pusillus. The sequence goes on along the minus strand of NC_087265.1, from coordinate 28,089,031 downwards.
ATAGTTTGGTGCTTATGAAAGAAATAAAAATGTAGCAAAAGAGAAAGTGTCCAGATCAAGATACAAGGCCACTGGCATCCTGCATCAAAAGAAGCATAGCCAGGAGATGGAGAGAGATGGTTCTGCCTCTCTGCTCTGGTGAGACCTCACCTGGAGTGCTGCGTCCAGCTCTGAAGCCCTCAACACAGACACGACAAGAATCTGATGGCCACAAAGATGGTCAGAGGGCTGGAGCACCTCCCCTATGGGGACAGGCTGAGAAAGTTGGGGCTGTTGAGCCTGGAAAAATGAAGGCTTCAGGGACACCTTAAAGCAGCCTTCCAGTACTTAAAGGGATCCTACAAGAAGGGGAGGGACAAAGACTTGTAGTGCTGGATTGAGAGGGAATGGATTGAAGCTTGAGGAGGGCAGATCTCTGGAGGTCCCTTCTAGCCTATAAGATTTAGACTGGAGATTAGGAAGAAGCTCTTTTCAGTGAAGGCGGTGAGACACTGGAACAGGTTGCCCAGGGAGGCTGTGGATGCCCCCTCCCTGGACGTACTCAAGGCCAGGTTGGACAAGGCCTTGAGCAAACTGGTCTAGTGGGAGGAGTCTGCCCACGGCAGTGAGCTTGGAACTAGATGATCTTTAAGGTCCCTTCCAACCTAAACCATTCCTAAAATCTATGAAAGAATAGCCACAGAAATGCCTGAGTTTCCAGAAGTTTCCAGAAAGATTGGATGAGGCACTTAGTGCCATGGTCTATCTAGTTGATTGGGTAGGGCTGGGTGATAGGTTGGACAGGATGAGCTTGGAGAGCTCTTCCAACCTGATTGACTCTATGATTCTAAATTCATTACTATCTCACAACTTGCTTTCCTCACTAATAAGAGGCAAAACTGACTGTAATATCAAAACTGAATACTTCCCAAAGCTTTTGAGTTTGTATCCATTTGTCAAGCACATCTGTTGAGGTCTGGTTTGAGTGTCTCTTCACTACATCTTTGTAATGGTGTGGTATGTACAGCAGGGTCACACTAACTCTGTCTGAGGGTGGAGTATGTTAAGTGAGTATAGTGAAGCAGATAGTTTTGAAAACTTGTCTGAAAGAAATGGGAGTAGACAATCTTCATGTAAATGACAGAATCTCTGCATTGTAGGGGTGAAGGCACCTCTGGAGGTTCTCATCCAGCTCCCTTGCTAAAGCAGGTTTGCCAGGATCCCAATTTCAGGCAGGATTTTAACCTCTCCAGAGAAGGAAACTCAACAGTCTCTCTGAGCAGCCTGCTCCAGCACTCCCACACGGAGTAAGCTTTTCTTTAAGTTCAAGTTAAACCTTTTGGGTTCCATTTTGTGCCTGTTGCCTCATGCCCTCTCATTGAGCACCATGGAAAAGGAATGCTTCATCCTCAGGACCTTCACCCTTCATATTTTGACCTAGATTGAGAAGATATCCACTTGGTTTGCTCTTCTCCAGGCTAAACAGCTTCTCCTCATCAGGGAGATGCTCCAGTCCCCTAAAATCTTGTGATCAAATACTTGAGAATAGGAATTTTCTCCTCAAAATAGTTTAATTTCCTCCCAGACTGAATAAAATGTTGAAAAAATAATTTCAGCGAAGATAAATTGAAGATACTTTGCTGGGCATGCCAATTGCCTTGTGCTAAGCATAGAGGTCATCATTCACCAAGGCTACAAAGGTTATATTTGGCTTCACACACTGTGATGGCTTCATTTAGCATGTGGACAGCTAACCCAGCTGCTTATGCTGAAAGACTGAGGAGTGCAATTAGTTGTGGATTGTTTGGGAGGTGATGAGCTCACAGATAATTTAATCAGCACTGACAGCAACTTAAGGTGATCAGAAAGGATTGCTGGCTTGCGTGGTTTAAAACAAACAGACAAAAAAAAATTCTAAGCCCATCAAAATAAATATTAAAAAATACATTTCCACTATGTAGTTAGTGTAGCAATGGAGAACAAGACAAATGGAAGACTCATAATAATTTTATCAGAAGGGATAGATGTGAAAGAAGTATCTCAGATTTCCTTCCCAATTTGGGAAAGCAGAAGGTAGAATAAAATTCAGGAGATTCTTGTTTGGTTATTCCTTGCCAGATAAAGCTGTAAGGTATTTGAGAGACCTGTGGAAGGAGAAGGTCTGTAGAGTATTGGTAAATGCAAGGTCAAGTAGTGGAGGGAGGTGTTTGCATTGTATGTTGTAAAGGATGTATAGGCAGTATGCCTACCTGGAGGTCTTGGTAGGCAGCCCAGGGGAAACCTCTGCTCAGGACACTGTCATGAATTGTTGTGACAGTAGTTTCCTAATGCATTGTGATGGTTTGGGTGATTTCCCCCCCCCCACTTTAGAAATCACCCAGACTAGACTCAGCTGGCTCTGGAAATATGAACGAAGCTTATATTTACAGCTGGCACAATATACAAGCAGATATTTACAGTATATACAGAAATATACAAGGTAAAAGGTAATACAGAAACATAACTCCCCTCCTAGAAACCTGAGTCTCCAGGAGGGGCTCCCAACTGCCCTTCCACCTTCTCCCACCCCTCTACCTTACCCAGATGTTGCCTTGTGCCCAAGGAAGAACGGAGGGTTGGCCAGAGGGATTAGGAAGCAAGTGGATTAATCAGAGGGACAGAAGGTGAGATTAGAGAGATGCAGCCCAGAGCCCAGACAGAGCAACTCCTTTATCTATGTTTGGATTCTTGCTCTTATACATCTCAGCAAGCCTGTGAGTGAAGTAGACATCACCATTGATTCACAGCCTGTGATCTAGTTCTTCTCACCCAAACATTCTAGTTAGCTTCAAACTAGCACATGCATCTTCTGTGAAGTCATCTGGAAGAGTAGCTAGTACTGATCACCTGACAGAAAGAGTCATAGGATGGCTTAGGTTGGAAGGGACCTCAGAGATCATCTGCTCCAGTGTCCCTGCTATGGGTAGGGATGCCTCTCAAGAAGACTTTGTTGCCCAAGGCCTCATCCAGTCTGGCCTCGAACACTCCCAGGGGGGAAGATGCTGATCATCTGACCCAGTGCAATTTGGGAAGAGCATGAATCGCTGGACCAGTTTTTGGTGTCTATCCTTATAGCTTACCAACACTGTCTACCAATTTTTTGCCTGCTTTCGGAGCTTTCAGCTGATCCCTTTAATTTGGAGAAGAGGAGCCTGAGGGGTGACCTCCTTCATGTTTATAAAGATGTGAAGGGCAGTGTCAGGAAGACAGAGCCAGGCTCTGCTCAGTGATGTCCTGTGGGAGAATTCTCCTGCAGCGGGACATGAGCTGTAAACATGAGGGAGATGTTCTTGAGCATTGCTGGCTCAGGAAGCTAGGCTGTGGACAGTGAGCAACCCACGCACACCTGCAGGGGGCTGGACCTGCCGGCCCCTGGGGCGGACACAGCTACAGGGGGCTGAGCCTGCCAGCCTCCTGGGATGGGAACCACAGGTTGTTTTGGCACAGGGCAACCTATCTGCACCTTGCACGTGGCTCTGGGCCAGTCTGTACTGTCCACTTGTGCCAGCCCCAGGCTGATTGTATACACCTCCTCTGGGCACTATATAAGAGGCTTCGCTACCCTAATAAAGCTGTACTGATGCACAGAAGCTGCTGAGTTGAGTCGTCAGTGCCCCGATCTCGCTTCTCACCAGCTTCCTGACTCCAACAATGTCCAACAACAGGACAAGGGGTAAGGGGTGCAAGCTGGAACAGAGGAGGTTCCACATGAACATAAGGAAAAACTTTCTCAGTGTGAGCATGGCAGAGCTCTGGAGCAGGCTGCCCAGAGAGGTTGTGGAGTTTCCTCTGGAGACATTCCAGACCTGTCTGGATGTGTTCCTGTGTGACCTGCCCTGATCCTGCTCTGGCAGGGGGTTGGACTCAATGATCATTTGAGGTCCCTTTCAACCATAACATGCTGTTTTTTGAAGCTTCTCCTTGTTAGTTGCAGAGTTATTTTAAAAGACTTGGAGTTCTTTTCCCATTCCCTTTTCTAGGTCATTGCAAGGGATGTTGACCAAGATCAGTGCTCCACAGTTTGGTGGATACCTGTGACTTGCCTTTGTCTTTGTTGTGAAGGGGAGTTTCTTGGGAAAAGGTCACTCCTGTAAAACAGAGACTGTGATGAGTGGATATGCAACATGGTAAAAGGCCACAGGTAGTTAATTGTATGGTGTTCTGCTGCAGAAGCAGATCCTGTTTATTTTGGAAGGGGCAGTTGCTGTGTATTTCCCAGGGTTTTTCCTGATATCCATGATGGTGAGTACTGAGAGGTTTCAGGTGTCTCCTCTCTGGACTTCTTTGCTCCTTGGTCTTATCTAAACTGATAATTTCCGTATTTCTTCTTCAAACAATTTGGATGAAAACGTAAATGCCAATCCTTTGGGGATTCCTTGGCAGAATTTAAGTGGGATTCCTTACTGGAGTATGGAAATCCAATTTAATCTGTATTTAACTGTAGATTTGTCTGGTTTACTTCTTTTGTGCTTTTGTCAAGGTTTTGTTTCTCCTTTTCATGTTTCTTTCCATAATGAGAAAAGTACAAGATTTTTCCTACTTCTCTTTCCTTTGCCAACTACAAAAGGCTGCTCAACAGCGCTCCTTAAAGAGCTGCTGTTGTTGTGTCTGCACAGGAGGCACAGGAAGCTTATTTGGGATTACATTCTTTTCCAGTCTATTCACTTCAGAGCTTCTCCCTTGGGAAGCTTAGCCTCAGGCTTTTATGACACTGATACAGGACTACGTGAGAGAAGGGGAATTTTCCTCCTAACATTAATCCAGCTGTAACCATGAAGGAGCTTGTGTTGGTGTTCGCAGCAGTGCCTCATCCCTTGGAGGTTCTGGAGTACGCTGGCTCCCTATCTCTGCACTTTTGCACTGGAATATTCCATGTTTAAGAGCTTTTGTCTGCACAAAACCTCTGACATGGGACCTATTTTACAGTTTGGGAAGCCTGCAGCCTGCCTCTGGTTGATACATTTCAGTCTCTTAGAATCAAAAGTCTCTTTCAGCATCTTCCTCTTTGTAATTCTCTGTTGGAGGAGTGTTTTAACATATGAAATGGTTATTTGTGTAGTTTTCATCCTTCCAGGATACACCTGTGCAAATAATCAGTTATAATAGCAAGGGGACAACCAAACTTGCTCTATGAGAGTTGAAAAGGGAAACATAGAGAATTTTCTTAAAGATAAAAGTTAACAGTTTTCATGAGCAGATGTTTCTTAGCTTTGCTGAACTATTAAATTATTTGGAAGAAAACATTTGATTAAAAATCAGTGGTTTTGAGGATGATGGATTTTATATATTGCCCCTGAAACAGATCTGTTTCTCTTTACACGACCAGACGCTGTGCTGGCCATTCAGCTAAAGCTGCTGTCACTTCCATCAGTGCAAACAGAGAAAGATTCATAGAAAGGTTTAGGCTGGAGGAACTTTGAAGACCATTTAGTTCCCCTGCCATGGCTAGGGACACCTTCCACCAGAGCAGCTTGCCCAAGGCCTCATCCAACCAGACCTTGTACACCTCTATAACCTACCTGGGCAACCAGTTCCAGTGTCTCACCACCCTCACAGGAAAGAATTTCTTCCTAATCTCCATTCTAAATTTTCCCTCCTCAAGCTTCAGTATACTCCTTCTCATCCTATCACTACAAGCCCTTGTGAAAAATCTCTCCTCAGCTCTCCTTCAGCCTTCTTCAGGTACTGAAAGGCTGCTTTAAAGTCACCCTGGAGTCTTCTCCAAGCTGAATAACCACAACTCTCTCAGCCTCTTCCCATAGAGAAGGTTCTCCAGCCTTCTGATCATCTTCATGGCCTTCTCTGAACCAGCTCCAGAGCAGCTCCATGTCCCTCTTATGCTAAGGATCACAGAAATGGATGCAGTGCTCCATATTGGGATGCTCCAGGATCATTGAGACCACATCATGATTGCAAGTTTCTTGACTTTCACGACGTACAGTGGTCTAAAAGACGGGAAAAAAACCCAACAAACTGATACTGGGTATTTCATGACAAACAAAACCCTTAAAGTGATTTCTCAAGAGTGGTTGAAGAGTTGATCCAGTCTACTGGTGAGGCCTCTGTGCTAGTTTGAAGCAAGCTAGAATGTTTTGGTAACAGAACTAGATAACGGGCAGTGAAATGAAAAACAATTGTGTCTACTTCTCTCACAGTCACGCTGAGAACTTTGGGAAGAAGAAAGACTTTTTCTCCATTTTGTTTTTCTCTCACTCTTGCTTTTGCCTTAGACCTGGTCACATCTCATTAACCCTGCTCCTACTAACCCTGCTCCCTAACCTCTTGGCTGCACCTCTCTTCTTCCTGAGAACTGGGGTAAGGTTGAGAGGGCCGGGGGGAGGTGTTGGGGTGGTTTGAGAGCCCCTCCTGGGGACCTTGGTTTCTGGGAGGGGAGTTGTGCTTTTGTATTGTTTATCCTTTGTATATTTCTGTATATAATTGTATATAACTGTATATATTGTAAATAGCTGCTTGTAAATTCTGCTAGCTGTAAATAAATTGCTTCATCTATATTCCCAGGGTCCGTCTGAGTTAGCTGGGGCAAATTCAAAAGTGTGGGGGGGCGGGGTAACCCCCAAACCATCACATTTTTAATTGGCGCCCAACGTGGGGCTCGAACCCACGACCCTGGGATTAAGAGTCCCATGCTCTACCGACTGAGCTAGCCGGGCAAATTCAAAAGTGTGGGGGGGCGGGGTAACCCCCAAACCATCACATTTTTAATTGGCTTTCCCAACGTGGGGCTAGATATTTCAGTGACTGGAAATTAGCTCTGGGAATTAAGATGAAGCTAATCAAGCAGCTATTGTATTTGGTTGGTGCATTGCTCTGGTCTGGTTTTGTTTACTTGGCATTTAATTGGATAAAAGCTCAAATTGTTGCTTATTTCATTGATCTGGCTTATAATAAGGCTAAAGCTAAGGTTTCAGATATGTTCTGGAGCTGGGGTGATTTTATTCTTGGTTATGCTGGTTTTAATATCTCTGAGAATATTACCAAGGACATTACAGGAGCTCTGGTCAATAATGTGACAATCAATGGAAATTCTGCTTTAAATATGGCTCTAATGAGAGTTATTCAGCCTAAGACAGGAATTCCAACTGTTTGTATAGGCACATGCTCTTGTAAAACTGTTTTTCTTCTCACAGTTTTTAATATTTGCCTCATGATTTTAATATTCATATTAATTTTGGCATTATTGGTGAAAAATTCAAAACCAGCTTCTGTAAAAGCTAGGAAAAATTCTGTGTCTCAGAAGCAGTCTCTTTCACAGCAAAACAAGGGAACACAGTTATTGGCTTCCCCCTTGCCAGCCTCCTCTCCCTCCTCTTGCTGCTGATCACCAGAGGTCCCCTGTCTTACATCCTCCTGCGAACCACTCTTTGTCTTAGCTTTTGCCTTAGCAGGTGCCAGAAGGGCCTGAGCAGCAACAGACTTGGATGTGTCTGCTGGAGGATTTGAATCTTTAGGAGTCTGACTTGGAGCATTTGTATCCTTAGGGGTCTGACCTGGAGCTTGTGAGTTCAAGTCTGCCTTGCTTTTAACAGGAGGATTTTGGTTCTGGTCTGCTGGCTGGGGGTTCGAATTGGCTGAGCTGGTGTCAGTAGGATTTGGACTGACTGGGCTAGCGTTACTAGCACTAGCAGTGTTATTATTTTTGCTGGGAACATTCTGATTTTGGGTACCTGCCTGTGCTCCTGAGGCTCCTGCTAAACTCTGTGGCTTGTTTTGGTTATCCTTATCATTGTTTACGTTAGTGGCGGGAACGCTGGCTGTGTTCCCAGAACCTACAGAGGAGGGTGGAGAGGCTGGCAAGGGGGAAGCCAATAACTGTGTTCCCTTGTTTTGCTGTGAAAGAGACTGCTTCTGAGACACAGAATTTTTCCTAGCTTTTACAGAAGCTGGTTTTGAATTATTGGAGGTCTGACTGTCATCGAGAAAGCTCATTCACCTTTCAACAGTCCCATCTGGCCTGTGCGCAAACCTACGGGCGACTGGAGACTCACAGTTGACTTTCGTGCCCTCAACGAGGTGACGCCACCCATGAGTGCAGCTGTGCCAGACATGCTGGAACTCCAGTACGAGCTGGAATCGAAGGAGGCTAAATGGTATGCAACCATAGACATTGCTAATGCTTTCTTCTCTATCCCCATAGCAAAGGAGTGCAGGCCTCAGTTTGCATTCACCTGGAGAGGAATCCAGTACCAGTTCAATCGTTTGCCTCAGGGGTGGAAACACAGCTCAACCATCTGTCACTCAGTCATCCACAATGCACTGGAGAAAGGTAAAGCTCCAGAGCATATCCAGTACATCGACGACATCATTGTGTGGGGCCAAACTGCTGAGGAAGTCTTCGAGAAAGGTAACAAAATCATTGACATTCTGCTGCAAGCAGGTTTTGCCATTAAGAGAGACAAGGTCAAAGGACCTGCCAAAGAAATTCAGTTTCTGGGAGTGCGGTGGCAGGATGGTCGCCGTTACATTCCTCAGGATGTGATTGACAAAGTCTCTACCATGGCAGTTCCCACCAGTAAGAAGGACACACTTTCTTTCCTTGGTGTGGTGGGATTTTGGAGACTACACATTCCTGGTTTCAGTCAGATTGTCAAACCTCTGCATGATGTGACTCGTAAGAGAAACAATTTCGAGTGGGGACCTGAACAACAAGCAGCCTTTGATCAAATCAAACGAGAAGTAGTCCATGCAGTGGGCTTAGGACCTGTGAGATCTGGTCCGGACATTAAAAACATTCTGTACACGGCTGCCAGTGACAATGGTCCAACTTGGAGTCTTTGGCAGAGAGCTCCAAATGAGACACGTGGTCGTCCACTTGGTTTCTGGGGACGTTGTTACAGAGGTTCAGAGACAAATTACACTGCAACAGAGAAAGAGATTCTAGCAGCCTATGAAGGAGTGAAAGCAGCTTCTGAAGTGATTGGAACTGAGTCACAATTGCTTTTAGCTCCTAGACTGCCAGTTCTTAATTGGATGTTCAAAGGCAAAGGTTCATCACCACATCATGCCACAGATGCAACCTGGTCTAAATGGATGGCTTTGATAACCCAACGAGCGCGAATGGGTAATCTTGACCGACCTGGTCTGGTGGAGGTGATCACCAACTGGCCGGAAGGCACAGACTGTTCCAAACCTCCAGAGGAGAAAATAACTCGTGCTGAGGAAGCTCCTCCCTATGGTGATCTCTCTGATCAGGAAAAGAACTATGCTTTGTTCACAGATGGTTCCTGTCGTCTTGTTGGGAACAAGCGAATATGGAAGTCAGCAGTTTGGAGTCCAACCAGGAGAGTTACCGAAACGAAAGATGGAGAAGGAGAATCCAGTCAGTTCGCTGAGGTAAAAGCTGTTCAACTTGCTCTTGATGTGGCTGAACGTGAGAATTGGCCTATCCTTTACCTCTACACCGACTCGTGGATGGTAGCCAATGCTCTATGGGGTTGGCTGAAGGACTGGAAGAAGAATGGTTGGCAGAGGAAAGGAAAGCCTATTTGGTGTGCTGATCTATGGCAGGACATTGATGCACGGCTGGAGAAAACTCCAGTGAAGGTGCGGCACGTAGATGCACACATGCCTAAGAGCAGAGCTACTGAGGAACATCAACACAACCAGAAGGCAGACCAAGCTGCTAAGATTGCTCAAGTTGATACCAACTCTGAACTTGACATTGACCTTGATTGGAAACACCGAGGTGAGCTGTTCTTAGCTCGGTGGGCCCATGACTCATCTGGACATCAAGGCAGAGATGGAACATACCGATGGGCTCGTGATAGGTCAATTGACTTGTCCATGGACGCTATCACCCAAGTCATCTATGACTGCGACATTTGTGCTGCTATTAAGCAGGCTAAGCGAATCAAACCCTTATGGTATGGTGAGAGATGGTCAAAGTACAAGTATGGTGAAGCCTGGCAGATTGACTACATCACTTTACCTAGATCTCGTTCTGGCAAGCAGTATGTGCTAACGATGGTAGAAGCCAGCACTGGATGGTTGGAAACCTATCCAGTTCCACATGCTACTGCACGTAACACCATTGTTGGTTTGGAGAGACAAATCTTGTGGAGACATGGAACTCCAGAGAGAATTGAGTCAGACAATGGCACTCATTTCAAGAACAATCTTGTGAAAAACTGGGCCAAAGAGCATGGTATTGAATGGATCTATCATATACCCTACTATGCACCAGCTTCAGGGAAGATTGAACGCTACAATGGTTTGCTGAAAACCACCCTAAAAGCCATGGGGGGTGGAACTCTAAAAAACTGGGACAAACATTTAGCACAAGCTACTTGGTTGGTAAATAGTAGAGGTTCAGTAAACAGAGCAGGACCTGCACAATCAGATTTGGTCCAAACAGTAGACGGTGATAAAGTTCCTGTTGTACGTGAAAAGAATCTGTTAGGGAAAACTGTTTGGGTATTTTCTCCTTCGGGCGAAGGGAAACCTGTCCGAGGGGTGGTATCTGCTGAAGGTCCTGGTCATACATACTGGGTAATGCAGGAGAATGGTGAAATCCAGTGTGTGCCACAGAGAAATTTAACTTTAGCTGAGAGAGCTTAAATTCAGAGTGTGTAGCATAAGTTGTTAGGAGTTTTCTGTTCTAGGTAACATTGGCGCCCAACACTGAGAGAATCTACGATAGAATCTACAGTACGTGAGCACGAACCCAACATCACCTGGGAGTCCCTGTTCTGAGCTTTTGAATCACCTACATCTGATTGAAGTGTGAACTGAACTTGTATATATTGGTTTATTGTAAATATTGGTTTAGATTAGATTGGATAATTCTCAGCGATACTCTGAGCGAAGTAGACAAGGGGTGGATTGTGCTAGTTTGAAGCAAGCTAGAATGTTTTGGTAACAGAACTAGATAACGGGCAGTGAAATGAAAAACAATTGTGTCTACTTCTCTCACAGTCACGCTGAGAACTTTGGGAAGAAGAAAGACTTTTTCTCCATTTTGTTTTTCTCTCACTCTTGCTTTTGCCTTAGACCTGGTCACATCTCATTAACCCTGCTCCTACTAACCCTGCTCCCTAACCTCTTGGCTGCACCTCTCTTCTTCCTGAGAACTGGGGTAAGGTTGAGAGGGCCGGGGGGAGGTGTTGGGGTGGTTTGAGAGCCCCTCCTGGGGACCTTGGTTTCTGGGAGGGGAGTTGTGCTTTTGTATTGTTTATCCTTTGTATATTTCTGTATATAATTGTATATAACTGTATATATTGTAAATAGCTGCTTGTAAATTCTGCTAGCTGTAAATAAATTGCTTCATCTATATTCCCAGGGTCCGTCTGAGTTAGCTGGGGCAAATTCAAAAGTGTGGGGGGGCGGGGTAACCCCCAAACCATCACAGCCTCAAAACCCAAGAAATAGCTACAGGCATCTGACACTTTTTCTTCCAAGTTTTATGATTAACTGGGAAAAATCTGAAGTTTTCATCACAGATAATGTTCAAAGGGCTCTTTGGTTCAGCTCTCCAGTGAATTCAGTGCAAGTGTGACTGGTCTGTATAGTGACATGCAGGCTAAATATTTACCTTAAAGTTAGCTGATTTGACATTGGTGTTTCTGTGCAACAGAGCAGAAAAGTGGAAAAGCAAACACTGGCCACTGATTCATATTGTTTTCTGCTCTGTAACACACATTCTTTGCCACAAAATGATAGGGATTGGAAGGCACCTCTGGAGATCATCTAGTGCAGTCCCCTGACTTAGTGCAGGTTGCACAGGTCAGTGTCCAGTCCCTCATGGACAAGCTCTCTGCTTCCCATTCTACTTGACAAGGTTCTTTGCAAAGTTCAGGGTTGTGGGATTTTTTATTTAGCATGGCAGATGCAGGAAAGAAAAGCTCATCATCTCCCTGGTACTATTTCCCCACCTCCTTAAAAGCTCACAGAGCCAGTGATCATGACATCTGAACACAAAATTATCAAGCAGCTATCTCAGTAATAGCCTCAATGATCATGAGGCTTTCCTTTTACAAATGATACTTTCAGCATTGATGTACGTGAATGAAGAACATCCACGACAGTATTAGGTCAAGGATGATCTTTCATTTGTTTTTACCTCACAGGAATTCCATAAATCTCAGAAAGCCTTTAGGATTTGGAGGCAAAATTACTTGGGCTGAAGCAGGACCTCTGGAATAACTTGGACTGATTATCTGGTAGTAATTTGTGTCTATCTGCTCTGACGTATCTGAGCTACATCTATTTCTCCTACCCTTCAATTTATGCAGATGGGAAATGATGAGCAGTTCAGACTAGAAAAGTGTATTTGAGTAAAGGAATGTTTTTTTTTTTGGGTTGAGAGTGTCCAGCAGCAGAGCTGGGAGATAAAGCTTTGCATCTTGCAACTTAGTGCTTCATCGTAGGTACTCACCATATTCAGGGCTGCTATTAGTATTTGTGCTGTGTGAGTCATCTATAATCTGAAGTCAGTTTACAGGGAGTAGGCACTTGCCTTTTATATTATGCAAATTGAAGCTGGTATTTCATGTAAGAGGAGCTCAGGCTGGTCAGTATGGACCCCACATTACCTTGGTCAAGTCCTTGAAACTCAGTACAAATCTTTGTGAAGCACTACAAATTTTTGTCTCTTTTTTTTTTTTTTTCTCTTCACCTGAATATTGTGAAATAAAGATCAAATTGAGTTGGTAGGGACCATAAAGATCACCTAATCACAACCCCCTCTGCAATAAGCAGGCACACCTTCCACTAGACCAGGTGCTCAAAGCCCTGTCCAGCTTGGCCTTGAACACAACAGTGTGCCCAGGTGGCCAAGAGAGCCAGTGGCATCCTGGCCTGCATCAGGAATGGTGTGGTCAGCAGGAGCAGGGAGGTCATTCTGCCCCTGTACTCTGCACTGCTTAGACCACACCTTGAGTACTGTGTTCAGTTCTGGGCCCCCCAGTTTAGGAGGGACACTGAGATGCTTGAGCGTGTCCAGAGAAGGGCGACGAGGCTGGGGAGAGACCTTGAGCACAGCCCTACGAGGAGAGGCTGAGGGAGCTGGGATTGTTTAGCCTGGAGAAGAGGAGGCTCAGGGGTGACCTCATTGCTGTCTACAACTACCTGAGGAGTGGTTGTGGCCAGGAGGAGGTTGCTCTCTTCTCTCAGGTGGCCAGCACCAGAACGAGAGGACACAGCCTCAGGCTGCGCCAGGGGAGATTTAGGCTGGAGGTGAGGAGAAAGTTCTTCACTGAGAGAGTCATTGGACACTGGAATGGGCTACCCGGGGAGGTGGTGGAGTAGCCGTCCCTGGAGCTGTTCAAGGCAGGATTGGACGTGGCACTTGGTGCCATGGTCTAGCCTTGAGCTCTGTGGTAAAGGGTTGGACTTGATGATCTATGAGGTCTCTTCCAACCTTGGTGATACTGTGATCCTTCCATGGATCGAGTGTTCACAACCTCTTTAAGCAACCTGTTGCAGTGCTTGTTGTGGAGGGGAAATTAATTGAAGTGCGATGATAGTTTCCAAAATTAATATTGTTTGTTAATTTTGCTATTCAGAACTCTGCCACCCCCACCACTAATTTTAATAATATTTTGATTCTTACATGATCATGGAAACATTCCATGGATAACATCTAGATCTAGGAATAACCAGCAAATTATAGAAACATTAATTGAACTGGAAGAGAAGATTCCTGTGGTCAATATGCCAACTTGCCCAGTAGATGGGCCCAAGCTCTTTCTGCTCTATGGCAGAAGGCAGTAGAGAATTACAAAGAGACATTTAAGCATTTCCTCACAAATTATTATTACCAATTCATAGGGGCTATAGGCACAGTCCAGACAGTGCTCAGGTGCTTTCAGGGGACTCTGTCTTGTTGGATGTTGGGGCTTGAATCTTCCTGGCTTCTGAGGAAAGGATGCAGACAATCTCTGATCTTGTCTCCTGGCTTCTTCTGGCTAATCTGTGTATATGTCCAGGAGTTCTAGGCAGGACCTCCAGGTGCAGAGACAGATGTTGTGCAGTCTCAGCACGGTGTCACGCTGGCCACACAGGCTGATGGCGTGCAGACATCCAGGGTCTGCTCCTGGTAACTCGCGGCAGTGGAGTTTACCAGGCAAGCAATAAGGCAGTGTGCAGTAGCAGCACAGCTGGGCACAGCAGAGGGTGGGGGAGCAAAGCAGGGAAGCAAAAGCAGTCTGTTCACCTACATATCTCCTTTTATCAGTGTGGGCCGAGATGAATTGCCCTTTGGACACAGCAGCCGATCAGGATGGCAGTTAGCCAAACCTTACCATATTAGGCAAAGCCACAGGCTCACTTTTCCCTAATTTGGGAAAAGCACAGGCCTTGCACTAGGCAGGCACAAGCTAAGTGTGTGTGCCTTAGAGCACAGGACCCTGGGCAGGCCAGACTCAGTAGCTCCAGGTTCTTTTGTGCCCATTTCCTGTGCTTGCCTCTCTGGTGGAGCAGAAAAACGTGCCTAGGCAAGACATGTATAAGCCTATGTTGGGCCTGTGAGGCCTACCACAGCAGTGCTTCACCACCCTAAGGAGGTTTCATTAATGGGTCAAAGATATATAGATAACTAGAAGAAAAGTCTGCTTGGTGAGAACTAGATTGCTTGCATATAAGCTTAAAGAAAGTTGAATTTGTGCATAAAATCCTTCTGGTATGATGTTGAACTTGTTAGTGAGCTTGTTTGAGTAGCTGCCTGTGGCTTTCTCCTGTTAAGACTCATATTTGTGTCTGTTATTTTAACTGTGTCTTTTACTAACTGAAACTAAGCAGTCACTGTTGCTTACAAGAGAGCATGGCCATTCAGGTGGTGTGACCACCACTGAAATGGTTAACATGCTGGCACTATCAACAGAGCAGCTCTCAGGAAAAGAATAAAATCTCTCCTTCCAGTGGCATTTTCCCCTCAATATTGCGTGACTAATTAAACCCAAATTAATGTATTTAACCTGAAACTAGCATGCTAACAATGCCTGTTGCCCCAGGTGAGCTGCATTAAAAGGTGACAGAATCCTTCTTGTCAGATTCTGCTGAGTGCCCAAAGCATAGTAGGTTGTTAAAGGAGAATTCAGTGGGTAGTGTTGAATCTCAATGGAAATCAAAATTGCAGACCTGTTAGGGGTTGGAATGGCCCCCCCTGCCAGAGCAGGATCACCTAGGGTGGGTTGCACAGGAACACATCCAGGCAGGTTTTGAAAGCCCCCAGAAAAGGAGACTCTACAGCCTCTCTGGGCAGCCTGCTCCAGTGCTCCATCACCATCACAGTAGAGTTGTCTCCTCATGTTGAGGTGGAACCTCCTGTGTTCCAGCTTGTACCTGTTGTTCCTTGCCCTGTCAGTTGGCACCACTGAAAAGCCTGGTACTTTCATCCTGATTCCTGCCCCTCAGATATTTATAGATGTCAATAAGATCCCCTCTCAGCCTTTTCTTCTGTAGATTAAACAGCCCCAGCTCTTTCATATCAGTTATCGGGAATTTGTGATACCAGTTACAGGTTTAAACTTACTATTTTTCTATCTAACAATACTGGTTGAACTAGACAAGCCCAAGGCTTCCTAATTCATTGAGTTCAGAATTTTCCATCTTTTGAGAAGAGGAGGCTCAGGGGTGATCTTATTACTGTCTACAACTACCTGAAGGGGCATTGAACCAGGTGGAGGGTGGCCTCTTCTCCCAGGCAACCAGCAATAGAACAAGGGGACACAGTCTCAAGTTGTGCCAGGGTAGGTATAGGCTGGATATTAGGAAGAAGTTCTTCACAGAGAGAGTGATTGGCATTGGAATGGGCTGCCCAGGGAGGTGGTGGAGGCACCGTCCCTGGGGGTCTTCAAGAAAAGACTGAATGAGGCACTTAGTGCCATGGTCTAGTTGATTGGTTAGGGCTGGGTGCTAGGTTGGACTGGGTGATCTTGGAGGTCTCTTCCAACCTGGTTGATTCTATGATTCCTCATGTTCCTCAAAGGAAAGGGTATGTAAGTACCTCAGCACAGTAATAACTCTTTTTCCTTGCATCCAAACTGCTGATGGCTAATTCATTCCATTCAGCTATATCCTGAAACATAAATGCCTTTTTTATTTTTCAGGTCTGTAGAAAGCAATTATAAAGCTGGTAACTTTGAACTATTGAACTGCATGCCCCACTGCTGTTGGCAAGGCTAAAAATGGGAATATTAGATTAAAATTTTTCAAGCAGAAAGTTCTAATAACTCGAGTAATAATATTCATTAACTTCTATTTACACCATTTAAATCTGAATCCACATTGTATGTTTGTTTTATTTGGATTTTTTTTTCTTTTCTAGAAAGCCCTTAAAGCTATAGCCAAATGCATATGTCACAGTCTGTACTAGCTCAGGCTTGCTCTAAATTAGGGTTGAACTATCAAAAGTGGCATGGTGCTGCATGGCTCGGTTTTAATTTGAAGGGGTGGGAGCATTAAATGCTACAGGAAATTATTCCTGTGGTGCCTTGGCAATTACAATACTGAGCACTGAAACAGCACAAGAGCAAACATAGGGCTATAGGTGCTGGCATCATAGAATCACAGAAGGGTTGCTTTGGAAAGGACCTTCAAGATGATCTAGTTCCAACCCTCCTGCCATGGGCAGTGACACCTCCTACTACTGCAGGTTACTCAAGGCCCCGTCCAGCCTGGATTTCAATGCTGCCAGGCTTGGATCCTCCACCATTTCCCTGGGCACCCAGTTCCAGTGCCTCAGCACCCTCACGGGGAAGAATTTCTATATGATGTCTAATCTAAGTCCAGCTTCTTCCAGTTTGAAGCCATTATCCCTTGTCCTGTCACTCCATTCCTTTGTAAAAAGTCCCTCTCCATCTCTTCTGTAGCCCCTTTCAAATAATGGAAGACTGCTCTAAGGTGCCCCAGGAGCCTTCTCTTCTCCAGACTGGACAACCCTAACTCTCTCAGCTTGCCTGCATAGCTCCAGCCCTTAGATCATCTTCATGACCATCCTCTGGATATTCTCCAGACTTGAGTCTCTATAAGTAAGTGTGATGCAGCATCAAAGACCTCATTGTGCTGCTTGGAATTGTGTCCAAGAAGATGCCTGGCCTTTCAGTTAGACCTGGAGATACTTCCCTTAGTTGTCTAGTTAGTCTGACAACGGCATTTGATGATAGGTAACAGCAATGGAATATGAGGTTGGTGGGAAGCTAGAACAGGTTGCCCAGAGAATTGTGGATGCTTCAAGCTTGGCTGTGTTGAAAGCTAGGTTGGTTGGGGTCTTAAGCAGTCTGGTGCAGTGGAAGGTTTCCCTGCTTATGGAAGAAGGGCTGTAACTAGATGATCTTCAAAGTCTCTTCCACCCCAAACCATTCTATGAAATTGTAGCTGAGTTGCTCAGTGTGCTATGAGGAGCAAGTGGGTTTAGACGCTGAGAGATCGATCAGTAGAGGAGGCTATTCGCAACAGCAGGCTGAGAGTCAGTTCAGTAATTTCCCCTAAACTCTACAAATTGTTAGGGTCTGTCCTAGAATGAGTTAAAACCTTTCTGACTGCCAAGGCTGTGGGCATGGTGCCTGGCAGGAAACTCTCTCTGCTCAGGAACTGATAACAGCAAGGATTTTCGGAAGAGACAAAAGACTTAAATGCTGCTTTCTTGGCATCCTTTAAGAGTAATCAACGGGGGAAGAAGAGCAGCACTGCGATGTGAGCACAGATAAGGGTATCCAGCTTAAACCTGCAGCTTCTTTATTAACACAGGAGTGCAGGAGCTGCTATGTATATATTGTATAGCTGCATGAAAAGAGTGAGTACCGTGGTGCTGAGATGTGATCTAATTAATTCTCCTTTCTTAATAGCTTTGTTGGAACATGGCTTATGATTTTGCTTGGCTACTCACCACTATATTGTCATGGCTTTGGTTGTTCACAGTAATGGAGATTCATGTGGGATAAAGTCAGTGAAGCTGCTTTTCATTGCCATTATCCTTATTAAAAAGGCTTTTTCTAAGTCACACCTTGCTATCAGTGCTCCAGATCAGCTCACCCCTAAGAAGTGATCAAAGAGCAGTGTCCTGGAGAATGTATTTTTCCCTGATGGTCCCTGACCAAAGCACTGGTCTGTTAACTGCTAATAAAAAGAAATGTTTGGAATTGTCATTAGTAAAAATCCTGCTTCATAATAGTATTATTAACATAGCTGGCTTTTTTCCTTCCGCTCCTTTGAATGCTATTTCTGCCCTCTTCTAGTGACTATGACTGCTGCCATCACAGCTCCAGCCATTGCACTTGGTAGCTACACTTGTTCTGCTTCTGGCAGACTCACAGATCCCTGTCACACAAAGGGTGGCTTGATCACAGACGTCGTCTGGCTGTTACGCTTCACAGGCTCTGTTTTCATCAGGCATGGCCACGCTGGTGGGAGCAACTCTCACATTGAGGCAGTGCCATTTTAAACAAACCCAGTAGTGTTTCCTACTCTATCCCTGATCACCTGCCTACAGATTGCAATGCCTTGCTTGAGGTGAAAGCTTTCAGAGTTGTGCCGCTCGGCGTAACTATTATTCACCTGTTAGGTGCTGTGGTAAAAGCCTGCTTCCATTTCATGGTCTCCACTGCGGTTCTTGTGTATCTAGTCTCTGAACAACTGCCATATGTGTGGGTTGCTCCCTTCTACTCCAGCTCTAATACCTTGTGGCATGTTACATTTCTCTGTGTGAGCGTGGTCACTTGGCTAATTAACATCTGCTCTTCAAGGGCTAGGGAATACTTTGTTCTTTGCCTGCTCGATTCTTATTTTTAGTGATTTTTATTTTTTGCCTTGGGTTCAGCCCCGTTGAGATTGCATCCTTCAATATGTCATCTCCATCAGTGGAAGCAATCTTTTCCTGTCAAGTATACCCAGGTCACTCACCCGTTAATTGCCTCTGTGGGTCCCTGGTTTCTTTTATAGACTCTTTCTTCGTGAAGAGGTACTTTGCATTGAGAAACAGGTTCCAAACAGCTGTCTGATTTGTTGCCCTGTGCTTACTTGCACTTGCTTATTTCAAACTTGATGCATAGGAGATTTCTTGAGCTCATACTGTTGGACTGCCTGTTGGACCAGTCACTTTTATTCTTTACCACCCTGTGTTACCATAAGTTAGACTGAGAGAAGTAACATAAATGGGCACAAAAATGGGTTCTCATATACTGGAACAGGCTTCCCAGGGAGGTGGTTGAATCCCCATCCCTGGAGGTGTTTCAAAGAAGCAGAGATGTGGTGCTGGGGGACATGTTCAATATCTTTATTGATGACCTGGACGAGGGGATTGAGTCCAGCATCAGCAAGTTTGCAGATGACACCAAGCTAGGAGCAGGTGTTGATCTGTTGGAAGGTAGGAGAGCCCTGCAGAGGGACCTGGACAGGCTGCATGGGTGGGCAGAGGCCAACGGGATGAGATTTAACAAGGCCAAGTGCAGGGTTCTGCACTTTGGCCCCAACAACCCCAAGCAGTGCTACAGGCTGGGGACTGAGTGGCTGGAGAGCAGTCAGGAGGAAAGGGACCTGGGGATGCTGATAGACAGTAAGCTGAAGATGAGCCAGCAGTGTGCCCAGGTGGCCAAGAGAGCCAATGGCATCCTGGCCTGCATCAGGAACAGTGTGGCCAGTAGGACAAGGGAGGTTATTCTGCCCCTGTACTCAGCACTGGTCAGGCCACACCTTGAGTCCTGTGTCCAGTTCTGGGCCCCTCAATTCAAGAAGGATGTTGAGGTGCTGGAACATGTCCAGAGAAGGACAACGAAGCTGGTGAGGGGCCTGGAGCACAAACCCCTATGAGGAGAGGCTGAGGGAGCTGGGCCTGTTTAGCCTGGAGAAGAGGAGGCTCAGGGGTGATCTTATTACTGTCTACAACTACCTGAAGGGGCATTGTAGCCAGGTGGAGGGTGGCCTCTTCTCCCAGGTAACCAGCAATAGAACAAGGGGACACAGTCTCAAGTTGTGCCAGGGTAGGTATAGGCTGGATATTAGGAAGAAGTTCTTCACAGAGAGAGTGATTTCCCATTGGAATGGGCTGCCCAGGGAGGTGGTGGAGACACTGTCCCTGAGGGTCTTCAAGAAAAGACTGAATGAGGCACTTAGTGCCATGGTCTAGTTGATTTGGTCTCTTCCAACCTGGTTGATTCTATGATTCTGTGGCTTAGGACCCAACTTGGTAGAGTTAGAGAATGGTTGAACTTGGTGATCTTAAAGACCTGTTCTATCCAAAACAATTCTACAAATCTCATGAAATCTGTGGTTGTGCAGTAAAATGGTGTGATTCTAGCAACAGGGATGTCACTTAGCAAAACAGTCTTGTAGCAGTTCTTCACTGTCACTCTCATCAACAACAAAAGGACCTGACTTTCCCTCTAGAGAGGAGTCAGGCAGCTCAGCAATGTGATCCAGTAATAGACTACATTTATATACAAATACAGTGAAAAAAAATTAGTGATACATTGTATTGGGGAACAAAATACTTGGCTTCTAAACTTGAGCTGACTGTCCTAGTTTGAGTGATGTATTAGACTTCTCCCTATGCCTAAATACTTTACTACAAGGTATTAACATTTGATTTGTAATATGTAATTCTGGTGATTTAAAGGCAAAGAGAATATCTATGTTAAGTATATGCTTAGAATGCATTAAGCATGATTTTCAGGGTTCACCAGGCAGCAATAAGCAGAGAGCAAGGAACATGTTGCTGTGGTTCATTGAGCCCTAATTGTCTCAAACTGTTATTGATCAGACAAAATAAGACTGCTCTGGTTCTGTTAATGAGCATTGGAGACTATGGGTTCAGTTGTCAAACAAGCTCTGGAAATGATTCCCGCTAAATTCTGATAGAGCAATGGGAAAGAAAGGAGTTAAGCTAAAAGCAACTAAGACCCAAACAATTTCCAGGCATGATGGCAAAAGGAGGAAGCATCTCTGAGCTGCTGTGGGGATGACAGTGAGAGTTTGAACTTCTGGTGGAATACGTCAGAACAGCTACACTGACTTCAATGATATTAAACTAATTTTCTATCAGTTATAGGTGGAAAAGTCTCAGCAGTAGCTAAAATGGTTATTCCCTAAACTGCTTTCTCTTTCTCATATTACTTGTCTCTCTCCAAGTGTTGCTGTAAATCAGTCCCTGTCAAGGGTGACTTTCCTTGAACTCCAGGTTAGTGTTGCAGGGACAGACTTTTATATACATATATATATAGGTTTGGATTTTAATGAATCTTTAACTTTATTTCTGGATAGCTGTTTCTTGAATAACTAAAACATTCTGTAGTACTCTTCCACAAACCAGGAATTAATTCTGGGATATTATTGCATTGATACAGAATCACAGAAAAAAAATCTGGTTATAAGAGTCCTTAGTCTAGTCCAAATTCTGATCCAACACTGAACCCTAAACCATGTCCTGCATTGCCAGGTCCACACACCACTTGAACAGTTCCAGTGACTCCACCACTGCCTTGGGCAGTCTATTCCAATGTTTGAGAAGCATTTCAGTAAAGAAATATTTCCTAACATTCAGCCTGAACCTCCCCTGGTGCAGCTTGTAATCATTTCCTATAATCTTGTCTCTTGCCACCAAGCAGAAGAGATTTGCCCTCGTCTTCCTCCGACTTCTGTTCAGGTAGTCGTAGAGAGCCAGAAGGTCTCCCCGTCGCCACCTCTGCTCCATGTGGGACCAAGAATCCTCTACCGCTTCATCTTGAAAAGACAAGGACAATTTACTAGGAATGTTGTGGGGTGGTGGAAATATTATCCAATATTATTAGTCTTAAGTAGGCATTTCCTGTTAGAGTGCTGACATTTCTGTGTGGGCTTCTTCAGCTGCCCACCTCCGAAATACCTCATGCAGCTTGTCTTGTACATCTTGGAAAGAGAAAAGCTGCTCCTAAAGAAACTTTCAGTGTTACTCCAGGGAAAAGAACTTGCTAGTTCAGATACCAGAATAAGAACAACCATGCCACCAGCATGGGAGGAGAGAAATAGCTGGGAGGTAACATGAGAAGGGAGACTGTGGTGCTTCTGTTGATGGGAGAAACGTCTCAAAGGGGCCTGTGTGCAACAGCAGACAAAAGGAGCTGGGAATCTGTGCACAGTCAGCTCTGGTCTCGCCAGGATTACAAAGATGTGGATGGAGATGGAGCTTTGGGAAAGGCAGATATGCCTGCTAGTAAGAGGAGGGGCATGTGATTTAGCAGCAAAATATGCAGACATAGTAAGGCTGAGTTACTGCCCTTTGAGCATGCTGAGATGAGTGATGCAAAGCTGCTGTCATGTTCAGAATTTCTGGAGTTTGGAGGGGCAGTCTGAAAGACAACCAGAGTAAGGCAAACACAGGACTGAGAAGATGGAGCCTGGCCTACTCCCTAGAGGCAAGCAACAGAAGGCAGAATATACTAGAAATTGTTTTCATATCAGGTGTGGTCAGCAGTGCAAGAGGCTGCCCAGAGCAATGGTGGAGTTTTGGTCCTTGGAGATATCTCCCTGGACACAGTTCTTGACCATTTGCCCTAGTTGGACCTTATTATAGAAGACCATTGGACACCCCCCCTAAAGGAAATCGTTCTGTGATGTGCAGTGGCACAGGCAAGCAAAGCTTCACCATTTAGTTTTACTTCTCAGTTATTTGTTTCCAGTAGTTGCTCTAATGATCTTTGATGTGCTCTGTTGTACTTGGACTCCAGACACAATGTTGTTTTTTTTTCCAACTGGAGTATTTATGTTTCATTCTAAAGCTCTTGTTGAATCAAGAGGATTAATGTTTGGGGATTTAATAGCCTCCAATTTAGCTGAACTCAGTAAATCTGTCTCTGGGCTGACAAAGCTTTTGAGTGCTAACGGTTTTGGGATGGATAGAGTAATGGCAGCATCGAATTCTCTTTCTCTTTAGTATTAAGGAAGTATCGAAGAAGTGAAATAGACAATGCAGAATTTTAACTGGATTATTGAAATAATCCACTCTTGATGTGCACAGCAACAATCACGCTAACGAAGTTTGGAAGGGATTCTAACGGAGTAAAAATGGACCCATGACAGCAATCTTTCTGATGTAACAGTCATTTTGTGAAGAAGCTGCATTAACTCCATTAGAACTAGTGTAGAAATGTTTATGTATATGAAACTTCCTCCAAATGCAGAAATTTCTAAGTCATGTTACCTCAGAAAGTAGGTTCTTCACACTCCCAATGTGCTGGATGCTCCAGCCACTACTGAGTTGAATGTTAAAATGGCAGGGTCTAGAGTGACTTAATGTGATAGTTTGGGTGTTCCCCTCCCCCTACACACTTTGGAAATCACCCAGACTAGACTCAGCTGGCTCTGGAAATTGAATGAAGCTTATATTTGCAGCTAGCACAAAATACAAGCAGCTATTTACAGTATATACAGGTATATACAGAAACATACAAGGTAAAAAGTAATATAGAAACACAACTCCCCTCCCAGAAACCTGAGTCCCCAGGAGGGCTTCCAACCACCCTTCCACCTTACCCCTACTCCTCTCAACCTTACCCCAGTCCCAAGGAAGAATGGAGGTTTGGCCAGGGGGTTAGGAAGCAAAGTGGATTAGTCAGAGAAACGGAGGGTGAGGTTAGAGAGAGAGATGCAGCTCGGAACTCCCCAGCAGGAGTAGTGCCTTATCTATGTTTTGACGTTTCAGCAAGCCTATGAGTGAAGTAGACATCACCATTGTTTTCCTTTCCCAGCCTGTAATTTAGTCCTTCTCACCAAAACATTCTAGCCTGCTTCAAACTAGCACACTTAATAATCCGGAAATTCAAATAATACTGAAGTAACAAATAGAGAACCAAGGAGAACAAGCACTACTGAACATATGGCCAGCTGTCTTCTAACCAGTAGTTAAATAGGCACTTTTTTGGACAGAGCTGTATGTAAACTGGGCAGGGACTGTTTAGAAGGGGTTGTGGTGATAGGATGAGGGGTAGTGGCTTGAAACTGGAGCAGGGGAGATTTAAGTTGGACATCTTCACAGTGAGAGTGGTGAAATACTGGAACAGGTTGCCCAAAGATGTGGTTGAGGGCCCATCCCTGAAGACGTTCAAGATCAGACTCCATGTGGCCCTGGGCAGCCTGATCTAGTTGGAGATGTCCCTGCTGATTGTAGGGAGTTGGACAAAATGACCTTTGAGGGTCCTTTCCAACCCAGTGTGATCTGTGAATCTGTGAAACTCCTTAAGCATAACTTTGGAATTAGTCAACACACAGCTCAGCAGTATCTTTAGTTCCTTTATTGTCCATGATAGATTTATAATGTCACTATATCTGTTTTTAGAGCAAAAAGACATTTTTTGACAGGTGCCACCTTTGAAAAGCAGTTGGTTTATTTTCGTGGTTGTTTTTGTTGTCAGTTTCCTTGACTTGTTATTAGTTTTTTTGGTGCTTAATTGTGAAGTGCAGCTGAAATGAAAGTGTGAACAATGTAGTGACTGCAGTCTCATATTGAAGTAAGCAATGTGCTCCTCCGGCCAAGATGGTACTGGGTCCTTTTCTGAACTTTCCAGTTCAGGAGAGACAGGGAACTACTGGAGAGAGTCCAGTGGAGGCTACAAAGATGCTGAGGGGCCTGAAGCATCTCTGCGAGGAGGAAAGGCTGAGAGGGGATCAATCCTCAGCAAGAGCTGAAGAGTAAGGGGCAAGAGGATGGGGTCAGACCCTTTTCATTGGTGCCCAGAGACATAGGAAAGGTGAAGGGCACAAAGTTGGACACAAGAAGCTCCACCTAAACATGAGGAAAAACTTCTTTCGTGTGAGGGTGCTGGAGCTCTGGAGCAGGCTGCCCAGAGGGGTTGTGGATTCTCCTTACCTGAAGAGATTCCAAACCCACATGGACATTGTGCTCCTGGGTAACCTGCTGTGGCTGACTTTACTTTACCAGGGGGCTTGAAATGGATGATCTCCAAAAGTCCCTTCCAACCCCTACTATGCTGGGGTTCTGGGATTCCATAAGGCCTTCCTTGGTTTAAAATCACAGAGCTTAAAATAGCTTATCCTCTATATTAGCTGTTAATTTCACCATAGTCTGAACTCCTGTTTCAAAGACTTGCAGTTGTTGCGGATTACTGACATTAAATGCTACCTCCAGAAAATGTTTTTGTTACTAAAGGGTTATTTTTTCCTAAAATAATAATTCCACAGATGAAAAGGAGAAGTGCTTATTTTTCTCCCACTGTAATGCTATAGCACAATAATGGCTTCACATTATGAACTAAAAAATCAGCACTCAAGTGAGCAGGAAACTTTTCCATTTATTCCAAATCAAGCTATGCTAATTGCTTCTAAATTTAAAGGATTATTCAACAAATAACTTAATCTTTTCTTAGAGCTTTTGAATTTTGTTTTATTTCCTTTTATTATTATTATTTAGAAGATCTCAACTTTGTCTCATTACTTTGGTCTTACAGTAAACCACTGCAAGGGTGTATGAATTGGGGGCTGTTCAGCCTGGAGAAAAGAACGCTCCAGGAAGACCTTAGTGCAGCCTTCCAGTATCTGAATGGGGCCTGCAATAGAGCTGGGAAGGGGCTTTTGGTAAGGACTTGTAGTGGTAGAATGAGAGGGAATGGATTGAAGCTTGAGAAGGGTAGATTTATCCTGGAGGTTAGAAAGAAGTTGTTTTCAGTGAGGATGGTGAGGCACTGGAACAAGTTGTCCAGGAAGGTTGTGGATGCCCCCTCCCTGGAAGTGTTCCAGGCCAGGTTGGATGAAACCTTGGGCAAGTTGCTCCCAGCAAGTGGGAGTTGTCCCTGCTCATGGCAGCAGTGTTGGAACTAGATGATCGTTAAGGTCTCCTCCATACTAAACCATTCTATGAATCCATGAATTAAAACAACATATTGTTGGATGAGTGAACTGCAGAAGCAGAAACATAAGCACTAGTTGGAAAAATAAATGAGAATTAGAATGAACATTACAACAAAATGTGTTGCTCAAGGATGTGTGCACTGGCTTGCAATGCTTTGATACAGAATAAAGCACCAAATGGCAATAAACCCTGTCACTGCATGGAAGTTGTTCAGAAAGTCCACTAATTAGGGAAATTGGAAATAATAATAAAAAAAGATAAAGCTTGACAATTGGAAGGGAACTTTTAGAGAGAGTTTGTGAGTTTATTAAAGTTCAATCATGACCCAATTAATGGAAGAAAGGTACGAGCTGGTTTTGTTTCATTTGATAAAGCATCTAGCATTCTGTTCACCCTGGGGGCACAACAGCACGGCAGGCAGGCTGCTTTGTTCAGCATAAAGCTGGCTTGTTCCCTCTGCTTTTACTACCTGAGATGAAAATATTTGCAGCACCAGCTTGTTTGTAACAGGATCAGTTCACCAACTCATGAAGTTCCGCAAGGCCAAGTGCAAGGTCCTGCATGTGGGTTGTGGCAGTTCCAAAAGCAAGTGTAGGCTAGGTGAGGAGTGGCTCGAGAGCAGTCTAGAGAAGGACTTGGGGGTGTCAGTTGATGGAAAAACTCAGCGTGAGGCAACAATGGTCACTGCTGAGTGGAAGGAGGTTGGCCAAGATGACATTTGAAGGTCCCTTCCAATGCAATGCATTCTGTGAATCATTAAGAATTGTAACTGGATATGCAGAATGTCATGGTGAGGGGTCCAGTTCTGAGGTTTCAATGTTGAACTGCTGCTCAGTATGATGCAAAGCCTTCTACTTGGCTTTGGTGAGTGTTCTGTTCAGTTTTGGGCACTGCAATACAAGAGAGATGTGGAAGTGTTGGAGTGGGTCCAGAGGAGGGCAACGAAGCTGAGGAAGGGCCTAGAGAATAAATCTTATAAGGAGTGACTGAGGGAGCTGGGGCTGGTTAGTTTGAAAAAGAGAAGGTGAAGGAGAGACCTCATTGCTGTCTACAACTGCTTGAAAGGACACTGTGGAGAGGCTGATGCTGGTCTCTTCTCTCAGGTAATTGGAGACAGAACAAGGAGGAATGCCTCAAACTGAGACTGTGGAGGTTTAGATTGGACATTAGATTGGAAGAAGTTTTCCACAGAGAGGGTGGTCAGGCACTGGAATGAGCTGCCCAGGGACATCCCTGGGGCACTGACCCTGGATGTGTTTAAGAATCGTTTGGATGTGATGCTTAGGCGTATGGTTTAAAGTGAATCTTGTAGAGTAGGGTTCTTGGTTGGACTGGTGATCCTGAGGGTCTTGTCAAATCTGGATGTTTCTGTGATTCTGTGAATAGTGAGGCACATTGCAAGATTTACTGCTTTTAATGACTATAAGATATAAGAAGGGGTATAGGAGTGACCCTGTATATTAGGGATGCTCTGGATGTCATGGGGGTAGAGATAAAGAATGATCAAGTTGAGTCTCTGTGGGTGAGAACGAAGGGGAAGGCCAACAAGGCTGACATCTGGTGGAGCCTGTTATAGACCAGCCAACCAGGAAGAAGAGGTTGATTTATTATTCTTTAAGCAGCTGGAGGCTGCCTCAAGATCACCTGCCCTTGTTCTTGTGGGCGACGTTAACCTGCCAGACATCTGCTGGGACTTTAACATTGCAGAGAAGAGGCAGTCTAGAAGGTTCCTAGAGTGTATAGAGGACAACTTCTTAGCTGTTACATGAGCCTACCAGGGGTGCAGCCCTGCTTGACCTGCTGCTCACAAATAGAGAGGGGCTGGTGGGAGATGTGGTGGTCAGAGGCTGCCTGAGGTCCAGTGACCATGAAATTAGAGAGATTTCAATACATGGAGAAACCAGGAGGGGCATCAACAGAACCTCCACACTGGACTCCCAAAGGGCAGACTTTGACCTATTTAAGGAATTAACTTGGAAAGTTCCTTGGGAAACAGCCCTTAAAAAACAAATGAGGTCCAGGCAGGTTGGACCTACTTCAAGAAAGAACTCCCTCCTGAAGGCGCAGGAGCAGCTGTGGCATTGTGCCGGAAGATGAGCTGATGAGGGAGGCAGCCAGACTGGATGGGCAAGGAGTTCTGAAGGGATTAAAGAAAAACAAGAGGGTGTATCACCTTTGGAAAAAAGGGGGAGGTGTCCCAGAAAGAGTTCAAGGATGTTGCCAGGTCTTGTAGGAAAAAATTGAGAGAGGCAAAAGCCCCTTTAGAACTTAGGCTGCCACTGCTGTTAAGGAGAATGAAAAATGTTTCTATATTAATGGCAAGAGAATGGGCAAGGACAACCTCCAGTCCTGATTACATGGAGAGGGGAATATAGTGACAAAGGATGAAGAAAAAGCAAAGGTGCTTAACACCTTCTTTGCCTCAATCTTCAATAGTGGGACAGGTTGTCTCCAGGGCAACTGGCCTCCTGAGCTGGCAGATGGAGTCAGGGACCAGTATAGTCCCCCTGTAATCCAGGAGGAAGAAGTAAGAGACCTCCTGAGACACTTGGATCCTTGCAAGTACATGAGACTATATGAGATACATCCTGGGATGCTGAGAGAGCTGGCAGATGAGCTGGCCAAGCCACTCTCCATCATTTATCAACAGTCCTGGCTCACTGGAGAGGTCCCCAAAGACTGGAAGCTGCCAAGGTCATCTTGAGTGCCGTCACAAAGCACCTACAGGATGGCCAGGGGATCAGGCCCAGCCAGCATGGGTTTAGGAAGGGCAGGTCCTGCCTGACCTACCTGATCTCCTGTTATGATCAGGTTACCTGCCTGGTGAATGTGGGGCAGGCTGTGGATGTAGTCTACCTGGACTTCAGCAAAGCCTTTGACACCGTCTGCCACAACAAGCTCCTGGCACAGCTGGCAGCTCCTGGCTTGGACAGATTCACTCTGATATGGGTCAAGAACTGACTGGAGGGTCAGGCCCAGAGAGTGGTGGTGAATGGTGCCACATCCAGTTGGCAGCCAGGCACTAGTGGTGTGCCCCAAGGATCAGTGCTGGGCCCCGTCCTGTTCAGTATCTTTACTGATGATCTGGATGAGGGGATTGAGTCCAGCATCAGCAAGTTTGCAGATGACACCAAGCTAGGAGCAGGTGTGGATCTGTTGGAGGGTAGGAGAGAGCCCTGCAGAGGGACCTAGACGGGCTGCATGGGTGGGCAGAGGCCAATAGGATGAGATTTAACAAGGCCAAGTGCAGGGTTCTGCACTTTGGCCACAACAACCCCAAGCAGTGCTACAGGCTGGGGACAGAGTGGCTGGAGAGCAGTCAGGAAGAAAGGGACCTGGGGGTACTGGTAGATAGTAGGCTGAAGATGAGCCAGCAGTGTGCCCAGGTGGCCAAGAGAGCCAATGGCATCCTGGCCTGTATCAGGAACAGTGGCCAGTAGGACAAGGGAGATTATTCTTCCCCTGTACTCAGCACTGGTCAGGCCACACCTTGAGTCATGTGTCCAGTTCTGGGCTCCTCAAGAGAGAGGTTGAGGTGCTGGAATGTGTCCAGAGAAGGGAGATGAAGCTGGTGAGGCGCCTGTGAGGAGAGGCTGAGGGAGCTGGGGTTGTTTAGCCTGGAGAAGAGGAGGCTCAGGGGTGACCTCATTGCTGTCTACAACTACCTGAAGGGAGGATGTAGCCAGGTAGAAGTTGATCTCTTCTCCCAGGCAACCAGCAACAGAACAAGGGGACACAATCTCAAATTATGCCGGGGAAAGTACAGGCTGGATGTTAGGATGAAGTTCTTGCCAGAGAGAGTGATTAGCATTGGAATGGGCTGCCCAGGGAGGTGGTGGAGTTGCTATCCCTGGAGGTGTTCAAGAAAAGCCTGGATGAGGCACTTAGTGCCATGGTCTAGTTGACTGGATAGGGCTGGGTGCTAGGTTGGACTGGATGATCTTGGAGGTCTCTTCCAACCTGGTTGATTCTATGCTTCTATAATTACTTGTGAAAGATGCTATTGCTGGGCTGCCAATGACTTCTATGGGTCTGTAACATGACCTATTAGCAAGGTATACCAAACATTACATCATCTGTCACATAGCAAATCCTTCTGTCATACACAAGCAGTAAATCAATGTATAGTTCAGAATTATCCTCCTTGGTGTGGAAAAAAAAAACATTAAGGCAAGTCTTTCAGCCTGCAAAGGAGCCCATACCTTATGCATTAAACTGATGTGATTAGGATGATAATGTGGACAGTTAATTTAGAAAGTGACACTTGGAGTGTATAGGGTCAAAGATTAATAAGCAGGAAAAAGTTGGTTTTAATTAAAGCTTTCTTGAGTACCCACAGTGCTCCATGGCTGTGGAACTCGTGGTGCAGGCTGCACACTGCAGTGCATCCAATGAAGTTTTAAATATGATCACATTTCTGATAGTAGCACAAAAGCATGCTTATTCCTTTCAAAAGCTGCATGGCAACAAGAGAGCAGAAGATTCCAAGCTGTGAAAGGGAGGAATGCTTCCTGATGGAGGCAGACTTATTCATTAGTGCTGTGCAGACCTTCAGACCTTGATAAACTGAAGGGTGTGGGCATTGAAATTACACAAATCAAATAATTCAGTGAAGTCTCTAATATCTTCACCTGCTCACTAGAAATTAGCAAGTTGAAGTGTTTAAGATGAAGACAGAAGCAAGGCCATGACGTGATTGCTGGTGACCATTTCATTTCTCAGGAAATAGGTTACTGGGGTTTTTTGTATGGTTTGGGTGGGAGGTTTTTGGTGGGGTTTTTTGTGACATCCTGTGTGCATAGCGTGGCAAATTCAACGTGACTATTTTCAGAAGAAAGCTGCATTACTTTTTTTGATGGTTTCATTATGTCTTTGGCTTGCTTTCCTTCAGTCAGTGGCATGTGAACAGGTATGAGGTTTCTCCTATTCTGTTCACCTACATGCTCTCCTCTTTCCCTTCTACAAACACTCAGAAGTGCTTTCTGAATCATAGAATGGCTCAGGTTGGAAGGGATCTCAGAGATCATCTGCAGCACACCTGCCTTATCCACTCAGCCCTCAAACACCTCCAGAGATAGAGCATCCACACTCCCTCTAGCCAAATTATTCCGGTCTCACCATCCTTGCAGTGAAGAAGTTCTTCCTAAGAACCAGTCTAAACCTACTCTCCTTCATCTTCAAACCATTCCCCCGTGTCCTCTCTCTAGACACCCTTAGGAAAAGTTCCTCTCTCCAGCCTTCCTATAGGATTCCTTCAGGGATTGGAAGGCAGCTCTAAGGTCCCCCTGGAGTCGTCTTTTCTCCAGGCCAAACAACCCCAGCTCTCTCAGCCTGTCCTCAGAGCGGAGGTGCTTCAGCCCTTGGATCATCTTTGTGGCCCTCCTCTGGACTCACCCCAACAGCTCTGTGTCCTTCTTATGCTGGGGACACCAGAACTGGAAACAGCATTTGAGGTGGGGTCTCCACAGAGCAGAGAAAAGGGGCAGAATCCCCTCCCTTGCCCTGCTGACCACGCTCCTCTTGGTGCAGCCCAGCACACAGCTGCCTTCTGAGTTGCCTGGGGCACTGCTGGTTCGTGGTGAGCTTCTCATCACCCAACATCTTGAAGTCTTTTTATTCAGAGCTACTCTCAACCCACTCTGCACCCAGCCTGGATTTGTGCCTGGGGTTGTCCCAGCCCAGATGCATGTTTCTGAAAAGCAGAAAGATCTAAAGCAGTTTGCCTTTTACCTGTTTCTCCTTTGCTACAACAACCAATGTTTTCTTTCTCTCAAAGACTGAACTCATTGCAACTATTAGGAGGTTTCTTAATGATCGAACTCCAGGAAGTGGGAAGAAATAAACACGACAAATTCAGTCTTTCCCTTTTGCACAAAGAAAATCTCAAAAATAACTGGGGGAAAAAAAAAACCCACAACATCCCATAAAGAAACTCTGGGTTTAAAATCTGTCTTCAAATGTTTTAAACTTGACTTTTGAGACATTGGTACAGGTGAGGAATATTTTAGACCTATTATTCAATATTCAGTAGAGCATAATCCCTTGAAGATTGTGACCTTCTTAAGCTCCTCAGTTAACAGAAGCACAGCTCAGCCTGAGCATCACAAACATTTGGAAGAAGGCATAATTATACACACTCTGCCTCATTCTGCACTTACTTCCCCAGAGAGGAGAACATCTAGGCTAGTAATTTTGCTAGAGGAAAAGCTGAACAAAATGATCACCCATCAGAGCATGCTGTAAATCAGCCATGTTTCAGTATTGTTAGATGGTTCATGGAATAGCAGCATAATGAAGCTTTCCTTGCTTAAGGCATTTTGAATGCAGGAAGCAGCTGAGGTTCTTAGAGTCATAGAATGCTTTAGGTTGGAAGGCACCTTAAATGTCTGCTGGTTCCAACACCCCTGCCACTATCACTACAAGCACTTGTGCAAAGTTGTTCTCAGCTTTCTCGTAGGCCTCTTTCAGGTACAGGAAGGCTGCTCTAACGCCCTTCTGGAGCCTACTCTTCCCCAGGCTGAGTAGCTGTGACACTTGCAACCCATCCCCTCTAACTTCATTGTCTTCCTCTGGACTTGCTTCAGCAGCATTGTGTCCCTCTTATGCTGGATGCAGTGCTCAAGGTGTGGTCTCAGCAGAGCAGTGGGGCAGAATCCCCTCCCTGTCTTGCTGCTCTCACGACTTCGGATGCAGCCCAGCACACAGCTGCCTTCTGGGCTGCCAGTGACTATTCTGCCTCATGGTGAGTTTTTCCATCAGGTGACCCCCTCAAATCCTTCTCCTCCAGATTGCTCTTGAGCTGTTCCTCACCCAGCCTGGATTTATGCTTGGGATTGCCCCCACTCAAGTGTAGGACCTTGCACGTGGTTATCTCAGGTTAAACCCACAGGGCTTGGTGGTAACAGCCTACATCTTGATGCACATTAGCAACATTTGTAATGTTCTAGTAAAGGTGTTACTAAATTCATACTCTGGCTTGAATTCTGCTCTGTGAAGTCTTTCTAGAGCAAAACATTCCTTCCACACAAGGTAGCTTGCACCTTGAACTTGTGTTTTGTTGCTAATGCTGTGACAGACAACTGCATATCATTATTCATCTATTCTATTTAATTATTGATCTTTGTAACTTTCCAGGACTTAATTAGAATTTTCTGAATTGAATGAAACCAGAAAAAAAGAAAAGGAATTTGTGGAATTAGTAAATAACAGAGAATTAGTGGTAGTTTAGTGATTTAATTAACACAGCTTTATCCCAGTACACTAGTTAATGAACGGCAAGCATGGGGCCATCTGGTGTGGTTTCAGGAAATACAGAAACAGATCTGCCTCACTTTATACCTTCCTCTCATTTATTACTTGCATTTTGATGAGTCCACTGTTTCTCCTCTTTCAGATGATGATTTCCTTTCCCTGTGAAATCCCTAAAAGTATAAGAGCCTTTCAGGTCATTTTTAGACCCTCTTGTGTTTCACAGAACTGTTTAATATTCTGAAGGTTGAATGGCACAATAAATATGATCTATCCAGAAGGCCTGTAGCCATCACCTTTATGCTATCTAATTAAAAGATGCACATCTTTGCTCACTGGTGGTCAGGCTTAATTTGCTCAGTCCAGTTATAGTTGCAGGGTGCCAGCTGAGAAGTGTAGAATCTTTTTTTTGCTAACCCTGATATATTTTACCTTGAAAATACAAACAAGTTCTGAATGAGTGTCAATGCAAGACACTGCATAATCTCAGGGAAGACACTGCAACAGGTTGCCCAGGGAGGTCATGAGTACTCTGTCCTGGGAGGTGTTCAAGGCCAACTTGTGTGAAGATTTGAGCAAGCTGGTCTAGCAGAAGCTGTCCCTGGCCATGGCAGGGGATTGGAACTAGATGATCCCTAGGT
This sequence comes from Pogoniulus pusillus, assembly GCF_015220805.1. NCBI lineage: Eukaryota > Metazoa > Chordata > Aves > Piciformes > Lybiidae > Pogoniulus > Pogoniulus pusillus. Next base: position 28,055,335 of record NC_087265.1, on the reverse strand, counting down.
GGTCCCTTCCAAGCATTCTATGAGTCTGTGCAGTCTTTCCATGAGCTTGGAGCATTTTGTGTTCTTCTAGTTGCAGAGTTAACAGAACAAAGGCTTTTCCTCAATTTTTTTCTTTTTCTTTCTTGTAGGAGAGGTTCTCCAGCCCTCCAGTCATCCTTGTGGGGCAGAATCACTCCCTTGACTTGCTGGCCATGCATATCTATGGAAGTCACAAATCGCAGCTGATTGCAGTTCCAGCGTTGGTGTGTCCCCTAAGCAAGACATTGTGCTGCACAACAGCCACTGTTGTCTGAACAGGGAAGGAAGATTTCACTTGTCTCAACAAAGGTAAGAAGAGTCGCTCCAAGTACTTTTGCATAGGTGCTTAGTGCTGCAGGGGAAAGGCTCAGGCTTCTGTTGTGCTTGCTCTGTGTAACCACCGCGTAGCAGGATGTGTGAGTCTTGCTGTGGTGTGTTAAGGGCTGTGCCTCTTCTCTCATCACAGACAAAGTAATGCTCGATGGAACCACAAAGCATGCAGAGTCTTTTACCCATGAATGGGAAGTTATTTGGGATCAACGCTTTTAGTGCTTCCCAGAAGCCCCATCATTTTCCTTGATAATCACTGTTTAACTGCCGTGCTTCCCTACCCAAATTTCATTTTAGTTTTTTCTCCCTCACTTGTAGTCATTTTAGATGTGTGACTGCAATTAGCTAAAATGCTAACTGTGAATTGAGTTTGACACTGTTCTTTCAGCACCATTTTAATGAAGAATTAAATATTCTTCATCCTTTCTGAAGGCTGAGTGTAGTGTTTGAGCTAACCATCAATCAGAGGTTCATGTCTGCTTTCCATTACCTTTCCAGTCATACTCTGTCAGACATCTCTTACCATTTTAGTATCCAGGAGCCTGGCAACTAGACACTAAGTGATGCAACTCACATCTGTCATGTCTGGCTCATTCTTTTTCCTATCCCCAAGGTGATAATTGTATCATCTTTTTACCAGTTTGGTTTGTTGCTCTTTTTATTATTGTTTTTATGTATATGTTCCTCTTGGAGCAAATGAAAAATTAATCCTTGGAAGAAAGACTTTTCTGTTGTGTAGATGCACAGATCTCAGGCTGTCCAGGGAGAATGTGAATGTTCCCTCCTTGGAGGTGTTCAAGGTCAGGTTGGATGAGGCCTTGAGCATGCTGGTCTAGTGCAAGGTGTCTCTGCCTATGGCAGGGGGATTTGAACTAGGTGATCTTTAAGGTGCCTTTCGACCTTAACTGTTCTATCACTCTATAAATTGTAGCTGTTCAGTGGCCAACAGAAAATGGAGCAGTAGGAAGTCTTGATCTCCCTAAGTCCTGTATGCAGTTGATGAAGAAAGGGAAAATTCACAGAGTAAATCAAAGAAGAAATAGCTTAAACTACACTTAAGCAATCAGCTTAAATTGCAAGGGGAAAATAAGTGTGATGAGAGGTCTGTATTTTGAATTGGATTTGGAGAAGTGTCTCACTGACACTGATGTAGCTCTCTTCAGCTGCTTAGGCAACTGTGGTGGTTGCAGTTAGGTAATACAAGGACCTTTTCTCAGTTAAAAAAAAGTTATTTCCATAAGTTCATCTTCTAGAAGTGTTTTCATTTCCTTACTCTTCTTTGGTAGCTTTCTCTTGTATTCACAACATGCAGACGTAATCCCAGAGGTAGAATCTCTGAGCTGATTGACTTGCCTCTGATATCTTTTCTTCTCCATTATGAGTACTTGCTAATCTGTATTTCTAACCATAGGGGGAAAACAGTGCTCTGTTTCTGATGAATAATATCACATAAATGAACATTATTATTCACGTTAAAAATTTCAGCAGGTGCAGTGCATTGCTTCCCAGTGAGGTTATTTGGTTTACAGTGCTGCTGGAATCAAGGGAGAGAAGTTGAGAGGTAGAAGTAATTCCTGATAGTTCTGAATTACCATGTTTTAATATATGGAACTTGTAGGGCTTTAGCTTCTTAGAATGTCGGTGAGGAAGATTTACAAGATCTGATAACTACATCTGGTTTTGACATAGAAGGAGGACTTACTATGATAACTTTATTTGTAGTCTTTGAATAAGACAAACCAGGCTCAAGTGGTGTAGAAAGCACTTTCTATGCATGATGTGAATCCACACGAAGCAATGGAATCATAAAAAGATTTACAGTATCATAGAATGGTTTGGGTTGGAAGGGACCTCCAAAGGTCATCTATTTCAACCCCCCAGCAGGGACATTCCCCATTAGATCAGGTTGCTCAGAGCCTTGTCAAGCCTGACCTTGGATATCTTCAGGCATGTGGCCTGAGCAACATGTTGCAGTGTTCCACCACCCTCCTGGTGAAGAACTTACTCCTAACATCCAATCTAAATCTGCTCTTCGCTCATTTCAAACCGTTGCCTTTCGTCCTGTCACTGAAGGCCTTTGGATACAGTCCTACTGCTTTCTTGTAGCCCCCTTCAGGCACTGAAAGGCCACTATTAGCTTTTCCTGGAGCCTTCTCTTCTCCACGCTGAACGACCCCAGCTCCCTCAGCCTGTCCTCACAGCAGAGATGCTCCAGACCCACGATCATTTCCATGGTCCTTCTCTGGACTCACTGCATCAGGTTCTTGTCTTTCCTGTGTTAAGGAGCTCCACTGCTGGACACAGTACTGCAGGTGAGGTCTCACCAGAGCAGAGTGGCAGAATCCCCTTGCTCCATCTTCTGGCCACACCGTTTTTGATGCAGCCCAGGATGCCAGTGGAAGGAAAACTTAGAACTGAAGGGTTTCTGTGTGCTGAAGTTGTAGCTGCCGTCCAAGGTGATAGATTATCCACACCTGTGTTTTTTTATGTTTATGGGCATTGGAGAGTGTCATAAATTGCAACCAGGGAGAAGGCAACACTTTTTATTTGTAAAGTTAGATAATTTTATTCTCAAAATGTTGGATTTCTCTCTACTAACCTTGCATGGTTTGGTCATTAGCATTCTGATGGTGTATGCAGTTTTCAGTTGCAGAACACACACAGTTTTCCTTTTCATGATTTTATGCATCCTCTGAGATCATACTTGACTCCACTCAGGTAAATTAAAGTAGAATTGGGAAGATACCTGAGACCTATCTTTGATTATTAAGTATTAGAATACTTATTACTCACAGAATGTTTTCTGGAGTCACACAGAATCACAGAACATTAGGGGCTGAAAAGGGCTTGCACTGATCATCAAGTCCAACCTCCCTGCCTGAGCAGATCACTTAGGGCAGGTCACACAAGAACACATCCAGGCAGGTTTTAAATATCCCCAGAGAAGGAGACTCCTCAACCTCTCTGGGCAGCCCAGTTTAGATTGGAAGAAAAAGATAATTTTAAAGGTCATCTATTTGTGACCCCCATGCTGAGGGTTTACTCACCCTGGAGTAAATTTCCATTGCAGGTTTGAGTACTGTCACACACACTTAGAAAACAACAAACCACTCTTCCATAATTATAAATTCTCCTTTTTCTTACAAAGTTGTTGGTTTTCTTGATTGCTTCAATGTTCTAGCTCTAAAGGACTTCTGAATGCAAAATATAACTACCTGAGTGAAGCTATTTGCTAGACCATTGTGCGCTAGTGGTTATTTCTGACTGTGGAATTAGAAACTTCAGGTGAGCAGGAGATCCTGCAAAAGTCCCTGTCTCCTCATTTTGTTTGTAGACCACATGCGAGGAGTTGTGTTTCTGGAGCTATCTTTGGTAACTTAGTTTTCTCATTGTATCTAATTCTTTGGAATTGAGTCATCTGTTATTTTTAATGCCTGGTGGTATATCCACCCTCGTTGATGATAGATAATCTTTTACATAGTTCCAGAATAGTGCAGAATCTGAACAGAAAATTGAAGTGTTTATCAGGCTAAAGTTTGTCAGAGGTGAAGACAATCATAGAATCAACCAGGTTGGAAGAGACCTCCAAGATCATCCAGTCAACTGGATTATGGCACTAAATGCCTCATCCAGTCTTTTCTTGAACACCTCCAGGGATGGTGCCTCCACCACCTCCCTGGGCAGCCCATTCCAATGCCAATCACTCTCTCTGTGAAGAACTTCCTCCTGACATCCAGCCTAGACCTCCCTTGGCACAACTTGAGGCTGTGCCCCCTTGTTCTGTTGCTGGTTGTCTGGGAGAAGAGACCACCCCCCACCTGACTACAGCCTCCCTTCAGGTAGTTGTAGACAGCAATGAGGTCACCCCTGGGCCTCCTCTTCTCCAGGCTAAACAACCCCAGCTCCCTCAGCCTCTCCTGACAGCGTTTGTGTTCCAGGCCCTTCACCAGCCTTGTTGCCCTTCTCTGGACATGTTCCAGCACCTCAACGTCTCTCTTGAATTGAGGAGCCCAGAACTGGACACAGTACTCAAGGTGTGGCCTGACCAGCGCTGAGTACAGGGGCAAAATAACCTCCCTTGTTCTGCTGGCCATACTCTTCCTGATGCAGGCCAGGATGCCATTGGCTCTCTTGGCCACCTGGGCACACTGCTGGCTCATCTTCAGCTACTATCCACCAGTACTCCCAGATCACTTTCTTCCTGACTGTTCTCCAGCCACTCTGTCCCCAGCCTGTAGCACTGCTTGAAGTTGTTGTGACCAAAGTGCAGAACCCTGCCCTTGGCCTTGTTAAATCTCATCCCATCGAGTGATGCTTAATAGACCTGATTTTGGGAACTTGGTGCAAAATAAAAGAGTATTGAAGCCAAAGGCGTAGCTGCTCTCACCTCAAGTTTCTTGGAGAACAGCCAAAGGCTGATTTGGAAAAAGAAATATCTGCAAGCTCTGTGTGGATACACAGATTTGTGCTCTTCGATAATGAGGAGTAGATTTCTTCCCTGTATTGCTAGTCCTGTCCCCTTGTCAACTGAAATGGTGGTGATAGCTATGCTTTGTAAAACTTGGCTGGGTAGGCCACTCACTTGTAGCAGAATCTACCCTGGAAAAGTGGGTTGAGAAAATTTCTTTACAGAAAGAGTGATTAGGCAGTGGAAGAGGCTGCCCAAGGAGGTAATGGAGTCACCATCCCCAAAACAGTTCTGCAACTCCTGCTTAACCCCTGTTATGAGTTGTTTCTGTTTTATTAGCTAAGCAGCTGCTAATTAAAGACAGACTAACATCTCTAAATTCAGCATGGTTGTGTTAGGTCACTGGTTGAACTTCATGATCTCAGAGGTCTCTTCCAACTGTAACAGTTCTATGATTCTGTGATTCTCTCCTGACATCTACTCTTACCTCAGCTGCATCAGTCTTAATCTCCTCAGTAAAGAAATACTCCTAAAGAAGAACATAAAAAGAAATGCTGAAGACCATTACCTTATTTACTATCTGCAGTCGCAGATTGGCCCAAAGTCACTCTCACTGGAAATAACTTCTTCCTAAACCCCAGACTAAATGTGCCTCAATTTTCAGGCTCCAATCCATTCCTTCTCATCCGAGCACTACAAGCCCGTGTGAAAAGTCCCTTCCCAGTTTGCTTGTAGCCCCCTTCAGGTACTGGAAGGCTGCTCTAAGGTCTCTCCAGCATCTTGTCTTCTCCAAGCCAAACAGCCCCAATTCTGAGTCCATTCCCATAGGGGAGGTTCTCCAGCCCTCTTATCTTTATAGTCCTCCTCTGGACCTGCTCCAGCAGCTCCATGCCCCTCTTATGCTGGGGACCCCAGAACTGGATGCAGTGTTCCAGGTGGGGTCTCACAAGAGCAAAGCAGAGGGGCAGAGTCCTCTCCCTGTCCTGCTGCTCTCACTGCTTTGGATGCAACTCAGCACACAGCTGCCTTCTGGGCTGGCAGTGACCATTGCTGGCTCATGGTGAGTTTTTCATCAGCTGACAGCCCCCCAGTCCTTCTCCTGATGATGTCTCTGCCTTCAAACTCCATTTCTGAGAAGATCTTTCTCTCAAAGCATCCTCATCCTTCCTGTTTCAGTACTGGATTGCATCAGAAAGCCAGTGGGTGGAAACATGTCTTTCCTGGCTTACCAAAGGCTCATCAGCATTAGATCTGCTGGTTTAAAATAAGTGTTAAATGTATATTCTTACTTACTAATACATAGGAAAATGTAACAAATAGGAACTGGATTCCAGCTTTTCTTAGGATCTGAAGATTTTTCAGGAGACTGAAATGCACATTTGATCTGTGACTAAGGAAATATATATGGCTGATTTATGCTTGAAGAGGTAAGGCTCTTCAAAAGTATAGGAGTGAAGGAGCTTCAGTTATAACATAAGGAACTTGAAAATACAGGTTTAAAATCCCTTTAAATGGTTTTCACAGCAGGTCCATGCTTGATGCCTTTTGCTGTATATAATTATTTTATGCATTTGGATTCCAGGGGGCTCTGAAACATGTTCATCCATTTATCCTTCTTCAGAAACACAAGGTCCAGACTCCACATACCTCAGATGCTCAACTCTTAACAAGACTGAAAAAGGATCCTGAGTGACCTTGATAGCAAACAGACAGACAAACTAAAATGAACAAGAATGAGGCTTTTTTCTTTGTCTCTTATTTTCTCTGAGTGGGTTCACACACATGTTTTTGGGCATGATGGGAAGAGAGAAATGATGTATCACCATTGTGTGATGCTTTGGGTGTTACTCGCCCCCCTGCCCCTAAATCTTAGGAAACCACCCAGGCTAGGCTCAGCCAAGATGGAAGTTAAGGAAGGAAGCTTTATATTTACAGCTTAGCACAGTGCACAAGCAGATATTTACAAATGATAAAGCTATATACAGAAATATACAAGTTAAAAGGCAATACAGAAACACAACAGCCCTTTCAGGAAACAGGGGCCCCAGGAGGGGCACCAAACCACCTTTCCACCTTCTTTCCACCTATCTACCCTATCTCAGAGTTTGCTTTGCATTCAAGGTGAATTTGGAGGATCAGCAAGGGGGGTTAGAAAGCAGAAGGCTTAGAGACACAGAAAGCAGCCCAGGGAGAAAGCACAGGCTCCCAGAGACACACACTGACTGTCTTATCTATGTTTTGTGTTATTGTTTTTATACATCTGTCTTGATTCTAGTTTAAATTTCTCAGAGACTCAAAATACAGCTAACAGAACCAATACAATTATAGGATGCCTTTCCCTCTCCCCCGCTTTTGGAAAGAAAGGAATTAGATGTCAAGAGGAAAGAGTAAAACACACTCAAGTAAATAGTCTCACTTCAATTTGGAAGTTGAAAGAGAAAAAAAAAGACCTTTACCAATAACAGAAGGAATGTAAGGTTGGGGAAATACAAAGAAGTACAGGGAAGGAAGAAAAAACAAGATACAAAAAGTATATATACACAACCAGATTGATGGTAATGGATAGAGGTAGCTTTTCAGGATTTGTCCACCTCATGGAAGGATGACCATGTGGTAAGACAGGAACAGCAACCATGTGGTAAGACAGGAGCAGCAGCAGGGTGGTAGCAAGCAGGCAGGTGAGAGAGAAGAACAAGAAGTTGCTCTGTTTTTATAGGAGGCTAGACAAGAAGTGGGGGTGGGTTAACCACTACATCTGGGGTGAGGTTCAGACCCATCCCTGGGGAGGAGTTAGGAGGATCTGGGGGCAAGTTCAAGACCACCCCAGAGGGTTAACCCTGTACAACATGTCAGCAAGCCTATGAGTGGAATAGACATCATCACTCTTTTCTTTTCACAGCCTATAATCTAATTTCTCTCTCTGAAATATTCCGGTTAGCCTCAAACTAGCACAACCATGAATTCAGAACTTCTGTCAAATAATCTCAGCTATACAACAGCCTAAACTTTTTTCTTCCCTAAAGGGAACCTGTTTTGGTCATTTTGAGGCATCTGGTTGAGTGAAAACCTTTATGATGCAAGCCAGTTATATAAATTCATTTGGCCTTGTTGAACTTGTGCCAGGTCCTACATATGGGTTGGGAGAATCCCAAGCACAAATACAGGCTGGGTAAGGAGTAACTTAAGAGGAGGACTCAGGGGTGTCAGCTGATGGAAAAACTCACCGTGAGCTGGTAATGGTCACTGGCAGCCCAGAAGACAGCTGTGTGCTGGGCTGCCTGCAAACCAGTGAGAGCAGGAGGACAGGGAGGGGAATCTGCCCTTCTGCTCTACTGAGACCCCACCATGAGCACTGTGTCCAGTTCTGGTACCCCCAGCAAGAGAGGGACATGGAGCTGCTGGAGTGTTCCAAAGGAGGCTTGATCTAGTTGGAGATGTTCCTACTGAGTGCAGGGGGGTTGGACAAGATGATCTTAGGGATGTCTTCCAACCTAATGCAATCTGTGAGTCTGAGTCCTGATGTGAGTGCTGGGTCTGGCTGGTGAGAAGTTTTGAATGGTGGCAGGGGACACATGGCCCAGGGTCCAGTCCCACAAGTGGAGCATGTCTGCATGAAGCTTGTAGGGCAACCAGCACACTTGGAGAAGGACAAAACTGCATGATCCTCATTCTGGTGTATTTCACTGTTCAAAGTGTCTGTGCTGAAGACTAGGAATTTAACAGAAGTAGTCTGAACTCCTTCAGCTGTTCTTGGTGTGTTGTCAGGAGACACTTTGTCCTGTATGGAAATGAATTCAGAATGATAAGTCTTGGATGTTTTCTCTTGTGGTTAAGCACCAGTGGAAGTCTAGACCATTTTTCTTCATTTTAATGGAAATCTATAGCTGTATTTTTTCCAGTATTTAACACCCAGTAGTGCTGAAGGTATCTGTGTGATGTGTGGCTGTTCCTTTGAATTATCTTTGAGACTTTTTGAGGTGCTCATTTCTCAGTGTTGTTTGTCACAACTTTTTGGTAGACAGAAATCAGAGTTTCAGTGGGACTTGTTTGCCAAAGATGAAGAGAGTTTAATTTTTTGCTTGTGTAGCCTTCCCAATAAAAAGATGAATTTTCATTTAGTCATACAATAGCTTTAGACAAGGGAAGCCAAAAACTGAAGTGCTGTAACTTGGAAAGTAGGAATAATCTCATAGATAGTCCCAGGAAGGTTCATTATTTGCATCATGATTTTTTTTTAGTGATCCACGTGCCTGCATACAGACACAGTACAACACCTCCCTCTGCTTGGTGACCTTCTCAGCTTAAATGTCCTTCAGCATTTCAAATTTCTGGTCATCTGAAGATGATTAGAGAGCTGGAGAAGCCTCTCTGTGGGGATGGGCTATGACAATTGCAACTGTTCATCCTGGAGAAGACTCTGGGGAGACCTTAGGGCAGCCTTCCAGTACCTGAAAGAGGTCTACAAGAGAGCTAGGAAGGGACTTTTTACAAGGGCTTGTGGTGATAAGAAGAGAGGGAATGGATTGAAGGTTGAGGAGGGCAGATCTCTGGAGGTCCCTTCCAACCTATAGGATTTAGATTTAAGATTAGGAAGAAATTCTTTCCCGTGAGGGTGGTGAGACACTGGACCAATTTGCCCAGGGAGATTGTGGATGCTGCTTCCCTAAAGGTGTTGAAGGCCAGGTTGGATGAGGCCTTGAGCAAACTACTCTAGTGGGAAGTGTCCCTGCCCATGGCAGGGGGGTTGGAACTAGATGATCTTTCAGGTCTCTTCCAACTCAAACTATTCTGTGAATCTTCTTTACCTGCAAAATACTAAAGGCAGACATGTTTTTATTATTTTCCAATCATTTCCTTACAACTCTGAGTGCTTCTTTGTCTTTCTGCAGTTCCTTTATAATTGCACATTCCCAACGTCACACAGTTTCAAAGAGATGAGTACAGCTCCCCATTCTTCATCTGTTGCAAGCCTCTGTTTCTCGTGCTGGTTTGTGTCGATCAAGGACTTGAGTTGTTGAAGATCATTTCTTCACTTTCATCTCATGAATACTCCTGTGCAAACTTATGCTGGTATTCACTGGCTTGGGCAGGTGGGGTGAGGTGTTTTATTGAACAAAGGCTTATTTAGATCTAACAGTGTACAAAGCAAACTTGACCTTCTCCCGAAGAGCTTTATTAGCTCTCCTGATCTGACTATAGTCATGTTGCCAGGTCAGGACATCTGGTGGCTGCAGCAGACACAGTAGTTTGAAGCATCTAACACTGGACAGGAGTTAGGATAGTGAGGCACTTTCCTAGGCAGGCAAGAGACTGTGGTCTGCTGGAATCACAGAATCCCAGCATGATAGGGCTTGGAATGGACCTCTGGAGATCATCTAGTTCAACCTCCCTGCTAAAGAGGGGCACTGACAGCAGATTGCTCAGGGTCACAATGTCCAGGTGGGTTTGGAATCTCTCCAGAGAAGGAAAGTCCATAACCTCTTTGGGCAGCTTGCTCCAGGGCTCTGGCATTCTCAAAGCAAAGTTTTTCCTCATCTTTGAACCTCTTATGTTCTACTTTGTGTCTGTTGCCCATTTTCCTGTCACTGGACACCTCTGAAAAGAGTCTGGTCGTGTCCTCTTGTTCCCCACAGACCCTTCAGCTCTTGCTGAGTGCTGAGAAGATCCCCTTTCAAGCTACTCTTCTTCAGGCTGAGCAGCCCCAGGTGTCTCAGCCTTTCCTCCTCACAGAGGTGTTCTATTTCCTTAATCATCCTTATCACCCTCTTCTGGACTCTCTCCAGTACTTCCCTGTCTCTCTTGGGCTGGGGAGCCCAGAACTGAACCCAATACTTGGTGGCTACCTAATGTATGTCATCACAGGCACAGCTATACATAAAGCACATATATATTTGATTAATTACTTCCTGGCACTGAATTGTGGAGGGAGGGGAGAGGAAGGTACTTTTTTAGCCTAGCTGCAGTCACGAGAGTATTTGAGGATGGCTAGAGAGCTGTGATGTAAAATGCTGCTCCGAGAGTTGCAGAGAATCTGCACCTGGTGAAGACCAATGGATGCATTACCAGACAACTTCCCTTCTGCCACAAATCCGTATTCAGAAGTGGTCCAGATTAGATAAGTAAGTCTATTGTACATATTGAAAGTGAAAAACCCAAACAGTGTTAATAGCTGTCATATGCTGAGTTAAACAACACCTCAGACACTGCAGTGAAACTTTGTGGCTGATTATAGGAAGCAAACTACACCCTATTTTACAGGGGACAGTGTTTCAAGAAGGCATGGAATCATAGCATGGTTTGGGTTGGAAGGGGCTTCCAAAGGTCATCTAGACTACTCCCCTGCAGTCAGCAGGGACATCCTCCACTGGGTCAGGTTGCTCAGAGCCTTTTCATGCCTGACCTTGAATATCTCCAGGCATGGGGCCTTAATTATCTCTCTGGGCAACCTGTAGCACTGTTCCACCACACTCATGGTGCAGAACTCACCAGTCTAAAGCTGCTCTTCTCTCATTTCCAACCATTGCCCCTCGTCCTATGTGCTGGTTTGAGGCTAACAGTAATATTTTAATGAGAAAAATTATATTTTGGGCTGTGAAAAGAAAAACAGAGGTGATGTCTACTTCACTCATAGGTTTGCTGAGATGTATGAAAGCAAGGACACAAACATAGATAAGATAGTCTGACAGTGGCTGTGCTTCTCTTCTGCTTGTATCTGTGTAACCCAACTAACCACTCTGCTTCTAACTCACCTGGCTGATCCTCCCAGCTCACCTTGTATGTAAGGCAGATTCTGGGATAAGGTAGAGGGCTGGGAAGAAGGTGGAAGGGTGTTTAGGAGCTCCTCCTGAGGACTCTGATTTCTGGGAGGGGTATCATGTTTCTGCATTACTTTTAACTTGCATATTTCTGTGTCTAGCTGTAAACATTTGCAATATATTGTAAATCTCTGCTTGTGTATTGTGCTAAGTTGTAAATACAGCTTCATTCCTTGTCTGCCAGCCAGATGAGTCTAGTCTGCGTGATTTCATTGTGTGGGAGTGGGCAGGTAACTCCCAAACCATCACATCTTACCACTACAGACCTTTGGAAAAAGTCCCTGTGCAGCCTTCTTTTAGCCCCCTTCAGGTACTGGAAGGCTGCTATTAGGTCTACCTGGAGCCTTCTCTTTTCCAGACCGAACAGTCCCAGCCCTCTCAGCCTGTACTCACAGGAGAGGTGCTCCAGACTGCCAAAGGCATGTTGGTGCCTTCTGAATGATGTTGATGTATAGGTTATATGGTGTATTGTTATATTGGCTGTTCTCAGCTATGTTATCATGGAAGCTTCTGAGCAAATGAGTCACAAAAACTTGCTGTCAGCAGTCTGTAGCTATGGCAGAAGCTGCCACCCCTGCAGGAATTGCAGCAGCAGGAATATCGTAGAGCATCACTACCAAAGTGACAATGGTTGTGTAATCTTTACCTTGCAGTACTTTTTGGGACTGTTTGCATGTTTGAAGTACTTACCATCAAGATTCACTCTACCTATGCACTTAAGTCACTACGACTCATGAATAGTATCTTGCTGGTTTTAATAGCAGGGATTTAAAGATGGGGGTTACCTGCTCTTTTCTTCTTTAGTGGCAGGTCTACATTAAGCTCCAGAATCAGATGGCCCCTGGCTGTAACCACAACTGTAAATTTAAAGGGCACTTTCAGTAAATATTTTGTAGTATTTGCTTAAAACCCACAGCTTCAGCAAACGATTCTGCCAGTAATTAATTTACTAGAACATGCCAAAAGCAAACATGAAACGGATGCAAAATTAAAGTCAGAGCAAATCTGGCTTAAAATTCAGATGAATATTCATAGATCATTTTCTGCAGCATTGGCTCAATTCTGATGGCAGTTCGTTGGGGACATGCTGTCTTCTCCACCTTTTGCTACTTGTATCATTTGTGTTCGTAATGGTGAAGAACTAGGAGTGCTTTTTAACCTGTCTTCAAGGAGAAGCAGTCTTCTGCTCTAGCTTTGACTCAGCCAGAATACTTCCTTGGTCTTCAGCAATCACCTGCTGCATTGAGAGAACACAAAAACACTTCTCCAGGGAATCGCTACAAAACTAAGGAAACAATTTGTGAGTGCAGAATCCTTTCTGCCAGCAGTGAGACTTGAACTAGGACAACTTTGATCTCAGAATGAATTATGTTTTGTGTTGCTTAGATCTTATGCAGATAGAACAGGAGCAAAGAATAGGCACCCTCTCCTTGGTTTTCATTGCCCTCATTAATTTTTAGAGGTATATTGAAACTGATTCCTTCCTGGCATCCCATAATATGGGTATCTTTTCAGTAGAGGGATCTTCCATTTGCCTCTTAGCCCACGTGCATCAGAATTTACCCATTGCTGATGTATTCTGGAGTTGTGTTCTTGGGTGCAAGAGCTGGGGCTCTTCAGGCTGGACAAAAGAAGGCTCTGAGGAGAACTTAGAGCAGTCTTCCAGTACCTGAAGAGGCCTACAAGAAAGCTGGGAAGGGACTTTCTGAAAGGGCTTTTAGTGCTAAAATGAGAGGGAATGGCTTCAAGCTTGAGAAGGGCAGATTTAGACTGTAGATTAGGAAGAAATTCTTTCCAGTTAGGGTGGTTAGACACTGGAACAGACTGCCCAGCGAGGTTATGAATGTCTTCTCCCTGGATGTGTCAAAGGTCAGACTGGATAAGGCCTTGAGCAGCCTGCTCTAGTGGAAGGTGTCCCTGCCCATGGCAATGTGGCTTGAACTGGGTGATCTTTAAGGTCCCTTCCAACCTAAACCGTTCTATGAATCAATCTCTGCAAAATTAGGATGAGCACTTACTGCAGTTGAGTCTTACAAATGTTGGGGTTCAGTAAGATAGAATAAAACAGATTATATAAAAGGTAATTCTATTCAATAAATAAAACTTTGCAAGTTAAATGATCCTGGCCAGTGAACCTTTGCTAGTTCCTTTCTAGGAAGAGATTCTGTATAAATTCTCCTTCCCTGCTTTCAGTTATCTTTTCATTGTCTCTTGTGCTGAATGATTTGTTTTGATGATTATAGATACTTTGCATTGCTTAGACTACAGATTTATTTTACATGCAAATATTATCCAATTTCATGTCTTCATTAAACTTTAATAAGGCTTTACAAACATAGTGCATAAAAGACAATATTGAATCAACAAAGCCTGTGTAATGATGATTGAAATAGTAGATCCAAGAAGAGCGATGGGGAAGGTATCTTGAACACTAGCAGTGCTGATAAGCCTCAGGAAGCATTAAGCTTATTTTTGAGTTGTAATAGTTACAAAAGTATGAAGTAGGAGTCAGAAGGAATGAAAAAGAGACAAGATGAGAATGCTGCTTTGGCTGTCGGTGGCATATTTGAAGATAAATGCTAATGACGTTTGTTTCTGTGTGGTGTATGTCACTTCTCTTAGAGTTTTTAAGGTGATAAAATAATCATAAAAAGATTCATTTTGTGAGCTATGGCACATGGTGAAAAAGGTGAACTAAAAATGTCATGCTGTTGGGAGAAGGTAGGAAGGCCTTTGGACAGATGGCAGACAGGTATGTTGCACATCTTGGATGTGGTAAGAGTCCCTGGCATAAGAGGGACATGGAACTGCTGGAGTGGGTTGAGAGGAAGCCACAAAGATGGTCAGAGCATTAGAGAACCTCTCCTGAGGGGACAGGCTGAGAGAGCTGGGACTGTTCAGCCTTAGAGCAGTCTTTCAGGACTTGAAGGGGGCCTACAACAAAGCTGGGAAGGGACTTTTACATGGGCTTGTAGCGCTAGGATGAGAGGGAATGGATTGAAGCTTGAGGAAGGCAGATTTAGATGGGAGATTATGAAGACATTAGAGTCATAGAATCAGTCAGGGTTGGAAGGGACCACAAAGATCATCTAGTTCCAACCCCACCCTGCCACGGGCAGGGACACCCTACCCTAGATCAGGCTGCCCTGCCCAGAGCCTCATCCAGCCTGGCCTTACCTCCAGGGACAGTGCCTCAACCACCTGCCTGGGCAACCCATTCCAGGCTCTCACCACTCTCATGATCAACAACTTCCTCCTCACATCCAGTCTGAATCTCCCCACCTCCAGCTTTGCTCCATTCCCCCTAGTCCTGTCGCTCCCTGATCTCCTAAAAAGTCCCTCCCCAGCTCTTTTGTAGGCCTCCTTCAGATACTGAAAGGCCACAAGAAGGTCACCTGGAGCCTCCTCTTCTCCAGACTGAACAGCACAACTCTCAGTCTGTCCACATAGCAGAGGTGCTCCAGCCCTCTGATCATCCCAGTGGCCCTTCTCTGGACACGCTCCAGCATGTCCACATCCCTCTTGTAATGGGGGCTCCAGAACTGGATGCAGTTTCTTTCCAGTGAGGCACTGGAACACGTTTCCCTGGGAGGTTGTGGATGTCCCCTCCCTGGAAGTGTTCCAGGCCAGGCTGAATGAAGCCTTGAGCAAGCTGATCCTGCTGGAAGGTGTCCCTGCCTGTGGTGAGGGGTTTGGAATTAGATGATCTTCAAGGTCCCTTCCAACCTAAACCATTTTATGAATGTGAATTTTTGTGTTGTAGTGAGAGAGAACAGACTGAGTGTGCAAGTTCTTATTGTAAATAAATAGAACTACATTATGAATACCAAACCAAAAACCCTAGCAGTTACTAAAATAAATAGATTGGTTGTCTGAAATAGCAAGATGCCTCTGACTAGCCTGCAGTGTTCAAAAGTGTCATATTAGAAGCCCAGGTAAACTGCCACATTTAAAGAAGAAATAGAAGGGGCGGGGGGTGGGGGGGGGGTGGGAATTGAACAAACAGAAAAAGCCATCAAAGTGATGCAGCTCCTGGGAGCACAGCTGCAAGGAGGCTATCGAAGGGGAAGGCTTAAAAATTTCCTTTAAAAAGCACAGAGCTTGTCCAAATGAGAACTAGAAAGCCCATAAATCACAGCAGGTCAAATGTAGATGGGAAATAGAGTGCTAAAAATTTGAAGAGCACCTTACAAGGGGTGCTCAAGCTTCTAGTCAAAGGTTCTTAAATCAAAAGCAGGAAGTCAGCTAGGGCATAAGTGGAAACACTTAATGACCAAACTGTGAGGAAGGACTTAGAAATTATAAAGCCACAGCAGAAAGGTTCGGTTAATTCCTTTCATTATTCTTTGCTGTTGAAGACACTGAGGAAGTTTGTGCACCTGAGCCATTCTTTCCAGCAAATGGAGTTAGGGGTCAGATGAAACATGTAAATACACAGCAAGCGTTGGACCAGTTAAATAGATTGGCTGTCACTAACTCCCCAGGTCAAGGGGCATTCACCTGAGAGAAACTCAAACATGAAACTGCAGAGCTGCTGCCCAACACTTCTGCCTGACTGTGGCAAGAGCCACAATGCTGGAGGCTTGGCAGTGTGATTCCCTCACTTCTTGCTCACATAGAGGACTCTGTGGGGAGCTACAGAACAGAGGGATCCGGCGTAAGAATAAAATTGGATCGGACTGATGTCCTTCCACAGATTCACAGATTGCAGTGGGTTGGAAGGGCCCCTCAAAAGTTCATCTTGTCCAACCACCCTGCATGCAGCAGGGCCACCTCCAGGGCCACATTGAGTCTGATTTTGAATGTGCTGGGAAGAAGGTCTCAACCACATCCCTGGGCAGCCTGTTCCACTATTTCAGCACTCTCATTGTGAAGAACTTCCTTCTGATTCCAGCCTGAATCTGCGCTGCTCCAGTTTCAAACCACTGTCCCTCGTCCTGTCGTTGCAAGCCCTTCTAAACAGTCCCTCCTCAGCATTCCTGTAGGTCCTCTTCAGATGTTGAAATGCAGCTCCAAGGTCTGCCTGGAGCCTTCTCTTCTCCAGGCTGAACTGTCCCAATTCTTTCAGCCTGTCTTCATACAAGAGGTGCTCCAGCCCTCTGATCATGTTATCAATCCTCCTCTGTACCTGCTCCATCAGTTCCATGTCTCTCTCGTGTTGGGGGCCCCAGAGCTGGACACAGTAGTCCTCCCAGAGGACTGGGTTATATCACCTACCTGAGGTCTTTGGTTTCATGAGTTCTGTTGTGAAGAAATAAGGGTTCAACCCTACAGTGATAGTTCCTCAGCTCTAGTTTTGCTTCTCTGGGAAATACCTAAATTCACATTTATATAATATATATATTAGTACAGTGCTTTACAGGTGTAATTTTGCAGTTTCTGTGTCTTATGCAACCTCTCAGAAGTAAAAGCAATTTCATATTGTTCATATGTTGAGACATTCCTGAGAACATCATCTCCCTGCTTCTGAAAGAAAAGATAGATTAGACATCAGGACTGCTTTAAGATTGTGATCAGAGGATGATCAGAGATCATGATCCTAGAAGATGAGAGGACTGCAACACCTCCCCTATGGGGACAGGCTGAGAGAGGTGGGACTGTTCAACCTGGACAATTCCAGGGAGACCTTAGAGCAGCTTTCCAGTACCTGAAGGGGACTACACGAAATCAGGGAACAGAGTTTTTACAAATGTTTGTAGTGATAGGATGAGAGGGAATGGATTGAAGCATGAAGAAGGCAGATTAAGACTGGAGAGTAGGAAGAAATTCCTTCCAGTGAGGGTAGAGAGACACTGGAACAGGTTTCCTAGTGAGGTTGTGGATGCCCCCTCCCTGGAATTTTTCCAGGTAATGTCAGATGAGGCCTTGAGCAAGCTGCTCTAGTGGGAGGTGTCCTTAGTGGGATTGGAACCAGATGCTCTTCAAGGTCCCTTCCAGCCTAAACCTACTACAACTCTATGAATCATTCAGTTGAGTAAGGAGATGGGAATATTTATGGAAAAAGATGACTTCTTCATTGTCTTCTACACAAGAAGATGGGGGGAAAAAATCCTACATGAGTACTTTAAGATTAAAGTTATTAAAACATTGGAAAATATTATTAAATTCACTGGATGTTTTACTTTTTAAATACCAGGGCTATCAGTATTTCTGCTGAGGACAGTTGGAGTTTTTGCAGCTGAGCTTAGTTTACAAGGACTATTTAGTACTTACTTTAATCTGCACTGTCCCTAAAAATTCCTTGCTGCAGCAGTGTGATAACCAAAATGCTTTAGATTGGGGGGGGGGGGGGGGGGGGGGTGTGGTGTTCTTTCCCCCCATGACCTGCATGGGTAACCAAACCTCTGTTCAGTTTCATCCATTTTTGGAGCAGCTCTTCCTGACATCCAGGCAGTCTGTGTTAAAGAGATGTGAACACAGGTAGTAACAGAGCAAATATGCAGGTCACCGACCACAGAGATGCTATAAAGCAAATTCCAAGCTCCCTTGAGTGTTCTAAACTGCTAAAAATACCCTGCTTACTGCCAGAGTGAAGGATAAATATTGCCTGGAAGAGAATAAATTAACTAGATTGCTTATAGAAGTGAATTCTGTCTGATCCTGTACCTGACTTTTAATTTGGTCATTGCATTTGATGAATAAAAACATCAGAATCAAAAGCACAAAGTGCTTATTCTTTTAAGTTTGTATATTGAGGCAATATCCAACTAGGTCTGAGAAGAAGTCCTGTGATATTTTTTCCCCTTTGGAGGCAATGGCGGAGTTACTGTTGATTGCAGACTTGAGCTTGACTCTGATGCAGTACTTCAGTTCAGGAAGGCATTTCTATACATGGAACTGTAGAAGTGATCTGTTGAATCGTGGCACTCTCTGTGAAAATTAGCCTAATGAAATTGTGTGAAATTAACTTTCTTCACAAAGCACACCTGCTCTGTTGGGAAGGTGGCTATAAATATCTGTGCCACCTGCCCTAGCTATGAGCCCTCCTATAAATCACTTAATTCCCTCTGACAACTGATACCCCCTTGAGGGCACCATTTTCTTCCTTTCCACTCATTAGAAAGTGTGTATTTGCAGAAATACAAGTTTGTATGCCAGTAAAATTTTCCACCAGATTTCTTTTTTCTTCCTAGAAAGTTGAATATTTTATTCATGATCCCACCTTCCCTGTTAAGATGTAGGGCAGATTCTGAAGTAGGATGTGATAACTCAGGGATGCTGCCCATCCAAGATGCCTTACCTTGTGCAGACAGTGCCTTCAAAGGTGTGTTTCGGTCTGGGTGTGTTGAGTCCAGATGGGAAGAAACTAGCTGCCTGGAAAACCAAGAGCTCTGGCAAAATTGTAGAGCTTGGAAGGTACCTCTGGAGGTCATCTCGTTGAGCCCCCTTGCCAAAGCAGTGTTACCCACAGCAGGCTGCCCAGGGTCACAATATCCAGGGGGGATTTCAAATTTTCTAGAAGAGGAGACTCTACAACCTCTCTGGGCAGCCTGCTCCAGGGCTCTGGCACCCTCACACCAAAGGAGTTTTTCCTTAAGTTCACGTGCAACCTCCTGGGTTCCAGTTTGTGCCTATTGTCCCTTGTTCTGTCACTTGCCACCACAGAGAAGAGCCCAGCAGCATTCTCTTTTCCCCCACCCTGTACCTCTTGCTGAGCATTGAGGAGATCCCCTCTCGGGCTGCTCTTCTCCATATTAAACAGCCCCAGGTCTCTCAGCCTTTCCTCATAAGAGAGATGCTTCAGGCCCCTCAGCATGACCTTCTGTTGGATTCTCTCCAACATTTCCCTGTCCCTCTTGAAATGGGGAGCCCAGAACTGGACACAGTATTCCAGGTGTGGTCTCTTGGAAACAGAAGGAAAGGAGAACCTCTCTCAGCCTGCTGGCCAGGGCTCTGCTTGTCCATCAGTCTGGTTGGTTTTGTGGCTTTGGTGTTTTTTTTTCCTTTTTTTCTCCCCCTAATTCTTTCATCTTTTCCTTCTCTGTTTGCAAGAATCTGCCTTTTCTTCTGCCAGATGTTGCATCTAAAACTAGCCCTGTAAGTCTAGAGCTCAAAATCTTCTACTTGTGCTTGCCTCTGATGTGAGATTTGGGCTTATTGATCTGAAAGGTCTTTTCTAAGCACAATGATTTTCTGAGTTAGGTAGCTAAGGCAGTACTCTGTCTGACAGTGAAGATGCTCTAGAAGCAGAGTGTAAGTCAACAGTATCCTGCTACTGAGTCAAGGGCAAATACTTTATTAGGGTGGAAAGAAGAGTGCAAACTGCAAAAATACATAAAGTGACCCTGTGTAAAAATGCAATTATTTTCCTTCATGAAGGATACAGATTTGTTGGTTGGTGTCCAGAGAAGAGCAACTGAGAATGGAGTCTGAAGTAGCTGCAGTTGTACACTCTTTAGAAGAGAAAATCATGAGGAGATAGTGCAACAAATTTCAAGCATGGGAAAGGTTGTTGCAGAGACTAAGAAAACAATTTGTCTCTGTTTAGAGCTTGTAAGAGCAGTTTGAAGTGAACAGGAAAAAAAGGAAAGTGGGGCAGAAAACACACCACTGCAAACCCAACCTTCAGGTGATGACCCCTAGTGTGGTGCTGCAGGACACAGCCTAGGAGAGTGGTGGAGATTAAGAAATGGCTGAATAAATAACAGCTAGGAGTAGCTAATGTCTTTCCCCGCTCTCCATCTCAGTGTCTAGTGCACTTTTGGAGCAACTGCAGTCAGTACTTGATGTCCATAATCCATATAAACAATGTCTTGTTGGTTCTCTGGAGCTCAGATAGTGTGGTGATGCCCAGGTGAAAAATGGAGATTTTAATAAGCCGGTTAAGGCTTTCTTTGCAGTTCAGCCATGAAGCTGTTTTCCTGTATTTAAAATGTAAATTTCTACCAGCACTTCAAACCAAAGGAATCATAGAATGGTAGGGGTGGAAGTGATCTCTGAAAATCAGCTAGTGCAACTCCTCTGCTGGAGCAGGGCTGCTTAAGGCAAGTCACACAGGAATGTGGCCATGTGGGTTTTGAAAGTCTGTAGACAAAGAGAATCCACAACTTCTCTGCAGCCTGGTCCAGGCATTCAGCATCCTCATAGAAAGACAGTTTTTCCTTGTGTTCAGGCCCAACTTCCTCTGCTCCACTTTGTGCCCATTGCCCCTCATCCTATTGCAGGGCACCTGTGAAAAGATACTGGCTCCTTCTTCTTGACACTTGCCCTTCAGATATTTATCAATACTAACCAGATCTCTCAGGCTGCTCTTCTTCAAGCTAAACAACTCCAGGTCTCTCAGCCTTTCCTCAGTGGGCAGATGTTCCAATCTCTTCCTAATCCTTGTAGCCTCCATTGGACTCTCTCTATTATTTCCTTGTCCCTTACAAACTGGGGAGCCTAGAACTGAACACAGTACTCCAGATGTGGAATAAGCTTTAAAACTTTACTTCAGCCATGATTAATACACAATGATTGTATGTTGACCTCATATTTCATTCTGTAGTAGTATTTCCAGACAGGAAGAAAGGGACCTGGGGGTGCTGGTAGATAGTAGGTTGAAGATGAGCCAGCAGTGTGCCCAGGTGGCCAAGAAAGCCAATGGCATCCTGGCCTGCATCAGGAACAGTGTGGCCAGTAGGACGAGGGAGGTTATTCTTCCCCTGTACTCAGCACTGGTCAGGCCACACCTTAAGTCCTGTGTCCAGTTCTGGGCTCCTCAGTTCAAGAGAGATGTTGAGATACTGGAACATGTCCAGAGAAGGATGATGAAGCTGGTAAGGGCCTGGAACCCTGTGAGCAGAGGCTGAGGGAACTGGGGGTGTTTAGCCTGGAGAAGAGGAGGCTCAGGGGTGACCTCATTGCTGTCTACAACTACCTGAAGGGACATTGTAGCCAGGTGGGGGTTGGTCTCTTCTGCCAGGCAACCACCAACAGAACAAGGGGACACAGTCTCAAGTTTTGGAGATATAGGCTGGATGTTAGGAGGAAGTTCTTGCTAGAGAGTGATTTGCCATTGGAATGGGCTGCCCAGGGAGGTGGTGGAGGCACCGTCCCTGGAGGTGTTCAAGAAAAGCCTGCATGAGGCAGTAAGTGCCATGGTCTAATTGATTAGATAGGGCTGGGTGCTAGGTTGGACTGGATGATCTTGAGGTCTCTTCCAAGCTGGTTGATTCTGTGATTCCCGAGTGTTCTTATTTCATCCTTTGCCAGAGTGTGGATTTGTTTTATTTCCTTTGTTTGCCTTGACTGTATTGACAGAGATGCAGTTGTGTGAACTGGCTGCTTAGGGGACAGTGGGCAGCAACAGCCTGTGTCTGGGCAAAGGGAGATTTCCTCACATCTTTAGTGTGGTGCCTTTAGTTGAGCACAGTTTTATTTAACAGCTCTTCATGTGGAAGGAGTAAATGAGGAATTTAAATCAACACTAACAGCAACTACTCTCTGCTGCTTTTCTCTCCCACAGACTCACAAACTGATTGGGGTAGGAAGGGACCAATACAACTCCTCTGCCAGAGAAGGTTCACATACAGCAGGTTGCATAGCCTAGCATCCGGGTCTCTGGAGGCTCCACCACCTCTCTGGGCAAAAACCAGACCTAGGAAGTCCTGGTTGGACTTCAAACTGTATGTGAATGCTAAATAGACCTCAGTTCAGAACTCCCTTCGAAACCAATTCACAGATTAACACAGATTGCATTGAGTTGGAAAGGCCTCTCAAAAGGTCATTTTGCCCAACTGCCCTGCACTCAGCAAGGACAGCTCCAAATGGTGCAGGCTGCCCAGGCCACATTGAGTCTGATCTTGAATAATGTCTCCAGGGACAGGGCCTCAACCACATCCCTAGGCAGTCTCTTCCAGTATTTCACCGCTCTCACTGTGAAGAACTTCCTCCTGATGTCCAACCTAAATCTGTCCTGCCCCAGTTGCAAACCATTGCCCCTTGTCCTATTGCTACAAACCCTTGTAAGAGACCTATCTCTCTCTGTTGTCCTTTCAGGTAGTTGTAGAGAGCAACAAGGTCTCCCCTCAGCCTCCTCTTCCTCAAATTAAACAGTCCCAGTTCCCTCAGGAACAGGGATAGGCTGCTCCAGGAACCCTTTTCTAAAACACATATCCAGTCCCATTCCTTCTGCTCATCTCCAAACCAGAGCCTGGCAGTTTACAAGCATCTGCCTTCTTTTTGTCCAAGGCAGGGACAGCTTCTGGTGTTTTGTGACATGCAAATAACATCAAACTTTGGTTTATTTTCCTCTGTTCTGTTTAAACATTCAAATTCCTCTCGAGCATTTAAACATCTCACAAACATTCTCTCAGGAATTAGTGGTCATTTAAACACCTCACAAAGGCTTGTGAAATATAATTCACAGTGGCATTCCAAAGAAGCCTTTCTGAAAGCATATTGAATTTTCCTCCTTTATTTTTAATTTCCTTCTTTAGGCCAAATTCTAATGTGTGTACACCAAACAGAATAATGTACCTGAAGATTATTATTTTTATTCATATGCAGTCACAAATCAAAGTAATAGCCTACATTCCCACAAAATATTCATCTTGTTCCTCCTCTTCTTCCTTTTTTTGTTGTAACATGCAAGCAATATTTCTTTAGAAAGGAGCCAAATAAAAAGCAGAATATTAAATGCCTGAAGATTAAATACCAAGAATTCAATAGCAGCAATCATATAATAAATGGTGTCCTCCTAATATCTGCTGCTGGATGTGAGCATAATGAATCACAGGGCAATGATGCTGCTGAAGGACCTGTAATTCTTCTGGAAGCCTTTCATTATGGGCCTGCTCTCTGTGCTTCAGACTGAACTGTTCTGTGACTGTAGAGGCAAAAAGTAGGGCTGAAGCATATGGGATGCTAAAAGTTCAGGATGAGAATAAATCTCCCAAAAAAGATCAAACAAGCTGATACTGGGATTCCCAAAGCATCTTCACAAGATGCAAGTGATTCCAGTCAGAATTAGAGGGGCCATGCCTCCAAAGAGATGGAGGAGAGGGACAGCTGGGTCTGTTGTACTGTATGGATCTGATGGCTTGGCAAGTCCAACTCACGAAAGTATAAAGCGTTTTAGTAGATGCAGGTGCACAGTGCACTCTGATGACATCAAACTATGAGAGGTGGAACCCATCTGTATTTCTGGTGTAACAAGGGGATCCCAACACCTGGATGTGCTGGAAGCAAAGCACTGGAATGCAAGCCACAGATTACTTTTACTCAGAGGGGTAGGAGTCACTAGAATCAACTGCCTCAGGGGTGGAAACACGGCCCCACCTTTTGGACTGATAATGGACTGATCCAGGCTGTGCTGGAATAGAGTGGAGCTCCAGAGCATCTGCAGCGAGAAGTCTTTGGTGTACCATAAAGTGATCTCATTTTGAGTGAGAGTGGACAATGACTGGTGTATGATGTGTGTTGTGTGATGTTGATTGCTTCTGGGCATGACACAGATGGTGTGGAATACAGAGTGGAGAATCTCACGGGTTAAGTTGAATCTGTCGCTGCTGTTCCATCCCATTCTGCTGTTGTGCCAGTTTCAGAATGAAAGTTCTGGCTGGAGCAAAGTATTGTGGGGCTTGCAGATGAGAATGGATCAGGAGAGGATTCTTCTGGTTTCTGCTTTTGGATTCCAGGTTTGGGATGTTGGTCTTTTTCCACTGGGCTGGCCGTGGGTTGGAGCATCGGGAGGGGAGCCCCTGGCTTCTGCTGCTGTTTCTTCAGTTTGCTGTGCTTTTCGGCAAACAGGCTGAGGTAATTGCATGTTAAATTATCTCATCGTATCCCTTATTCAATTCAGAGTGGGGGTTTTTGGTTTGTTTTTGTGTTACTTCCCTCCCATCTGTGTAGGGGTAGAAAGGCTTTTAAGAGCAAGCTGTGTTGACCCAGGGTGGTTTGCATTCTCACTTTAACTTCATGGTAGTCTCTCTTACAGGGGCACTGAACCTTCCCCCTGTCAGAGTGCACCAGTCTGTTACAGGCCTCACTGTTACATGCTGTATATGACCATTAATGGCATATGAATAAATAAAGCCTAATTAACTCAGCACTAATGAGATGAAGTAGTTTCAGACAGTTTTCATCACCATAGACCATATTCCATCCCAGCTCTGGCAGAATAATTGCTCTTGTTGTCAGGTTATACAGGTCATTCTTTAACCCTGTCGAGGTGAATAAACAGCATAGACAGTAGCAAGATTTGGGGAAATTAGCCAAAAATAGTACTCAGTACAGAATAGAAATTTTATATTTTTTTTTTGCTACAATAATTATTTTATCATATTTATGATGGAACCTTGGTGGCAATTGGGGACAGAATTTGTAGGTGCATTTGATGCATTTGGAAGTAGTGGAAATAGCAGGGTAGGAAAGGGATTATGAAGATCTCTGTTAGAAAGACAAGCACATATTTATGGAAGGAAGACCAAATTGAGCTGTGCTTACATCTAGGATGATGCTTAAATAATCCTTAAATCACTTCAAAGCATTCTTCTCTTATTAAGTTCTCTTTCAAGATCCTTTTGAGTTTCCCTTGATCTCCTCCCCAGAATCAAGCAATAGGATGAGAGGAAATGGGCCAAAATTGCAGCAGGAGAGGTTTAGGTTGGTTCTTAGCAAAAATTCTTTATTGAAAGAGGGGTCAGGCACTGGGACAGGATCTGTCCAGGGAGATGGTGGAATCACTGTCCCTTGAGGTGTTCAAGAAATGTGTGGATGTGACACTTTGGGGCACGGTTTAATGGCTGTGGTGGCCAGCAATTGGACTCTATGATCTTAAAAGACTTTTCCAACCAAAACATCTCTACAACTCTATGATTGCTGCTCACTTCTACCCATAATACACATAACAGATCAGCTTCTCTGTCAAGTTCTTGGTTTTTTTACCGTATTCCCCACCTGTCCTGATGGCTCATTTATGGCATCTGGTCTGGAAAGAAGGAAGCTGGAGATCAAATTGTCAGGTTATTGGAGAGAGTCTGCTCTGAATCTCAGCTCAAACCTCAAAAGAGAAAAAAGTAAGGAGAAATGTTCAAAGTGAGGCTTTTGTGTATGCATCTGTACAGATCTATTTGGAGTTTTCAGGCACCTACAACAATAGGTATGGTTTGGTAAGGGCAGGTGTGAAAAAAAGTATCTATTGGTCTCACTGTAAACTTCTCATGGCTTTTCATAGAATCACAGAATGCATCATGCTGGAAGGGGCCTCTGAAGGTTTTCTAGTCCAACCCCCCTGCAGTCAGCAGGGACATCCCCAAGAAGGTCAGGTTGCTCAGAGCCTCATCAAGCCTCACCTTGACTGTCAGCCCAGATGAAGCCTCCACCACCTCCCTGGGCAGCCTGTTCCAGTGTTCACCACCCTCATAGCAAACAAATTATTTCTGCTGTCTAAATTTACACTCCTCCAGTTTCAAGCCGTTGCCCATCATCCTATTGTCAAATGCCCTTCTAAACAGACCCTCCCCAGCTTTCTTGGTAGGCCCTCTTCAGGAACTGAAAGGCTGCTCTAAGGTCTAACTGCAGCCTTGTCTTCTCCAGGGTGAACAGGCCCAAGTCTGTAAGCCTGTCCACATATGGAAGTGCTCCAACCCTCTGATCACCTTTGTGATCTCTTCTGGACCCTCTCCATCAGGTTTATGTCTTTCTTGTGTTAAGGGCCCCAGAGCTGCATATGTGTTAGTGCTCACTGAAAGCAGATACAAGACCAATGCTCCTACCACCAGAGCAAAGCAATCTCTTGGCTGTGTTCTGCTCTGATCAGGAATGATTCAACCTGGATGATGCAGGTTGTACTGTGAGCATGTGACTGCACCCACAATCTGCGGGGGAGGGATCCTGCTGCTGGCACATCTGTGGTGGGATGAGTTGGATTTGACCAAAAGCAAAGTAAATATTTTGCTTTGAGTCATCTATTTTACAGTGCTGTGCTGCAGTTCTGGCAGCTGAAGATGCAGTTTCAAGTTCCTGAGCATTCTCAGGTGCATTTAAATACATGATAACTGGATTAATTTAATTTTAAATAGCAGATTTGTATGTGTTTCACATTTTTAAATGATGAAAACATTGCACTCTCCTTTTTCTGTAGCCTGTGCTCATTACAGTGACAGAATTCATGGTCTCATGTTCATGTTGGCTAATCTTCCTCGTTCTAGTATCAACAGTTAAATTTGTGCAGATTAGTCTATTGTAAAAGTTGTGTTTATAATTTATGGTTCAAAGCTGAATTTGCTCAGCTAAAGTCACAAGGACCCATTAGACTTAAGCACCCCACAAAAACAAAGAGAAGAAGCAGTTAAACCTGGACTAAACCTACTTAAAATGCAATCAGAAATAGCATTTTTTGAATGTGTCTGATGTATTCTGTACATAACTTAATAAAAATGTCTGTGGTAGCTGGACTAAAATTTGGGAAGGTTGAGAATAAAAAAGAATAGATCTATAAAAGGTCATTTTGGAGGAGGCATTAATAAAACCTGGATGAGATGCAATGAAGGAAATTAGCTGCTAGTGTCTATGGCCATGGCTAATGCTAGAGGATGTATCATGTAGCTCATCAGATAGGCTGAGGCAGGAAGATGCAGCTGTGGTTTCCTTAATGACCAGTGGGTGATGTAATCAAATGCTAAATGCACATTGTCAGGTTCTGATGAGCTTCTGCCCAAGCCAAGATGGGGTATCGCTTACTGGGGGTCAGACTGGTAACACATCCTCTCTGCAGTCAGCGGAAGGAATCAGGAGCAGGCAGCTTTCTATAATGTTGTTGTGACATGAAGGATTCTTCCTCTCTCACTCTCTAATGTAAATATCACCAAACACCTGTTTCTGCTGTGTTTGGTGAGGTGCAGGTTTGATAATTTCTCTAGCTGAGGCATAGGGCACACTCAAGGCTATTGCAGCTGGGACCCAGCAGAACTGCAAGGACTTTGCAGATCTGGCTTTTCAGGAGCTCATGAATGGACTCTATCCATGGGTTTTGATGGCTTCTCTGGTCAGATAATCAAACACACAGGTAAATCAGCATCCCTGGAGGTGTTAAAACAAATGTAGACATGGCACTTTAGGACATGGCTCAGTGATCATGGCTGTGTTGGGTTGATTGTTAGACTTGGAGGTCTTTTCCAACCTTCGTGTTTCTTTGATTAACTAGTTTAAGGCAGTATGGGAACCACTGAACATGCATTCACTAGTTTAAACGAAGGATAACTCTCCTTCAGTAAAGTAGATGAAGTGTGCTGCATAAACTGAAAGGATGATTTAAATGAAAAACAAAAATCCTGTTTCTCTCACTATTTTGCATGTTGCCAGTGAGTGTTTTCATTTGAACAAATCCAAACTGTAAGGCAAATAGAGCAGTGACTTCTGTAGCAGGCAGATTCAGATCCCAACCTGAGTACCACTTGCCACTCTTGGGCTGGACACGAGGGATAGATGCACCTGCCCACAGTGATTTACTGGAGAGCAGCTCTGTGGACAAGGAGCTGGGAGTGCTGGTGGGCCACAAGTTCAATGTGTGCCTTCAGGGCTAAGGCGGCCACAGTATGGACTGTGAAAAGTGTGGCCAGCAGGACAAGGCAGGTTCTTCTCCCTCTCTTCTCTGCCTTTGTGAGGCCACTCCTGGAGTGTCATGTCCAATTCTTGGCTCCCAAGTTCAAGAGAGACAGGAAACTGCTGGAGAGAGTCCGAAAAAGTGCCACAAGGATGAGGAGGGGCCTGGAGCATCTCTGTGATGAGGAGAGTCTGAGAGACCTGAGGCTGTTCAGCCTGGAGAAGAGCAGCCTCGGAGGGAATCTTCTCAATACCGATCATAGGTAAAAGTGACCTGTGGAGAAAAAAACCTTGTAACCCAAAAGGTTATACAGCAGGTCTGTTTGTTAAGCACGTTGGTGCACAGGGGATGTCTCTGCCAAAGAACGTGCACACCTTGGTTTGTGGTGCCTTGTGGTTTCTGTGTTGTTACATATTACATATTCCTGAGAGTTCCTGGGAAAGTTTATGCATTATAGAGTACTTCTGAGAGATGTTTGACGTCTGCCTGCCCACGGTCCTTCTCTTTCACACAGGCAGCTGCTGCCCTGGTGGTGTTCTCTGGGGTCCTACGGATGAAGCCTTGTGCTGCCCTCTTGGTTGCAAAAGGTGCTGAGCCATGTAGCTTGCCACTGAGCCCAAACTGCTAGGTCGGTTCTGGCCAGTTTCAGGGTCTCTGTAGGGATCTTGCTTCCTTACCTTGATGTCTCTGGCTCTCAGGGGCTCTGTGAGAGTTGTTGTTTCCGTATCTCAACGCCTCCGGGTGGGCAGGTGTTTCACAGCACGTCCTGCCTTAGTTTCAGGTACGCGGATATGTAGTTGTGTGGTTGCAGAAGTGTTCCGACTTCTAAACCCCATCTAAAGGTGGCGGACAAGAGGATGGGGCTGGGCTTTATTCAGTGGTGCCTACTGACAGGGAAAGTGAAATCAGGAGGTTTCATCTGAACATAAGGAGAAACTTCTTTGGTGTGAGGGTGCTGGAGCCCTGGGGCAGGCTGCCCAGAGGGTTTGTGGAGTCTCCTTTTCTGGAGAGTTTGAAATCCCACCTGGATACTGTGATCCTGGGCAAGCTGCTGTGGGTGTCTCTGCTTTAGCAGGGGAATTGGACTAGATGATGTCCAGAGGTTTCTTTCCTACCCCCACCACCCTGTGATTCTAGGCTGAGTCTGGAGGCAGGAGGGTCTTTCCTGTGCTGAGGAGGGGGCATGTGGTTTTCGGTGCCGTCATTGCACAGCGGAGACCTTTGTTTACTGAAGCCAGGGCGGTTTAGCAACACTTTCATTGCAAGGTTTTGTCATGAATGCTGCAAGAACCAGAGAGAGTAATATTTAGAGCTGGGCTCAGTGATAATCTTGGATTTTGCATTTTAATGCCTAGTGCTAGTTGAGTGCTAGTTCGTGTTTGTGTGACCCCGCAGATTAGGAACTCATTTGCATGTGAATCTCTCCAAGTCAGTGCAGTTTCCCTGGTAACAAATGGGCCACCAAGTTTCAAAATCTGCTTGTTGCCATTAAAAGGGGCGTGTGCGAGTGGGGAGTGGCTGTTCTTCTTCTAAGGTTGCAGTGAAACAAAAGTGCAACTGCAAAACTTATCAAGATTCCCGATTTACATAAAATGAGGGGTTGAGGGAATGAAATTGGTTCTTCGCTCCCCAGCACTTAACTCATAGAAAAATCTCATTTCTAGTCAAACACCATCCAGAGTATTTTGCACTCAGAGTTTTCCTTTCTGCCTATTGAAAATGAAATTTGCTGTTGCTTATAATGTTGAGGGAAGCTGCCAAGAGCAGGCGTTTCCATCAAGTAGCTGCCTTCCAAGCTTCTTCAGGAGCTGACTGAGGGCTCCAAGCGGAAATTTGTCTCAGTCCTATAAGGGTTTCACAGCTTATTTTCATGGTTCCATGAGGTGGGGTTCCTGCCCCATTTCAAGTTAACCCTAGAAATCATCTAGTTTGGACCAGGTATAGATGGTCTTCTACATCTTGCTTTTTAAGTGATGGTTAGTGACAATTCTGAGTTGAGGCTTTAACGGGAAAGCTTAAAAGGAGTAGCAGCCCTTCTGTGTGTGCTGCAAGAGTGACTGGAACATGAAATCATCCTAGCAGCAAGAGGAGCAAAAAAACACCCAGGTGACCAAACTATCGTAAAGGACTGGTCACCTTTTGAATGTTGCATCCTGAAGCTGTGGAAGTCTAAAGAGAGGAGCAGAGATAATTGGGGTTTAGTCTGGAGAAAATGAGGCTGAGAGGAGACCTCATTGCCCTCTAAACCTCCCTGAAAGGAGGTTTGAACCAGATGGTGGGGGT
The DNA here is from genome assembly GCF_015220805.1 of Pogoniulus pusillus. Lineage (NCBI taxonomy): Eukaryota > Metazoa > Chordata > Aves > Piciformes > Lybiidae > Pogoniulus > Pogoniulus pusillus. The sequence goes on along the minus strand of NC_087265.1, from coordinate 28,024,953 downwards.
TGGTATCTTCTCCCAAGTTGCAAGCGATTGAATGAGAGAAAATGGCCTCAAGTTGCTCCAGATGAGGTTTAGTTTGGATAGTAGGAAGAATTCCTTAAGTGAAAGAGTGGTCAGGCATTGGAACAGGCTGCCCAGGGAGGTGATGGAATCATCATCTCTGGAAGTGTTAAACAGTTCATAGCTGTGGCACTGAGTGGCATGAGTTGGTGGTGGACTTGGCAGTGTTGGGTTAAAAGGTTGGACTCAATCATCTTGAAGGTCTTGTCCAACCTTTATCGTTCTAAGATTCCATGGGACACAGAGTAGGACTTTTTCTCCTCACTGCTTCCTTTGCTGTCTCCCTGTTTAATAATTCCCAGTTTTCAAGTGGTTCTAATTAACGTTCTGAACATGAGGTGAATTGAAACTTTATTTGCCCTAACATTTCTGCAGTCTATGTAGGAGTGCAAATTCTAAATAAATTAAAGAAAGAAAAGAGCTTCCCTTACACTTCTGAGGTGTAATTTTTGAAAACATATTAAAATCAGAAAACAGGATTTGTAATAAATAAAGTAATGACTCTTCAGGTTCTCACTTAGAAGCAAGCTAAGCTACTTGTGCTGCTGAACTTGGCGTTGCTTTTTCAGACTAAAGGGATTTTTCATATCATGCTGAGTTTTGTTTCCATTAATGAGCCCTAGAGAATTAAAAGAGGGAAAATCTGTTTGAACACAGAGGATCTGATTTATTGAAAGTTCACATCAGCAACATGAGCAAGAGTTATCATTTTTTTGTAATCATACAAATCACAGAATATCATGGGTTGGAAGGGATCTTAAAGACCATCTGGTTCTAGACCCCTTGGTCAAGGCCCCATCCAGTCTTTCCTTGAGCACTTCCAGGGATGGAGTCTCAACACCTTCTCTGGGCAACTTTTGCCAGTGTCTCACCACCCTCATGGGGAAGAATTTCTTCCTAATGTCTCATCTAAATTGACCTTCTTCCAGTTTGAAGCCATTCCACTTCATGCTATCCCTACCTGCTTTTGTCAAAAGACCCTCTCTATCTCTCCTGAAAGCCTCCTTAGTGTTGCATTGTGCAATCAATGCAACAAACACAGAGCATCTAGTGCGTGTTCAAATTGAGGTGTGCCCCATCCACAACCCCGGCTGTGGGAGGTTCAGGTTCTTGGCCACAGAATTAAGGCACAGGCTGGCTTTGTTACATTCACGTGACTTACACAAGGGCAGGGATGGGGAGAGGGAGAAAGAGAGGCAGGGGAGAAAAGAAAAAGAAAAGAAAGAAATACCCCCATGCAGAGAGGAGAGAGGTCACCCCAGAGTCATTTGGCATCCCAAAAGTCTGTTTGAAGAGAGTGGGTGGGGAACATTCCATCTGCAGGTCGAAGCTTCTCTTCTTTTCCCTGGCTGCTTCACTGAATGTGCATGTTTTTCTGAGAATCACTTAGCTTTTTCCAGGAGTGATTTGCTTAGCCAGGCCCACTGTCCAGTTGTGTTGGGCATGCTCGATGTCATGTGGGGTTTGCAGGGTTGAGCCCCCCCTTATCCAGCTGGTTTCTCCAAAACGATCACCACTCTTATAAACTAGGAGCTGCTAGACTGTGGTTGGATCAGAATCAGCATCACCTGTCACAACAAGAAGCCTTCACCTCCTGTATATGTCAGGTGACAGGAGCTCAGTTCCAGGTGTGGTCCAGAATGGCAGTCTTTCAGTCCATGCAAGCTGAGCAGTCAGGCAGGTGGTCCCATGGTAGCATTCACAAGCGCACTCTGCATTCCACAGCTGGTTTCTTGTCCAGTTGTTGCACACTGGGGAACTCACAGGGGTCTGAGCTCATGCAGGAGGGGATTTTGGGGACAGTGAGTACAAACAGGATGCTCACTTAGCATTTCTCAGAAATTTAGCTCAAACCAAGTTTTTTCTGAGATGTTGGGACATATTGTTTGTCTCAGTCTCTGACAAAGTGGGATCTCCTAAGTCTTGCAGAGAGTTGAGTTGTGAACTCACAAATGTAAATCCAAGTCAAGCACAAGTGTTCAAACCTTATTTTCTCCTCTTCCCCCATTTCACAAGCCTGTGGATTTATTACCATGAAAATATGCACAAATGGTTGTTCTGTATCTGTTACTGGTAGGAGGGACAACATTCAAATGGCAAAAGTTTGCTTCATTTGGAAGGACACAGTGAACCTGTCTTTTCTCAGATTGTGGTTGCACTTCCAGTTCCCTGCCAGCTTGTACAGCTTGCCTTCTGCAGCTTCCTTGAGGCCTTGTCAATCCATTGATTAAAGATTCCTTTGGTGGATTTGCTCTGTGTTTGAATAGCTGAGACCATCTGATTAGGGCTGGACGCTGGTGTGACCCTCAGTAAATAGCTATTTCTCCATCGTGCAGTACTTTGTGATGAAGCTCGCGACATCAGCCATTTCTCTTAAGCTCTGGCTTTTCAAATCACAGAATGGTAGGGATTGGAAGGGACCTCTGAGGATCAGCTAGTCATGACCTGAGAGGGTCAGTTGACACTCAGAAATGAAAACTTCCAACCCCGTGGCTGCAGAATTGTGGAATCACAGAATGGTAGAGGTCCAACCCCACTGCTAAATCAGGGTCACTCACAGCAGGTTGCCCATTATCACAATGTCCAGGTGCGTTTTGGAAGTCTCCAAAGAAGGAGACTCCACAGGCTCTCTGGGTGACCTGCTCTAGGGTTCCATCACCTCCAAACTAACAGAGTTTCTCCTTAAATTCAAGTGAAATCTCTTGCATTTAGTTTGCACCCACTGACCCTTGTCCTTTCACGGCCCATCACTTAAAGTGATTCAGTAACCTGAGCTGTTTTTTGGTTAAATTGTTGTACGTAGAGCCACAAAACTGAGTGCTAGGAGTGTAAACCAAAGCCTGATGCCTGGCAAATGTAGAATCTGTGCTTTTTGTTTAGGATATGCTCTCTAAATTAATGGCACTTCTATTGCTACAAAAGGCTGTGTCTGTGCTCTTTAAACAACTCCTCCATGGTCTTTTAAAGATCATTTAAAACGTACTTTAATTTCTCAGTAGATCAAATGATCTGAGAAATTAAAGCACAATTAAAAATGAGTATTAAGTGAATATTAAGGCAATTATTGTTATTATTTATAACAGTTATGGGAAATAGTCTTTAAATTAACTATTCTAATGTGTTTCATTTACTGGTTTCCTCCCAATAATTCCCAGTTTTCGGGTTGTTCTGATTAGGCTAAAATTTTGAACATGAAGCAGATCGAAACTTAGGTCACCCTAAAATTTGGGTAGTATATGCAGGAAGGGAAACTTTACATAAAAAAGGTTTCCTTACAGTAGCAAATCATCTCTCTCCTCTGAGGTGCAGTTTCTGAAACCAGGACATCAGACCCCATCAGCATGGGATTATGAAAGGCAAGTGCTGCTTGACAGATCTGATCTTATTCTATTACCTGCCTAATGGACAATGGAAAGGCTGTGGACATTGTATACCTGGACTTCTGTAAGGCCTTTGACATGGATTCCTGCTGAATTCTCTTGGAAAAACTGCATGGTCCTGGCTTGACTGAGCAGAGGCACTGCTGGGTAAAGCATCAGCCAGGCCCAGAGTGGTAGTCAGTGGAGTTAAATCCATCTCGAGGCCAGCCTCAAGTGGTGTTCCTCAGGGCTCAATACTAGCACCATCTTCTGTTTAACATCTTTGTCAGTGCTCTTGATGAGGAGTTAGAGGGCACCATCAGTAAGTTTGCAGATGACATCAAGTTAGATGGGAGTCTTGATCTGTGTGAGGGTAGAGAGGCTCTACAGAGAGACTTTGTCAGATTGGATCAATGGGCCAAAGTCAATGAGATGTGCTGCAACAAGGCCAAGGGCTGGGTCCTGGACTTGGGCCACAGCAACCCCATGCATGCAATGCTCCAGACTTGGGGAAGTGTGGCTGGAAAGTTGTTCTGCAGAAATTAAACCTGAGGATTCTAATGGACAAGTGGCTGAAGATGAGCCAGCAGTGTGCCCAGGTGGCAAAGAAAGCCAATGGCCTCCTGGCTTGGATCAGCAGTGCTGTGACCAGCAGGAGGAGCACAGGGATTGTGCCCCTGTACTTGGCACTAGTGAGACCACACCTTGAGTGCTGTGTTCAGTTTTGGGCACCTTAACGTAATAAAGACATTGAGGGGCTGGAGTAGGTGCAAGGAAGAGCAACTAAGCTGGTGAAGGGCCTAGAGAATGAGTCTGATGAGGAGTGGCTGAGGAAACTGAGACTGCTTAGTGTGAGGAAGAGGAGGCTGAGGGGAGGCCTGGTTACCCTCTACAACTACCTAAAAGGACAACAGAGAGATTGTAGGTGCTGGTCTCTTCTCACAGGTATTTAGGAACAGAAGAGAGAACAGACTCAAGCAGCACGGGGGAAGGTTTAGGCTGGACATTAGGAAAACTGCTTTCACTGCAAGAGCAGTCAGGCACTGGAGCAGGCTGCCCAGGGAGGTGGTGGAGTCACCACCCCTGGATGTGTTTAAAGGTCATTGAGATGAGGTGCTTTGTGATGTGGGTTAGTGGTGATCATGGTAGAGTAGGGCTAATGGTTGGACCTGATGATCCCAAAAGTCTTTTCCAACCTGAATGATTCTAAGACTCAATAAAAACATGGAGATGTCCTTGCTTATTGCAGGGGTGTTGAACTAGATGACCTTTAGAGGTCTCCTCCAACCTAAGCCATTCGATGCTTCTATATTAAAATCAGAAAGTAGGTTTTGTAATAAATTAGAATTGGGTATCAAATTGTGCCTGTTTTGGAGAAAACTTTTCAAGCTCTTTCCCCCAAGTCTGTTAAATATACTTTTATTTGTCTCTTAACTCAGATCTTTCCCAAGTAACTCTTTAATTGAAAAGTCTCAGCAGGTGACAGAGAGGAAAAAGATTTTTAGATTAGAGAAAATATCATGAAAATGTAGAGTTGTAAAGATCAAAGGGAGAATTTCCCTGTGTAGTATCTGTGCAGAGTTCTCAGAAACTTTCAGACCTATTTTCCATAAACAAATAAATGTGTATGTGCTCACATGAAGAAAAAGTAGCAGTGACTTCTGGTGTGCTATATAAATTCAAGATCATTCAGCATTGTTCCTTCCTGCAGTTTTATTCATTATTTTTCTAACTTGAGCTACAGCTAATGTAGACACTGATTTTTTTTTAGAGATGTTGAGAAGAAAGAGCTATGAAGGTACAATCAAAGAGAAAACTTTTAGGTGCACAGAAGATTCACAGAAAGATGTGGACAAGCTGCAAGGAGTTTTTACTGCTGGGCCTGCAATGGGTTAAGCTGAAGTATATTTGAAACTAGCCATTTCTCAAGGAAATGCCTTGGGCACAATCTCCCCCCAGCATCCTTCTCTTTAAGCTGGAGAGAAATGGATTTGATGGGTGGACTGCTAAGTGCATAAGGAATTGGGTGGATGACCACAGCCAAAGGCTGTGGTCAATGGCTCAAAATCCAGATGGAGATGGGTGAAAGTGGTGTCCCTCAGTGGTCCATACTGAGAGCAGTGCTGTTCAGTGCCTTCATCAGCAATGTTGACAGTGAGATTGAGGCACCCTCATTAAGTGTGCAGGTGATAGCAAGCTGAATGGTGTGGTTGATAAGAGTGAAGGATGGGATGGGTACCATCCAAAGGGACCTGGGCAGGCCAGAGAGGAGGGATGAGGAAAATCTCATGAGGTTCAATAAGGTAAAGTACAAGGTCTTACACCTAGTTTGGGTCAGCCCTTGATACTAATCCAGGCTGGGAGATGATGAGAGCAGAGAAAGACTTGGTGGTGCTGCTGGATGAGAAGCTGGACATGAGCTAACAATGGGCACTTGCAGTCCAGAGGGCCAATGGCAACCAGGGCTGCATCAAAAGCAGCATGGTCAGCAGATGGAGAGAGGTGATTCTGCCACTGCTCTGCTCTGGTGAAACCTCACCTGGAGAGCTGTGTCCAACTCTGGGGACCTCAACACAAGAAGAACATTGACCTGACAGAGCGTGTCCAGAGAGCCCTTATGTTCAAATGGAACCTTTTCTGCTCCAGTCTGCACCCATTGTGCCTTTCACCCTAGAAGATGCCTTCAGGACTTCTGCCTTTTCTCTCCACTGCCCCATGATTTATTCATGTCTTTCTTGGCCCACAGTGCTTCAGACTGCACAGCTCATTCTAGCCAAGGCAATAAAAATGCACAGTAAGCCAAAGGGATTACATGCAAGATTTAAATACACTAATTTATACTAGGAGGTGCTCCAAATGTGCATGCAAAATGGTCTTTCAGAGCAACCCATAATTCCATGTAACTTCTGTAGAGAATGCTAGATCATCAGCTCCAGGAAAAAAAAAAGGTACCTGGACATATTCAAATGAGTAGTGTATAGTGGAGTTAGGGAAGGCTGTAACACAAAACCAGTTTGTATTTTAAAAGAATCTTCTGTCAATAACTCTGGAGAGTCAGAGGTAACATTCAGCTTCACTTATTTGCTTAAAAAATCAGATTCTGTTCTTAACTGCAAGATTTCAGGTAAAAAACCAGTGTACCTGGAAAAAAATGTTTCAGGGCTAAGTTGGATGGGGCCTTGAGCAAGCTGGTCTTGTGCAAAGTGTCCCTGCCCATGCGAGGGGGGTCAGAACTAGATGATATTTAAGGTCCCTTCCAACCTAAATTATTCAATGACTCTATGAATCTTAGTAAAAGCAGGAAATCTGAGTAGTTTCTGAGGTGAAAATCCCCTCTTCATTTACAACAGCTCCTTGAGGCACAGCATGTTGAAATACTGAAAATGAAGGAGCAGTGTCAGAAAGTTAACAGCATACAGGGATGCCAAACCTTTAATTGCAGATGTATTTATTAGGTTTATGTAGCTGCTGGTGGAAGAAATACCTCTCCTGGTGTCTGTTGGCTCCAAGAGCCCACTGCAATCCCCCTGTGTTTAATATGCAGATACGCTGCAGTGTGGTGTCTGTGGTAATCTTACTACTGAGAGCAGAGAGTCTGGGGAGGTGAGCAGTGGGGTGAACCTACTTGAGCTGCCAGGCTAAAAGTGTTGTGATGGATGTTCAGCTGGAGGCCAGTCGCTGGTGATGTACTCCAGGGGATGATGAGTGGGGCCAGTGCTGTGTAACATCTTCATTAGTGACTTGGGTGATTGGACAGAAAGTACCCTCAGTAAGCATGCAAACACAAAACTGGAAGAGGTGGTTGATCCACTGGATGAGTTTGCTGTTGTCTGATGGGATTTTGGTTGTGTGGAGATATGGGCAGGCAGGAACATTGTGAGCATCAAAGGGAAGAGCAAGGTCATCCTGGGCTTCAAAGCGAAGAGCAGGATATATTTAGGTTTGATATTGGGAAGAAGTTCTTTACAGTGAGGGTGGTGAGACTCTGAACAGGTTACCCAGAGAGATTGTGGATGCCCTCTCCCTGGAGGGGACTTTGGCTAAAGCGTTCAGCAACTAAGCGTGGGTGAGACTGATCCCTGCCATGGAGGGGAGGTTGTTGTCAATGATCTCCAAGGTTCTTTCCAACTTCATCCATTCTATGGTGTTTAATACGTAATCAGAGTTATGTCAGCATACACATTTATACTTTAATGTGTAAATACCTGAAACACTTGCTTTTCTCAGCTAGTGTTGCCTCTGCCCGAGTTAGAACATCAAGTGGTAGTAATTCAAGGTGAAAGTATTTTGTGTTTGTCAATGTCTCTGTTAATAGAGAAGGTCAATAGAAATTGTTTTAAAGCTTTTTGGCCTTCTGAAAAGAAGACACATTATGAGTGTTAACAGAATGAGCTGGTTGTTGTTTCTTGTTCTGCTTCTGGTGATGCAGACATAATTGAATATTGTTGTTGGGTTTTTTTTCAACTGCTAAAAGTAAGTAATTGAAATCCAATTTTCTGAATTCTGTGTCCCCAAATAAGGGTGAGAAGTTCAGCTACATGAAAGCGAACAGTGCAGTGGTGAGTAACATTTGTCTGAAGAACCAGCTGCTCTGCAGTGATACATCTGTGCATAGTATTTACTTTACTGGAAGTTTGTTCAGTATTTGTTCAGTATTTTGGACTTGTTTGATGTCTGGGAGATGTGAAGCTGGAGAAACACCCAGCTGCTCTTTTAGGTAAGCTGGTGCAGAATCAGTGTGGCAGATGTTTGTCTCTTGCAGTCATGGCTTCATTTTAGCTGTAGATGTTATTTCATGTGTTTTATTGTCATTCTCTCATTGGTTTGTTTAGAACCATGGAATGGAAGGGACCTCCAGAGATCATCCAGGCCAACTGCCCTGCTAGAGCAGGGTCATCCACAGCAGGTTGCACAGGACCAGGTCCAGACGAGTCTGGGATCTCTCCAGAGAAGCAGACTCCGTAACACCTTTGGGCAGCCTGCTCCAGGGCTCCGGCACCCTTACAGCAAAGAAATTTTTCCTCATGTTGAGGCTTTCTTTGACTCAGAGGCTTCATTCATTTTCAGAGAGCCCATAGATCATGCAAACTTGCTTAGTTCTGTAGTTAGCCTCATTGTTTTTTTGGTGCTGATGCAGCTTATCTTCTCAAAGGTGCCCTCTCAGGAGCAATACATTACTCCTCCAGACAACCAAGTGTAGAAGCAAAGAGCTCTTCCAAAGGCAGTGTTAGGTTTAAACACAGAGTAAGATCTGAGGGTTTTGCTGAGAAAGGGCTGGCTTGGTGTAAGCCTGTTTAAATATAATTACTCAGGCTGTTTATCAAAAACAACAAATGAGCCCTTCCAGACAGATTTTGTACACATAATCACTGATGTCATGCTGCACAAGAGATGACTGACGTAGGCTGCTTTTGCATGTCATCCTGTCCTAGCAACGTCTGTTTGGGAGCAACTGCCACTCTCCTTCCTTTCACTGAATGGAAATAATGAGCTCTCAGAGAGTTTAGCTTGAAGCAGGTGTGCATGTTGACATGAGCTGCTCAACCAATGTTTTAAACATCTTGAGGATGTGGGAGAGAATGTCAGAATGACATGTCTTTTGTGATACTCTTGAGGCCTCTCTCCCTGCTAAAGGTCCCTGCTGGGCTGGGGTATGGTCCACAGCAGCTGGGTAGCTTAACATAACAAATCTCTGGTCCTTCTGATGTATTCTTGCTGTGGTAATAAGAATAGCTCAGCTGAAGTGGCTGCAGAAACAGTCTCTTGATTCAATTTTTGGTGCTTTGTGCTTGACTAAACCTGTTGGATAGCACCCCACAGCATGAATCGACTCGTGAAAGGCACCAGAAATCCATATATTTGAGTGCAGTTCATCTGCAGCTTTTGGAGCTCCATTTCACATCACTTTGAGGGTCAGTCTGCGAGCAATGAATTGCAGCATGCACAGTGCTGATGGAGGGCTTGCTGTCATAGGTCCAGGCTCTAAACTCTGTTTACTGACAGGGGTCAGTCAGAGATACAGCACATGCAGGAACATTTTTTAGCAGAGCAGCTTGTCCAAAGAAGTCATAGGAATGTTTTTTTGGGGGGGAAGATTTGGTGTATAAGCTAGGGGAAAGACTTTTCAATACAACACGAATTTGGCCCAGACAGGCAAACTATCTATGGTTGTGATATATGACAAGTTCAGAGATTCATTCTTGGAATGGTTTGGGTTGGAAGGGGCCTTAAAGATCATTTAATTCCAGCCCCCCTATTATGGGCAGGGACACCTTCTATTAGAGCAACTTGTTCGAGGCTGTGTCCAACCTGACCTGGAACACCTCCAGGGAGGGGACATCAACAACCCCCATAGGAAACCTGTTCCAGTGTCTCAACACACTCACCAAAGAATTTCTGCCTGATCTCCAGTCTAAAGCTGCCCTCCTCAAGCTTCATTTCATTCCCAGGCACATTTTGGGAAAAAACCAAAATGTACTCTCTGTCTTTAACTCTCTGAAACAGGAAACTTCTCCTTCAGTGTTTATCATGGTTGTCTATTTAGTGTCAGATATAATTCAGATGATTGAAAGCATGGCAAAGCATACAAACTGACTGCTTCACTTGTAAATATTTTAGCAACTGCCACCTCCACACGTGAGATCATACAGTCTTGTCCTCCTGTATTTCTAAATGGAGCAACTTGGTCTGTTAAATTGTGGGTCAAAAAACCACTAAATTGAAGAAGCTGCCTCATCAGTCTGTCTTCCTAATGAGCATTCACTACAACAGAAGCAGAGCTGCCAATTACTGGCCACTCGTTCTGGCTACTCATTAAGTATTTTGCAGCATGAACCTTTCATGTGTTGGCACAGGGCCAGTTCAAATTCACATTTTCCCCCATGTCCAGAATAATCCTGTCAGTATCATGATAGGCAAGAAAGGCATAAGTTTCCTCTACCCACAGCAAACACTAATTTGGGCATGACAAAAGGGCATCTGCTCTTCTTACTGCCAAGAAATTATTGCAGAAGTGACGCTATATTTGACAGCAGTAGATGAATTTCACTTCATTTAGCTTGAATTATGACACTGAATCAAATATTTACTAGAAATCTAACTAGATATTTACTAGATATTCCACCCCACAAAGCTGCTTTAGGGAGGTAATGTGCAGCAGCTATAGCTCCACGTCGCCTCTCTTAGTTGCTTTCACAAATTCATTGCAGTCTGTGAAAACTGTCTCTTTAAGCCCTTTGGAAAGGCAGAGGAGTACAGCAATCCCATTAGGATTGGGATTTTTAGGGATGTTTTTTAAGCTCAGTACTACTACACTAGTAGAAACTTGTGCTGTAAATCTGCTTTTGGTTTGATCTTCAGGTCACTGTACCCAGGGTGCTGGTGTAGCACTGAAAGGTCCAAATAAGCATAGCATTAGATCTTACATTTGAATCACAGGCTGGTTTGGATCAGAAGGGATATCAAAGATCACCTTGTTCCAATCCCCCTGCCCTGGGATGCCTCCTGCTAGACCCAGGGATACCTCCTGCTAGACCAGGTTGCACAAATATTGAACCTGGCTGTGAACACTTCCAGGGATGGGGCATCCACAGCCTCTCTGGGCAACCCATTCCAGTGTCTCATCACCCTCATGGGGAATATCTCATGTAAATAGAGCTTCTTCCTGTTTGAAGCTATTACTCCTAGTCCTGTCACTACATGACTTTGTAAAAAGTCCCTCCCTAGCTCTCCTGTAGCCCACTGCAGGTACTGGAAGGCTGCTCCTAGGTCTCTGTGAAGTCCTCTTCAGGCTGAACAACCCCAGCTCTCTTAGCTTGTTTTCATAGGAAAGGTGCTCCAGTCTTTGGATCAACTCCTCTAGATCAAATCAAGTGAATCCATGCCTTTCTTACTGAGGAGGTCTCAGAACTGGACACAGTGCTTCAGGAGAGGCCTCTGATGAAAATCCTATAAAGTTGTTTCCCTTTTGTCATAGCCCTTTTTTAAGAAGCACATTGTTCCTTAAAAGATTGTTTCTTGGGAATTCACATTAGAGTGTGCAGATGGCAGCTGAGAATCCCAAATATTTTCCTGTATTCCCAAATAGCATCATTAGTTTTGAACACATACAGTGCTTCTTGATATTACACAAAGAAGGTTAGGTGGTAGAGATTAGGCAAATAGGAAATCCTACATAAGTAAAATAAATACAGAGGCTTTCCTAATATATATCCTCTGTAGACAGATACCAACTGAGGATATGTTTCACTTTGGTGTTGTCTGTCTCTGCAGGAGCAATGTTTTGTATTTTTGAGTATCAGTGCAATGCTTTGAGTTCACAGAGTGCATTTTGGACCTGTTTATGGTATTGGGAGCTCAGTTCAAGAAGGACAGGGAGCTGCTTGAGAGAGTCCAGCACAGAGCCACAAAGAGACTGAAGGCAGTGGAACATTTGCCTTGTGAGGAAAGGCTGAGGGAGATGGGGCTCTTTAGCCTGGAGGAAACTGAGAGGTGACCTCCTTCACGTTTATAAAGATGTGAAGGGCAGTGTTGGGAGAACAGAGACAGTGATGGGCAATGGGTGCAGAGGAGGCTCCGTGTGAACATAGGGGAAAACTTTTTCAGTATGAGGGTAACAGAGCCCTGGAGCAGACTATTCAGAGAGGTTGTGGAGTCTCCTTCTCTGGAGACATCCCAAGCCCATCTGGGTGTGCTCCTGTGTGACCTGCCCTAGGTGATCCTGCTCTGGCGGGGAGTTGGTGTGGATGATCTTTTGAGGACACATCCAACTCCTACCATTCTATGATTCTGTGAAGTTATAGTGTGACTGAGCTTGTGTATTGCATTTTTCCTAGTCCTAGCTATATTCATGAGTGAGTAGTTGAAGAGTTATGCTAAGCCTGTATTCTTCCAGCTACTGTTTTGCCTTATCTAAAGTAAGGCAAGACATTTGTGCAAGGAATAAAATGATCATAAAGCATTCTGTCAGTTTTATTGGTTTCTCCCATGAGTTTCACTGCTCTCCAGACCTCAGAAACCCTTATTTATCCCAGAAACCTTGGAATTTACAGACTGACTTTGCTAAAGCATTGCTGAACTTTAGAATCCTCATAAGAATGCTGAAAATCTTCAGAAAAGCCTTCTATGATATCAGCAAATATCTCCCATGAGGAACCTTCCAACATGCTAGGAAGTGTTCAGCAGTGATAAAAGAGTGTGTGATTCTCATTTAGAATTCTTGCTTGGAAAAGATGAAGTCTGTGAAACTTTTTTATCTGTCCTGATGTGACACACATTATTGTTTTATATTCAGATCCAGTCTGATATATGTAGATTGAGGACTGACCTGTTGGAGACCAGTGTAGAGCAAAGGAACCTGAGGCTTCTGGTGGACAGAAGGATGCCCATGAGCTGGCAATGTGTCCTTATGGCCAAGATGGCCAATGGCATCCTGGGGTGGATTAGAAGGGCTGTGATTAGTAGGTCGAGAAAGTTTCTCTTCCCCTCTACTCTGCCCTAGTGAGGCCATGTCTGGAATATTGTGTCCAGTTCTGGGCCCCTCAGTTCAAGAAGGGTCTCAAGAAACTGCTTGATGGAGTGCATCACAGAGCCACAAAGATGCTGAAGGCAATGGAACATCTCCCTTGTGAGGAAAGGCTGAGGGAGCTGGGGCTCTTTGACTTGGAGAAGAAGAGCCTGAGGGGTGACCTCCTTCATCTTTATAAAGATGTGAAGGGCAGTGTTAGGAGTATGGACCCAGATTCTGATTGGTGATGTCCAATGATAGGACAAGGAACAGTCATAGAATCATAGAATGGTTTAGGTTGGAAGGGACCTCAAAGATCAACCAGTTCCAACTCCCCTCCATAGACAGGGACACCTCCCACTAGAACAGGTTGCTCAAGGCCTCATCCAACCTGGCCTTGAACAGCTCCAGGGATGGAGCATCCACAGCATCCCTAAGCAGCCTGTTCCAGTGTCTCACCACCCTCACTGTAAAGAATCTTTTCCTAATATCTAGTTTGAATCTCCCCTCTGCCAGTTCAAACCCATTACTCCTCATCCTGTCATTGCAAGACCTTGTAAATAGTCCCTCCCCAGCCTTCCTGTAGCCTCCTTCAGATACTGGAAGGCCACTATAAGGTCTTCTCAAAGCCTTCTCTTCTCCAGGCTGAAGAGCCCCAACTCTTGTAGCCTGTCCTCACAGCAGAGCTGCTCCAGCCCCCTGGTCATCTTCGTGGCCCTCCTCTGGAGTCACTCTAACAGTTCTATGTCCTTCTTGCTCCAGAATTGCACACAGTACTCCAGGTGGGGTCTGAGGAGAGCAAATGAGGAGAATCCCCTCCCTTGCCCTGCTGGCCATGCCACTCTTGCTGCAGCCCAGCACACAGTTGCTGTCTGGGCTGCACATGCACACTGCCAGCTCATGTTGAGCTTTTCCCAGACCCCCAGGTCCTTTTCCTCAGGGCTGCTCTCAGCCATTCACCACCCAGCCTGGATTTGTGCTTGGGATTGTGCTGACCCAGGTGCAGGATCTTGCACTTGGCCTTGTTGAATGTCATGAAGTTGTCCTTGGCCCACTTCTCCAGTCTGTCCAGGTCCATCTGAATGGATCCCCCCCTCTAGCAAGTCGACTGTGCCACACAGCTTGGTGTCATCTGCCAGCTTGCTGAGGGTGCACTCATTCCTCTTTCCATATCACTGATAAAGATGTTAAACAGCACTGGTCCCAGCACTGCCCCTGAGGGATGCCACTTGGCACTGGTCTCCAGGTGGACATGGTGCTGTTGATCATCACTCTCTGTGTGTGACCATCCAGCCAGTTCCTTATCCAGCAGTGCTCCACCCATCAAGCCCATGTTTTTTCCAGTTAAGTGGCCAGGATGTCATGTGGGACAGAGTCAAATGCCTTACTCAGGTCCAGGAGGATGCTGTCAGTTGCCCTTCTCTTGTCCACTGTTGCTGTGACTTCATCGTAAAAGCGCCTAAATTTATCAGGTATGATTTGCCTTTGGTGAAGCCATTGTTGGTTAGCACCAATCACCTCTGCTTTGTTTTCCATTTGCCTTAGCAGAGCCTTCAGGAGGATCTGCTCCATGATCTTGCCAGGCACAGAGGTGAGACTGAGTGGTCTGTAGTACCTGGGTTCATCCTTTTTTCCCTGCTTGAAGATGGGATTTATGTTTGCCCTTTTCCAGCTGGCAGGAACTTCACCAGTCTGCCATGACCTTTCAGATATGATGGACAGTGGTTTAGCAACATCATCTGCCAGTTCCCTTAGGACCCATGGGTGGATCTCACCAGGCCTCGTGGACTTGTGCACATTCAGATTCCTTAGGTGCTCAGGAACATGATCTTCAATTATAGTGGGCAGATCTTCCTTCTCCCACTCCTTACTTTGGCCTTCTGGGACTTCTACATAGTGGTTGGATCCCTTGCCATTGAAGACTGAGGCAAAGAAGTCATTGAGTACCTCAGCCTTATCCATGTGCTTTGTCAGCAGCTCTCCATTTCCCTTCTGGAAGGGTCCCACATTCTCCCTAGTCCTCCTTTTCTCACTAATATACCTGAAGAAGTTCTTCTTGTTCCCCTTAATGTCCCCAGCCAGATTCAACTCTAGCTGTGCTTTAGCTTTCCTAACCTGAGCTCTGCTTGCACAAACAGTTCCTTTGTATTTGTCCCAGGTTCCCTGTCCTTGCTTCCACTCTCTGTAGGCTTTCTTCTTGCATATAAATGTGTATAAGCTGAAGCAGAGGAGGTTCCATGTGAATATAAGGAAAAACCTTTTCAGTGTGAGGGTGCCAAAGCCCTGGAGCAGGCTGCACAGAGATTGTAGACCTCCTTCTCCAGAGACATTCCAAACCTGCCTGGATGTCCTCTTATGTGACTTGCCCCAGATGATTCTCCTCTCTCAAAGGGGTTTTACTTAATGATCTTTTGAGATCCCTTCCAATCTCTAACATTCTGTGATTCTGTGAATCTGATTTTGATGATGAATTCAGCCATTAATTGTTTTAAACTAAAACCTGGTAAACTTAGATTAGCTGTTATACAGCATTTTGTACCACGAGACACTGGAACAGGTTGTGGATGCCTCATGCCCAAAAAGGTTAAAAGCGAAGTTGGGCAGAGCTCTGGCAATCTGGTCTAGTAGGAGCTGTCTGCCAATGGCAGTGGGGTTGGAAGTAGGAGCTCTTTAAGGTCCCTTTGAGGCTGTGCTGTTTGTCGTAGTAAATCCTTTTTTATTTAAAAGTGGAAGGGATTGAAGGAATTTTCTTCATTCCTATTG
Source organism: Pogoniulus pusillus (assembly GCF_015220805.1). Lineage (NCBI taxonomy): Eukaryota > Metazoa > Chordata > Aves > Piciformes > Lybiidae > Pogoniulus > Pogoniulus pusillus. The sequence continues at coordinate 28,009,269 of NC_087265.1, read as the reverse complement.
AAGATTTTGTCAGTGCTGAGCCCTGAAATATTTTTCTGCTGAAGGCGGTTTTGTTAGAGCCATCTTTCCAGCCACATTTGGCTACCTCTTCAGATTTTTATGCTCTAGTCATCTATACTTTGTAGTACTTCACCTTCTGATACACCAGTTCAGTGCTCCCATGAGTTTAGAAGTTAATAGCGGTCTGCTGGACTTCCTGCCTTATTTACTGTTCTGTTTTGGGCAATGCTGTTGTGTTAGAGCAGGAAATGCTAGATGGCAAATAAAAGGCAGCTGTTAACACCAGTTTGAAGAAGGTTTAATGGATGTGATGGAGACAGGGATGACAGACTGATTTTTTGTCTTGTCTCCAGTTGTAAATCAAATTGAGAAAGGCAGATGTATGCATGAAGCCAGAATGAGAAGTGGAAAATATTTTATACTTAGTTAAGCTTTTAATCATTTGCTATTTCTTTGTCTAGAAATGACAGCATTGTTGGCAGCAACTTTTGATATAAAGTGGCACTGAAATTTGCCTTTCATTTATCCCATCAATTTTTCAGAAGACTTTAGCTCTCTGTTTTCAATTAAGTTTATAGATTCATTAAATATTTTAAAAAGGGAAAACAGTGAATATTTTCCCTTTTGCTTTGATCTACAACCTTCTACAATAATTTTAATTCTAAAAGCCATCCAATTCTTATGTTACTTTCTCACCTGCTAGGTCCTTTTTCATTCTTTTTGTTCTTAGTGTTTTTTGTTTGGTTGGTTTGGTTTTCACAGTATCACAGGATATTAGGGGTTGGGAGGGACCCAAGGAGATCATCGAGTCCAACCCCCTGCCAGAGCAGGGCAATACTCTCTAACACAGATCACAGAGGAACACATCCAGACAGGCCTTCAAAGTCTCCAGAGAAGGAGACCCCACGACCTCTCTGGGAAGCCTACTCCAGTGCTCTGGGACCCTTACAGGAAAGAAGTTCCCCCTTGTGTTGAGGCAGAACCTCTTTTGTTGCAGCTTACACCCGTTGCTCCTTGTCCTAGTCCAGGGAGCAAGTGAGCAGAGCCTGTCCCCCACTCCTGGCAGCCTTCAGATACTTATAAACATTTATTAAATCCTCTCTCACTCTCCTCCATCTTCTCAGACTAAGCAGCCCCAGGTCCCTCAGCCTCTCCTCATCAGCCGTGCCCTCCTGTCCCCTTATCATCCTCATAGCCCTCTGCTGGACCCTCTCCAGCTGATCCCTGTCCCTCTGAAACTGGGGAGCCCAAAACTGAACACAGTACTCAAGATGAGGTCTCACCAGGGCAGAGCAGAGGGGGAGGAGAACCTCCCTTGATCTGCTGGACACACTCTTCCTAATACACCCCAGGATTTTGTTGGCCTTCTTGGCCACAAGGGCACATTGCTGTGCCATGGTTAACTTGTTATCCACCAGGACCCCCAGGTCCCTCTCCACAGGGCTGCTCTCCAGCAGATCACCTCCCAGCCTGTACTGGTGCAGTTTATTATTCCTCCCCAGATGCAGGACTCTGCACTTGTCCTTGTTGAACCTCATCTGGTTCCTCTGTGCCCAGCTCTCCAGTCTGTGCAGGTCTCTCTGGATGGCTGCACAGCCTCCAGCTGTATCAGCCAAGCCTCCCAGCTCGTTGTCATCAGCAAACTTGCTGAGCAGACACTCTGTGCCCTCATCAATGTCATTGATGAAGATACTGAACAGGTCTGGCCCCGGCACTGATTCCTGGGGGAACTCCACTGGTTGCAGCTCTCCAGCTGGACCTGGCACCATTGATCACCACTCTTTGATTTCTGTCTTGTAACCAGTTCTTAATGCACCTCACTGTCTGCTCTGCCATCCCACACTTCCTCAGCTTGCTCACTAAAATGTCATGGGAGATGGTGTCAAAGGCCTTGCTAAGATGAAGGTAGACTACATCCACTGGCTTTCCCAAATCTTCCCATTCAGTTATGGCATCATAAAATGCTATCAGGTTATTTAAGCACAAATTTCTCTTGGTAATTCCATGCTGACTACTCCTGATAACCTTCTTCTCTTCCAAGTGCCTTGAGATGCCCTCCAGCAGGAGCTGCTGGTTTTGGTTTTATTTGCGTGGTATTTGTTTGTGGTTGGTTTTGGTTGGTTTTTTTTTTTTTTTTTTTTTGGGGGGGCTTTTTTGGTGGTTTTTGTTTGGGTTTTGGTTTTGTGTTGCTTTTTTCCCCCAAAATTTGCCCCCAAACATGGCCTAATCAGCTTCTGACTTGAGGGAATTTAGGAGAAAGAAGAACTGAAAAGAAGATGGTTTATGAAGGGAAATTAATTGAATCTGAGAAGTGCTGCAAAGTAGAAATTAGGAAGTACTTTAGCCATCAGGGGCCATTGCAGAGCAGAGTTCAATCAGAAGCTTCCAGTCTTCAAAGGGTAATAGCTGATTCTGAACATCCCAGGTAAGAAGTATATAAAACCAGGGTGCCTTCTAAGCTGCTTTTAAATAAAATGAGGTAGAAACCACATTTGGCTGAGTGTGATAAAGAGTGCAGCAATGGGCAGAGTACTGCAATAAAGCAACACCCCAAGAAGGACGTAGAACAAAAAACGTAACCTCTAAGTAACAAAAATTATTACACCTAACAAAAGAGTTAACAAAGATTTCAACCTAAATCAAGGCAAAACTGCAGAGAAAATGAATTCACTTCATGATTTCATTTTGGTTCACCTGCTGCTGTTTTTCCTAAGTGAATGCATTGAACAAGGAAGTAAATGGGAGCTGGGGAAATGGTGGGTGAGGAACCCTTAATTTACGACATTTTCTTCTGAGAGTTTTGGCATTAATTATACTGGGAGGATACAAAGGCTTCAAAATTCAGCTTTCTGGATGATTAATTTCTTTGTTTATTTGATTGGAACAGAACTTGTGCTTTCTACACTGTAAAACTGCAGTGACTGTGTGTATTGGTGCCCGGTAATATAGCTCCTCAGATTTATTCTCCGTGTTTGTCAAAGGAAAACCTCAAAACCTTTCAGATTTCTCTTGAAATTAAACACTTTGTTTCTTAGAGTTCATTATATTAGAGCTTTCTCCAGGGCATGTTTCCAGATAGACTCGTAGAATCATTTGGGCTGGAAGGGACCTCCAAAGGTCATCTAGTCCAAACCCTCTGCACGCGGCAGGGACATTGTCCATTAGACCAGGTTGTTCAGAGCTTTGTTGAGCTTGACCTTGAGTATCTCTTGTTCCAGTGTTCCAGCACCCTCATGGTGCATAGCTTGTTCCTAACATCTAACCTAAATCTGCTCTTCTGTAATTTCAAACCCATGCCCCTTGTCCTATCACTGCAGGCCTTTGGAAACAGTCCCTGTGCAGCCTTCTTGTAGGACCCTTCAGGTACTGGCAGGCTGCTGTTAGGTCTGCCTGGAGCCTTCTCTTCTTCAGGCTGATAAGCTCCCTTAGCCTGTCCTCATAGCAGAGATGCTCCAGCCCTACCCAGTAATCTTCATGTTTCTCCTCTGGACATGCTCCATCAGGTCCATGTCTTTCTTATCCTAAGGGCTCTAGAGCTGGACACAGCACTGCAGGTGAGGTCTCACCAGAGCAGAGCAGTGGCAGAATTGCCTCTCTCCATCTGCTGGCCATGATGCTTTTGATGCTGCCCAGAATGGCATTGGCCTTCTGGGCCAATCTTATTTGTTCTCTCCATTCTCAATAGCACAATTGTAACGAATTCTGTAACTTAACAAATCAAATAAGATGAAAAGGACGTGCATGACTTTTCAAAGCACCTACTAATTTACATTTGGTGCAGAAGTAAATGGAAGCTAAAACACATATTAAGGACATAGAACTTCAGAAAGAAATGGAAAAATGTCCTTCATCCCAACATAATCACATCAAGGCAATGTTAGTATTAGAAGTTAAGTGGAGAGGTTGGGACTCTTCCTCCCAGCTTCCACTCTTGGCACTGCAGAACAGTTTTTTAAAACCCATAGTTTATTTTTCCAGATCCTGAGTGACAGACTTTCCCCTTAGTTCAAGGAAACTCATTCCACAGATGAATACTTGCTGTGAGGTTTTCAAAGCTCTGACTAACTGTGATCCATTTTACATAGCTTTCTCTCTTGGTTTAAATTTTCTGTAGAGTATAATTAAGCTTTTCTAAGTTTCAGCTGACTGGAAGACTTTTTGCATTAAAAATGGAAGAGGAAAATAAAAGCCACACACTTTCTCTTTAGATCTCTTCCCTAAAACAAAATTTCAGATCTATTTTCTATTCCCTAATATTAATCTTATCTTCTCTGAGATTATGTTGATAGTGTAGGAGACTAAAGCCAAAGAGATTCCCTTGGGTGCAGAATATTAAACAGACTGGGAAAAGAAAAAAAAAAAAAAAAAGAAAAAAAAAAAAAAAAAAAAAAAGGAAAGACAAGTAAGGAAGTTGTCACATCACAGCTTGGAGCCTGGACCTGCTCCCAGCTCTCCATGGTAGTAGAGAATTTCCCCAGCTCTTTTCACAAATACCTGCACAACTGAACTGTTCTGCTCTGCTTAGCTCACAGCGATGTTGTCGTGAGGTAGCAACCCAAGTCCAGAGCATAGTGCTGCTGCTGCATGGCCATCCAAAGCTGTGAGATCACCCCAGGCCTCTTTGCAGGGATGTCTTTCTGCATGCCATGGGTTTCATTCTGTGTTATGGAATGTGTGGAAATGATCCCAATGCTGTTAAGCAGCTTCTCCCAGTATTTTGTCTGAAAAAATGTTCCGCACAATATTAATCTTCCAGAGCTAAATTTGTTTCTGCATATTTCCAATATCCTCATTTATCCACTGTACAAATTAGTGCTAATGCTAATTTCCCTAAGCATTTTAGACTTAGATGGCATGATCAAGGAGAGGCAAAGTCACTGTGTCACAATCCGTCATTCATTATTTGTAAAGGCTTAAAACCATAGAATCATTAGGGTTAGAAAAGACCTCTAAGATCATCATGTCCATCCATGAACCCAAACCACCGTGTCCACTAAACTCTGTCCTGAAGTGCCAGGTTTACACACTATTAGAACACTTCCAGGGATGGTGACCCCACCTCCTCCCTGGGCAGCCTGTTCCAATGCCTGACCACTCTTTCAGGAAAGAAATTCTTCTTAATATTCAACCAAAACATCTATGACACAATTTGATGCAATTTCCTCTTATCCTGTCTTCTCTTGAGAGACGTGACCAACGTCCACCCCACTCCAACCTCTTTTCAGGTAGTTGTAGAGGGCAAAGAGGTCTCCCCTCAGTCTCCTTTTCTGCAGGCTAGGCAACTCCAATTCCCTCAGCTGCTCCTCAGGAGATTTATTCTCTAGACTTTTTGCCAGCTTTGTTGTATTTCTTGGGACACACTTCAGCATTCAGAGGTTGAGAAGTGCCAGTGTGATTTGTCCAAATAGAATACCCTTGCCAGCACTGTAATAGTAGCAGTAACCCACCTTTTCTCCATATAAAAACACAGAAATGGAGAGCATTAACCTGAAAGCCACCCATTTCTTTTCCTGGAACTTACATAAATTGTTGGACCCTTCTTAGTCTCTTCAGTGTCTTCAGTAGGGAAAAGAAGTGTAGAAGCAGCTGAAACTTTCTTATAATGACCATTTGAGAGCTGATGAAATAAAAGTTTCCTACAAGGCGAGATAGATTTGAATCAGGAATTCTAACCAAAGAGTTTTAATTGAAGAAATTCCAACTTTTTCATTTGCTAGCATCTCCAGAGCTTGGAAGTCAGGCTTGTAGTATGTAGTATCTCTCAGCTGCTCTTTTGTCCTTTCAAATGTAATAAGTTGATGTTGTCTTCTTAAACTAAAAGATATTTTTAAAAGGCCAGGCTCCGTTTTCAGTGATATAAAATGGAAGCTGGACCAGGTCTTAATCAACTGAGGCAGCATCAAGAGCCCCTACTTGAAAGGACAGAGCGTTGATGCAGCAAAAACACCACTTCTTTCCACAGCAAAACCATGATATAAAGGAACTATTTAATAGCCTTTGGAAGCCTGAGGACTTTTTAGGTTGCTGACCATGTAGTATTCCAAAGAATAGAAAAAGCTAGGTAAAACAAAAACTTGATAGCTTAAACAGTAAAGGCAAAGCAGTGAACAGATGGAGAGGGAAAGAGTTATCAAGACTATTGCTGACCTAGGCTGGAAAGCTCACAGTGCAGCTGCACTCCAGCACAGCTATGTTGTTATTCCTGTGGTAGCTTGCAAAGGATTAGCAATGGATGCTTGCTATGAGGTGCGTGAACCAGGAGCTTCAGTGAACTGATGGAGAATGAGATTGGGTTTCTTGGAGTTGAGGGATAATTGAGATTAGGCTGCAATTTGCTACACTGACTTAGTCATCAAGAGGGTGTAAGTAGAAATGCAAACAAACCCCACACCTTCTTTCTTAGGTTCTCTAAAAGAAGCAGAGCTGAGCTGAAGTTATTTGTTCTTGGTCAAGGACTCTTGTGTGCTTTTACTGTGCAAAAACTGCCTTCACTTTTTCAGGTGTGAGATCTTGCTACTTGTATTTTTTTTGTCCACTGGATAATTAGAAGCTGCAGTTGAAGGGTTGTAATAGAATATTGAGAAGAATACTCCTGGCCAGCAATGTTCACTTGTGGCCAGGAGGGCCAATGCCATTCTGGGGTATGTTAAAAGGAGTATGGCTAGCAGGTCTAGAGAGGTTCTCCTGCTCCTCTACTCTGCCATGGTGAGAGCACATCTGGAGTACTGTGTTCAGTTCTGGGGCCCCCAGTTCAAGAGGGACATAGAACTACTTGAGACAGTCCAGTGCAGAGCCACAAAGTTGATGGAGGGAATGGAACATCTCTCTTGTGGGGAGAGACTGAGGGAGCTGAGGCTCTTTAGCTTGGGGAAGAAGAGACTAAGAGGTGACCTCATCAATGTTTATAAAGATGTAAAGGATGAGTGTCAGGGAGATGGAGCCAGGCTCTGCTCAGTGATGTCCAATGACAGGACAAGGGGCAATGGGTAGAAGCTGAGGCATAGGAAGTTTCATTTAAACATGAGGAGGACTTTGTTTTTCCCTGTGAGGGTGACAGAACCCTGGAACAGGCTGCCCAGGGGGGTTGTGGAGTCTCCCTCTCTGAAGACATTCAAGACCCGCCTGGATACATTCCTGTGTGATCTGGTCTAGGTGATCCTGCTCTGGTAGGGGCACCTTTTGAGGTGCCTTCCAGCCCCTGATGTCCTGTGATTCTCTGATATTTGGTGTTTGTGTGCTTGTATGAGTGCCAGTACAGCAGAGGAGCAGAGATAGGTGTGATCTTTTCTGGTGACAACAGGAGCTGTGAAGGCTGGATTTGGGGAAAGGATGTGTCAGAAGAGTACCGTGTTCAGGTTTGGCACCCCCACTCCAAGAAGGACATTGAGGTGCTGGAGCACATCCGGAGAAGGGCAAGGAAGCTGGTGAGGGGTCTCAGTGTGGTAATTTGGGTGGGGGCTAGGTTCTGTTAAGACAACCACAGAGACAAAGTCCCATCACAGGAGGACAGACTTGGTCGCCCCAGGACATTGTAACATGGTCGTTCTATTCCTCTTTCCAGTGTCACAGGGCATAGGGCAGTGCCTCTCTGGTTTGGCTGTCTCCTCTCTCTGGGAGGAGCGCTGCCCCTGCTCCTCGCGTGCTCTGCGTGGGGCAGATGGGCTCCGGCTGGCAGGGGGTTTGAGCCGCGTCCTGGGGCCTGCCCAGGCCGCGCAGAGCTGAGCTGGGGAGAGCAGTTTCGGCCTATCCTCAGGCCTACTGAGGGTGAAAAGGGTGGAGGATTTGGCCTCAAGGGTTTTAGTCTGATAGACTTGGCCCAGTTTGTGAATGTGCTTGTTCTGCCTGATAGCCTTTTGTGTACACGCTCCTGTAAACAGAATTTCTCTTTCAACTTCCACTCAGCATGCAGTGTTGTGATGGTTTGGGTGTTCCCCGCCCCCCACACTTTAGACATCACCCAGACTAGACTCAGCTGGCTCTGGAAATATGAATGCAGCTTATATTTACAGCTGGCACAATATACAAGCAGATAGTTACAGTATGTACAGTTATATACAGAAACATACACGGTAAAAGGTAATGCAGAAACACAACTCCCCTCCTAGAAACCCGAGTGCCCAGGAGGGGCTCTCAACCACCCCTGCACCTTCCCCCTGCCCCTCTCAACCTTACCCCAGTCCCAAGGAAGAATGGAGGTTTGGCCAGGAGGTTAGGAAGCAAAGTGAGTTAGCCCAAAATGGAGGGTGAGGTTAGAGAGATGCAGCTCAGCCAGCAGCCCCATCGAGAGTGATGCCGAGTGGTTATCTATGTTTTGACTTACGTCTTTATACATCTCAGCAAGCCTATGAGCGAAGTAGCCATCACCATTGTTTTCCTTTCCCAGCCTGTAATCTAGTTCTTCTCACCAAAACATTCTGGCTAGCTTTGAACTAGCACAAGTATCCTCACTTTTTTCCCCTGAATGGAGTAAATATCATTGCTGTCCTCCAGTCCCAGGTGCCTCCTGCCCCTACACTGGGGCACTCCGTGACTGGTCTTTGTTATTAACAACAAATATTGTGACGTTCTTTAAAACAACGCAAGGAGTAGCCCTGCCTGCAGTGGGAGAAGTTTGTCTGAATTAGCATTTCTGCTCATTTTCCAAGTGAGATGTCAAACCAGAAATCCATCTCTGTCGATTGTTCAGCACGAATTGCATCGATGTTTTTCTTTATCTGCTCACGTGAAGGGTGTCAGGGAATTTAAAAGTCTCCAAGTTTAGGTATTGTTCCACAAATTGCAGCAAGCTGATAACTAATCTGTCGTATTGTTCGTTCTGGGTTAATCAAAAATGTAATTATGACTTTTAATCAGAGCAGAAAAAAGTGTCTGCTACTAGATCATAAAAAAATTGCTTTTTTCTGCCTTGTCACCACAGGTTATGAAAGACAAAGAAAGCTTTCAGCGTAATAACAAGAAGACAATCTAGCCTCAAATTACTCATAATTGAGCTTAATATTTGAATCTACATCTAAATATATTGGAAACTGAAAGCTGTGAGTTTCTAGTCCAATGTAATGTTAAAGTATGAATTTTAGTGGTAGCAAGAAAAATATATTCCTGCCCCCCCCGTCATCTTTTTAAGCTTGTCTAAATTCCGTGGTGTTTCAAAACACTGGAAAGCCGATCAGTGAGGCTTGTGCACATCCAGCAAACCAAGGACAGCAGCAGGGAACTTTGTATGTAGAGGCAGTGGTTTGAAACTGGAGCAGGGGAAATTTAGGTTGAACATCAAGATGAAGTTCTTCCCAATGAGGATGGTGAAGTACTGAAACAGTCTGGCTCAGGATGTGGTTGAGGGCCTGATCCTTGTAGACATCCAAGACCAGACTTGATGTGACCCTGGGCAGCCTCCTCTGCTTGGGGATATCCAAACTGACTTTCTGCTGACTGCAGGGGAGTTGGACAAGATGACCTTTGAGAGACCCTTCCAACCCAGTGCAATCTGTGAACCTGTGAATGTTTAGAAGAAATGCAACCATTTATTTGATAATACCCTGGGTTTAGAATCACAGGATCATTTAGGCTGGAAAAGATCTTTAAGATTATTGAATCCAACTATTAACCCCAGGTCCACCACTAGACCATGTCCCTCAGTATCACATTTACACAGCTTTAAAATCCCTCCAGGGATGATGATTCAATCAATTTCCTGGTCAGCCTGTTCCAGTGTTCAAATGAGTGGATGTGTATGATAAATATATACCTCCATGCAAAATATCTAGAGTGTTAATTAGTAATCCCAATTCCCATTTGTATTTGTTTATTATATCTGTTTTAAAAGAGCACATAAGGTAAAGAGAGAGACTGTAAACCAGAAGTGGCTTGTCAGAGGACACGCAATAATACAGAGAAAAATCTCTGGCTGTCAAAGTTAGTGCAATAAGAGCTTGAGATCTGTTTTGAACACAGTTCTGACAGTGTATTTTCTCCATTGTGAGATAAAAATTGTCATTTCTCTATAATTATTCCCTTTCTGTATTTTGGAACTATTTCTATGACTATAACATGCTTTTCATCCCCATAGTACTTCAAGAAGAACTAAACAAACCTGCACATTACAAGTGTCAAGAGCAGTAGTTTTGATTGAGGCATATGAAAGAATTTCAGAAGAGCTAAATCCAGCTCTCTCCAGGCCACTAGCGATGATTTTTAGTAATTCTAGAGGCATCAAGCAATGACAATTTTTTGGCATTGTGCAAGCAAAATGACCCAGGTAATTTTAGGGTTGTCAGCCTTGTATTATTCACTGAGGGAAAGGGTGAAATTGCAAACACGGAACCAGAAAGTCATGAATAAAAGATTTTTTTGGGTATTTTTTTGTTGTTGTTGAATGTTCAGACAAACAAAGTGTCTTTTTATTCCTTTTCCTACAAAAAAGTACTTTGAGTCAAATTAATAATTAAATACAGCACGTGAGCAGAATTGGTGTGTTTCTAAAATGCCACTTAGCTCTGGTTTGAGTATTATTAAACCTGAAAAAGTCAGAATCAGCAAAAATGGCCACCCAACCCCTAAAAGAAATCAAAACTGATTAATTCATTAGTGTTCATTAGATAAGAGAGAATGTTTCCAGTAAGTTCCCTATAATGTGATTTCAAGAATGAATTTGGATAATTTTGCTCAGTGACCTGGAAATATCAAAGAATTATTGTTGTGATTGTGCAGAGAATTTGAGTGAGAAATAATGAAGGGAAGGGATTTGAATCTGCAAATAAGCAGAAGCACACAATGTGTAGCTCAGCATGGCCAGGCAGGTACAGTGATTTCAGGCTGTGACACAGAGTGCTGGGAAAAGGTTGACTGAAGAGTGTCTTGAGAGCAGTCTGGAGGAGAAGGACTTAAGGGTGTAAGGTGGTGAAAAACTCAGCATGAGCTGGCAATGGTCACTGGCAGCCCAGAAGGCAGCTGTGTGCTGGGCTGCATCCGAAGCAGTGAGAGCAGCAGGTCGGAGAGAGGATTCTGCCCCTCTGCTCTGGTGGGACCTCACCTGTAGCACTGCAGCATGAGAGGGAGATGGAGCTGCTGGAATGGGTGCAGAGGAGGAGGCCACAGATATGATCAGAGGGCTGGAGAACCTTCTGCTATGAGAAGAGGCTTGGAGTTTGGGCTGCTCAGCCTGGAGGAAAGGAGGCTCTGGGGACACTTTGGAGCAGCCTTCCAGTACATGAAGGGGACTACAGGAGAGGTGGGAAGGGACTTTTTGCAAGGGCTTGTAGGGACAGAACAAGAGACAATGGCTTTGAGCTGGAAGAAGGAAGAGTTAAACTGAGGATTAGGAAGAAATTCTTTGCAGTGAGGTAGTGAGATGCTGAAACAGGTTGCCCAGGGAGGACCTGGATGCCTCCTCCCTGGAGGTGTTGAAGGCCAGGTTGGATGGGGTCTGGAGCAAGCTGCTCTAGTGGAAGGTGTCCCTGCAGGGGGGGTTGCAACTGGATGGTTTTCCAACCTAAACCATTCTATGAATTTATAGATCTGTAAAAGGAGTATTGGAAAGAGGTGACCCTCAACTTTGTGAACCAAAATATACTGTTACTGAAAATCCTCTTGTAAATGTTATTCTCTCCTTATTTTCAAATATAAAGGATTTTTGGTAAGATTGTGAGATGCCATCATTTGGAAAGCACTATCCAGAAGCAGTTTATTACCCTCCTGCTGTTAAGCAGGGACATACTCAGCTGGAACAGGTTGCTCAGAGTCCCATTAAGTCTGATCTTAGATGTTTGCTGGGACATGGCCTCCACCCCCTCTGTGGGCAAACCTGTTCAAGCATTCCAATACCTACATAGTAAAGAGCCTGTATTTGATTTGGCTTGGTTTTGATATATCAGAGTACTTCTAGATGTCAACTCTTCTATACTTGATTGAAATTTGTCCCGAGTTAGGGTGGATCCCTCCCCTGGTAGAGTAAACTCACTACAACATGGATTGTTTTAGAAAGTCAGGGAAAATGAAAATTGTATTTCTCATAGTTTAAATATAGCAGTATAAGGAGAATACACTACTACAGAAATACAATCACCTTAAGGAAAATGGGGAAAGGATCAGGCAGTAATGAAGCAGCAAAAGCAGCAGCAGCCAAAACAGTGGCAGGGGAAGATGTCAGGACGCAGCAGAAGAAGCAAGGGGAAGGTCCAAGCTGTGCTTCCAGACATAAAGCTCTTGATGCTCCAATGAAATTATATTAACTTATCCATTATTGCCATTAGATGGCCTATCCTTAGAATGTTCACCTCTCCACTCAGAGCTTCCACTTCTGAGTTTCTCTGTTCCAAATTTTTTTATGTCTGGACTAGAAATACAGCTCAAATTGCCACAAAATTTTGTGATTGGACTTGATCTTAAAGGTCTTTTCTCTCTCAAATGATTCCATGACTCTATGAAATATACTATCTTGTGGATTTAAAATGGACCTTAGATACTAAAGCGTTTCACAGCTGGCTCCTGTGCTAGTTTGAAGCTAGCTAGAATGTTTTGGTGAGAAGGATTAGATCACAGGCTGTGAAAGAGCAACAAATGGTGATGTCTACTTCACCCATAGGCTTGCTGAGATAAGAACAAGAGTATAAACATAGATAAAGTATTCGCACTTGGGGCACTGCCTGAACTCTGGGCAATTCTCTCTCTAACCTCAGCTGCCATCTCTCTGATTAATCCATTTGCTTCCTAACCCCCTTGGCCGGCCCTCCATTCTTCCTTGGGGCACAAGGCAACACCTGGGGTAAGGTAGGGGAGTGGGAGAAGGTGTAAGGGTGGTTGGGAGCCCCTCCTGGGGACTCAGGTTTCTGAGAGGGGAGTTGTGCTTCTGTACTACCTTTTACCTTGTATATTTCTGTATATAACTGTATATACTGTAACTATCTGCTTGTGTATTGAGCTAAACTGTAAATAATAATCTTCATTCAATTTCCAGAGCCAGCTGAGTCTAGTCTGGGTGATTTCCAAAGTCGGGAGGGAGGGGGGAGCGGGTAACACCCAAACCATCACAGCTCCAAATTAGCTTCCAAGGAAATAAAGCAGCTCATAGCCATGATTTCAAAGATGTGTCAACAGCTTCAGTTGTTGTTAAGTGCAAGGAAGTGTTGATTCAGATTTTATCCTCAATACATAAGGCACGTCAAGGCTTGCTGTATCTTGGTACCTGTCTAATCATTCCTGCAAGTGTTAAAAAAATCCATTATAATGCTAATTAGGACATTAGTCCTTAATTAGCCTTGAGATAGGCAAATATTTGTCTCTGTCTTCAGAGTAGAGCGATTCCACTGGGCACTGCTTCTGTACAGAGTTACAACTCTGGTAGATATGGGAAGAGCAAGAGACGGTATCTGTCTGGACTTGTGCAAGGCATTTGACACTGTCCCACATCACATCCTTATCTCTAAGATGGAGAGATGTGGCCTTGATGGATGGACCACTTGGTGGATAAGGAGCTGGCTAGATGGTCACACTCAAAAGAGCTGTGATCAGTGTCTCAAATACTACACCCAGGTCTGGTGTCCCCACCACAAGAAGAATGTAGAATTCTTAGAGCAAGTCCAGAAGATGATCTAAGCACATCTGCTGTGAGGATAGACTGAGGCAGCTGGGATTGGTCAGTGTGGAGAAGAGAAGACTGCAGAGGGACCTTAGAGCTGTCTTCCAGTACCTAAAGGAAGCCTACAAGAAAGGTGGAGGACTTTTCATAAAGGTCTCTAGAGATAGGACAAGGGGGAATGTTTTTCAGCTGAGAGAGAGTAGGGTTACACTGGATCTTAGGAAGTACAATGGAGGTGATACTCTGGAATAGGTTGCCCAGAGTGTTTGTGGATGTTCCCTTGCTGGAGGTGTTTCAGAGCAGATTCTGTGAGACCTTGGACAACTAAGTGTAGTTGAGAGGTGTCTCTGCCCATGGCAAGGGAGCTTGGACTAAATGGCATGTGAGGGTCCGTTCAACCTAAGCCAGTTTGTGATTCTATAACCAGCCAAATTTCATGCTTCCTGAAGAGATGTCCATCTTGTCCTCTGAGAAGATGATTGTAAGCCTGCCATGGATTTGGGGGAGCATTCTGCTACTGTGCAGGTCCTCAAATGAGTCTGAGGATGAATCCTTCCTAGTTCATAGAAAAGAAAGTAAACCACTGAAGTCCTCTGGAAAAAAGAACATCATTTCCAAGGCCTTGTAATGTAGAGACCACTCCTATTTTGGTGCTTGAAAGTAGAGGGAGTTTCTCCATCTGGAAGGTAGAACTCTGTGAAGTGCCTTGTGTTTAATTTTAGTTGTATTTCCTATATTTGATAATGACTAAAGTTACAGGATTGAGGCTTTATGGCTCTTTCAGAAGCTGCTTTTTATATCTGCTGGTCTTTATGTGAAGGAGAGTCACACCCAGAAAATCAGCAGAGTGGCTTTGATGATCACTTAGAATCTCAGTGACTTTATGAGGGTCTGGAGGGGATGGTTGTTGTCATTATTTCATTACCTCTGGTCTGTTTAGGAAACCGTGATGTTAAAAGTGAATTATTCCAAAAGTGCTGGCAGGAGGTGTGCTCAGGGTTGCTTTAGCCAAACCTCATCCAGAGGCTGGGTGGCCAAACTCTCCTGCAGTTAGTCTACATGCCAGATGGAGGTAGAGATGGAAGGTGTAGTCATTGGTGGCTGCAGTTTGAACTGTAAGCATTTAGAGGTTTGTTTTTGTGTCAGCCCCACCAAGAGATGCCTTATAAAAGTTTCCAGGTTGTGGAATGTGTCCCTTTCTCTGCTGTACAACTTTAAACTTGGGTGTGAGATAAAGATAAGGCCCCAATTTCACCCACACCTTGTCTCAAAGGAAATGCTCACAGCTAGGTGAAGCGAATTTGCCTGCAGTGTTTAGTGTCAAGTTTCCCAGATGAAGAGGAGATCAAAGCTGTGAGATTAGGACATGCTGGTTAGAGAGGAAAATTGCAGTTTAGCTGTGCTGCTATTTTTAAAACTTGTCATATTTCCCTTCTGTCAGGTGAGCTGAACTCTGGGTTGTGGTGAAACACAAACGTGTTCAAGCTCTTTGCGTGGATCAGGCACCATCATGCAACAAAGGACCTTGAAAAGGGTTGTGGGAGAGGTGCCTCAGCCTTGATTTGTGCTGGGTGCTGATTAAAACAAGAAATCTAAGGCTTTTTGCAAGTGTATCTGTGGTATATTCCATGGGAGAAATGGCCCAGACAGAAAGTGGTGTTCTTTTTAGCCTTCTTTATCAAGCTTTCTAATCATGAGCGTAGTTCTTTCAACTGCACAAGTTTCTGTCACAAAACCACATTGAAGTAAGTTTGACTTTCCAGAAACACTCTATGTACAGAATTTCTTTTCCTTTCTCACCTTTCTATTTGGGCTTTCATTCTCTCTGTCTTTACCATCTTGTTCTTCACACAGTAGACCTGTCCCATAGCATTTCAACCCCTGTCTGTACCTCTGTACCTGCTCTCTCATCCCTGAATCACAGAATGTTAGGGGTTGGAAGTGACCTTGAAAGATCGTGCAGTCCAATCACCCTGCCAGAGCAGGATCACCTAGAGTAGGGCACACAGGAACACATCCAGGAGGGTTTTGAATGCCTCCACAGAAAGACACTCCACAACCTCTCTGGGCAGCCTGTTCCAGGGCTGTGTCACCCTCATAGTGACAAAATTTTTCCTCATGTTGTCATGGAGCCTCCTCTGCTCCAGCTGCACTCCTTATCTTATCACTGGACATCACTGAGCAAAACCTGGCTCTGTCCTCCCAACACTGCCCTTCACATCTTTATAAACAGAAATGAGGTCACCCCTCAGTTTCCCCTTCTCCAAGATAACCAGCCCCAGCTCCCTCAGCCTCTCCTCATAACTTTCTTTCCAAAGCTTTTCTCCAGACACTCCTATCATCGTCGTAGAAGCTGAATTCTGTTTCTTCAAACTCAATGATAAAGCTGCTTTAGGGAAAGAAGAAAAAAAAACAACGCTGACCATAGATATCTTAAGCACTTCAGAAAGTGCAGTGTTGAGTCATTTAATTAACATGTTGTTGTGAAGGGGTTTTGTCTGAGTTTAGGATAAGATATGAGGCTGAATTTTGAAAGGGTTTAGATCATTTAATAATATATACAAAGAGAATTTCCCCCAAACTTATATACAGCTAACCCACACAAGTTCTTTGTATGCGGTTTGTGAAGTCGTTTTACAGAATGCCTATTTACAGCAGGATTAAGGAATTTGGGAGAGGTTTGGAGAGAGAGTCCTGTGGCATAAAGTGCCACGGGTAAAGTCACTGAGATTTCTCAGCTGCTCAAATCGAGATGGTTCAGTTACTCACTAATAGGAGTCACAGTCTCTGTGGTCCCAAATATGCGCAGCGAAAGCCACGCGGTTGATCCTCGTGGACCTGAATAGTTCAGTTTGGGTATTGGGATGCGCTGTGTGAGAAGGCTCCACGGGCACGATGGGGCTGGGAGCGGCGAGCTGGAGCGGCGGCTGGCTGGGAGCGCCTTGGTCGAGCGTCCCACTGGACCTGGGCTGGAGTCATACACAGCAGTACTGGCCCCAGGCGACGAAGAGGCCAGGAGCGGTGGGTGGAGGAGGGAGGCAGGAGCACTGAATTGCCCTATTTATGAGATGTGGGCAGAGAGTGATGGTCCTTTGGCCACAATCCTGTCCAATAAGCATCTGGCAGCAGGCCAAAACATGCCCAATAAGGTAGAGTCCATGGGTCTGGTACCCCCAAATATGGGGAGAGTAGAGGTGGGCCACACGCTAAGCGCGTGGGCTTATGCAGCCTGTTTACACCAACCTTATATACCCAGGGCAGGCCAGACTCTAAGGGCCAGGCTCATTGTGCTCCTTTTGTCTGCTTAATTTGTTTTCCCCTGGTTTAAACAGAAAAACACCTTTCGGTGGGAAAACATGTCCAGGCAAGCATAGGCCTGTGAACATGGCTATTTGGGCCTATGTGGCCCTCCACCACACATGTGCATACTCAGTATGTAAGGTTTATTGTGTGACTGCAATCAGAAATCCATCTATTCAAAACAATCATATCTAAAGATGTGTCTCAGTTGTCAGCACTGAAAAAGTTGTTTTGCCAAACAAAGAGTTAATTCTGGCCAGAAGAATCTACAAACCCAAGACTGATTTTCTAACATAAGAATTGAATTCAAGACTGAATTCAGTGGCTGAAATATTGATTTTCTTCTATAGTTTGTCTTTACACTCTCCAAATATTCACTTAAAATAGAAACAGAAACATAAAGGACACAGACATTATATGCTAGCACATGATCAGTCCTGCACATACACATCATTCACCAGATTCTATTTTTACCTATGTCTGCACTTGCTTTTTGCTATTGATGTAAAGAAAATATATATTCCAGAAAACTGTAAGAGCAGTGGTTTTGTCTGACCCTATTTTCCATTTTTCACTTAAAACCCTGAGGGAAAAAAAGGGAAGTTGAATTTCTGAAAATGGGAACAAGCATTGCTTGAGATAGATCATACTTTAGAGTTGGAGTCCTATGCTTCTTTGATTTCATTAGAGTTGAAGCTGGTATAAACTCTAGGGGTAACGATCAGAATGTCTGCATCTGCGTGAGGCTGACCCCAGGTACAAATCTGGGCTGTGTGCAGAGTGATTTGAGAGCAGCCCTGAAGAAAAAGCTTTGGGAGTGTTGTTGAATTTCTCATCAGTCAGGAGCTTGCAGGAACCTCATGCAGCCCAGAAGGCAGCCATATGCTGGGCTGCATCAAGAGGTGTGTGGCCAGCAGGGCAGGAAAGGGGATTCTGCCCCTTTGCTCTGCTGAGACCTTGATGGGGTTTAGAAGTAGGAATACTTTTGCAGTCACATAACTCTATATATCTGCATACCTAAAACTAAGGAAGGATGAGCCATGAAATACCTGCCCACCCAGAGGCATTGAGATACGGAAACAACGACTCTTACAGAGCCCCTGAGAGCCAGAGACATCAAAATAAGGAAGCAAGATCCCTACAGAGACCCTGAAACTGGCCAGAACCGACCTAGCAGTTTGGGCTCAGTGGCAAGCTACATGGCTCAGCACCTTTTGCAACCAAGAGGGCAGCACAAGGCAGGCAGTCGCCTTCATCCGTAGGACCCCAGAGAACACCACCAGGGCAGCAGCTGCCTGTGTGAAAGAGAAGGACCGTGGGCAGGCAGACGTCAAACATCTCTCAGAAGTACTCTGTAATGCACAAACTTTCCCTGGAACTCTCAGGAATATGTAATATGTAACAACACAGAAACCACAAGGTTGGGACCCAGGGTGTGCACGTTCTTTGGCAGAGAGATCCCCTGTGCACCAGCGTGCTTAATAAACAGACCTGCTGTATAACCTTTTGGGTTACAAGGTTTTTTCTCTGCGTGTCAATCTCACCTTGAATACCACATCCAGTTTTGGTGTCCTTAGCATAAGGACATGGAACTGTTATAGTGAGTCCAGAGGAGGGCCACAAAGATGATCCAAGGGCTGGAGCACCTCTGCTATGAGGATAGGCTGAGGGAGCTGGAGCTGTTGAGCTTGGAGAAGAGAAGATTCCAAAGGGGCTTTAGAGCTGCCTTCCAATACCTGAAGGGATCTTAGAGGAAGACTGGAGAGAGACTTTTCATAAGGGTGTCTAGATACAGGACAAGGAGGAATGGTTTGAAGCTGAGGGCAAGTAAGTTGACAATGGATCTTAGGAAGAAGTTCTCCAGTCTGAGGGTGGTGAGACTCTGTGAGGTCCCTTCCAACCTAAGCCATTCTATGACTGTTGTGATTCTGTGATTCAGCTAAGAAGCACACACTTTTATTCTGTAGAACTAGATCTGTTTCTCTTCTGGTTTTGGGTTTTGTTTTGGGGTTTTTTTGTGTTCTTTTTTCTTCTTTTTAATTTTTTTTTGCATGTTTACCTGTTAAAAAGGCAGAGTTTGGTTCACACAAAGTTCTCATAATTAAAGTCAGAAGTAGGTTGCTGCTTGGCAAACTAGCATCTATTTCCCTGGCATGAAGTATGACCCCTATTCATTAACTATCACCATGCAGACCTGAAGTTGCTAGCAGAAAGTGATATTTAGTGTTGATAAATTGTTCTTACTCAGTCCCAAGTAATAACAATGACCTGTAGAAAAGGGAACTCTTGAGAAATTGTTTCATTCTGTAAATGAGTTTAAATTGGCCTGGTGCTTATTAAAGGCAGAAACTCCTATTATTAAAAGATCAGATGCAGCAGACATCTCACGATGCGACCAGTAAAGCCTTGTTTTTGGAGTTCAAGGGCCTGAAAGCTTAAGTTCAAAATGGAAACACAATAGAAGTTATTTATATATACTCCTGAGGTCTAATTAGGCTCAGTATTTCACAGGCACGTGGATATTTTCTAGTAGAATATTGTAATGTTTATGGAAATTGACACTTAACTTTTAATTGCTTCTATTTGCATATGCAGATTAGCAAAGCAATTGAGTGCAAACCAGTTTTTGAGACCTGCCAACAGTTGTTTATGGAGAGATGCAAGGAAACCTCAGAACAGATCTTGGAGAATTAATCACTTTTTTTGAGAACATGTTTCTAACTCGGGAATGTTTCAGTTTCCCATTGTGCCACAGCTGTAAATCATAGAATGATATGGGTTGGAAGTGATCTCCACAGCTGATCTAGTCCAACAGGCACCTTTAAAATCAAACTGATTTCTAGTGGGCCCTGTGCCTTTCCTAGCACAAGCCAGCAGCTCTATACTGGCAGCAGTGTTGGTCCTGTACACAGAG
This sequence comes from Pogoniulus pusillus, assembly GCF_015220805.1. Classification (NCBI taxonomy): domain Eukaryota; kingdom Metazoa; phylum Chordata; class Aves; order Piciformes; family Lybiidae; genus Pogoniulus; species Pogoniulus pusillus. The sequence continues at coordinate 27,989,482 of NC_087265.1, read as the reverse complement.
CACAGAGTCACCTAACAGAGCTGTCCCTGCAATGAATTAGTGCCAAAGAGGAGAAGGAGGAGGCAGGTTTAGAGGGGCACAACATGTAGTGGTGTCTAAGACAAATAAGGGACTTGGCCTGTCTTTTCTCAGCTCAGGCTGGAACTGTTGTTCAAAGGGAATTAGGAGAGAAATGGGTCGAGCCCTGCAGAGGCAGAGCAGCAGCTGCTTTTCTCTACCACCCACTGCATGCACTCAACCATGTCAACACACCACCTATGGATCACGACACAGCTCAATACAGCAATGCATCCAAAGGTGGTGAAATGCATCTCTCCTGCCCTCTCTTTTATCTCAGTTTTCTTTTGTTTGTTTTTCTTTTTTTTTTTTTTTTGATAGACATCAACTGGTTTGCCCTAAAGTAGTTGAAAAGGAAAGAAATCCTCTGCCAAAGTTCTTTTATTCACAATGCTCACTGGTAGTTGTTAGAAAAAAAAACCAACAAATTTGTTTTATATTCCTCAGGGTCATTGTTGTGACTCTATTAATGTTTTGGTTTCTGCCAAGCAGGGATAGTCCTCATTGTCCCTTCCAATCCAAACCATTCTGTGATTGTCCACCAAGTGGAATGAGGCAGTTGAACTTCACATTTGTTCATTGGAGTTATTGTTGTTACTCCCTACTGCTATTGTGGCCTTGCCAGCCATGGTCAGCCCATTTGAGGGACAAAGTTTCACCTTTGTCCACCTCTGCTATGAAGATACTCTGAGTGAGCAAGGGTTGTTCAGAATCACAGAATCACAGAACATTAGATGTTGGAAGGAACCTCCAGAGATCGAGTCCAACCTCCCTAAAGCAGGATCTGCTAGAGTAGTCTGCACAGGAATGCATCCAGACAGGTTTTGAAAGTCTGCAGAGAAGGAGACTCCACAACCTCCCTGGGCAGCCTGTTCCAATGCCCCATCACCCTCACTGTAAAGAAATTTCTCCTCATGTTGAGGTGGAATCTTTTATGTTCAATTTTGTTTGAACATCTTCTCCAGTTTCTACTCTTTTCCAGTTTCAGCCTGGAGAAGACAAAGCTCTGGGAAGACCTAATAGCAGCCTTGCATTACTCAAAGAGGGTCTACAAGAAGGATGGAGAGAGACTGTTTTCAAGAGCCTGCAGTAATAGGACCAGAAGCAATGGCTTCAAACTGGAGAAGAGCAGATTTAGATTGGATGTTGTTCCTAAGTTCTTTACAATGAGGGTAGTGGAACACTGGAGCAGGTTGCCCAGGGAGGTGTTTGAGCCCAATCCCTGGAGGTATTCAAAGTGAGGCTTGACAAGGCTCTGGGCAACTTGATCTAGTGGAGGATGTCCCGCTGACTGCAAGGGGGGGTTGGACTAGATGAATTTCAGAAGTCTCTTCCAACCCAAACCAGTCTGTGATTCTGTGATTGTCCACTGAGTGGGCTGAGGCAGGTAATAAGACATGAAATGCTTTTGAGTTCCTAGTACAAGGTGGGAAAGGAGTGGGTTTCGCCCAGGCAGTTGTTTTGTGTTTATGTTTGTGCAGGCAAGCCCACATTCATGTTTTTCTTCAGCCGTGGTACTGCACTATAAATCAGCATCTGCCAGAGCTGTCATGGATCCTGTGCAGTCTCTGTTCTCTTTGCGAGAGGAGTTAATGAGAATAAGCTGTTCTAATTTGTGTCAGTATATTCCACGCTTATTGTTCTCTTCAGAACAAAAGAAGAACAAAAGGCATCGAAGAGTCAGGGATGATGAAGTGAGTACATTTGAGGGATGTTACAAAGAGATCATTCCATAACAGAGCCATCAGAATCTTCTAATTGAGATTGTTATAATTATATCAAGATCAGATGCTGAAAACAAAACAGTGCATATTTTCCTGTCAGCATCTCAGGTGTGTGCAAAACAGGCTATTCCAGGAGGAAGGGTGGAGATACATCAACGCTGAGCACTTTCAGTTACTTACAGCTGGGGAGGAGTAACAGCAGGCACCAGTACAGACTAGACATTGTCCTGCTGGAAAACAGCTCTGTGGAGAAAGTCTTTGGAATCCATGAGACAGCAGTGTGCCCTTGTGACCAAGAGGACAGCATCCTGAGGTGCATCCAGAAAAGTGTCCAGCAGAGCTAGGGAGATTCTCCTCCCCCTCTACTTTGCCCTGTTGAGACCACACCTGGAATACTGTGCCTAGTTTTGAGCTCTCCAGTTCAAGAGACAGGGATCTACTGGAGAGAGTCCAACTGAGAGAACAGTGAGGATGAGTGGGGGACTTGAACACCGCTGCTATGAAGAAAGAGTGAAAGACCTGACACTGTTTAGAGGAGATGGCTGAGAGGGGATCTTATCAACACCTATAAATGTCTGGGGGGTGGGTGTGAAGATGAAGGTGCCAGGCTCATTTTGGTTGTGCCCTGTAACGGAACAAGGAGCAAGGGGTACAAGCTCGAACACAGGAGATTCCATCTCAACACTTCTTTACAGTGAGGATGATAGAGCACTGGAACAGGCTACCCAGGGAGGCTGAGGAGTCTACTTCTCTGGAGACTTTCAAATCCCACCTGGATGCATTCCAGTGTGGCCCACTCTAAGTGATCCTGCTCTGGTAGCAAAATTGGACATCTCCAGAGATCTCTTCCAATCCTTAACATTCTGTAATTCTATGATTCAGAGATGCTGGGGAAGATTCTGAGATGTGCTCTGGAGAGGCTGGACTGAGAAACCTGGCTACAGCATCTCTGTGTGCAGAAAGCCGTACAGTTGTATGTCATGGTCCTGTTTCTCTTTCCCCAAGAATGCTGTGTACAATATCTTCCTGTGTCAGTTAGCAGGTAGCAGTTTTCAGGGTGACAAGCAATGGATCCAAAGCTCTGTGGGAACCGTCACCCCAGTTTGTTGTTCAGCATTATATTAGAGTGCAGCTGGTGTTTGACTTGACACTGGTTTTAGGGTGCTAAGCTTTGGCATCAGAACTTTTGTGACCGGTGGGGAAGCAAGTGGGGAAAAAATGGGAATTTACACCCCATTTTTCATGTGTCTGGCACAGCCATGTGAGGGTCAGAAAGTGTCCAGCACTTTACGTTGGAAAAAAATGACTTTGAGATTTATTTTTTTTTGTTCAGGTTTCACTTAGTCACAGCAGAAGGTCACCTGTGCTAGTATTTGTTTTGGCCAGTGGTGCTCACAATGTGAGGAGGGCACTACCAGTTGGAAGCCAGGAATGCTGCTCCACTGAGCAGCTTTACTTTTCTGAAATCTGCAAACCATAGGCTTGCAGGTTTTGTGCTTCTGCAAAGTGTGGTAGTCACTGTTACAGAGACCTCAATAAAAAGACAGAAGATGCATGGCCACCAAACACTGTCTCTAGGATTCAGGCTGGTTTTATACAGCACGTGGTGGGTTGCTTTTACTTATAATGAGGGCTGCTGAAGTTAAACGGGATACTGAGAATTGGATTGTCTGGATTAATCCACATCAGATTCCCAAGAGCCCTGTGCACCCAAATCATTAATTCTGCTATCCACTGCTCTGGAATACTTAGAGAGGTGGTTTGTTTCATCATTTTAGAAGAATGTGGCTTTTGATGGTTTGTATTTGGTACCCCACTAGAAACACATGGCAGAATGAGTAGCTGTGCCAGAGAAGTGAATATGTGAACAGGTGCTCCAGAAGGCCCAGGGATGTGGTCATGCCCCTGTTTGGCGCCGGTGAGGCTGCACTTTGAATACTGAGATCAGTTTTGGGCCCCTCACTACAAGAAAGGCATTGAGGGGCTGAATAATGTCTAGAGAAGAGCAAAAAGCTAGTGAAGGGTCTGGAGAACAGAACTGGTGAGGAGGTGTTGAGGAACCTGTTGTTGTTTAGCCTGAGATAGAGGAGGCTGAGGGGAGACCTCATTGCTCTTCATAACTCCCTGAAAGGGGGTTGGAGTGAGGTGGACTTGGTCTTTTTTCCCTAGTATCAAGTGATAGAATGAGAGGAAATGGCCTCAGGTTGCACCAGGAGAGGCTTAGGTTGTATATTAGGAAAAAAAAAATCTTTCTGAAAGGGTAGCCTGGCATTGGAACAGGCTGCCCAGGGAAGTGGTGGAGTCACCCTCCCTGGAGGTGTTCAAGAACTGTGTGGACATGGCACTTCTGGATATGGGTTAACAGCTACAGTGGTGTTGGGTTAATGGTTGGACTCAATGATCTTAGAGGGCTTTTCCAACCTCAGCAATTCTATGATTCTGTAATTCTCTGTGTGTGTGGCATCACAGGAGCACACAAATACATGTACTAGCACCCAGATCAATGCTCAGTATATAGTCAGACCTCATGGACAGTTGTGAGAAGCGTCAGTTTAACATTTGTGATCAGTTTTAAGACCCCCTCTCTTGCATGCAAGCGTTTGCCAAAAGAAAATGTTGAATTCAGTAGCAAGTGATAGAATGAGAGGAAATGGCCACAAGTTGCAACAGGGGAGGTTTAGGTTGGATATTGGAAGAATGTCTTCCCTGGAAGGGTTTTCAAACGTTGGAATGGGCTGCCCAGGGTGGTGGTTGAATTTGCATCCCTGGAGGTTTTTCAGGGAGGTGGATATGTGGTGCTGAGGGACATGGTTTAGCTCCAGACTTGGTGGATTTAGATGCTGGTTGGGCTCAATGGTCTTGAAGGTCTTTTCCAAGTGTAATGATTCTGTGGTTCTGTATAATACTGCCACCAGGACAGGAATAGCTTAGTCTTGTGATGCTTTCATCCACAGCTTTTCCAACCAAAACAGTTCTATGATTTATGAAGACAGGCTGGTAGGTTTGGGCAATGGATGCTGATCAAAGTGCCTTACTGATGGCAGAGCAGTTACCTGATGAGGAGAGAGGTGACTGTAGAACTGCTAGTGAGCATGGTCCATAAATGAGATTAGCAGCATATCCAGTGCTTTAGGACTTCATGTCTCAATGAGCAAGTAATGACAATACTGACAGTTAGGAAAAATAGCAAATTTGGGGTTTGCAACAAAATAAATTTAGACACATTTATGGAGGTTTAGTGTTGTGCACAAATAGCACTGTAAAGCTGTTCTAAAATGTCTGTGTGAAAGCAGGATGCTAAATCTTATTTGAGCTCAAGGACATGGAACTGTTGGAGCAGGTCTAGAGGATGGTCATAAAGATGATCAGAGGGTTTGTAGCACAGGCTGAGAGAGGAGAAGACTTCAGAGAGACCTTAGGGCAGCCTTCCAATATTTGAGGGGGGCAAGAGATCTGGATAGGGACTTTCTGGAAAGGCATGGAGTCACATGACAAGGAGTAGCAGTTTGACACTGGAAGAAGCTTGATTTAGGGTAGACATTGGAAAGAAATTCTGGAGATTGGAACTAGATGCTCTTTAAGGTCCCTTCCAGCCTGAGCCATTCTGTGACTATGATGTCCATTAAAGCAGAGTGCATCCTTTCCCCGCTGTACCAAATTTGGTGGTGAGCAATTTATTGCCATGACAATTCTAGGCTACATTTGCACAGTATTTTTTCCTAATACCATTTTTGTCCAACTGCATCTCCTTTTATTTTTTCCCCTGAAGAGAGGAGGAGGGTTGACTGAAACCTATAAAACTGTGTCAGATCTACCAAACCTACTGCAGATAGCTAACTTCTCAGAGAAGAAAGGACATCATACATTCTCCTTGTTCTCCCCTTGTAACCTTACAAATGACACAAGTTCATTATGAGTTCTGTCCTTTGCACCTTCTCCTTCTTCCATAGGCACCTGGGATATGATGGGGCTCCTTTTAGCACTGCATGGGCTTTTCCTTCAGCCCACTCACCTGCTGGGGCTTGCTGCTAAATGTGAGATCACCTAAAAATGGAATGATCTGCTGTGCATGAAACTCTATTCATTCAGCACTTGGCAGTGTTCATTAGGGCTCAGAAAGGTAACTTGTACCTTGTTTGCCTGGTCTTGATATTAGCCCAGTGAGTCAACGTGCCACATCTAAACTAGGACCTTTTTACAGCACCTGGGTGAAGATACCACTTTTCATGTGGAAAGCAGTTGTGAGGCTAAATTAAGTCAGCTGAGCACAGGCAGTGTTGAGGAGGTACGTCTGGGGCTTTAAGGTGTGAATTTGAGTTGGCAGCTTTTTCATTCCTCCAGATGCTCTTTTCCTTCTCCAGGAGGTACTCTGTCATTCGAAACAGGACTCTTGCTTTAAAAGCAGCACAGAGTGAAGTAAAAAAAAAACAACCAACAAAACTCTTCAGTGCTGTGTAGTAGGAGGAGCAATGTAGTAGTTCTTTCATTTTGATTTTTTTTACTCCCCTGAGTAAAGAACATTGAATAACTGAGTTCATCCTGTTATGTTGATCTGAATGAAGGAAAAAAAAAAAAAGGAAGTAAATGGGATCCAGATGTGCTTTCTTCTCTAATAGTTTCATTCACTGTGCTTTAGATAGGAGAAAATGAAATGCATTCCATAATAGGTTGGAGGAGAATAGACCAAAAATTATAGTTTTATGATATTCCCTAGGAATTCATAGAGGCCTAACGAATTATCTGGGAAACTCTGATGTCTAATGAACTCTGCATGAGGAAATATTTAATTTTCTACTGACTGCCATAAGGCAACTGCATGGTGGGTTATTTAATCATCAGCTGGAGAAATAAAACAGCAGTAGAAAATGGACCCGTCCCTAGCATTGTGGAGAAAGGTTTAATGGAACTCCCCCTTCAGCCGTGGCTGGGGAGGTTGTAAGGCCCTTTTCTACAGAGGCATAAAACAGCTGGCAAATATCTGTCTGGACAGTCTCAACACAAAAACGTTTGTACCTTCAACTAACATGGGGAGGGACCTCCAAAGGTCACCTAGTCCAATCCTCCTGCAGTCAGCAGGGACATCCTCCACTAGATCAGGTTGCTCACAGACTTGTTGAGCCTGACCTTGAATATCTCCAGGCATGGGGCCTCAACTACCTCTCTGGGCAACCTATTGCAGTGTTTGATCACTCTCATGGTGCAGAACTTGTTCCTAACCCCAATCTAAATCTCCTCTTCTCTCATTCTAAACCACTGCCCCTTGTCCTGTTACTGCAGGCCTTTGCAAACAGTCCCTCTGCAGCCTTCTTGTAGCTCCCTGCAGGTACTGGAAGGCTGCTATTAGGTCTCCCTGGAGCATTCTCTTCTGCAGGCCAAACAACCCCAGCTCTCTCAGCCTGTCTTCACAGCAAAGGTGCTCCAGCCCCCTGATCATCTTTGCGGCCCTCCTCTAGATCTGCTCCATCAGGTCCATGTCTCTCCTGTGTTGAGGGTACCAGAGCTGGGCACAGTACTGCAGGCAACGTCTCGCCTAGCATATCAGAGGGACAGAATCACCTCTCTCCATCTGTGGCCACTGTTTTTCATGCAGCCCAGGCTGCCATTGGCCTTCTGGGCTGCAAGTGCCCATTGTTGGCTCATGTCCAGCCAGCAGAACTCCCAAGTCCTTTTCTGCAGAGATACTTTGTCACCTCATCCCTCAGCCTCTGTTGATAGCAAGGATTGTTCCAATCACATAAGTTCCTTGTGTCACCAGACAAAAACAAGGTCTTAGCATTTTTTTAAGCCTTCTTCCCCAAGCTCTATCTTCACTGAGAGAAATAACAGAAAAACAAACAAACAAAAAACTAAACCAAAACAAAACAAAACACCCAAAACCCCAAACTGAATAAATCTTTGTTATTGCAGTGCAAGAGGGGGAAATACAGAAATGTTAACGTGACTGGAAAAACAGGATTAATGGGATTCTTACTTCCCAGGTAGCCTGTCCATTAACATCTCACGCCTAGCAGTAAATGCTGAGCAGCATGGAGTTATACTCTCATTTGGTGCGCTCTTCCAGCACCTTGGATTTTTGGTAATGTGTTTATTCAGTCAATCCTCATTATAGAAATAATCAACAAAATGGATCTGTGCTCTTTCAAATCCCTGCAGAAGTCAGTCATGTCTCCAAACATATGGTCTGTTTACCTTCACAAAAGCAAAATCTATTCACAATATCAAAACCCAAAGACCCTCTCTGCTCTGGTGCAACAGACCTGGAAATTCTTGGAGGTTTTGCTGTGCATTTTGATCCCCAACTGATATTTGAGAGCAGAAGGCCAGAGCACTAACCAGGATACATTAGGCTGTCGAGCCACTATGCTACAGTGGTTCTGACATTATTTTTTAATGAGTGAAAAAATAACTGACCTTGTAGGGACTTGCACCCAGAGACCTCTGGCTACTCTCCAGCCAGAGGAGCTCTTTAGGAGCTCAGGACTAGTGAAATGAGACTGATGTTTCTTTTCCACTATAACTACTTGTTCCACAGAGCTTTCTCTTTTCTACGTGCAGTTCTATCCTTGGTGGACGTGTTCTGCACCTATGCTAGGAGAAGCAATGCTGAAATACTTGGAACAATCCCTCTTCTCCCCCCAGCACCATCTTTTGTCGATGTTTTTTACCACTAAGGTGTGTATTTGCTGTCAGTGTACTTTCTGATGTTGCAGATGCAGTGTGGGGGGGTCTCAAAAGGGAAGGAAAGGGCTGATATGTCATAATTTTGCTCAGCAAATCTCCCATGTAGTTAGAACTGTGTTTGGAGGAGTGAAACAAAAAAAAACCCATCTGTAACAAACACTGGAGTGTTTGTGAGAGGAGCATCATGGAATCACAGAATGCTAGAAGTTGGAAGTGATCTCCAGAGATCATCCAGTCCAACCCCCCCTACCAGAGCAGAATCACCCAAGGCAGGTCACACAGGAATGCATCCAGGCAGGTTTTGAATGTCTCCGGGGAAGAAGACTCTACAACCTCTTTGGACAGCCTGTTCCAGGGCTCCAGAACCTTCACAGTAAAGAAACTTCTCCTCATATTAAGATGGAAACTCCTATTTTCTAGCTTGTATCCGTTGTTCCTTGTTCCATCATTGGGCACCACCAAAAAGTGCCTGGCACCTTTGTCTTGACATCCACCCCTCAGATATTTATAGACATTGGTAAGATTCCCCTCTCAGCCTTCTCTTCTTCGGGCTAAACGGTCCCAGTTTTATGTCTTTCTTCATAGAAGAGATGCTCAAGTCCCACATTTAGATTGCAGACACAAATCTGTTCTCTGATGCAGACTTTTACTACAGCTCATTGAAAAAACCTATACGTATTACAGTGCTCAGTGGGAATGATCCTCTCCAGTATCATCAGAACCCTGACAAAATGCTGGTTTGTCATTCTGTCATACAGTGATGTCCTTTCCTTCCTTCCTCTTAGGATTCCTCACTGCCGTGATGGCAGCATTAGCCCCGTTGGACGTGGCTGCTTCTTTCTTCACATGAGACATAGAACAGTGCTCATACAAAATCCATCCTGCACATACTTAGCCATAAGAAGCTGCTCCTCTCTCAGGTAGCTTTTAGGTTTTGTTTAGCAAGTTCTTTTGATCTCAATAATGTGGGCTGCAGGTTAAATTGCACATATTGCCAGTGCCCACATCTCTAGCAAGTCTATAGAGATTCTGACACTGGAAACTCCCAGCATAAGGCTCTGTGGTTTTTTTGGAAGGCAGTGGAAAATGAAAGCACTGAGCTTTGGAAATAAGTTCAATGCTTATTAAAACCTTGCAGAGTTTATGAAGCTATTGTGGCACCAACCTTTCAATACAATTTGCTTCAGTAAAAACATCTCTGTTTTTTTGTGCCTGGAAGGCCTATTTCTTTTTTTCCTTTCTTTGGTTAAATTAATCTCAGAATGTAATTTGGCTCTTAATAAACTCCTTAAAGTCTAATTTCTCCCAGGTTTTGTCTACTTTCTTTCAATACTACTACTAAAAAGAACCAACATCGTCAAGTATTTATTTTTTCCCCCGTCCCACACACATACACCCCATGAAACTCTACCCACGGTGCTGACAATCAACCTGACAACATAATCAGTCAGATTTTACCCAGTGACTGTTTCTTAGGTAACCAAACACAAGTGCAGAAAATAATTGCACAATACAGAAATAAACCCCAAACTGGCACAGGGCACTTCCAGTATTTCCCAGAAAATACTGAAAATCTTCTGAAGAAGGCTCAGAGTAAAAGTGAAGCATTACCTGGTGCACAATTTGTGAATGTGCTGCTGCTGCTGGTGCTGCTGCTGGCAGGGAAATTCAACCTAGTACCAACAGGTTGGTCTGATGTGAGACCTGACAATAAGACTCTCTCGTTTGAGCTGTGTGAGCTCTGTGTCAAAGTCTTCTAGTAGGACCTATATGGGGAGAGGCTGAGGGAGCTGGGTTTGTTTAGCCTGGAGAAGAAGAGGCTCAGGGGTGACCTCATTGCTGTCTACAACTACCTGAAGGGACATTTTAGCCAGGTGGGGGTTGGTCTCTTCTCCCAGGCAATCAGCAACAGAACAAGGGGACACAGTCTCAAGTTGTGCTGGGGGAAGTACAGGCTGGATGTTAGGAGGAAGTTCTTCACAGAGAGAGTGATTTGCCATTGGAATGGGCTGCCCAGGGAGGTGGTGGAGGCACCATCCCTGGAGGTGTTCAAGAAAAGCCTGGATGAGGCACTTAGTGCCATGGTCTAGTTGACTGGCTAGGGCTGGGTGCTAGGTTGGACTGGATGATCTTGGAGGTCTCTTCCAACCTGGTTGATTCTATGACCTGTTCAACTCTTGAGGAGATATGGCTGGAAGGAGCAAGTAGATTTGTTGAATGGTTTGGGTTGAAAGGGAGCTTAAAGATCATCTAATTCCAACCTCTCTGCCATGGACAGGGATGCCTTCCACTAGATTAGCTTGCTCAAGGCCTCATCCAACTTGGGCTTTACCACTTCCAGGAAGGGAGTGTCAATGATCCACCTGGACAGCCTGTTGCAGTGTCTCACCAGCCTGGTATCAATGGGAGGTCTGATGCAAGTCTCAACAATACTACTCTGTTACCTTAGATATGTGTCAACAATTTCTAGTAGGTCCTATTCAACTCTTGTGGGGGTAAGGCCAGGAGGAGCACATCCTCTGAAGCTTTGTTTTTTCATGCTGGTTTTATTACTCTTTCCTAGTCATGTTCTAAACTCTTCCCCAAAACAGTAGATCTGTAAGTTTTTAGGAGTCAAGGAAAAATAAATGAGATGGTGTTTAATGCATTATCACAGACTTACAGCATGACAGGGGTTGGAGGTGACTTCTGGAGATCATCTGGTCCAACCTCCATGCCAGATCAGATTCCATAAAGAGACTCTCTTTAAAGGGTCTCTACAGAAAATCCTATAGACCAAACATATCTTTAATGATTCACTTTCCTCTCCACTCTGCCCTAGTGAGGCTATGTTGAGAGGAGTGGGTACAGTTCTGGGCTCCCCAGTACAAGAAAGACAGGGAACTACTGGAGAGAGCCCAGTAGAAGCTACAAAGATGCTGAGGGATCTGGAAAATCTCTGTGAGGAGGAAAGGCTGAGTGACCTGGGGCTGTTTAGCCTAGAGAAGAGCAGATTTAGAGGGGAACTTCTCAAGGATGAACATTAGCTAAAGGATGGGGGAGGTAAGAGGATGGAGCCAGACTCTTTCCAGTGGTGCCCAGTGATAGGACAAGAGGCAATGGTCACAAACTGGAACACAGGAAGTTCCACATAAACACGAGGGAAAACCTCTTTGCTGTAAGGGTGCCAGAGCACTGCAGTAGCCTGCACAGAGATGTTGTGGAGTCTCCTTCTCTGGAGAGATCTGAAGGCTATCTGGACGTTGCGATCCTTCTGTGGGTGACCCTGCTTTAGCATGAGGCTTGGAGTAGATGATCTTCAGAGGTCCCATCCTACCTTCACTGTTGTGAGTTTCTGTGGTTTCTCTGTTGTTTGTTTTTTTTCCCCTTTGTAAGAGGTTGTTGCTTATATAACACTTTGCTCAGGGGGAGGCCTTCCTCTGCTAGAGCTTTACATGCTTATGGTCACCACTGAAATCAGGGATGTGAGAGAAGCTGTTATTTTTACACCAATGTCATCATGAGTGAGGATACATCATCAGTGCCATGTTTCATTGCTGTAGTTAAAGTGTCTAATTCTCTTGTACTGTCTTAATAGAGTAGATGACTTCTTTTCTAATTTGAGGTTTTAACTTTGAGGTTTTAACTTTTCATGGTTACTATAGTGCCTGCAAACAACACAGATTGTGTCTGTCAAGGTACTACTCTGGGGGGTTAACCAATATAAACCAGCTTTTGCTTCTGACCACAAATGCAGCTGCCTTTATGCTCCTTTACAGGCAAGCAACTAAACCTGTGTTTCAAACCAGTTAGTTATTTGACAAAGGAAATATGCACATCACTGACTGGTGAAGGACAATAATGGCTGTTCTAAGGGACAGGAGTGGTTTTGGTAGTTGAGACCTACTAGAAAGATGGGCTTGGTGGCCACTTATGAAGATGGAAAGCAGCTGACTGGATGTAGGAGTGCGAGAAGGTGTGTTAGAACAGCAAAGGATAAAACTGATGTCATCTGAGTGTCAGGGTCTCCAAGATCTTGCTGCATGTATCTGGATGTTGAAGAACTAAGCACTTCAGAAGGATGCAGAGGATGAGGAGCAGGCTAGGATGGTAAACTGAGTTAAAGTCTTGCCTGTGGCAGCTTGATTTGCACTGCTTTTTCATTAGGGTCCTGCTAGCTGCAGGAGAAAGGTGACTTTGAGGTGGTGCAACAAATTCCTTTTTCCTTAGCAGGCCAGGAAAATATAGTAGCCTTCTTCAAAATGTTTGGCCAGTGCTGTGTTGTTTTCTGAAAAAACATCAAGTAAATCCATGATGCAGACACCTGCAGATGAGAAACTGTTCTGGAAGGAGGATGTTCCTGGGATGAAATCTCCAGCTATTGCTGAAATTTTACAGCTTCATTTATTTCTCTTTAGTTTCATGGTGAGAGACTCTCACTTTTATTTCTCCTCTCTCAGCTCAACATCCATAGTTGACCACAAGAAATTCTGATTGCTGCTTTTTAGCCAACTAAAACTGTGTCTTGGTCTGGTCTGGGTTTTTTTTTTTTTACTGTGGGGTGTTACTCTTCCCCAGCCTACCTTTCTGACCAGTCTCTTTTTATTTTCCTTTTGGATAGTTCTCCTTGTAAATAAGTTCACTTTATCCTGAGCTGTGCTATGAGCACTCAGCTTGACTCATACCCGAATTGGAGCACTCGCAGCAGAAGTATAAAGGTGCTATAAACATTTTCAATTGCTTTGGACTATGGAAAATTTTTTTTCAAGTATTCCACTGCCTTAAACCTTTTATGTGTACTTTGTTCTGGACCTCCTTAGAGAGGACATCGGATTGGAACGTAGGGAGTTCCGTAAGGCCTTCATGACACTAAACTCTGTAGGTAGTTTTGGTTTCCAAATAGCAATTAAAGTCATATAGAAAGTTAATAGATAAAAAATGGCTTAAAGAGTCTCAAAGCAAGGAGAAAGAATAACTTCTATCATATGGTCAACATAATATCCTGACAGAAGATCAACATCTTGGCCCAGAAGCACTGTGAAATCATTCCCTGAGAGAAATCCAGCACTGCTAGTGAAAGAAAACCCCCTTCTGCTCCTGAACCTCAGAGGACTCAGCACTGACAATTTTCTTCTCTGAGGAATGTTTTTTGTATTAACAAAATGCCAGAAATTATGTGAAGGCAGAAAGAATAATGCAGCTGGTTTTACTTTAAGTCGTTAATTATGGGTCAGGAATAAATCCTTTAACTAGAAGCCTGCCCATAGCTTCCTGAGCTCTCTAGCACTACTCTGGTCTCTGAAAAACTTCTTGTAGATGGCAAAAAATACTTTACTTGTGAAGCATAAACACTCTTCTAGGACAACCAGGGGATCCAAAGATTGCAATGAGAAATAAAGAAAGTCTCTACCCTGCTCTCATGCGACCTCACCTGGAGTGCTGCATCCAGTTCTGGTGCCTTCAGCATAAGAGGAACACGTAGCTGCTGGAACAGGTCCAGAGTATGCCACAAAGATGATCAGGGAGCTGGAGAGCCTCCCTTGTGGAAACAGGCTGAGAGAGTTGAGGCTGTTTAACCAGGAAAAGAGAAGGCTCCAGGGAGACCTTAAAACAGCCTTCCAGTACCTGTTGAGGGCCTACAAGAAAACTGGGAAGGGACTTTTTACATGGGCTTGTAGGGATAGGATGAGAGGGAAAGGATTGAAGCTTGGGGAAGGGAGATTCAGACTGGAGATTAGGAATAAATTCTGTCCAGTAAGGATGGTGAGACACTATAGCAGGCTGCATAGGGAGGTTGTGGGTGCCCCCTCCCTGGAGGTGTTAAGGCGAGGTTGGACGAAGCCTTGAACAAGCTGCTTTGGTGGGAGATGTCTCTTCCCATGGCAAGGCATTTGGAACTAGAGAATCTTTCAGGTCCAACCTAAACCATTCTATGAATCCGTGGATCTATAAAAGGAGAACAAAGAGATGTGTGCACATCATTATCCATCACAGACAGCCTTCAGTCTCCAGTTTACCATTGCTTCTGCTGAAAGTAAGATTGACAGCAGAAGAGCTTTGTGTGAGTGAGAAACAGCCTAAGTGTCTGCGAGAGGCTGGCAAATCTGGATTTAAGATGAAACACATTTGGGATGTTTTTGTCAGATGATTTACTTCTCTAACTGTCAAGAAAACAAGCAGGATGAATACCATGTAGAGGCTAATTAAGCTGCATTCTCCCTGGGCAAACAGTTTCTTCCCGTGCAGCAGGCAGTTAGGACAGTTAGAAACTTGGAAGAGCAGAGAAATGGAAAGTACTGTTAGGGAGAAAGGAGAGTGCTGAATGTGCTGCCTGTTTATACAGTGAGTCCAGTGTGGTGTGCTGATTTAGAATGAATCATAGAATCATAGAATAGTTTGGGGTGCAACTCATCTAGTCCAACACTCCTGCACTCAGCAGGGACATTCTCCACTAGATCAGATTGCCCAAGGCCTTGTAGAGTTTGACCTTGAATATCTCCAGGGATTGGGCCTCAGCTACTTCCATGGGCAGGCTCTTGGCAGAGTTCGAGCACTGGCATGGTGCAGGACTAGTTCCTAATATCCAGTCCAGATCTGCTCTTCTCTAATTTCAAACCATTGCCTCTCATCCTAACACTGCAGCTTTCTTGTAGGTCCCCTTCAAGTACTGGAAGACTGCTATTTGGTCTCCCCAGAGTCTTCTCTTCTCCAGGCTGAAAAGTCCCAGCTCCCTCAGACTGTCCTTGTAATAGAAGTGCTGCAGCCGTCAGTCATTTTCATAGCCCTCCTCTGGACCCACTCTGTCAGGTCTATGTCCCTCCTGTGTTGAGGGCTACAGAGCTGGATGCAGTACTCCAGGTGAGGTCTCACCAGAGCAGAATAAAGTGGGTCCTTGTGTGTTTTGTTTCTATGATGCACCTTATCTGCCAGATGCACCTACCTTAAACTCTACTGCTTCTCTCATTTGAAGGGAATGTGTACTCCTTTCTTCTGGACCTTATTTCCTGATCTTCCTTAGTTTCCTTCTCTATTTCATGTGTG
The DNA here is from genome assembly GCF_015220805.1 of Pogoniulus pusillus. NCBI lineage: Eukaryota > Metazoa > Chordata > Aves > Piciformes > Lybiidae > Pogoniulus > Pogoniulus pusillus. Next base: position 27,974,000 of record NC_087265.1, on the reverse strand, counting down.
CTGAGACAGGAAGGAGATGAAGTGGTGGAAAAGCATTCATTGTTGCATTGTGAGGAAAAGATAGCCTGCCAAAAATCTGTGTGTACAACAAAGATACAATAGATAACTCATCATACATACATGTATGTTTTGTCTTCTTGTAGAAGTCTATCCCCAGGAAATTTTGGAGAGAGGTCTAGATTCATTCTTAGCTGGTCCTAAAGAACTGGAAAGAAAGATTCTTCTTCCTGAGAGAGCTGGCAATAGTATGAGATGGGTCTAGGTCTTTAATATTTGGGTTGTATAATTTAGAACAAAGGGACAAATACTGTACCAAAGCATGTTACCATCTCAGAAATGCATGAGGGCAAACTTTTGGGTTTGTGCCTCTCTGTTCACCTTTACAATGGGCTGAAAAGCCTTAACCTGCTTGGAATTCATGCCAGAAGCTGTGTGCAAGGTTGGGCATCTGCTGCTCTTCCTGCTGCTTAGAAAGGAAGGTTTTGCCTGCTGTAAGCACACCAGTAAGTAGCACCTTACTATAAAAGCAGATGTTTGCCTCAAAGTTATAGACCAAAATTTCCCATTTTGTGGTACTTTATAAAATCTGATCATATAATTAACACAAGTTCATAAAAAAAACTGAGTTCAAAGTACTTGGAATTGCAGTGGGAACAAATCTACCATCTTCTGGTTGCAGTCTCCTGGTGTGACGCATGTAGGTTTCTGCTGAAAAGCTCTGTACACATCTGTCCTGGTTTGACCTGGAACAGAACTGATTCTCTTCAAAGATTTGACTTCTAAGCTCAGGCTCTGCTCACTGAGGCACTTTCTGCAATTCAGGGCAGGTTTGCACAGCCAGGGGCTGCTGCTAGCAGGGAGAAGTTGATGAGGGAGTCACTACCAAGGTGTGGGCTGCATACCAAGGGCACTGCCACATCTTATGCCCCCTGTTGAGGTGCAGTAAGCCACAGGTGACACCTGTGGGGATGAGCAGACAGGAGAGGTAACTCTTAACTGACCAACAAGGGATTCCATCCTGTAAATGTCATCTTCAGGATCAAGCTGAGGGACCACCAGGGTCAATCCTCCTCAATGGCTGGTATCCTAGGAAGCCATTTTTCTTCCTTCAATCACAGTCTGCATGTTTCTGATTCCAATTCTAGAATTTAGCTCCTGAAATCAGTTCCTGTCTGCTGCTGAATGAAGTCTGTCCACAGCATCAGTGGTGTCAGTGACATTATTGCCATCAGAGGTTGGTTTCCACATTGGTTTGTGTCTCTTAGTCTCTATTTCATTTGATTGCTTTTCTTTCTATCCCAGCTGCTTTAGTTTCTTTCCTACCCCATCAGTCTCTCTCCATTACTCCCTTTCTCTTCTCTTTGGGAAGGCAGAAGGATTCATAGAGAGTCTCTGGCACTTGTATAGTGGCAAGCCTCGCCCAGCCCTGACCCATGACACTGTCCAGCACTAGTTCCATAGAAATCAGGGCAAGTCTCACATAGCTCTCCTTTAAAACAAACAAACAAAAAATCCCAACCTGTTGTGCCATTCTTTGACATAAAAATCAAATGCAATGTTGAGAAAAATGATAAGGCAAAAACGTGGGATGTCAAAGTGAAAGAGTTAGTTTGAGCAGAAACAGCACTTTGAAAATGCAGCTTTCATTTTTGTTGCTCTAATTGGATGGGTTTATAATGATAGATTAAAACAGCTGCAAAAGTAAACCACAAATGACGGTTTATAACCTGCTTAGTATTGCAGCAAAAGATTTTCTCTGTGCCAGCTGATGAATCATAGACTGCTGCACGCAGAAGGCAGCAATAACTTCTTTTTAAGATGCGTTGACATTCTTCTTGCTATTACATTTAAATTAAAATGGAGTAGGGGATGACATTTTAGATGCTCCTGAATGTTACTGCTCAGGCTAATTGTTTATGTGCTTTTTATGTGTTGAACAAGGGGTTTGTAGAGTCATAGAATGCTTTGGGTTGGAAGGAACATTCAAGATCATCTAGTTCCAACCCCTCTACCATGTGCAATGACACCTTCCACTAGAGTTGCTTGCTGAGGCTTCATTCAGCTTAGCCTTGAACACCTCTGAGGAGGGGGCATCCAACACCTCCCTAGACAACCTGTTCCAATGTCTCACCACTCTCACTAGAGAGAAATTCTTCTTAGTCTCCAGTCTAAACCTGCCCTCCTCAAGCTTCAATACATTCCCTCTTATCCTATCACAACAAGCCCTTGTAAAAAGTCCCTTCCTGGCTTTCTTGTCACCCCCTTCAGTTACTGTAAGTGTGCTCTAAGGTCTCCCTGGAGCCTTCTTTTCTCCAGGCTATACATCCTCAACTCTCTCAGCCTGTCCCCACAGGGGAGGTTCTCCAGCTCTCTGATCATCTTTGTGGTCTTCTCTGTACCTGCTCCAGCAGCTCAAATCCCTCTTATGCTGTAGGGGCATCAGAACTGGCTGCAGCTCAAATCCCTCTTATGCTGTAGGGGCATCAGAACTGGCTGCAGTGCTTCAGGTGAGGTCTCAGAAGAGCAGAGGGACAGAATCACCTCCCTGTCCTGCTACTCACACTGCTTTGGATGAAGCTTAGCACACATCTGCCAACGATCATTGTTGACTCATGTTTAGTTTTTGTGGAAGAAGTTCTGTGAGAGATGAACACTGAGTGAAGGTAAAACACAACAACCTATTTGCAGAAAACCAGATGAGAAAAATTAGACGTTTGGGAGAAGTCTGTAATTTGTGTTGCTATTTGAATGTTTAAAAAGAGCTCATAGGGAAAACTGCCCTGGATGGCCAGTGAGATGTTGCATACTGAGATATTCTGTACAGAGATGTTGTGGAGTTGGAAGAAGACTTAGGAAAGACCTTATTAATATCTTCAAGTACCTGAAAGGAAACTGGAGTGAGGTGGGCAGTTGGTCTCTTCTGTCAAGTAGTAAGTGGTAGGATGAAAGGGAATGATCTGAAGTTGTGGCAAGAGAGGTTTAGGTTGGATATTAGGAAAAAAATCTTTACTGAAAAAGTGGTCAGGCATTGGAACAGGAAACAGGCTGCCCAGGGAGGTGGTGGAGTCACCATCCCTGAAGCTATTCAAAAACACTTGTAGACAGGGCACTTTGAGACATGGGCTTGTGCTCATGGTGGTGTTGGGCTGGTGGTTGGACTTGATGATCCTAGAAGTCTTTTGCAACCTTAAAGATTCTACAGTTTGATGTTCTGGAGTGAGATATTTTTTATTAGATCTTTTTCCTAAAATTAATTTAGATAAATGTGGTCTCAAAAAAAAAAAAAAAGTCCTCCATTAAAAAAAATAATTATTTGTGCATCCTTTTTTCCTCTGCCAAATATAAGCTGCTTTCATAGCATGCTGAGCATTTTTAATTTTAATTTTTCTCATCACCACAAGGGTGGTGAGACGCAGGAACAGGTTACCCAGAGAAATTGTGAAGCTTTCAAGCCTTGAAGTGTTGAAAGCCAGGTTGGATGGGGCCTTGGGCAAGCTGCTCTGGTAGAAGGTGTCCCTACCTGTGGTAGCAGCTTGGAACTAAGTGATTGTTGGAATGGGACAGCTATTGGAACTTGAAATACTGGAACATAAGCCATGGGCAGGCGAGAGTGCAGGAGCTCAGTAAGTGCTGAGTTATGATGAAACAGAAGGTTGGAATGACCTTAGAGAGTGGTGTAACAAATATAAACAAATGTAAGGCTGGAGCCTGTGGTATTTGCCTATCTCTGCTGACTTAGATTGCTTAGACACAATATAGGTGTTGCTGAGAGAATATGATGTAGGTCTACACCAATTAGTATGTAATTTCTAGCACAAGTCACAGTATCACAGTATCATCAGGGTTGGAAGAGACCTCACAGATCATCAAGTCCAACCCTTTACCACAGAGCTCAGACCAAGTGCCACGTCCAATCCTGCCTTGAACAGCTCCAGGGACGGCGACTCCACCACCTCCCCGGGCAGCCCATTCCAGTGTCCAATGACTCTCTCAGTGAAGAACTTTCTCCTCACCTCCAGCCTAAATCTCCCCTGGCGCAGCCTGAGGCTGTGTCCTCTCGTTCTGGTGCTGGCCACCTGAGAGAAGAGAGCAACCTCCCCTGGCCACAACCACTCTTCAGTCCATGTAACCAGTTGCAGTTTAATACAATTTGTAGCCTTGTGATGAAAAGTATATAAACACGTTTGGAATGCAATAGATTGGCTTGCATCAAGAGTCTCCCTGTCTCTTCTGGTGCCTGTGGCATCATAGCCCATGGCAGATGATCTTCAAAATTCATTCCAACCCAAACCATTCTGTGATGTATCTTAGATTTTTTTTCATCCATCTGACAAGATAAATTACCAAAATAGCTCATGTGCATGGGAGCTGCTAACTGTTGGAGTTGCGTTTCTGATTATTCTTCCTTCTAGGGGAAGGAGATTCAGACCTCGGTTTTAGTGGAATTCTACCCCAGCTGTCTTATCCCTTGAATTTGGAGGAGTGAGAATTCATTCTTTTTGTGACCGACTACCTGATTCAGCAAGAAAACTGTGTTGTAGTTCCAGACTTCACCAAAGTTTAGTTGAGTTCAGGTTGCAGTGGGTTGCTGTGAGACGTCACAAATAGCTCTTTGATCTGTGCCTGTGGCTTTGCCCCATTTCTCTAAGGACGAGGAAAAAAAATCAGTCTTGCTGCATTGTTGCAATGCAAAATATTCCACTCCTGTGGTTAGCAAGAGGAAGGGTGAGGCTTTCTCTGCCTTATATTTGCTACTGCTCCTCTGCTGCACTGAAGCTAAAGATGGGCCAGGTACACATCACTTCAGTCTGTAACTTGCATGGACGAGGAGCAGCTAAGAGAGCTATGGTTATTTAATCTGAAGAAAAGAAGGCTGAGGGAAGGCTACCTTGTTCTCCGCAGCTCCCTGAAAGAGTTTGTAGCCAGGTGGGAATTGGTCTCTCCTCCCTGGCATCAAGTAGCAGGTGAATTGGTTGTGGCAATTAATGAGGCAGGAATTATAAAATACATAGTTATTTTTATTTCCAAAAGCCCCACCCACAACTATATACAAGGAGTTCATTTGGGGTTGTTAATTCTTCACAGGGATGCTTAGGAGAATCAGAGGAACTGGAAAAGTTTAGCCACAAAGTGGTTTTGCCCCACTTATAAGTAAGTAGCCTGGAGCCCTAGGCAAAGTCTGTGCTACTCACTGCAGTGAAGCAGAAATTTCAAGACACTCCTTGGCTCCTTTGTGGCAGTGTTGGCTCCTTGAGAGGCTTCCAGATCTTCCCAGGGTGCTGGAAACGAGGCAGACGATCTGTGACCTGATCCTGGTTCCCCTTGGCATGGAGGTTTGCAGAGGTACAGGCAGGATCTCTTGCAGATGTGCAGAGAGCACGATGTCGGTGGCACTTCTTGCCAAGTTGTGAGGCTCTTAAATGCCTTCTCCTGGGAAACTTGAGGCACTTAAGTTTTCAGATAGTCCAAGCCCAAAATACCAGGGCTAAGCTGGTCTGAAGCCCAAGGCAGAGCAGAACACATTGTCCAAGAGCAGTGAGACAGAGGCAGCAAGGTAGAGGCAGCTCAAATGCTTGCACCTTAGCTCCATTACAGAATCACAGATTCTGTAATGGCCAGAGGAGAGCAATGAGACTGGGGAAAGGACTGGAGGGAAGGCTGATGAGGAGAGGCTGAGGGAGCTGGGAGTGTTCAGCCTGGAGAAGAGGAGACTCAGGAGGCACCTTATCACTCTCTGCAACTACCTGAAGGGAAGTTGTAGTGAGGTGGGGGTCAGGTTCTGCTCCCAGGCAACTTGTGACAAAATCAAGAAGGCATGGCCTGAACCTGTGTCAGGGGAGGTTTAGGCTGGATGTTAGGAAGCACTTCCTGATGAAAAGGGAAATTAGACTCTGGAGTGGACTGCCCAGGGTGGTGATAAAGTTGCTGTCCCTGTCAGTGTCTAAGGAAAGCTTGGATGTGGCACTTTGTGCCATGGTCTAGTGTATGTGGTGGTGTTAGGTCATAGGCTGGACTGGATGATCTCAGAGGTTTCTTCCAGCCCCAACAATTCTGTGATTCTGTAACACTAGCTCCATTTATATTGTTTGCCTGAGTGTAAAGGCTCCTTTGGCCATGGAGATTCACCACTCAGAATGGCATTTGCAAAACTGACCATATCAGGTGAAACCAGGGCTTGCTTACCCTTATATGGGAAAGACACTAACGAGTACTTGAACACCTGTGAGTACCTGTTTATCACTTTGCGAGGGGACATGATGCCCCAAGCCTTTGTTTTCCTCCCACCCTTGCTTCCCCCAGCAGCAGAAGGGTGGGGCAAGCCAGGACATATGATAGGCCTATTAACCTTCCAGGACAGCAGGACAAGGGGAAATGGCCTCAAGGTGTGCAGGACGAGGTTTAGGTTGGACATGAGAAAATTTTCTTTCCTGAAAGGGTTCTCAAAGACTCAAACAGGCTACCCAGGGAGGTGGTTGAATCCCCATCCCTGGAGGTGTTTCAAAGAGGAGATGTGATGCTGAGGGACAAGGCTTAGCACCAGACTTGGTAGAGTTAGGCTAATGTAAGATCTTCAACTGTTGCAGACCTTTTATTCTAGCCATACCAGAGGAAAATCACCAGTATCAAGACTTCCTTCCACCAGTCTTGCATGAGAATGTGGCTGGAAGGCATCCAAGAACGGGAGTGTTTGTTTGCATGGGAGGCTTGCACCATCCAGCTGCTTTTGACTCTGAATTTAATGGCATATTTGGAAAAAAAAATCGATGGAGTTTATGAACCGAAAAGAGAGCTCTTCTGCAACCACTTCTGTCACTTTTAAGGACACCTTTTGCAATTTTTTGTGGCATAGAAGTCAGGCTATAGAAACCATCCTACGCCTCCCTGCAAACCAAGATTTAGCAGTGGAAACCTCACTGGAGCAGCTCAAGGAGAGAGGTACAGTGGTAGAGAACAAAGCAGAGCTGTGAGAAACAACCTACCGCTACTCAGCCTCGAAGGCCAATAAGATCTGATAGGTTTCTGCTATAAAACTCCCCTAAGCCTCCCAGTGGATTTTCATACAATAGAAATCAAAAGGGCACATTAGTCATATGGCAAGAGAGACACCAAGGGAAAACTTTCTGCTCTCACACTTTACACCAGCTTTCTTCTTCAGTAAATAGCCATCATGGAAGGCTCATAAAGAATAAAACTTTTCACTCTTTGCTGAGGACCAGGCCAAGGTCTGTGCAGTGTTTAAGTCATACTCTGATGAGGCCATAAACAGGGCAGTAGTCATAAATTATTTCTTGTTACTATTATTGGCTTCAGGACACCCTAATATATAATGATCTAGCAGCCACCTTTCTGGGATGTTTTGACTGGAATAGGCAGACTTTAGGTTCCTTTTCAGAATAGTTCTGTTTGCTTTTCATTCCACCTCTCTGCACTTTCTTAGAGTATCTGGAACTTCTGTTCATAGAGGGGGAAAGATAGAGTGGGGATGGGGTCCAGAGGAGACCATGAAAATGATCTGAGGGCTGGAGAACCTCTTCTCTGAAGACAGGCTGACAGAATTTGGGCTGCTCAGCCTGGAGAAGAGAAGACCCTGGGGAGACCCTTCCAAGCCAATGCAGTCTGTGACTATGTGTGAATCTGTGGAATGGATAGAGGTGTTCCCTTTTCCCTTGGCTATCTGCACTGTGTTCTGGGAAGTGGACATGGGTTAGTGTCACCAGCAGAGCCACCCCAAGCTCACGTGTTTGTAGGATTACAGAATCGTTTAGGCTGCAAAAGATCAGGGAAACTAAACATTAGCCTAATTCTACCAGGGGGCTTCTGTGGTGCAAGGCCACGTCCCTCAGCATCACATCTCCTCTTTGAAACACCTCCAGGGATGGGGATTTGACCACCTTTCTGGGCAGCCTGTTTGAGTCTTTGAGAACCCTTTCAGGAAAGAAAATTTTCTCATGTCCACCCTAAACCTCCTGTTGCACAACTTGAGGCCTTTTTCTCTTGTCCTGGCACTTGATACTAGGGAGAAATAGTATCACCCCCCACCTAGCTACAAGCACTGTCAGGGAATTGTAGAGAGCAAGAAGGTCTCCCTTCAGCCTCCTTTTCTTCAGACTAAATAATCACAGCTCCTTTAGCTGCTCCTCCTAAGACTTGTGCTCTAGATCCTCCACCAGCTTTGTTGCCCTTGTCTGGACTTGTTCCAGCACCTTAATGTCCTTCTTGGAGTGAGTGACCCAAAACACCCCAAAGCTATGTGGCCTCACCAGAGCCACAGGAGGACCATCACTCCCCTAGTCCTGCTGGTCATAATATTCCTGACACAGGCTGGGATGCTGCTGGCTTTCTTGGCCACCTGAGCACACTTCTGGGTCCTCTTCAGCTGGCTGTTAACCAGAGCATACATTCTCTGGAACACATGAGTTAGAGATCCCGATGGAGCTCAGACTGCATGGCCAGTGATGCTCAGGCTGAGCTGATGGATGCTTATATTCCAAAAAGCAAAGCCAGTAAGTCCTCTTGCACATGGGCAGCACTGTCTCTTGCTGCCGTAAAGCCTTTTCTCCCAAAGGCAGTGGGTTGCAAGTGACCTGTTAGTGCTAGATCTGTCCTACTGCCTGGGAAGTAGTAGGGGAGGACTATGTGGAGGTGCACATTTGTTGTTCTTTGGCCTGAGATTATGATTTCTTTTCCTTTGAATGAGATAGTTCCTTGGCTCTCCAGCTGTTCCTGTACCACAATATTATGTGTAACTGGTTGCATACAAAGTACAATGCTGTAGCTGTGTGAAATGATCTCAAGGGTACTTGAGCTTTTAATAAGTGCACGCAAAATGCTCTTTGTGCCTCAAAGAAAGGACTTCATCTCATGATATTCTGTGATTCCTTGAATCTTGTTTTAAACTGAAATTCAAAACCAGGATTATTAACATGAAACTGCACTAAAATCTTTTCTTCCAAAGATTGCAGAAGGAACCTTCTTCTGAGCAAATTTGACTGTCATAAAAAATGTGTGACACATTTTGGGTTATATCCTTTAAGTCTCAGCTTTGCAACCATACTCCTTCCGGAACCCAAAGACTTGGGTTTCCTGGGAGCTGCCTGGCAGGTCTAAGGGCATCACAGACCTGTTGTCAATCTTGGGTGGCTGAACACCACTTGTACCTCTAAGAAGTTGGACGCCGACCACTCGGGGGTCGCGTAACTAGTTAGGTGTAACTAGTTACATGTCCAGAGAAGGGCAACAAGACTGGTGAAGGGCCTGAAACACAAACCCTCTGAGGAGAGGCTGAGGGAGCTGGGGTTGTTTATCCTGGAGTAGAGGAGGTTCAGGGGTGACCTGAAGGGAGGTTGTAGCCAGGTGGAGGTTGGTCTCTTCTCCCAGGCAACCAGCAACAGAACAAGGGGACACAGTCTCCAGTTGTGCCGGGGGAGGCCTAGGCTGGATGTTAGGAGGAAGTTGTTGGCAGAGAGAGTGATTTCCTATTGGAATGGGCTGCCCAGGGAGGTGGTGGAGTCGCTGTCCCTGGAGGTGTTCAAGAAAAGACTGCATGAGGCACTTAGTGCTGTGGTGTAGTTGACTGGTTAGGGCTGGGTGCTAGGTTGGACTGGGTGATCTTGGAAGTCTCTTCCAACCTGGTTGATTCTATGATTCTATCTGCTGGCCTCAAAACTTCCAAAGAGAGCAGTCTATTTTTACATTTCAGTTTCATTAAAAATGAAATCTAATATTTATCTTGCTGGAATGGGTGATTGGTTTGGGTTTCTTTCCTACTTTTATGAAGATGACAGATAGCAGCTACTTGTTTTGCTCAGACAATAGTAAACTGGCCCTAAATCTCTGAAAAAATGGGGTTATATCTCTGTGTTTGTTAGTGGTAAATTATTGTTAATACTTTTTTGTGTGTGTGGGTTATGGGACTGTAAATCCTGAAGACAGTGCTGAATCACAGTCCTTATTTAGAAACTTTGCCTTTTTTTTTCCTAAAGGCAATTAAAGTCTCTGTCTCCACCGAGCAACCTTCACTTCACAGACAATGTAGGCATACTCTCTGTATATATGTTTAATTGCAGGTACTATTTATATGTTCTATCCCAAGAGCTTCATGGCATTAATAAAGAAGAATTTCTAGCCAATTAATGATTAACAATGAGTGGCCCTTACCTAGTAACTTCCTGACAACAAAAATGTCATTTACCATCCTCAACATTACCCATTCTGTGCCTCATAAGAGCAGTTACTTGGTTACAGCAAGAGCATCTCCAGACTCTTTACAGCTGTTTTCTCTCCCTGGTGTCTAAGATGCTTGGGGAAAATGGATGAGGTTTCAGGAGGACAAAACTGTTCTGAAACAGAAGCAGCAAACTCCAGACCTGAATAGAAGCTGAGAAAAAATATTTGAGAGTTCAAGTGGTTATGTTGTTCAGCCAGAAAGAAAAACAAGGTGCTGCTGACTGAATAAAGTGAAGGCAAGGAGGGTGAGGGCGTGTGAAAAGCAGTTGGAAGTGTGACCAGCAGGATGAGGGAGGTAATTCTGCCCCTCTGCTCTTTTTCTTGTGAGACCCCACCTGGAGCACTGTGACCCAGCATAAGAGGGCCATGGACCTGCTGAAGCAAGTCCAGAGAGGGCCACAAAGATGATCAGAGTGCTGAGAACCTCCCCTGTGGGGACAGGATGAAAGAGTTGAGGCTGTTTAGCCTAGAGAAGAGAAGGCTCCAGGGAGCCCTTATAGTGCCCTTCCAGTACCCAAAGGGGACTCTACAAGAAAGCCAGGAAGGGCCTTTTTACAAGGGCTTGTAGAGATAGGATGAGAAGGAATGGATTGAAGCCTGAGTAGGACAGATTTAGACTGATATGAGGAAGAAATTGTTTCCAGTGAGGGTGGTGAGACACTGGAACAGGTTGCCTAGGGAGGTCATGGATGCCCCCTCCCTGAAGGAGTTGAAGGCCAAGTCTGATGAGGCCTTGAGCAACCTGGTCAAGCGGAAGGTGTCCTTGCCTATGGCAGGGGGATTGGAAGTAGATGATCTTTAAGGTCCCTTCCAACTGAAATAGTTCTATGCAATTATGAATTATTTATACAGGAGAGAGGAACAGGTAAATTATCTCTTAGGGAGCATTGAAGGGATTGCAGGGAAAGGACCAATATAAGGGAGATTATAAATTTCCATATGAATAGTATCTCTCCTGAGTCCAGGCTTTTGGTATCCAGCAGAAGCTGAAAAATTCCTGTGTGTATCTGACAGCTTGTCTATTCTCCAGCTGCATTAGCTGATCTCCAAAAAGATACTCCCTCCTGCTGCAAACTTTGGCTCAATCCCGTCCTGAGGCTGTGCTTGCTGCCAAAGCATTTTCAGTAAGAACAGAGATATCGTTCTGCCCAGCTGGAAAGCTGGCACGTCCTTCTTATGCCTCTCCCAGGACACCAACCATGCAGCGCAGACTCCTGCTGCATTAGCCTTAGTCCTGCGTCTTCCCATTAGAGGGCTGCAGCCCGAGGAAGATTTGCGTCCTGTTTAACTGTGGTGTCCACTATCAGTGTGTGCTAAGGAGAGGGTATGCCAAGTCTGGACATAGGCAGACAGAGCAGCAGCAGGCAGAATGTCCTGCAGGACCTGGCTGTAAACCTTTTACAAGAAGTAGGAGGGGAAAAGCATGGAAAGAAACTCAACGCATTGACGCTTATTTTCCTCCTGGAGAAGAGCTTAGGCTGGTTCCTAAGTGCTTTCCTGCCTTATTGCATGTTGCATACAGGACTGGAAGTGTCTGTTTGTCACCCTGTCCTTCACAACACATCATTAATTGTTTGAAGCGAGGTAGCATTTTCTTTTGTCGAGCGAAGAAGGCAAATGTCACTTAGCCCCAGGATGCTTGTGCTAAGTGCAAGATGTAGAGCAAAGATGTGGTCTGTGCTGCCAGGAGCTTGCAGCGAAGTGTTATCTTGCTGCCATAGACATTATGTGAGTATCATTGCATATGTGTGAGACGAGATGGAATGGGAGGCAAGGTTTCACCAGCCGTACCCGGGTCTGAGCTTAAAAATGAAATTACTGTATTGATCTGCTCTCGCAGGAAAGATGCACATCGGTTTTGAAGTATTCCTGGTGAATACTCTATAAATCTTGTTCTTTTGTTCTTTCTGTCTGCCCTTAGGCAGACACAGAAATCAATGGTTTCCATCATCCCCATGCTGTATCATTTCATAATTCATGAGGTATGATTTATTCAAATACACATGTAACTTTTGTTTATCAACCGGAATGCAAACAAAGCTAATCACTGCTGTCACTTTTATCTTCATTGGAAACTGGCTGAGCTGTGCACAGGAAGCCATTTAGAAACACTGCAGGTGTTGAATCCTGTGTTAGATGTACCAAGTGATAAATTAAGTGCCCTTTGCTGTGCAGCCCTGTTATACCAGTTCTTCTTGACCAAAAATGCTAGTGCATGAGTCTGTATCGGGTCACTAAAGAACTTTGCCTAGCTGAAGGTACCACACACTTGTTTGAGCAGAATCTTTTCTTATCCAACAACAGCACACTAAATAACCTTGTACTTCAACCCTGGTTAGTGCTCTGCAGGCTAAAACGTGATCTACCCCTAATACTCTTGATCAAATCAGAGTACTGGACTGGAGCATCTCTGTGGGGAGGAGAGGCTGGGAGACCTGGGGCTATTTAGCCTGGAGAAGGGCAGCCTGAGTAGGGATCCTCTCAATGCTGACCAAGAACTAAAAGGCAGGGTCAAAAGGATGGATGAAGATTCTTTTCAGTGGTGCTCAGCAGTAGGACAAGGGGCAATGGGCCCAAACTGGAACACTGGAAGTTCCACCTAAACATGAGGAAAAACTCCATTGATGTGAGGGTGCTGGAGCCCTGGAGCAGGCTGCCCAGAGAGGCTGTGCAGTCTCCTTCTCTGGAGAGATCCCAAACCCACCTGGACATTGTGATCCTGAGCAGCCTGCTGTGGATGAGCTTGCTTTAGCAGGAGAGTAGGATTGGACGATCTCCAGAGGTCCCTTACAGCACCCACCATGCCAGCATGGTAATTTTATCTATCTTTTATATGCATGTTCTGGGCAGTATCAGCTAAGATGTAATTAATGCTTGGTGTGTAACTGATCCTCACTACCTCTGTAGGAATTACTTAGGGGCAACAAATTATTTAGGAACCACACAAGAAAGTGTCACTCATGGAACAGGGGAGGGACTTTTTACAAGGGCTTGTGGTGATAGGGCAAGAAGTAATGACTTTAAGCTTGAAGAGGGCATATATGGGTTGGAGATTAGGAAGATTGTTTTTTTGCTGCATGGCTGGTAAGATGCTGGAACAGTTTGCCCAGGGAGGTCATGAATGCCCCCTCCCTGGAAGTGTTCAAGGCCAGGTTGGGTGATGCTTTGACCAACCTCATCTTGTGGAAGGTATCCCTGCCTGTGGCAGGGAGCTTGGAACAAGATGATCTTTCAGGTCCCTTCTAAACAAACCATTCTATGAACATATGAATCTGAACCTTAAAGATTTAGTGCATGGATCTCTGGGGTGTTGGTGTGCATGTGCTGTGTGTGGAGTTCAGTCAGCAAAAAGGGATGAAGCTTTTCAGTGTGGGGGCTTTTGCCCAGGATTTGGTGAGAGTTTTTTAGGATATAGTTTCTAACTGAATGCATTCAGGGCATTACTGCATCTCAGAGAATCTATGGCTCTTGAACCCTGAACCTTGGTCAGCCTGCTCTTTCTGTGGGTTTTGCAACTGATGTAGCTGATCCTATGGAATAACTTTGGTGTGAATAGTATAGTAATGACACCAAGGAGTGTGGGTCTGGGAGGTTGCTCACCTTGCCTCTGAAATTTGGAGGCCTGTGCTAACAGAATCACTCTAGCTTGTTCCATTTGTCTGTTATGTAGTTCAAAAGTTGAATGGTCTCATTTTCATCCCTAAGCAGAACAGAAGCATAGTTTGATGTGTCTACACATCAATCTCTCAACCTTCTTTGTAGACCCTGTTTCTTTCCAGCATTAGCATTATCTCCCTCTATGTCATGTATGTATGCTTCAGTCTTCTGTAGATACAATTGATAAAGCATTTTTTACCTAATAATTAGGATATCTTGTACTGGTTTACTAGGATGTATTTACTGTCACAGGCACTGATAAGTAACTGTCTTTGATGAGATAATAACAGGGTTTCATTCTTTTTAATAAAATATTAGAGGTATTAAGGTCACTGCACTGCAACCTGACTACCTCAGGAGGCTCATCACATGCCAGAGGCACAGAGCCAGTGTCAAGCAGCTCCTTGGCAGCCTCTCTTCTCACAGACTGCACTCTCAAAACCAGGCACAGAGGAGGGAATAGAAAGGAGGAGAAGCCAGAGAGTTAATTTGCCAACCATGACTGTCCCCAGCTCCTTGCTCCACATTGCCCATCACGGAACATTCGCAGTTCTACATGAGATGCTTCAGTTTCTGCTGCAGCATCAGGGCTGTGAAATGTGCTTGTGTCTCTCGTCATTGAACCAACTGCAACAAAACCTGTTGCCTTCCCCGATACAGGTTGTGACTGGCAACTGTTTCCTCCAGGCTTAAAATGTAAGTAAGCACTTGGTAAAATGAAATCCAGTTATGAGAGAAAATGAGGTTATCTGGAATGCAAACATTGTACCAATTTGTCCACAAACAGAACACAAAGATTTTATCACTGTGCCTAGAGAAAAGATCTTATTTTCTCCATTTGCTTGCAAATCTGTGACAAAATGGAAACAGAAAGGAAGATAAAACTGGGAATGACCACATGCTCTTATGCTCCCCTAATCAGCTTAAAATCAATTCTGTGATGTCTTTCAGTATGTAGCAACCACTGCTACTGCTGTTCAAAGGAAAGCGAGCTGCACTGGTGTCCCTGGGAGCAAGTTTGTGACAACAGCAGTGGATGAAGGCTGATTTTGTGACTTGACTGGAATACACAAGTGACAACATTCTGCCCATTTAGATGCAATAATATTTTTTGGTTTAAAAACATTTCACATTAGGGGTAAAATTACTAGCCCATGGAGTCCCATTAAATACTTATACGTTTGTTTTGTGCCTCAGCTGAGCTTGGCTCTGCAGCATGTGCAGCAGCAGAATAGTAGGTGTACTAAATCTGTTGTCTCAAAGCTGATCGATATCTGAAGGGTGGAGGGGCAAGAGGCTGGAGCCAGGCTCTTTTCAGTGGTGCCCTGTGACAGGACAAGGGGCAGCGGGCACAAACTCAGACACAGGAGGTGCCATCTAAACATGAGGAATATCATCTTTACTGTGAGATGATTGATCCCTGTACCAGCCTGCCCAGAGATGTTGTGGAGTCTCCTTCTCTGGAGAGATTCCAAACCCACATGGGCATTGTGATCCTGGGCAGTCTGCTATTGGTGACCCTGCTTGAGCAGTGAGGGCTAGACCAGATGATCTCCACGGGTCCCTTCCAATCTCCAACATGATGGGATTCTGTGAAGGATTATCACAAGTTTATTTACTGCAACCTTTTCTCTCATCCTGATTGGTTGCAGAGGTGGTCTGCAGGGCTTCCTTCTGTGTGCTGCTGAACATCGAACAATTGAATGTGCACCGCTCTGTGTGTGTGCACTTGGTGGTAGATTGTCAGGAAGCTTTCTGTGCTGCACAGCTGTTTGTTTTCTAATGCTCTGGGGAGGACTTCACTGTGAGCTAGGCTCTAACTTTTGGTAAATAACCATTACTGCCTGGCACTTGTGGTACGACATTGAAATGTAAGTAGAACCTGCTTATTAATTTCATACTCCCTGTTTAAAGTCGGTGTGCTTTATTTTGAATCTTGCATCTTTCCAATGATAAACTTTATGAAGTGAGTTATCTCAAAAGAATAATCTTTTCATAGAATCATAGAATCATAGAATCAACCAGGTTGGAAGAGACCTCCAAGATCATCGAGTCCAACCTATCACCCAGCCCTAGCCAGTCAACTAGACCATGTCACTGAGTGCCTCATCCAGTCTTTTCTTGAAGACCCCCAGGGACGGTGCCTCCACCACCTCCCTGGGCAGCCCATTCCAATGCCAATCACTCTCTCTGTGAAAAACTTCTTCCTAACATCCAGCCTATACCTACCCTGGCACAACTTGAGACTGTGTCCCCTTGTTCTATTGCTGGTTACCTGGGAGAAGAGGCCACCCCCCACCTGGCTACAATGTCCCTTCAGGTAGTTGTAGACAGTAATAAGATCACCCCTGAGCCTCCTCTTCTCCAGGCTAAACAGGCCCAGCTCCCTCAACCTCTCCTCATAGGGTTTGTGTTCCAGGCCCCTCACCAGCTTCGTTGCCCTTCTCTGGACATGTTCCAGTACCTCAACATCTTTCTTGAATTGAGGGGCCCAGAACTGGACACAGGACTCAAGGTGTGGCCTGACCAGTGCTGAGTACAGGGGAAGAATAACCTCCCTTGTCCTACTGGCCACACTGTTCCTGATGCAGGCCAGGATGCCATTGGCTCTCTTGGCCACCTGGGCACACTGCTGGCTCATCTTCAGCTTACTATCTATCAGTACCCCCAGGTCCCTTTCCTCCTGGCTGCTCTCCAGCCACTCTGTCCCCAGCCTGTAGCACTGCTTGGGGTTATTGTGGCCGAAGTGCAGAACCCTGCACTTGGCCTTGTTAAATCTCATCCCATTGGCCTCTGCCCACCCATCCAGCCTGTCCAGGTCCCTCTGCAGGGCTCTCCTACCTTCCAACAGATCAACACCTGCTCCTAGCTTGGTGTCATCTGCAAACTTACTGATGCTGGACTCAATGCCCTCGTCCAGATCATCAATAAAGATATTGAACAGGACTGGGCCCAGCACTGATCCTTGGGGAACACCACTTGTGACTGGCTGCCAACTGGATGTGGCACCATTCACCACCACTCTCTGAGCTCTGCCATCCAGCCAGTTCTTGATCCAGCACAGAGTGAATCTGTCCAAACCATGAGCTGCCAGCTTGGCTAGGAGCTTCTTGTGGCAGACAGTGTCAAAGGCTTTGCTGAAGTCCAAGTAGACTACATCCACAGCCTTCCCCACATTCACCAGGCGGGTAACCTGATCATAAAAGGAGGTCCCTTCCAACCCCTAACGTTTTGTGGTTCAGAAATACCCTGTGAGAAACTCACCCCATTCTTAAGCATTGGTCCTGTGCTTATTAAGGCCATTAGAGATTTGTCATTCGATTAAATGGAAGAAAAATCATGGCAGAACAGCAGATGAGTTAATGCACAGGAACTGAAACCAGAGCTCTAAGACATCAGTCTGGGCTTCAGGAGATTTGGTTTCAGCACGTGTATCTTCGTGTGTTGCCTGAGGCGATTTATTTCAGCACTCAGCATCCTGTCTCCCACTTTTGTCAATGGAAGCAGCACATCTCTTCATGTTTGCTTCTCAGCCTTTCCTTTGTCGTAATCGTCTTGGGGACTTCATCCCACGATAAAAAATAATCTCTACAGCATAACCTGACTGTTGTCTTTGCGTTTGGACTGTGGTAATAGTTGGGGCACTTTGGTGATAATTCCTGGTATTTGCATGTGACTGCACTGACTTCACCTTCCTTTTAACACTGCATCATAAATTTGCTAACAGGATTAGCTCTGTAAGGCTAATGTGAAATGGATTCTTGGAAGCCTAAGCAAGTGGAATGCTGTGATTTTCTGAATTACAACATTCTCAATTTTTTTTTTTTTTTTTTTGTTTAAGTTTTTTTCCTGGTGGTTATTTTGGTGGGCATCTGTTATTTAATATTGTTCTCCAATGCTAAAACATAATGGCCTCTAATGCTATGTGAAAATTGTTTAATGAGAGTGCCACACAGGCTTTCCCTTGGAAAAAGAAGGCTCCAGGGAGACCTTAGAGCAGCCTTCCAATACCAGAAGAAGGCCTGCAAGAAAGCCAGGAAGGGACTTTTTATGAGGGCTTGTAGTGATAGGATGAGAGGGAAGGGATTGAAGCTTTAGGAGGGCAGATTTAGACTGGAGATTAGGAAGAAATTCTCTCCAGTGAGGGTGGTGAGACACTGGAACAGGTTGCCCAGGGAGGTTATAGATGCCTGTTCCCTGGAGGTGTTCAGAGGCAGGTTGGATGAGCCTTGAGCAACCTGGTCTAGTGGGAGGTGTCCCTGCCTATGGCAGGAGGATTGGAACTAGATGATCTTTAATGTCCCTTCCAACCTAAAGCTTTCTATGAATCTATGAAATGAGCTCAGCTAAGATTTTGCTTGCCAGTGTTCTTGGGTCTATATAGAAAAGAATTAACTATTTTAATCAAACGCTGCATGTAGTCAATCAATAACACAACATTCAAAACACATCATACCAAGCTATTACTATAAACATTGCAATTACAAGGACAGATTGAAACAAACAGATTATAAACAGAAATATATCAGGGCTAAATAAAGAGAGGTAAATTCACTGTAGCATATTTAAGCCCATAGGATATGACTCACTTTGGGAGTCGTGTCCTTTTCTGGGCTGCCCAGTACAGAGAGGCCTTTGACATAACTGAGTGAGTCCAACTGAGGGTAAGCAAGGTAGTGAGGGATCTGAAGGATCACAGGGTCACAGGATATTAGGGGCTGGAAGGGACCCAAAGAGATCATCGAGTCCAATCCCCCTGCCAGAGCAGGACCACACAGTCTAGCACAGATCACAGAGGAACACATCCAGACAGGCCTTCAAGGTCTCCAGAGAAAGAGACTCCACAACCTCTCTGGGGAGCCTGTTCCAGTGCTCTGTGACACAGTAAATAAGTTCCCCCTTGTGTTGAGGTGGAACCTCTTGTGCTGCAGCTTACACCCATTGCACCTTGTCCTGTCACAGGGAACAAGTGAGCAGAGCCTTTCCCTGCCCCTGGCAGCCTTCAGATGTTTATAAACATTTATTAAATCCCCTCTCAGTCTTCTCTTCTCCAGACTAACAAGTCCCAGGTCCCTCAGCCTCTCCTCATAAGCCATGCCCTCCAGTCCCCTAATCAGCCTTGCAGCTCTACGCTGTAGAGAGCTAGCCCTCTCCAGCAGATCCCTGTCCCTCTGAAACTGGGGAGCCCAAAACTGAACTCAGTATTCAAGATGAGGTCTCACCAGGGAAGACTAGAGGGGAAGGAGAACCTCCCTTGATCTGCTGGACACACTCTTCCTAATACACCCCAGGATCCCGTTGGCCTTCTTGGCCGCAAGGGCACATTGCTGTGCCATGGTTAACTTGTTATCCACCAGGACCCCCAGGTCCCTCCACAGGGCTGCTCTCCAGCAGATCACCTCCCAGCCTGTACTGGTGCAGTTTATTGTTCCTCCCCAGATGCAGGACTCTGCACTTGTCCTTGCTGAACCTCATCTGGTTCCTCTGTGCCCAGCTCTCCAGTCTGCCCTGGTCTCTATGGGCGGCTGCGCAGCCTCCAGCTGTATCAGCCAAGCCTCCCTGCTTGGTATCATCAGCAAACTTGCTGAGCAGACTCTGTCTGTCTGTCTGTCTGTCCCCTCATCAATGTCATTGATGAAGATGTTGAACAGGACTGGCCCCAGCACTGATTCCTGGGGGACTCCACTGGTTGCAGCTCTCCAGCTGGACCTGGCACCATTGATCACCACTCTTTGATTTCTGTCTTGTAACCTCACTGTCAGCTCTGCCATCCCACACTTCCTCACTTTGCTCACTAGAGTATCATGGGAGACAATGTAAAAGGCCTTGCTAAGGTCAGGGTAGACTACATCCACTGGTCTCCCTAAATCTACCCATTCAGTTGTGGCATCATCTAATTCTGTCAGGTTAGACAAGCATGACTTCCCCTTGGTGAATCCATGCTGACTGCTCCTGATAACCTTCTTCTCTTCCAAGTGCCTTGAGATGCCCTCCAGCAGGAGCCACTCCATCATTTTTCCAGGGATGGAGGTGAGGCTGATTGGTCTGTAGTTCTCTGGAACCTCCTTCTTGCCCTTTTTGAAGGCTGCAGTGACATTGGCTCTCCTCCAGCCCTCAGGCACCTTTCCTGTCTGCCACGATTTGGCAAAAACAATAGAGAGTGGCAGAGCAGTAACCTCAGGCAGTTCTCTCTGCACCCTTGGGTGCATCTCACCAGGGCCCATGGACTTGTGACTGTTCGATTTGCACAATCGATCCCTAACCCAGTCTGCACTGACCAGTAGGGAGCATCCCCTCCTCCAGGCTGAAGGATGCAATGATGCTCAAGGAGAATCTCTGTCAGCCTTAAGAACAAAAGTTCAAGGATAACTTACTGCTGTCTTCAACTACCTAACAGGACTGCATTGAGAAGGCAGAGCCAGGCTCTTCCCAGAAATGCCCAATGGGAGGAAGAAAGTTCATAGACTTGAGAAATTCTGCTTAGATTAATGAAAAAAATATTGAATTCATTAATTATGTGAGTGACTAGTAAAGGTTTCCCAGAGATGTGGTGGTATTTTCATATGTTAATAGAATGTTTTAGGTTGGAAGGGACCTGGAAGCTCATCTAGTTCCAGCCCTCCTGCCATGGGCAGGGACACCTCCCACTAGAACAGCTTGCTCAAAGTATCATCCAACCTGGCTTTTAACACCTCCAAGGAGGTGGCATCCATGACCTCCATGGGCAACCTGTTCCAGTGTCTCACCATCCTCACTGGAGAGAATTTCTTCCTAATCTCCATTCTAAATCTGCCCTCCTCAAGCTTCAATCCATTTCATCTGGTCCTATCACTACAAACCCTTGTAAAAGGTCCTTCCCCAGCTTTCTTGTAGGCCCCTTTGGGTAGTGAAAAGGGTTTCAGTACTTGCCTGGATAGATCCCTGATCAGCCTGATCTGAGTGGCCATGCCATGACCTCAGGAGACTCTTCCAGACTCTGTGATTCCATGATGTGTATATGAAATAACAAATATGAACAGAAAGTATTTGAGATCAGTGATGCAATAAAACAATTTTATGAAACTTGCTTGAAGCCAGAGTAAAAGAAATAAAAGCAACAGGGTAGGTGTTTGTTATTGTTTTAAGTAGGTCATAGAATCTGAGATAATTTAAATCAAGGGAGAGTTTATCCATGAATAGCAACAATTACCAAGAGGAGGAACAGAAACATCTGGAATACTCCCTGGGACTCCAAACATCATGTCTCAGCCGTCATGTGCAGAATGACTGCTTAATAAAGGATGATGTATATCTGGGCACTTAAAGCTTGTATTTAAGCCTACCGTTTTGAAGCCCTGGGTCAAAGATTGCTATTCATTTTTAAATGGGTTTTCTGGCACTCTCATCTTTCTTCTGCAGAGTGATCTTTTTTGAATGGAAAATGTTGTCTTTGCCACAGTCTGATGGTGTAGGGCTGTTGACTGAAAAATATCAGAGCTCTTTATACATTAGAGAATCATATAATGGTTCAAGTTGGAAGAAACCTTCAAATGTCATCTAGTCTAACTGCAGTCAGCAGGGACATCCTGCCCTAGTTCAAGTTGCTCAGAGCCTTGTCAAGCCTGACTTTAAATGTCTCTGGGAATGAGGCCTCAACTGCCTTCCTGGGAAACCTGTTGCAGTGTTCCAGCACCCTCATGGTGCAGAACTTGTTCCTAACATCTGCTCTAAATCTCCTCTAATTTCAAACTTTTGTCCCTGATCCTATCACTGCATCCTTCTTGTAGGTCCCCTTAAGGTATTGGAAACCTGCTATTAGGTCTCCCCAGGTCTGGGCTGTATCAAAAAATGTGTTGCCAGCAGATCCAGAGAGGTGATTCTGCCACTTTATTCTGCTCTGGTGAGACCTCACCTGGAGTACTGCACTCAGGTCTGGAGCCCTCAGTATAGGAAGGACATGGACCTGATAGAGTGGGTCCCAAGGAGGGCCATGAAAATGATCAGGGGACTGGAGCACCTCTGCTACAAGGACAGGCTGAGGAAGTGTTATGAAGGGGCAATTAATTAATGCAAGATGATACTTTCCAAAATCAATATTGTTTATTAATTTTGCTGTTCAGAACTCTCACCACCCCAGACCACTAATTTTAATAATAACCAGTTCTTTGCACAGTTATGGAAATGTTATACATGGATTAACTATTTCTAGAAACAACCAGCAAAAATATAGAACATTAATTGAACTGGAAGAGAAGATTCTTGCAGCCAAATACTGCTTGCGGTCAGTATACTGCTTGCCCGTTAGGTGGACTCAAGGAGCTCCTTTCTGCTCATGGCAGAAGGCAATGTTGAATCACAAGAGCCTTTAAGCATTTACTCACAAAATATTATCTCCTGACTCACAGGGCTAGCTACAGCTTCAGGCAGTACCCAAACGCTTTCAGGGAACTCTCTTACTGTCTTGTCACAGAGTGCTGGGAAAGGAGCAGACAATCTCTGGCCTGGTCCTCTGGATGATCTGTGTATCCAGGACTTGCTGTCTTGGCAGGAGACTTCCAGGTGCAGGCAGGATGCCTGGCAATGTGCAGTCTCAGCATGGGTGTCATGATGGCTCTGCAGGCCGATCGCGTGGAGGCATTTAGAGCCTGTTGCTGGCAAACTCAAGGCAGGCAGTTTCCAGGCAGTTTCCAGGTGATTCAGGATGCACTGAGACAGTAAGCAACGACAGCAGGCAACAGCAGGCACAAATACAACAGCAGAGCACACGTTGTGTTTACCTCCTTATCTCCTTTTGTCAATGCAGCCCAAGACCAATGGGCCTTTTGACACAGAATAGCCAATCAGAATGGCAGCTTTCCAAGCCTGACCATATTAGGTGAAACCACAGGCTTGCTTTACCCAAATTTGGGAAAAGCACAGGCCTTGCACAAGGCAGACACAAGCTAAGTGTGTGTACCTTGTTTAGCACAGGAGCAAAACAAGTCTGGGCAGGCCAGAGTCCTTAGACTCAGTGGCTCCAGGTTCTTTGTCCTCTTTGCCACAGTTGCTTTTCCCCAGAACAGAAGAGGGAGAGCATAAAACATGCCTGGGCAAGCCACGACACGTATAAGCTTATTTTGGCCTATCAGGCCTACCACAACAGGGAGCTGGGGCTGTTCAGCCTGCAGAAGAGAAGGCTCTGAGGAGACCCAATAGCAGTCCTCCAGTACCTGCAGGGTACAAGAAGGCTGCAGAGGGACTGTTTGCAAAGGGCTGCAGTGACAGGACAAGGGGCAGTGATTTGAAATGAGAGAAGAGGAGGTTTGGATTGGACGTTAGGAACACGTTCTGTGCAGTGAAGGTGGTGTAACACTGCAACGCTGCCCAGGGAGGCGGTTGAGGCCACATGACAAGATATACAAGATAAGGCTCAGCAGGGCTCTGGATAAACTGGTGTAGCTGAGGTGTTGCTGACTGCAATGAGGGTTGGACTAGATGACCTTTGGAGGTCCCTACCAGCCCAGACCATTATGTGGTTCTGTGATTCTCCAGGCTGAATACCTCCTGCTTCCTCAGCATGTCTTTGTAGCAGGGGAGATTCTTCAGCATTTCCAAGCCATTATGTGTTCAAAATATTCTTTTATCAACTCCCCATGTCATGACATTAGTTGTCTGTGCAGAGATAGATGGATGTGCAAATCTGCCTTGTAAGTACCCTCGTGAAATTTCATTTTGAGGAAACTATTTGTAGACTACTCCATGCAGGACCAGCATTAGTTTTACAAGGTGAATGCACGCAGCCAGCAATCTGGGATCTGAGTAAAACCACATCCTAAATGTGCTTTACAATAACCCAATTCTAACTCTTCCAATATTTTTTGTATTTTGCTTGAAATATAAAATATAAAAGGGAAAATCAACAGATTTTATAGCCCAATTCCATTATTCAAATCACTCCAGGCTCTGCTGTTGAAAGCTACTGTACGCCTGGAATCAAAATGCAAGGATGAGTTATAATTCCCTAATGGAAGCACTGACTAAGCCCAGAGTGTGTAGATGCTGGTGGTGCCATGTAATGAATTAGTAAACATTCTGCTGAGAAACAGGAACGAAAATGTGCCTGGGCAGTCTCAAAGATCAGCTCAGACAAGATATGTTAGAAAGTAGCTAGTTAGCTTTTTCTGTTGCAAAAGACTGATCCCAAGCACAAATCCAGGTTTGGAGAGGAGTGGCTCGAGAGCAGTCTGGAGGAGAAGGACTTAAGGGTGTCAGCTGATGAAAAACTCAACATGAGCCAGCAATGGTCACTGGCAGCCCAGAAGGCAGCTATGTGCTGGGCTGCATCCAAAGCAGTGAGAGCAGTGCTCTGGGAGTGAGGGACTCCCAGAGAGGGAAAGAATTCTGCCCCTCCACTCTGCTGTGCTGAGAGTGCACCTGGAGCACTGTATCCACTGTATCAGCATAAGAGGGACATGGAGTTCCTAGAATGGATGCAGAGGAGGCCACAAAAATGATCAGAGGGTTGGAGAACCTTCCCTATAGGGACAGACGGTGATGGTTTGGTTGTTACCTGCCCCTCCCCCTTAAGAAAATCACCCAGGCTAGACTCAGCCAGCTGGAAGTCAAGGAATGAAGCTATATTTACAGCTTAGCAGAATTTACAAGCAGATATATACACAGATGTAAAGTTATATACAAGTTAAAAGTAGTGCAGAAATCAGAGTCCTCAGGAGGGCTCCCAACCCAAAGCCGCTTCCCCCTCCCTCCCTTCAGAAATAACCAGATCAGCCCACGTGTATCTTAGGTGATAAATCTCGAGAGATCTGAGATGCTATGTTGAAAAGACAACAAGGAAGTTGGAGGGGAAAGGGGTTAGATCAGATTAGAGTTAAGGCAGAGACAACCACAGAGGCCAGACTACCAGAAAGAGGGAGTAGAACAGAAGTGAGAGCTAACTGAGAAGTGTGTGAGAAGTGAGTGTCTTATCTATATTTTGCCTAGTTGGGTTTCTCAGCAGAAGAATGAGTGATATAGGGCACTGTTGTTTTTTTCTTTCCTCTCACAGCTAAGGATTTAATTTCTCTCAGTAAAATATTCCAGTTAGCCTCAGGCCAGAACACAGACTGAGAGAGCTGGGGCTGTTCAGCCTGGGGAAGAGAAGGCTCTGGGAAGACCTTAGGTCAGCCTTGCAGTACCTGAAGTGCACTACAAGAAAGCCGGGAAGAGATTTTTGACAAAAGCTTGTAGTGGCAGGATGAAAAGGAAGGGGTTGAAGCTTGAAAATGGCAGATTTAAACTGGTTGTGAGGAAGAAATTCTTTGCAGTGAGGGTGGTGAGACACTGGAATAGGTTGCCCAGGGAGGTTGTGAATGTTCCCTCTCTGGAGGTGTTCAAGGCTAGGTTGGATGAGACCTTGAGCAAGCTGTTCTAGCGGAAGGTGTCCCTGCTCATGGTCAGGGAGTTGAACTAGGTGCCTTCCAACCTGTCTACTAGAAAAGAGGGAAAGGACTGTGAGCATTTGACTTTGGAAGGAGCAGCCAAACCAGGTCTCTGCAGGAAAGGTCAGAAATCCTTGTGAAGCCAGTGAGAGGAATCTTTAGCCTCTGTCACTGCCAATGTTCAGTGCTGGCTGAAGACGTCACTCATCTCACACCTCGACTAGTCAGCAGCAAGGTCTCAGTGAGTTTGCCACTCTTCCTGAGGACAGTGGCAGTCTGAAGAACCAGTGACAGGCAAAACAAGGGTACATTGCAACCTCGAGAGAAAGACTGGAAGAGAATGACAGTGCAGGTAGAGCAGGTGACAAGTTCCCTAGCTCCAAAGCCACCTTTAACCTTGATGCAGCTCACAGCTTGGCTTACATTTCCTTCACTTTCCTTGTTTCCTTTCTCCTTATCCCTTTCCTGTTCTGTCATTTCCAGCAATAGGAATGTAAATCTCTAGAAATATCCAACTCTTATTTTCAATCATAGTAGTAGTTACAGTTTTGACTTTGCATAACCTTTCTGTGGACTACTGCACTGAGGAGACAAAAGACAAGTTGTGCTTCTCAGATAACTGAATATACTGGAAACAGAAAGAAGAAAACCAGGGAGTGGCCAATAGAAGCTATAGCTTTTTAGTTAAAACAGTTCTTGTTCCAGTGAGTTCTTTGGGGCCAGGGAACACTCTCACACATGGGTGCCCCCCTCTGGGTACAGTTTCAACACTTTATTACAGCTCAAATACTAAAAACATAGAGAGAAAGGTATACTGGAAACTACAATGTTTATAGCTCAAATACTAAAATCAGAGAGAGAAAGGTGTATTGCTCAAAGAGCAGCTTATACTCACCCTATCCAACTGACCAGCAAAACTCCAGGGGTGCAGGTGCCAGCCTGCACAGGGCTGGCAGGCACTTATCTTCTTAAGGTAGGCATCCCCACCGGGTAAGAATGGTGCCGCTCCAACCCAGCTCCCTAGGCTCTCGGTATAGATGGGTTCAGAATTCTGTGACGTATGGCCAGGACGTCCCAGAAGGCTGAATGCAGGGGAACAGAGCTCCTCCTTTGTTTTGGAATCTGTTACATACCATCTTTCCCTACTGCTCATTCGCATACTTACCGGCCCCGGATCTTATCTCTAGTAAGCTAATGATTATCGGCCTGGAACTTCTGGTCAAACACATGCCAATTCTTCCTTCTTACAGTTCTGATGATCAGATATGACAATAACACCAAAGTGAAAGATCAAGAAACTAGACTATCACAGAATCACAGAATATATCTGATTTGGAAGAGACCTCAGAGATCACCCAGTCTAGCCCTCGATCCAGCACTGAAGGGTTGACCCTACATCACGTCCCCAGGGATAGCTACCATGTCTGTAAGTAATGCATTTGAGGCTTCTAATTAAAACTGGAGTTCGTAAGACTTTAAAAAGTCAGTTCTAGACTCACAAGTGAGCTCACTGACCAAGAAATATGTGTAGAGAAGATTGCTAAGGCTTTCAGATTGAAGAGTTTGAAAAGTGTCAGGAAAGAGGGGGGACCTGTAGTAGTAACAAGGGCTGACAACAGAAGGATTAATCTAGGATATTCTGAAAGAAGAAAAGACAAAGATGAGGAAAGGGAGAATTGATGCAAAGTGCAAAGTCAGAGTGCTCTCCTCACACATCCTCAGTAGCATGAGATGAGGAGCAGGAGGAGAATCAGATCACAGGACGCAATGGTGCTGTGATGTCAATAGCAGGAAGGATGGGTTGTCAGAGGTGGCAGGAGAAACTGTATCATTTCAAAAAGGGAGGCAGGATTGTGAAGGATGGATGTGAAAAGTGTCTGACAGGGTGAAAAGAGAAAGCTGCTGAAGCCAAGTTAAAATAGGTGATGAGTAAAAGGAGCTAATTCAAAAAGCAAAAGGGATTTGGAGGTGCCCACAGCAAGAGAGTATGCTGAACAGGTAGGAATTCTAAAGGAGGCTGAAAAAAGATGGAGGAGTGAGGTCAGCACCATCAAACTTCCAGGGTCAAGCAAGTAAATGAAGGCCCTCATAAAACTGAAGTGCAGAAGCCTAGAGGAGAGAGAGGCCAGAAGCCATCAAATGGTATACAAAGGTACCATTGTGGATGAAAACCAAGAAGAAAGGATGGGCTATGGACTGACCCAAACACAAGTCTTCTCCTGTGTGGAGGCACCCAGCTGGGTACCAGTGGCCACCTTGGCTTTTGAGGTGCCCTGCTTGGACCAGGCATTGGTTCTAAACTTTGAGTAAGGGTCTAGGGATGGGGTTTTTTTCTGGAAAGTATTCCTTAGGATGTAGTTAGAGAAGAGAAATGGAGTACAGCTGGTGGGAAGTAGACCTGCTGAAGAGAGAAGTCTTCCTCTAAACTATGTTATGTGTTGAGACCACACCTCAGATAGTAGGCTCAGTTTTGGGACCCTCACTACAAGAAGGACATTGAAGTAATGGAGCATGTCCAGAGAAGGGCAGTGATGCTGGTGGAGGGTTTTGAGCACAAGTTCTCTAAGGAGTATCTGAGGGAACTGGGATTGTTTAACCTGAAGTACAGGAGGCTGAGGGAAGACCTTCTCAATCCCTCTAACTCTCTAAAAGGAGGTTAGAGTGAGGCTGCAGCAAGGTGGGGATTAGTCTCTTCTCCAAATAATTGACAGGATGAGAGGAAATGGTCTGAAGTTGCACCGGGAGAAGTTTAAGTTGGATATAAGGATAAAACTTCTATCCTGAAAGGGTTGCAAAGCCCTAGCCCAGGCTGATAAGGGCAGTGGTGAAGTCCCCATCCTGCAGGGTTTGAAAAGCTGTGAACCATAGAATCATAGAATCAACCAGGTTGGAAGAGACCTCCAAGATCACCCAGTCCAACCTATCACCCAGCCCTAGCCAGTCAACTAGACCATGGCACTAAGTGCCTCAGCCAGGCTTTTCTTGAACACCTCCCGGCACGGTGACTCCACCACCTCCCTGGGCAGCCCATTCCAATGGCAATCACTCTCTCTGGGAAGAACTTCCTCCTAACATCCAGCCTGTACTTCCCCCGGCACAACTTGAGACTGTGTCCCCTTGTAGATGTGGTGCTGAGCGACATGTGCTACTGGTGACCTGGCAGTGCTGGATTGCTGGTTGGACTTGATCATCTTCAAGGTCTCTTCCAACCAAAACAGTCTGATGATTGTTTT
This sequence comes from Pogoniulus pusillus, assembly GCF_015220805.1. Classification (NCBI taxonomy): domain Eukaryota; kingdom Metazoa; phylum Chordata; class Aves; order Piciformes; family Lybiidae; genus Pogoniulus; species Pogoniulus pusillus. The sequence goes on along the minus strand of NC_087265.1, from coordinate 27,945,487 downwards.
ACTTACTTCCCTGGTATTTTTTCCTTCTGCCCTCCAGTGCTGGTTTGATGTTGTATTCCTGACTCTTGACAATCCATCATTATCCCAGAGAGGCAGAAATTAGTTTAAAGATAGGAACTGCTCCCTGCATAGCACATCCTCAGCTAATAAACACTGAAATTTCTTCCGTTTTGCTTCTTTCTTCATTTTAAGTGTCATTTCTTTACTACATCTTGACATTTAATATGAAGCATTTCATCTACCAGAAATACATCTGAGTTTTCAGCTCAAGAGCCCAATTAAGGAAATGCTCCCATGTGCACATGTTTCTGTTATTGAACTTCAAGCTCCTTGCAATGTCATGTACAATGCAAGTTGAAAATCAAGGCTTTTGTGGAAAAGAAATATTTCTAATCAAAAATGTCTCCTTGCCTCCTTGCTGTGCTTCCCTACCTTCAAGCAAGCAAACAAAAAAATGCAAGCAGCTGCCTTTCAGCTATTATTTGTTCAATTTCTGCTTTAGTGCCTTTTCTGTTTGTTTTTTTTAAGCAGGTATTTGTGTACACATCACAAGCCCCCGTGCATTGATACACTCTTGCTTGTGTGTTTACGAGACTAAGTAGGGTAATGGCAATTAAAAGTGTAATGCTGCTTAATGTATTTGTAAAATCTCTTGGTGTACTGTGTGAAATTAATCTGGTGCTGGTGTCAGTGAGTGATGCTGAGCAGTAAGGAATGAAGATCAGGCTTTCCTGAGTACTGTAATACAAATTCAGTGTATAATCCAAGAGGGAAATCTATGTTGTGCCAACATTTGAGGCACAAAGTGTTGGTTTTTCTAAAGCTGTCCTCAGGAGCTGGTGGCTCTGCTAGTGAGAACCTGCCATTGTGCTGCTGTGACTTTCTGGTGCAAAGACATGAGGGCAGGCTGAGGAAGCTGGGGTTGTTCAGCCTGAAGAACAGAAGACTCTAGAGGACCTTAGGGCTGCCTTTCAATACCTGAAGGAAGCATAACAGAAAGTTGAAGAGGGACTTTTCATAAGGGTTTGTAGAGACAGGACAAAAGGAGAATGATTTTAAGCTGAGGGAGAGTAGGTTTAGACTGGAGCTTAGGAAAAAGTTGTTCAATACAAGGGTGGTGAGACTTTGGAATAGATTGCCTAGGAAGGTTGTGGATGTTCCCTCCCTGGCCAGAGTGAATGAGGCCTTGGGCAGTGAAGTCTAGCTGAGAGGCTTCCCTGTGCATGTCAGGGAGGCTAGAGCAGATGATCTCAGAGGTCTCTTCCAACTTGAGCCATTCTAGGATTCAGCTATACTCACTGGTTTGCACTCTGACAATCAGAGTATTCAATGTGATATAAAACTGTGACAGTATAGTTAAACAATCAAAAGCAACTTATCTCCAGGAAAACATTTTGAATGCAGAATTCTTCAAAGTGCAGTGTGGTGACTCTGTGTATCTTTTTATTCATCAAATTAGAGTTTTTGACATCCAGGTGAGCTGTGTAAAAAGGGGGCGGATAAAAGCAAACTCACCTTTCCCAAGAGAAGCTGTGGTGCTTTTAAAATGTCTTGGGCATTCCAAAGCTTTTCCAGTGGTTGCCAGTTGTTTAGGGCTTTTAGCAATTTGGCTTAAGGTAGATAATTTCCCAGTACCAAAAGTTCAGAGCTTGTTTGAACAAGCTGAAATTGCACTATTGGAGATAACAACAGAACAACTTAGAGACCACTTGCGGTGTTCAAATCCAGAGAGGACTGAGTGCCAAATGAATCAGAATGGAAGCTGATATTACTTATTACTCTCTGAGTGATAATGTAACTGAATAAAGAGCAGATTTCTTTCTGCAGGCTGACTCCAATTGGTATACCTGCATTGGTTATAGCCTCACATACACAACTCAGCAGCCACTATTTTACAAGTATAGAATTGGAAGGACACTCTTTGACTTTCCTCTGCGATTTGCTGTGACTGAGGTGCCTACTTTGCTACCTGCTGGGCTACTTCGTGTAAAGCTTCTGTTCAGGAATGGCGTTAACAGTTGTTCCAGCCCTAATGATTAATCTGACTTGCAGGAACCCTGCTTACAGCACTGCCCCAGTGAGGAACATGCCTGAGCTGGCATATTGGCTGCTTCACATGGCTCTTCTCAGTCACTTTCCCACTGTCACTTGCCCATATTTGAGGCATCTTCAGGGAGACTCAGGGGATCGACTCCCCAAGTGAGCTGGAGCATTTCCAGCCATGTTCAGTATCTTGAATTTTCATTGGAGTGGGAGATCATTTTAGTTTCTAAATGTCTGTTCCCTTCCAAGTCTGCCTGCTCAGACTGTAGACAAAGATGTCTCTTACTGCCATTTGTAGAGAGCTGTGAAAACCGAGTATTTGACAGGGTGGGGAAAAGGAAAAGCAAGCAAAGTGTAAGTCAGGTCAATTGTGCATTTGGGAGCCTCAGCTGATGCCTGTAAAAACATAAAATAAGGAGGAATGTAATGTGAGCTTGCCTTTCTGAGACCAAGGCACTCCCCCTCTCCAAAAGCAATTGGAGATAGGAAGTGGGATTTCTCTGGGAGGTGACCAGGCAAGAGCTAAAGCAAGCAGACACAGTATGATTTTCTCAGTGAGCCTTCAGGGGTCATTGTCCTTTTAAATACTGCAAATACACCTGCAGAGCCGTTCTGGGGTTTGAGGTTTATCCTTGCTTCTTCATGCGTGCAACCATGCCAAGCCAGATTTCCTCTCATCCCACACAGCTGTTAGTATTTCTTTGGACTAGTACACAATCATAGAATGATTTGGGTTCTAAGTAACCTTCTTGGGTTGCAAGTGGCCTCCAGAGATCACCTAGTCCAACGACCCAGGGCATGGAGTCAGTCATCAGCAAGTTTGCAGATGACACTAAGCTGGGGGCAGATGTGGCTGGGTTGGAGGACAGAAGGGCTCTGCAGCAGAACCTTGACCACCTGGACAGATGGGCAGAGTCCAAGGGGATGGTGTTCAATAGCTCCAAGTGCAGGGTGCTGCACTTTGGCCACAACAACCCCATGCAGAGATACAGGCTGGGGTCGGAGTGGCTGGAGAGCAGCCAGACAGAGAGGGATCTGGGGGTACTGATTGATACCTGCCTGAACATGAGCCAGCAGTGTGCCCAGGTGGCCAAGAGAGCCAGTGGCATCCTGGCCTGCATCAGGAATGGTGTGGTCAGCAGGAGCAGGGAGGTCATTCTGCCCCTGTACTCTGCACTGGTTAGACCTCACCTTGAGTACTGTGTTCAGTTCTGGGCCCCCCAGTTTAGGAGGGACATTGAGATGCTTGAGCGTGTCCAGAGAAGGGCGACGAGGCTGGGGAGAGGCCTTGAGCACAGCCCTACGAGGAGAGGCTGAGGGAGCTGGGGTTGTTTAGCCTGGAGAAGAGGAGGCTCAGGGGTGATCTTCTTGCTGTCTACAACTACCTGAAGGGTGGTTGTGGCCAGGAGGAGGTTGCTCTCTTCTCTCAGGTGGCCAGCACCAGAATGAGAGGACACAGTCTCAGGCTGCGCCAGGGGAGATTTAGGCTGGAGGTGAGGAGAAAGTTCTTCACTGAGAGAGTCATTGGATACTGGAATGGGCTGCCCGGGGAGGTGGTGGAGTCACCGTCCCTGGGGCAGTTCAAGGCAGGATTGGACGTGGCACTTGGTGCCGTGGTCTAGCCTTGAGCTCTGTGGTAAAGGGTTGGACTTGATGATCTGTGAGGTCTCTTCCAACCCTAATAATACTGTGATACTGTGATACTGTGATCTTCCATTGGATGAGATTGCTCAGTCTTGTTGAGCCTGACCTTGAATACCTCCAGGAATGAGGCCTCACCTACCTCCCTGGGCAGCCTGTTGCAGTGTTCCACACCTTGGTGATGCAGAAGTTCTTCCTAACAGTCAATCTGAATCTGCTGTTCTGTCATTTCAAACCATTGCCCCTTGTCCAGTCACTGCAGGCCTTTGGAAACAGTCGCTCTGCAGCCTTCTTGTAGGTCCCCTTCATGTACTGGAAGGCCACTCCTCAGAGCCTTCTCTTCTCCAGGCTGAATGACCCCAGCTCCCTCAGCCGGTTGTACTAAACCATTCTTCTTATTTAAACCAGTGTAAGTTGGCAATGTTGCTGCATTATGGTTAATGTGTACCCTGAACTACCCATTTTACTGATGTAAGCAAAGGAGCAGGTGAAGCAGAACTTCAGAACACTAGGCATGTGCTTGCAATAGTTGTGCTAGTACTACCATAGTGTTTCCAGGTGTGTGCCCTGCCATATAGTTTGATTTATTGCTTACACATTAAGAAATAAACACTGAGACAAAATTTCTTCCATTCTTTTTTTTTCTAGCCTGCATCAGAAGGTGGCTGGTGGTAAATAAGCCATTAGCTATTGTTATGTGCCATGTACCTCCTTAAATACATAAAGGAAAAACATAAATAGATGGAAAAAGATCATAAGAAAAAGAAAAAAAGGAAAGATTCTAACTTGGCAACAATGCAGAAGCTGATAAAGTGTCTTGATTCTCATCCCTGCAGCTGTTTCTTTTTCTTCCTTCAGCAATACATTGAGCAGTGGGCATCAATTGGCAAAATAGATGATGTTCATTTGTGATTAATTTGAATCGAATTTACATTTGAAAGACACCAAAATCTTGCTGAAAATGGGATGAAAGCCTCAAGAACTAGACAGACATAAACTTAAAATAGAAGGAGGGGGGGAAAAAAGTAGTAAATCTGTAAGTACTGGAATTTGAAGCTGTAAAAAGCTGTCAATAACTTCCTATTCTATGTTAGAAGAGAGAGATTCATATATTCAGCAGAACTGTTTAAATTGCTTGTCCTGTGAGTTTCATAATACCCTTTTCAGTCTTTTTAATGGCTTTCCAAACTGAAGTCCTGGTCTCTTGAACTCCTTGGGAATTCTGCAGCTAGTTTCTGTGGCTCAGGGTTGTAGTGCTGTGATTTGTGAGTTTAGTTTAAAGATAAGGCAATTGGAGAATGCTCGCTGCATTCATTTTTGCCTCTTTAAAATTCCTCATTGGTTTTTAACAGCCCCAATCCATCTGTAAGCTTATGGAAATTGGTTCTGAAGTAAACTCGTTTGCCTTGGAGCTTCTCTTCGTTCTTTCCACTTTGATTTGAACTATTTATTTACCTTGACCCAAGGTACCTGTCGCTTCTGCAAGGTTCTGCTATTGATGCTTCAAAGAAAGGACTCTGTAGTAAATCTGTAAGAAAATAATTGTTTTGTGGAGTTTCATTTTTAGCTAAATACCTAATGGTGAAATAGTTTTCTTCCCAGGCTTTTGCTTCACACTAGCACAGCACAAAGCAGTGATCTTTGACTGGAATGTGTGAGCCTTTTCATAAGCTTAATTCACACCATGGTGTTGAAACTTCTGATACAAGATCTTTCAGTAGCTACAGATGTGTGTTAAGCAGAAAAGGGCAAATGGTGTCCTCGCTCACTCATCCTCAGATGTCTGATGTCAGGTGTGCTAGTTTGAAGCTAGCTAGAATGTTTTGGTGAGAAGAACTAGATCACAGGCTGTGAAAGGAAACCAATGGTGATGTCTACTCCCCTCAGAAGTCTCGCTGAGGAGTTTGGGAAGAAGAAATGAAAATATTAGATAACACTCTCGCCATTTTTTGTCTCACTCTGGCTTGGGCTGCTGACTGAGCTGCATCTCTCTAACACACCCTCCACTCACCTTTACTTCCTAACCCCCTGGCCAAACCTCCATTCTTCCTTGGGACTGGGGTAAGGTTGAGAGGGGTAGGGGGAAGGTTCAGGGGTGGTTGAGAGCCCCTCCTGGGGACTCAGGTTTCTGGGAGGGGAGTTGTGTTGCTGTATTACCTTTTACCTTCTATATTTCTGTCTATAACTGTATATACTGTAACTATCTGCTTGTATATTGTGCTAGCTGTAAATATAAGCTTCATTCATATTTCCAGAGATGACTGAGGCTAGTCTGGGTATTTCTAAAGTGTGGGGGGGCAGGGAACACCCAAACCGTCACACAGGTGACTTGGAATATGGAAACTGTGAAAGAACTGGCTCATGGTGAAAGGCTTAGTATAGGATTGTAGAATGCTTAAGGCTGGAAAGGGCTTTTAAAGGTCATATAGCCCAACTCCCCCATCAGTGAGAAGGGACATCTTCAACTAGATCATGTTGCGCCGAGCCTCAAGCTACCTGACCTGAAATGGTTCCAGGGGTGGGACATCTACCAGCTCTTTGGGCAACCTGGGCCAGCATCTCACTACCCTCAGTGTAAAAAAATCTCCCTTGTGTCTAAGTCTTTTAAATCTCTGTCTTTTCATTTGAAACCATCACCCTTTGTCCTATCACAACAGGCTCTGCTACGAAGTCTGTCCTCTTCTTTCTGACTGGCCTCTTTAAGTATTGAAAGGTCTCCCTGGAGCCTTCTCTTCTCCAGGCTGAGCAATCCCAGTTCTCTCATCCTGTCCTCACAGCAGAGGTGTTCAGCACTCTTTTTTATTGCTTTTCACTTATTAATGGAGCTAGCAGACATGGTGGCAGTTGTGTTACAGCAAATCCACTCTACTGGAGCCATGCTGTGACACCAATGACATTTCAGTCCAGGATACCCCCCCAAGGAAGAGTTCAGAACATGAAAGAAAACCCCCTCATGATCAGGTGGGTGTGCAAGTCTTACCTCCTCTGCAAAGTTTTTCCCAATAACTGGAGCAGAAGAACAGCCCTGCAGGGCGCCCAGGGCTGCAGACAGATGACTAAACCACAGAATAAGACAGAGATGTGATTGTCCCTCCTGGACAGATTTCACAGTTGTGCATATTGGGCTGTAACAGCAACTGTGTTCAGGAGCCGTAGAAGATAAGAGGATTGGTAATGAAAAGGTAGAAGAGATTACAGAATAGTGCAGACATTTAATAGTGTTGTCATTACGTGCAAAAATAACCAATGAGCCATGTAAAGCACAGGTTTGACACTCAGGAAATGATGGCTGTGATGTTTTTGAGCAGTGATAAAGGAGTTACTTGCCGTTGATAAACTCCTGATCTCACAAAGTTCACAACAGGAAATAACTCGAGTGACCTTCCACCACCACTTCCCCCACCATGGGTCTGCTACACCAGGTTGCTCAAGTCCCTACTTCAACTTGGCTTTTGACACTTCCTCCTCGGGTAACCCATTGCAGTGTCTCACCACCCTCACTGGAAAGCATTTCTTTAATATCTAGCCCTCAATTGGGCTATTGTTTGGATGTAACCAGCCTAATTAATCCATACTTCTCATCTAGACACAGATTTGCTCTTCAGGCTAAAATTTCCAAGCACTGGCTGCACACCTTCGTGCTTGTTGTTTTGTAGTTGCTAGATGTTGTGGAGCAAAGTGACCATGAGGTGATGGACCATGAGCCAGCAGTGTGCCCTTGTGACCAAGAAGAACAGCAGCATCCTGGGGTGCATCAAGAAGAGCATGGCCAGTGGGTAGAAGGAGGTTCTCCTCCCCCTCTACTTTGCCTTGATGAGGTCTCATCTGGAGTCTTGGGTCCAATTCTGGGCTCCCCAGTTCAATAAGGACAGAGAACTACTTGCAAAGGCTACAAAGATGATCAGAGAATTAAAACATTTATGTCATAAAGAAAAGATATGAGGGACTTGAGGGCTATTTGTCCTGGAGAAGAGAAGACTGAGGAAGGATCTTCTCAATGCTTATCCATACTTAAAGGATGAGTGTCAGGAGGATGGGGCCAGTGTTTTGTCAGCAATGCCCAGCAACTGGACAAGGAGTAATGAGCACAAACTTGAACACAGGAAGTTCTGTCTGAACATAAGGAGGAACTTCTTTACTTTGAGAACGGTGGAACACTGGAGCAGGCTGCCCGGAGAGATGGTGGAGTCTCCATCTCTGGAGTCATTCAAAACTCACCTGGATGTGTTCGTGTGTAACCCACTCCAGGTGACCTGGGTCTGGAAGAGGGTTTTGTGTAGATGACCCCCAGAAGTCCTTCCCAACCCCCGTCACTCTGTGATTCTGTGTAGCTCAAAAGCCAGGTGAGCTTTTGTTTTCTAAGCAAAGTGGCTAAGAGGCAGGTAGAGGACATTGAGGAAAACGAACTGTTACTGCTAAGTACAGGACTGCAGCTCGAAATAACTAGAAGGTGCAGGTCCTCAGTGTTATCTTCTTTTCTATTGCTGTTGTGAAGTCACATCAAAGAGTGACCTTTTAGCTTTCATCTGCTGCGCTTTTGGGAAAAAGCCATCTCTCCTGCTGCTGTGAAGTAGGGAAGCTCATGATCCTGAGAGCCACACAAAGAGAAGTGTCTGAGTTTCCTCCTGAGCCCTGTCCATACCCCACTGCTTTCCAGTGGATGTCATTGCAAGACAAAATAAATCATCTGGGTCAAAAATAAAGCAGCAAGAAGCCGGCAGGGCTGGAGCACAGCTTCTGATGCCTTCCTTTTTGCTGAATCCATTCAGCAAACTGACAGCTTGAATCAATTGCTTCGCAGATCACCGACGCCGCTCCAGCAGGACTGACAGATTTCTAACTCCAAAGAAACTTCCACCCTACCAAAACAGGGAGTGAAAATAACCTTAGTCATGTTCCGACAGAGGATCAGCCAATAGAGAACCTCCCCTCTGGTGACAGGCTAGGAAAATTGGGACTGTTCAGCCTGGAGAAGAGAAGGCTCCAGGGATACCTTAGAGTACCCTCTCAGGAGCCTGCAATAGATCTGAGAAAGGACCTTTTACAAGGGCTTGCAGTGATAGGGTGAGAGGGAATGGATTGAAGCTTGAGAAGGGCAGATTTAGACTGGAGATTAGGAAGAAATTCTTTCCAGTGAGGATGGTGAGTCACTGGAACAGGTTCCCCAGGGAGGTTGTGGATGCCCCCTCCCTGGAGATCATAGAATCATAGCATCAACCAGGTTGGAAGAGACCTCCAAGATCATCCAGTGCAACCTATCACCCAGCCCTGTCAAATCATCTAGACCATGGCACTAAGTTCCTCATCCAGTCTTTTTTTGAACACCTCCAGGGATGGTGACTCCACCACCTCCCTGGGCAGCCCATTCCAATGGCAAATCACTCTCTCTGTGAGGAACTGATGTTGAAGAAGATGTTGAAGGCCAGGTTGAATGAGGCCTTAAGCAAGCTGCTCTAGTGAAAGGAGTCCCTGCCCATGGCAGGGGGTTGGAACTAGATGACCTTTGACCCTTGTGTCCTAAAGCATTCTGTAAGTCAATGAGTCTATGAAAATAATGTTAATGAACAGCAGGTCCAAATGTGATGGCAGCAGGAGCAGTTTTGGAGCTCCGATCCGTGGTGGCGGTACCTGTCCCTTTGCTATTTGCCAGAAGCATTTAGAGCAAGTCAAGAAGGTTTGTTAAAACCTCCACTTCTGTACAGAGCTGTGGCCCAGCACTCTGAGTCACTGCAAGGCAGAGGGTCCTGTGCTGCCCACCTTCACTTCCCAGAGATGTTACAAGGCCCACACACTTCTTCTATCTCTTAATCTAGGATGCAGGGAGAGAAAGACCTTTTACTGGCCATCTGGTGTGAAGAATAATATCTTCCCTTCGTGTCCTCGCAGAGTGATCTATTTTAGTTTTGCCTCTGAAATTCTGAGCATGGTAATGTCATGATTTTTATTTTTCCTTCTCTGATTTTGAACAAAAGTTCACCTTCTTGTCTCCAGGGTTTTATTTTTATTTTACATTTTCACCTTGGTTCCTGACGTTCCTTCCTTTGAAGTCATGATGCTCTTGAGTAGCTCAGACCTTTCTCATCTAGCATTTTTCCATCTGGTAGCTTTTTATAATCCACTGATGATTTTTATAGCTGTTTGATGAGTTTTGTGCCTTCTTGGACTTACGTGGCAGAACGCATTCCTCAGACTGTACCTTCTGAAGTCTTCCATATGATCTACTTTAGCACCTCCTCCTTCCGATGCATTTCTTCCTTTATGCTAGCTATGGATTTTATTAACCACATACTTCTATAAAAGGTTCTCAGTCCTGCACTGGCTTCTTATTCTCCTCTATGGAAATCATGAGACAGGCTAAAATGAGACTCCCTTGTTGAATGAATGCACCCACATCGAGTACAGCCAAAGTAATCCTCATGTCAATTAAAATCTCGTGTAGAAAAAGTCATTTTAGAGTGAAACATAATCAAAAGGCCATGCTGCATGTAAGGAGCTGCTCCTGCAGTTCCTGCCCTGGAGGTACTCATGGATTTAGATGATGATGAAAATGGCAACCATCTAACTAATCAGCAGGCAGTTTCCTTTCTGCTTGGGTATAGTTTTGCTGAACAATGAGAAGCTCCTTTGAAACTTACTGTAACAGGAGCTTCCCTCTGTCCTTAAAGCAATAAAGCTTCTAATAAAGAGAAACATGCAACTGTGGAGGGTAAGTTTTTCTTCCCATTAAAGTATTTAGGACCTTTTATTAATAACACTTTCAATTTCTCAACTCTATTGCATGCACTGGCACCCAGGCACACTCTGTTCCCTTCCCTGAAAGCCATCTCAAAGGTGTTGTCAAAGCTGTCACTTCAGAAAGATACTTCCTCTTGTAGAGAGATGCAGAACTTTGATGGCTGGCTTCAAAATGTCCCAGCAGGGAGGGACTTTCTTGCCACAGCCACATTCCCTTACTCCACAGCAAGGGGAATTTCTGAGCTTGGCACCCTACTGAATGAAGGTGTTTCTGTGCTCAGCACACATCATTTCACAATCAATCACTACGCTATCTATAGATTATTTTTGATTTATATCCTGCTTCTTTGTTGTCACTTGAGCAGAGCTAAGTATTTAGCCAAGAGAGGATGACTGCATTCTGCTCTCTGTGCCTCACCAGAAAGGAGTTTTATTGTACTTTGATTCATAAAACCAAGCAGAAGGCTTAAAAATCTATGCACAGAATGCTTGGGAATCATTTTCCCTGGAGGAGCCACACCCGAGGATAGAAATGGCTTTTTTTCTACTTTAGGAAGACGTTTTTGAATGGGATTTTGACAGCTATAGGCTGTGTTTAAAGTAGAGCAGTTATTAAAATGATGGAATATATCTTAGGCTGTGAAATAAAGTTAAAAGACATTGCTCAAAGGCACAGGAAAAAAGCGAACCATATGCAGTTCTTTGAACCAGCACAATGCAGAGACAGAAATGTTGAATCCAAAGCCTGATGAATGGATACTTGGACAAACTCTTCTCCCAGGTAACCAACAATAGGACGAGAGGAAATAAGTTTAAGTTGTGCTAGAGGAGGTTTTGACTGGACATTAGGAGAAACCTCTTTACTGAGAGAGTGGTCAAGCATTCAGACAGCCTGCCCAGGGTGGTGGTGGAGTCAATGTCCCTGGAGGTCTTCAAGAAGCTGTAGATGTGGCCCTTCAGGACATGGTTTAGTGGTCACAGTAGTTAAGTTGTGGTTCAACTTCATGATCTTAAAGGACTTTTCCAACCTCTATGATTCTATGACCCTGAAGTTTGGGACTCAGTCAGTGTTGCTGGGTTCTGTTAGTGGCACAGTGAGTTTCTGCACTCCTTTCTCTATGCTGTTTTTTTTTTACACACTTCAGAATTCATTCCTGCCATTCCTGCTGCACCAGATATCTTCTGAGTACCAGAACATGTTTAGCTCCATTTCCATGAGCCCTTTCACATCAATCTTAAAGATGGTATTTCTTGTAGCCACCAGTAGCATATTGGGGGATGACATTCTGCCCTCTTTGAGGCTGATAGTGCCGGAGACATCCCAGTTGTTTATAATGCTCAGAATATCCTGAATTCATTTGACTTTCTATTGACATGCTGTGTTCAGTCAGCTGTAGGTACTTGATGTCCTGCTTTCCACTAAGCAAAACCCCTGCACTCCTTTGCTTCCTGCCTTTATGTCAGTCTTAAGCAAACTGCTGGTGTTTTCAGCATCAAATTGTCTCCAGCTCTGAAACCCACAACACAAGAAGGATGTGGAACTGTTAGAGTGAGTCCAGAGGAGGAGACAAACCTAATCTGAGGGCTGGAGCTGCTATGAGGACAGGCTGAGAGTTGGGGTTGCTTAACCTGAAGAAAAGAGGACTCCAGGGACACCTTAGAGAAGCCTTCCCCATATTTGTAGAGGACTACAGCAGAGCTGGAGAGGGACCTTTTACAGAGGAATAGAGTGACAGGATGAGGGGTAACGGCTTCAAACTGGAAGATGCTGGATTTAGATGAGACATTAGGAAAAAGTTCTTCCCTGTGTGTCTGGTGAGACACTGGAGCAGGTTGCCCAGAGAAGTTGTAGGGGCTCCAAGCCTGGCACTCTTGAAAGCCAGGCTACATGGGGCCTCGAGCAATTTGGTCTAACAGGAGGTGTGCCTGCCCACAGCAGGATGAACCAAATGATCTTAAGTATCCCTTCCAATCTGAACCATACTGATTCTCTGGTTTCTTTCTCTATCTCTTTCCTTGGACGTGGCTTCGTGTGTAACGCTGTACTAAAAGCAGGTACAGCCCACAAGTGTCATTTCTGTGTGGTTCCAGCCAAATGAGATGCAGCAATGGCTTCCAGATGATCAGGCAATGAGGCTGCTCATTGCAGCCTTTCCTCTTCATTTAACAATTAAACACATTGTTCATGTTCTCTGCTCCTGATAACTTGGGAAGTGTGTCAGACCAAAGGCTGCTTCTCTGTTGAGTGTGTACTCAGTGAAAAGGGCCCAGGTTAATGTGGCACAATTTTTACTACTTAGATCATCTATTTTTAGAGTATTATTGACATTCATTGAAGGTAATTAATTGTGCTGCAGATCACCTCTAAAGTCTGCTTGCTCTTGTGTGCCATCACAGTTTTTTTAGTTACCTAAGAGTTGGACAGGAGAGATTTATTTTAAAATCTTTTTTTCCCTCTACATATCAGAGAAGGAAATAATGTAAAATATTACCAAGTGGTGTTTTCTAGTCCTGCTTGAAAGAGTCCAGAGCTGAGCCACAAAGATGGTGAAGGCAGTGGCACATTTCCCTTGTGAGGAAAGGCTAAGGGAGCTGGAGCTCTTTAGCTTGGAGAAGAGGAGCCTGAGGGGTTACCTTGTTCATGGTTATCAAGATGTGAAGGGCAGTGTCAGAGGGACAGAGCCAGGCTTTGCTCAGTGATGTCCAGTGATAGGACAAGGTTACAGGAGGAAGCTGGAGCAGAGAAGGTTCCACATGAACATATGGAAAAACTCTTTCAGTGTGAGGGTGCCAGAGCCCTGGAGCAGGCTGCCCAGAGAGGTTGTGGAGTCTCCTTCTCTAGAGACATTCCAAACCCACCTGGATGCATTCCTGTGTGACCTACTTGAGGTAATCCTGCTCTGGCAGGAGGTTGGACTGAAGGATCTTTTGAGGTCCATTCCAATGCCTAACATTCTCTGATTCTGTGGGAAGCAGCTTCTACTGCTCAACCAGGATGGGTTTGTTGGAAGGAGTTTTATTCTCATGCAAGTACCAGCAGCTCTGTGAAACTGTCTCTAACCTTGGATCGATTTGAGACTTCTTTCCTGCTCTGGAGAAAGTTCTTGGGTCTTTCATAGTAAACTCTTCATATCCTGCAAGTAGTGACCATCTCACAGACTCAAATGTCTTCTCACATTTGGAGCTGCTAGGAGCTGTGAATTGCAGCCTCTGTTTCTGTGGCCTCTGTAGTCTAAGCATTTTCCTTTAGAAATTATATCACTTGACAAAATTGTTTGTAATACCTGGTGGTTGAGACAGGGCTTAAAGTAATTGTAGTACTTGCTACTAATGACACCATCAGAGCAAGTTTCAGAACCCTTTAAGTAACAGATTAACTTAATTCATGTTATTTATTTTTAAGAGGAGAGGAATAAATGAGAGTTGTATTGAGCACTTGACCTATGTCAGCATTATCTGTTTGAAATTAAGACCTCACCTGCAGTGCTGTGTCCAGTTGTGGGCCCCCCAACACAAGACAGCCACAGTCCTGCTGGAGTGGGCCCAGAGGAGGGCTACAGATGTGATCAGAGAGCTGGAACACCTCTACTATGAAGGCAGGGTGAAAGAGTTGGGGCTGTTCAGCCTGGAGGAGAGAAGATTCTGGGGAGACCTTAGAGCTGCATTTCAATATCTGAAGGGGACCTACAGGAAGGCTGGGGAGGGACTGTTCAGAAGGGCTTGGGCAAGGGGCAGTGGTTTGAAACTGGAGCAGAGGAGTGTGCTAGCTTGAACCTAATTGGAATATTTTAATGAGAGAATTGTCCCAGGGTATCCCAAAATCCTTTCTTCTCCCCCCTCCCCGGTTTGGATGGGGAGAAGAAGGTGCTAAAACTGCTTTCCCCCACCCCACCCTGTGGTCTTGAGTGGGGAACAGCCAAAGTCACTTCCCGCACGTGGGCTGACCCGTGTGGAAGCCCGCGCTGGAATCGGGCTGGTGGATGGCTGGGTTTTCACACCCAGTGTGAAATGGTCAATGGACACCTTGTCTAGAAAAGCAGAAATGGAGGAAGGGAGAAGGCAAAAAGGTTCCCACCTTGAGAGTTCCCCGTCTTGAAGGAGCTCCTGGCAGAGTGCCCGACAGGACAGGTTCCTGCTGTGACTGGACTATTCCTGCTTTTGGATGGCTCCTACCTTTTGTATGCCTGCTGGTTTTACCCCATCCCTGCTTTTGGATGATTCTCCCCACTTTTGAAGCCTTCTGTGCAAACTTGTCCAGAAGCCCTGGGTGCCTTTGAGAGAGCTGCCGGCTGCATCCAGACCGGCCACTCTTGGACCGTATCAGCAGCTGACTTCCTGGCTGCACAGTTTGGGCTCTCACCTGCTGCTGTGAAGACAGCATCATTCCACAATCATCCCACTCATGGAAGTGCTTGAGACATTTCTGAGTTTGGTGGCTTTGCCATTCACCTTGGAATTCTGCTGCGTGGGCATCCACTATTGGATAGTGCCTGCAGCGTCAGAAGGCTGCTCCTGCAGAGGAACCCAGCAGGGCATCCCTGTCAAATACCTATCTCACCTCTGTGAGTAGGACCTGCTGTTCCCTTAATCTTCTCCTCAGCCTGATTGACAGTGGGGTAAAGCTGTGTTTATAGATTAGCCATTTCCATTTCCTGACTTCCTAAATCTCTACATTTATCTATAATATCTTTTTTGGAAGAAATTCCCAATTGAACTGAATCTATAAATAACCAAACTAGTTTTGTGTATAGCTTGGGGGTGGGGGTTCCAGAAATAATTCTATTTTTATAATTCCTCACCTGGCCACATTAATTCCCTGCCTCCACAACAGCTGTGAAAAGGAAACAATGGTGATGTCTACTTCCCTCATAGGTTTGCTGAGACATATAAAACCAAGAACAGAAACGTAGATAAGACAGACTCTCTTTCTGTTGGAGTCAGTGTTTGTGTTCTCCCTGGGCTTTTGCTGCTCTGCTTGGGTCTGTGTAACCCAACTAATCATTCTGTTTCCACCCCACCTTGCCAATCCTTGCAACTTACCTTGCA
This sequence comes from Pogoniulus pusillus, assembly GCF_015220805.1. Lineage (NCBI taxonomy): Eukaryota > Metazoa > Chordata > Aves > Piciformes > Lybiidae > Pogoniulus > Pogoniulus pusillus. The sequence goes on along the minus strand of NC_087265.1, from coordinate 27,930,022 downwards.
TGTAAGGCAAACTTTGGGGTAAGGTAGAGGGGTGAAAAGAAGATGGGAGGGTGGTTGAGAGCCCCTCTTGTGGACTCTGGTTTCTGGGAGGGCTGTTGTGTTTCTGTATTTCTTTTAACTTGTATATTTCTGTGTATAGCTGTATATGTTTGCAATGTATTGTAAATATCTGCTTGTGTATTTTGCTAAGCTGTGAGTATAAAGTTTCATTCCTTAACTTCCAGACAGCTGAGTCTAGTGTGGGTGGTTTCATAAGGGGGAGGGGCCAGGTAACTCCCAAACCATCACAGGGAAATTTAGGTTGGGCATCAGGAGGAAGTTCTTTACAATGTGAGTGGTGAAGTACTGGAGCAGGCTGCCCAGAGATGTGGTTGAGGCCACATCCCTGGAGACATTCAAGATCAGACTTGATCTGGCCCTGTGCAGTCTGCTCTGATTGGAGATGTTGCTGTTGACTGCACAGGGGTTGGCCCAGATGACCTTTGAGTGTTTCTTCCAACCCAGTGCAATCTACTTCTAAGTAAGATCCCTGTGGTTGCCTTTCCATGAAGAAGCATTGTGGCTCATCTGGGTAAAGAAGCAGTCCTGCTTAGAAGAGTTCTTGTGTTATGAGAGCTGAGGAACAGAAAAAAACAACCAGTGATGAGGAAAATTAATTTGTTGATTATTCAGTAGTGCCACAGGAAAAATCAGATGGCAGCAAGCAGTATAGGCTGCTAAACCTGCAGAGATGCATTCAATGTTTACTCTCCTGCTTTTACTTCTGTCTGGAAGCATTTTGTTAATCATTTATTGATAGGATTTCCCACATTTTCATGTGTTCTCATAAACTGCCAGTGGTATCTTAATTATAAACACCTCAGTTTTAATACTCAATAAAAAGAGGCATAATGGACAGATGACTACTGCTATTATTGGGAAGAGGGAGAGGCAAAATCACTACACTGGACCCGTCTGTGTTTTGCTTCACAATCTATAAAAGAAACCAGGCTTTTCCTGTTCAAGAAGAGCTTAAGGTCTGCTGCTGGCAGCAGTGACATTGTCTTCCCACTGGACGTGCTGTGTATGTGTTGAGGTTTTTCATATCATGGAATCATATCATAGAATGGGTTGGAAGTGACTTCTCTTCCATGGACTGGGGCACCTCCTTCTACACCAGGTTGATCAAAGGTCCATCCAGCCTGACATTCAACACTTTCAGGCTTCATGACTCCTCCGGGCAGCCTGTTCCAGTGTCTTATCACCCCCACGGGGAAGAATTTCTTCCTAATGTCTCATCTAAATCCAGCTTCTTCCAGTTTGAAGCCATTAGCCCTCATCCTGTCACTCCATTCCTTTGTAGAAAGCGCCTCTCCAGAACTCATGTAGCCCACTTCAAATACTGGAGGGCTGCTCTGAGGTCTATTTGGAGCCTTCTCTTCTCCATGCTGAAAAACCCTAACTCTCTCAGCCTATCTTCAAAGGAGGGGTGCTCCAGCACCTAGATCATCTTCTCACTGAGAAGGGACAACTACTTTGAAGTGTGCAACTGCTTAGGAAATAGGTCAATAAATTATTTCTTTGGAGCACTTCCACTCTATTGTGTTTCTGTTTCCTTGTGTTGTGGAAAATTGTAGCTGTCCACAACAATTCAAAGCATCGGCTCCATTTGAATTGTCTAACTCCTTGTCATTTAAGGGCTTTGTATTTAGAAGCTGAGTTGTTCTCATTTCAGCTCCAGGCAAGACTACAGCTCAATCTCTTTTTCTTTCTTTTTTGGCTCTTTGGCTCTTTATGACGAGGAGGTGGTCAAAGTGACATTCTTTTGTGCCAGAAGGCCAATGTTTGTCCTTATTTCGGCTGGCCCAAGGACCCTCTTCCTGCTGCCTTGCTAACCCACAGAAGAAAAGAAAATCTTCCTCAAAGTGTTGGTGAAATGCATTATTTGTGTGTTTTAATAATCTGGTGATGCAGTTTGATAGTGTACTAAAGCAAAGCTGCATGGCTTCTCTTGCAGATCTAAACATATTTCAAAGGCAGCAAAAGCATTAATTGATGCAATAAATGATGATGCTTGCAGAAAGAGGAGAGCAGAGCCTGTTGGTATTAAGGGGTATTCTTTCTGTTGTTCTATCTTTGATGGTTATTTTGAGAACCAACAATTGCTTTACTAACAGATGTAATATATTTGGACTCTGAGAGATGAAATCTCTTCCTGGAATCCTCATCATTAGTGTGCTGCCCTCCGTGGTGCATTTGTCCTTTGTGTCTTTTTGAAGTAGTGTGTGTTAATTCTGGTAGCAAAAGAGGCTTCAAATTGACTTGTGAGAAGATGTAACATTGAAAAATTTTATCTCCTCTTTAATAACTTGGTTTGGAACAAAACTCCTCGTAGGGGGATGCTAGAGGAAGCCTTCAAGTCCTGTGTTTGAGAAATAATTGCTTGTGGCACAGGTGAAAAAAGAAGAGGAAAAAAGAGAGAAATCCTCAACCACAGCTAAATTAGGGGAGCTGGAAACAGATCAGAGGGAGGAAATGAAAGCACAAAGTTAATGAACAAGCAGCTAAAGTTAAAAGAATTAACACTAAACGAGGCTACGAAAAGCTAAAGCATTAGAAAAATCTATGAAAGCAAACCACTGCCTTAGACCAAAAGGAAAAGAGGATGCATGAGCAGCCAGGGCAGAGAGATGACAGCTCCAGACTGTTTATTTGGGAGAGAGGAGAGGTAATAATTCTAATCAGTCTGTAGGCTCCAAATGAGATTTAGCTTATGGAGCAGATGGAAGCTGTGTCTGTAAAACATTAAAAGGAGAAAGTATGGAGGGTCTGGAGCAGAAACAATTATCCCACTGGGAGAAAGATAAGTGTGTGCATAGTCATTACATGTCACTTCCTCAGAGCTCTCTCATCCATTACCTTGGGGTAGGATGAGCAGCCATGTAGACAACTGATAATATTTATTTTACTTTCCATTTCAACAAATAGGGGAGAGAGGAACATTGGTTTTCTTCTGCCCAAAGTATTGCACTGATTTCTCAACATTTGTTTTCTTTTGACTGAAGCTGATTTTGATGCCTGTTTCCAGTTGTAAGGGGTTGCAAATGTTTTTGTTTGAATCACTTTATTGAAAGGATCAGTCAGAAGGGTTGTCATGAGACAGGTCTCTGTGACTGCACTTCTAAGACCACACAGTAATGCATGAGAAGTTTTCCTTGTAAGCTCCTCATTGTATTTCACTTTCACTGAAAGTTCAGCAATGGTCACTGGCAGCCCAGAAGGCAGCTGTGTGCTGGCTGCATCCAAAGCAGTGAGAGCAGCAGGACAGGGAAGGGATTCTGCCCCTCTGCTCTGCTCAGACCCCACTGGGAGCACTGCATCCAGTTCTGGTGCCCCCAGCATAAGACGGACATGAAGACGCTGGAGCAGGTCCAGAGGAGGTCACAAAGATGATCAGAGGGCTGGAGAACCTCCCATGTGGACACAGGCTGAGACACTTGTGGCTGCTCAGCCTGGAGAAAAGAAGGCTCTGGGAAGACTTTAGATGAGCCTTCCAGTACCTGAAGGGGGCTACAAGAAAGCAGGGAAGGGACTTTCAACAAAAACTTGTAGTGACAGGGCAAGAAGGAATGGATGGAAGCTTGAGGAGGGCAGATTTAGAATGGATGTGATGAGGAAATTCTTCGCAGTGAGAGTGGTGAGACACTGGAACAGGTTGCCCAGGGAGGTTGTGGATGTCCCCTCTCTGGAGATGTTCAAGGCCAGGTTGGATGAGGCCTTGAGCAAGCTGCTCTAGTGGAAGGTGTCCCTGCCCATGGCAGGAGCTTTGGAACTAGATGATCTTCCAGGTCCCTTCCAACTTAAACTATTCTATGAATCTATGAGTTCTCTGTTCCTGGGGTACTGTCCCATTTCAAGAGTGCTTTGCTCCAAAGAAAATAGGACGTGTTCCTGTTGCTAGTTAAGGTCATTGGCAATAGGTCCTTGCGTTTATGAATACTGATTTGATCGAGTTAGGTAAGCAAATGTGTGATACTGTCACTTCTCTCTTCTCTTGGTACTTCCAGTCCATTTTCCCCTTCCATGCTAATTCTAGCCTGCCCTTTGGGTACATTCAGCTCATCTGTTGTCATTAAATCCTCAATAACAGAGTCACTTTTTTCAGGAGTATGACTTTTTTTTTTCCCAGTGTGGTAAGCAAGGGGTTAAGAATTTTATCTGAGTGAGGTGAAATACTCTGATTGGCAGGTGAGGTGAGCTACCTAAAGGGATGTATTAATCCACCTGAAGCACGTTGCTTGGCTGAAGCTGCAGTTGAGAATGTAAAACTCCAGAACAAAATACACTTTTCCTTTCAACAGGAATGAACCAGAAGCCTTGCAATGTCCCAGGGGTGTGATTATCTCAGAAAAGCTGTTTCCCCAGTTATGTTTTGTTGCATAAATAATCATCTCTTTGATGCAAAGGATAACTGTGAGAATGATGTAAGTTAAATATGTTCTCCAGCAGTCTGACTTGCAAGGGAATAAACAATTCGTTGATAGTTAGAGTGATTAAACTACTTCCTCTGGTTTCCAGGAAGCTTTAAACATTCCAGCTATACAAAAATAATCTACCTTTTTGTCACTAAGAAATAAACTCTCTTAGTTTTATTGTTTGGGTGTAGAGTCTTGCACCTGGGCAAGAACAACCCCAGGTATCAGTATAGGCTGGGGACTGACCTGATGGAAGGCAGTGAAGGAGAAAAGGATCTGGGGGTCCTAGCTAATGGAATGTTGACCATGAGCCAGCAATGTGCACTTGTGGCCAGTAAGGGCAATGTCATTCAGGGCTGTCTTAAAAGGACTGTGGTTAGTAGATCAAGAGAGGTCCTCCTCCCCTCTACTCTGCCCTGGTGAGGCCACATCTGGAGTATTGTGTCCAGTTCTGGGCCCCTCACTTCAAGAGGGAAATAGAACTACTTGAGAGAGTCCAGCACAGAGCCACAAAGACGATGAAGGGAATGGAACATCTCTCTTGCAAGGAGAGACTGAGGGAGCTGAGGCTCTTTAGCTTGGAGAAGAAGAGACTGAGAGATGACCTCATGTTTATAAAGATGTAAAGGGTGAGTGCCAGGAGGATGGAGCCAGGCTGTGCTCAGGATGACAGGACAAGGGGCAATGGGTGGAAGCTGAGGCATAGGAAGTTTCACTGAACCATGAGGAGACATTTTTTCCCTGTGAGGGTGACAGAACCCTGGAACAGGCTGCCCAGGGGGTTTGTGGAGTCTCCCTCTCTGGAGATATTCAGAACCCACCTGGATACATTCCTGTGTGATCTGGTATAGGTGATCCTCCTCTGGGAGGGGGAGAGGTTGGACTGGATGGTCTTTCAAGGTCCCTTCCAGCCCCTGACATTCTGTGATTCTGTGGTTCTTACATATTGTTTGGCCGAATGCATGCAACCAAAGAGCACTTAAAACTGCTGCCATGTATCTTAGTTTTACTGAAGAAAAGCAATGTCCTGACACTGCCAAAACTGACAAAAACATTAGTGCTCTGAGTATTGTTCTGAAATAAAGTGCATTCCTTGGGTGGATTTTGTCTTGGTGTGGAGAGAGGAGAAAAGCTGAGTCCATTCACCCAAACAGTGCTTCAAACAACTTGGTTTTGCATGTCTGTGTAGTGGCCAGGTGAGCTGCCTTGGACACTTGGAATGCTGCTGCTGCAGTACCACAGGCTCCAAAATGCAAGAGGCCTGGGGAGTGGGTGAATGCAACCTGCTTCTTTCAAGTTCTTTTAGTGTCATGGCTCAATCATAGAATCATAGAATGGCTCAGGATGTACTGTACCTCAGAGATCATGTAAGCCAACCTCCCTGTCATGGACAGGGAAGCCACTCAACTAGACTTGGTTGTCTAAGCTATCCCCCAGTGTTGTCTTCAACACCTCCAGGGAGGGGTAACCACACCCACTTGGGCCACCTCTTCCAAAGGTCATCTGGTCCAAACCCCTGCAGTCAGCAGGGACATCCTCTACTGGATAAGGCTGCTCAAAGCCCTGTCAAGAAAGGCCTTGAGTATATCCAGGATGGGACCTCAACTGCCTCCCTAGGTAACCTGTTTTGGTGTTCCAGCACCCTCGTGGTGCAGAACTTGTTCCTAACATCCAACCTACATTTCCTCAGATTTCAAACCACTGCCCCTCATCCTATCACTGCAGGCCTTTGGAAACAGTCCCTCTGCAGCCTTCCTTTAGTCTCCTTCAGGTACTGGGAGACTGCTATTAGGTCTCTCTAGAGCCTTCTCCTCTGCAGGCTGAACAACCCCAGCTCCTTCAGCCTGTCCTCATAGCAGAGGTGCTCCAAGCCTTTGGTCATTTTTGTGGCCTCCTCTGGACCTGCTCCATCAAGTCCATGGTCTTCTTGTGTTGAGGGATCCAGAGCACTGCAGGTAAAGTCTCACCAGAGTAGAGCAGTGGCAGAATCACCTCTCTCTGTCTGCTGTCCACTCTGCTTTTGCTGCAGCCCTGGATGGGATTGGCCTTCTGGGCTGCAAGTGCCCATTGCTGCCACTTTCTTCATAGACTCCTATAACCAAGAGAGTATTTAATTTTATAGTGAAAGCACAGCTAGTTACACTGCAGGAACAAAAATAGTGCTTAAGAAGGCTTGGAAATAAGCTATTCACAGCAATGTAAATCAGGAGCTTATTCTTAGAAAAACAAGGCATTCTGGGGAGTAAAAAAAAGTGAAAGACCTAAAGATAAAGGGTTGGCAGAGACAGCTTTCTGTGTGAGTGTGTATTACCTCCAGTGAAATGCTTGGCAACAATATGCCGATACCAGAAGGGCAAAGCATGTTGTGTAACTTGTAATTTAATATCTATCCTTGCAATATTATAGAGCTCTGCTTCCAGTGGTGATACTGCAGCCTCCATAGTTTTCCACCAGGCAGAAAATACCTGGGGTCTTGGAGTGTTATCAGGCACATTTTCCAAGTGATAGCGTATGCAAGCTATTTGTACTACCCCTGTTTACTTAAAACATAATACTCAAACTTGGCTAGAAAATGGAAGGAAAATAACAGGTCTGTGTAACAAAAAGCTTGGCCTGGAGTGAAAAACTAAAGGCAAAATCCAACAGTGTTGTCTATGTCTCACTGTACAGGCAGCCCTCTTCTAGCTAGGAGGTGATAAAGGACAGGGAGCAGAAGAGCAGAAATGAGAATCTGAAGGCTGAAAATTGAAAGGAGGGCTAGAAACAGCCCAAAGGACCAGATAAGAAATAGCCCAAAATGAGGCTAGAAACAATAATAATGGATGGCATGCAGACAAAGACTGAGATAGCTGGGGCTGGTTAGTCTGGAGAAGGCTGAGAGGGGACCTTATCAATGTCTATAAATACCTGAGGGGTGGGTGTCAGGATGAAGGTGCCAGGCTCTTTTTGGTGGTGCCCAGGGATAGGGTAAGGAACAGTGGGTACAAGCTGGAACCCAGGAACTTCCACCTCAACATGAGGAGGCACTTCTTTACTGTGAGGGTGACAGAGCACTGGAGAAAGTCAAGAGAGTGTTTAGCAGTGGCAGGAGAGGCAGATGGGGAGGCTGGAAGAGCAGATGGTGGCAGTGATAGAGAGCAGAGCGAGTTCCAAGTCTGACACTACAACCTCACACAACACATTATTGGTTACTCTGACTTCTTCCTTTTTTCCCTTGTATTCAAGAAAGGAAAAAATTGACTCGTGCACCCTCCTAGACAGGAAAGCAACACCCTGCCCTGTGAGAGCACAGTGTGCAAAGAGCTGTCCCTCTCCTGCTTGGGAATCACATTTGCGCTTCACTGCACTGCTTGCTAGTAAGCTGGAAGAGAGAACTCATCAGAGGTGCGCTCAGGTGTACAAAACAGAAGGCACAATTCCAGTGCCCTCTTCAAAATGTTCAAATGACCAAACCTGGGGAATGAAGCTAACCTGGCCAACACTTGTATTTTCAGTCTCAGTGTTCATTATACTTCCCAGATATATTTGTCTGATGCAGTGGTATCTCAAAGACTCGTTGAGAGGTCTTGGAGAAATAATCTTCCCTGCCTATATTCATTCTTCTCACCAGTGAAGGTAACCACAGTCTACTTGGAGTGCAGTATTTAGGGTTATCCATGTTAAATCAATCTAACCGCACCTGCAAAGTGTTCTCAGTTTCTTGTTGTTCATTGTTTCTGCTGCTTTTTCCCCTCCACACATCTCTCTGATTCCCATATGCCTCGTTGTAATGACTGAAAAGTACACCCATAATTCCTTCATTATTTTGGAATAATTCAGAAGTGTGTTTAAAGGATCATCAATCATACTGGTAAATAAGAAAAGGCTTAGAGCATTCTTGGAGGAGTTACTTTTTCCAGCATAAATACCTTGAACATTCTAGCACCATTTTATAGAGTTGATGACAAACCATTTCATAATTAAGGGCCACTTGGGAGTCTGTGACTGCTAATGGTACATAAATATGATGCAGCTCTGATACAGAGGCTGGAAGCAGTGACATGCACAACATTGTCAGACTGTTCTGTAAATGTGAACGTGTTTATTTTCTGAATTACCCATAGATTCATAGAAGGATTTAGCTTGGAAGGGATCTTTTAGGTTGGAAGGGGCAGGGACACCTTCCACTAGAGTATCTTGCTCAAGGGCTCGTCCAACCTAGCCTTGAACACCTCCAGAGAGGGGACATTTGTGACCTCCCTGGACAACCTGTTCCAGTGTCTCACCACCCTCTGTGGAAAGAATTTCTTCCTCATATCCAGTCTAAATCTGCCCTCCTCAAGCTCAAAGCTATTCCCCCTCATCCTGTCACTACAAGCCCTTGTAAAAAGTTCCTTTCCAGCTTTCTTGTAGCCCACTTCAGGTACTGGAAGGCTGATGTAAGGTCTCCCCAGAGCCTTCTGTTCTCCAGACTGAACAGCTCCAGCTCTCTCAGTCTGTCCCCATAGGGAAGGTTCTCCGGCCTCATCTTTGTGTGGCCTCCTCTGGACCTGCCCCAGCAGCCCCATAGCCCTAGATATGGTACTGCAGGTGAGGTCTCATGAGAGCAGAACAGAGAGGCAGAATCACCTAATTACTCATCAATTAACATATGACTTTGTTTCCAGTATAAGACCTTTCTACCCTTGGAGTTTCTTCCACTATGAATGTGATCCAGATCACAAGAAGCAGTTTGCATTTTATATGTCAGCTTCATCTTTCATACTTCCATTGTGCACCCCTAGAGTTACACCATCCAGTGCTGAGCTTGATAACTGCCAAAGTAAATGTGTTGGAACAAATCGGGGCTCTCGGAGCCAAGGTGCACATTCTGATTCACCGTTTTGCAGAGTCATAACCGTTGTGTTTCACAGAAACTCTGTCCTCATAGACCAGAAAGAATTCCCAGGCAGGATCACATTTTCCTGCAGTCTGCATTTTCTTATATCCAGCATTAAAATATGTTTATGTCTGCACCTGGTGAACTTCTGTTCCAAACGCTTCTGTTCAGGGAGAGGGAAAAAAAAACACCACTTCAGATAAATGCACCTTTTTGCCTTTGGGAAATAGGTTTTAAGCTGCTCCATCTTCTTTTGCCAATATGTCACCAATATTTGCCAAAGACTGTGGGACATGCCTTACAGAAGATGAAAGGTTCTGTCATGGTTTTGAAGTAGTTATTTTTATCTTTGTCCAATAAAAACAGACAGATTTCTAAGCAAGCTGAGTTTGTGAAAGGCAGACAGCATCTATTGTGCTCTTCATAAATCTATTGTAGCCCAGCACAGCCTGCTCTAGGAGGAAATGTTTGGGAGAAAGAGAAGAAATCAAAACCAGTTGCTTTCAAGGTGTCTTTAAATAGTTGCCTCATGGATTAAGGACAAAGCGATATCTTACGAGTCGCTGCTACTTAAGACAGAGAACTGTTCTGCCGGCCCGCATCTTTTTGCACCCCTTTAGCCTTTGCTGTGCCTCCTTTGAGCTCTCTGCTCCTGCACTCTGTGTTGCTGCCTCTATGGGTTGTGTAGATCTTGTTTACCAGGAGTAGCTGTGTTCACACAGATGGTGTTTTGCAAGTGCTAGTGGCAGAGTTGTTATTTAGCCTGGAGAAGAAGAGGCTCAGGGGTGATCTTATTACTGTCTACAACTACCTGAAAGGGCATTGTAGCCAGGTGGGGGGTGGCCTCTTCTCCCAGGTAACCAGCAATAGAACAAGAAGAAGTTCTTCCCAGAGAGAGTGATTGGCATTGGAATGGGCTGCCCAGGGAGGTGGTGGAGGCACCATCCCTGGGGGTCTTCAAGAAAAGCCCGGATGAGGCACTTAGTGCCATGGTCTAGTTGATTGGATAGGGCAGGGTGATAGGTTGGACTGGATGATCTTGGAGGTCTCTTCCAACCTGGTTGATTCTATGATTCTATGATTCAGGTGTTTAATGATACAATGGCTAAAATGAAAACCTTTTACGTGGAAGGCCCTAGGGTAAGAAGTGAACAGTGTTCAGTTCTGGGCTGCTCATTACAGGAAGCATATTGAGGGGCTGGAGTGTATCCAGAGAAGGACAACAGGCCTGAAGCACCTGGCCTCTGAGGAGCATCTGAGCAAGCTGGCGTTGTCCAGTCTGGAGAAGAGGAGGCTGAAAAGTGACCTCCTTGATCTCTGCAGCTGCTTGAAGGGAGGTTGGAGCAAAGAGAGGACAGTCTCTTCTTCATGGTGTCAAGCAGCAGGACCAGAGGAGATGGTTCCAAGCTGCACCAGAAGTTCAGGCTGGATATTAGGAAATATTTCTTCACTGAAAGGATTCTCAAACATTGAAATGGTCTGTCCAGGGCAGTAGTGGAGTCAGCATCCCTGGGGGTGTTTAAGCCACCTGTGGTCCTGGCACTTAGGGATATAGTTTGGTGTTGACTTGTCAGTGCTGGGTCAAGCACTGGACTGGGTGATCTTTGGGTCTCTTCCAACCAAATACGTTCCATGATTCTGTGGTTTGGAGAAGGGAGTAAAATCAACAACGAGCAAGAAAAGTCATTCTGACAGCTAGACATTTCATATGTCAGCAACCCAGAAGCGGAGGAAGGTGTAAGTGTGAAGAGCCAAGGGACCAGCAGGGTACCACATTTGGTGTGTGAGATGACAGAGTTTAGCAGGAGGGGTGCTGAGGAAGATGACTGAGCTGGGAGATGCTGCATTGGAAGAATTGTCTGCATTTGCTAACAGCTTGTGTGTTATGACAGAAATAAACTGTTGTAATCTCTTTTTTTTTTAACTATTGGAGTGGGCACATGTACATTTCATATGGTGTTTGCTGTCAACTTCATCTTCTCAGCTAGCACCTTAGGATGTAAGTGGTGGCTTTTTCACCATTTAAAATCCTCTTAAGTATCCTACTTTTATTCTTGCCTTGCAGGGAGGCAGGGAGGTCATTCTGCCCCTGTACTCTGCACTGGTTAGACCACACCTTGAGTACTGTGTTCAGTTCTGGGCCCCCCAGTTTTGGAGGGACATTGAGATGCTTGAGCGTGTCCAGAGAAGGGCGACGAGGCTGGGGAGAGGCCTTGAGCACAGCCCTACGAGGAGAGGCTGAGGGAGCTGGGATTGGTTAGCCTGGAGAAGAGGAGGCTCAGGGGTGACCTTATTGCTGTCTACAACTACCTGAAGGGTGGTTGTGGCCAGGAGGAGGTTGCTCTCTTCTCTCAGGTGGCCAGCACCAGAACGAGAGGACACAGCCTCAGGCTGCGCCAGGGGAGATTTAGGCTCGAGGTGAGGAGAAAGTTCTTCCCTGAGAGAGTCATTGGACACTGGAATGGGCTGCCCGGGGAGGTGGTGGAGTCGCCGTCCCTGGAGCTGTTCAAGGCAGGATTGGACGTGGCACTTGGTGCCATGGTCTAGCCTTGAGCTCTGTGGTAAAGGGTTGGACTTGATGATCTGTGAGGTCTCTTCCAACCCTGATGATACTGTGATACTGTGATACTGTGAAGGGTGAAAGCAAGCAAGGTAAACCTCACTCCTTTGTTTCAGATTCTCTGTGTAAGTACTTGGGAAGCTGCAGAAAGTGGGAGGCACAGGTAGATCATCATTTATGGTGAAGTAATGAGACAGTGTGAGCACACCTTGGTGTCTTTCAGTCAAGTGGGCAACCTAATGAGAAGATGCATCACATGAGGTGTGCAAACACTAAATAATGCACCTCTTTCTCCTTACTGATAAGTCTGGCCTGCGGGCTGGGTTTTGGGGTGTTGTTGGTGGTGTTTGTTGTTGGTTGTTGGTTTGTTTCTAAGACTATCTGTCCATTTAGAAAAAGTAAATAGAACTTTAGAACTTTTATACTGAGTTCTTTGCTTTAGTTTGCATTTGCCTCTTGGAAATTTAGGTGACTGAATTGTTTAGAAGAGCGGTTTGGAAATAAAGAACTCCTTCCAAAAATTTCTATAATCACTCAAGCATAGGGCAGGGCTTTCTATCAGAAAGTTCCTTACAACCATTGTTTTCCAAAAGTTAGAGGGAAGGATTGTGAGTATCACAGTATTATTAGGATTGAAAGAGACCTCACAGATCATCAAGTCCAACCCTTTACCACAGAGCTCAAGGCTAGACCATGGCACCAAGTGCCACGTCCAATCTTGCCTTGAACAGCCCCAGGGACGGCGACTCCACCACCTCCCCGGGCAGCCCATTCCAGTGTCCAATGACTCTCTCAGTGAAGAACTTTCTCCTCACCTCCAGCCTAAATCTCCCCTGGCGCAGCCTGAGGCTGTGTCCTCTCGTTCTGGTGCTGGCCACCTGAGAGAAGAGAGCAACCTCCTCCTGGCCACAACCACCCTTCAGGTAGTTGTAGACAGCAATAAGGTCACCCCTGAGCCTCCTCTTCTCCAGGCTAACCAATCCCAGCTCCCTCAGCCTCTCCTCGTAGGGCTGTGCTCAAGGCCTCTCCCCAGCCTCGTCGCCCTTCTCTGTTCTCTGGACACGCTCAAGCATCTCAATGTCCCTCCAAAACTGGGGGGCCCAGAGCTGAACACTTGAAAAACTAATAAAGCAGTTATTGATTTGTTTAAAAAATGCCCACACTCACCCTGCCTTGGACGTAATGGAAAATGATGAGTTCATTTGTAAATTGCCACTCATAGGAGCAAGCAATAAAGCAAATAGTAAATATTGCCACCTGCTGCTTCTGCTCTTCTGAGGATTTGATTACTTCAGTCACGTCTAGTTTTTTTTTTTCCTTAACTCTGTTTTTTAACTCTTTGAGGTGATTGGTTATCGAAATTCAGACCATTTTAGTAATTTGATTTATTCTAGTGACACCTATGGCAGAGACATAATATTTTCATATCTGCTAAATAATCACTTGATGGCTGTAGGTGGTGTTCTCTGTGTGAAGAGCTGATATTAAAGTGTTGACAGACAGGCTACTACAGATGAAAATCACATAGAATCACAGAAACATCCAGGTTGGAAGAGACCCTCAGGATCACCAAATCCAACCTATAACCCCACTCTACAAGAGTCACCCTAAACCATATCCCTAAGCACCACATCCAAAAGACCCTTAAAAACATCCAGGGTCAGTGATTCAACCACTTCCCTGGGCAGCTCATTCCAGTGCCTGACCACTCTCTCCATGGAAAACTTTTTCCTAATGTCCAATCTAAACCTCCCCAGTCTCAGCTTGAGGCCATTCCCCCTTGTTCTGTCTCAAATTACCTATGAGAAGAGACCAGCAGCAGCCTCTCCAGAGTGTCCTTATTTGTGGGAACTGCCATGGTGGATACTTTGTTGTTCACATCCTGTGAAATGTGATGATGACCACCCTGCCATTGCATGTCCAGAAATAATTTCTCTGGCAGGTCCTTTGACCTTGTCTCTCTTAATGGTAAAACCTGCTTGCAACAGAATGCCAGTGATTCTGTTACCTTTCTCAAAGACTTCCTCAGCAGTTTGTCCCCACACAATAATGTTGTCAAAGAATTGTATATGCTCTGGAGCTTTACCTTTGTCCAGTGCATTGTGGATGACTGAGAGACAGATCATTTCCACCCCTGAGGCAAACGGTTGAACTGGTACTGGATTCCTCTCCAGGTGAATGCAAACTGAGGCCTGCACTCCTTTGCTATGGGAATAGAGAAGAAAGCATTAGCAATGTCTATGGTTGCATACCACTTAGCCTCCACTTAGCTCGTACTGGAGTTCCAGCATGTCCGGCACAGCTGCACTCATGGGTGGCGTCACCTCGTTGAGGGCACGAAAATCAACTGTGAGTCTCCAGTCACCATTAGCTTTGCACACAGGCCAGATGGGACTGTTGAAAGGTGAATGAGCTTTCTCGATGACAGCCTGACTCTCCAGTTGATGAATCAGCTGATGAATGGGCAACAAAGAGTCACGGTTAGTTCTGTACTGCCTATGGTGAACAGTTTGAGTTGCAATTGGCACTTCCAGATCCTCTATGTCATGATGTCCCACAACTGCAGATTCATCAGAAAGTTCAGGTCTAATGGACAATTTCAATTTACCATCCTCAATCTCTACAGATGCTATTCCAAAAGCCCATTTGTGACCCTTAGGATCTTTGAAACAACCTTGTCTCAAAAAGTCAATTCCCAAATGCAAGGCGCATCAGGACCAGTTACAATAGTATGTGTCTTCCACTCTTTACCAGTTAAACTGATCTCAGCCTGTACCTTAGTTAACTCTTGAGATCCACCAGTGATTCCAAAGATAGAAATGGACTCTGTCCCTTTGCAATTGGATGGCAACAAAGTACACTGAACACCTGTGTCAACTAAAGCCCTGTATTTCCGAACTCTTGAACTGCCAGGCCACCTAATGAATACATTCCAATAGATTCGGTTCTCTCCACTATCCCTTTCCTCCTCCTGGCTGGAGGCAGGGCACCCCTAATGCTGAACATGGCATGTGGGGTGTACACAGTGATTGGTGGTGTTGTGAGAGAAATTGCAATTGTTGGAACGATTGCAGTTGCTCTCGGGAGCTGAAGAAGTGACAGCTACTTTCCTGGCATCACTGCCTCTGTTTCTGCCACTCTGCAGTTCCCTGACTCTCTTTGAAAGAGCTGAAGTAGGTTTACCATCCCACTTGTTCATGTTCTCACCAAATTGGTCACACAGGATTATGCAAAGTGACCCTCATGATTGCTGATGTCTAGGTGGAATTTGTCTCCTGGGCTGAAATTGCCTTGAGGAGGTAGGTGTCTGTTTCTGATGGCAGAAACATGCACCCATTCAGAAGATGAAGGAATGGTATCCTTTGCCAAATTGGATATGAAGGTTTTAATTTCCTCCTTCAGTTCTTTCATGGTACCTTTCATCTCTGTATCCAAGGTTCTTATGGCAGAGACTAGGGCAGAATCTGTCCTCTATCTGCCTCAGTTGGGCAGTGAACTCACCAACAGTGAGAAGCCTTCCATTGTCACTCCTTGATGGAAATCTACTAGCCAAGATGTTAACATAGGATGAAGAAGCAAATTTAATAAGCTTCTTTGTGAGACCTGTTCCAAGAGGAATGTCATCAGGCTCATGGGTATATAACCCTGCTTTTAATAAGTCAGGAAATATTACAACTCCTCCTTTCTTAAACCAGCCAGGTTCAAATTTTTCATGCACAATGCTGCCATTAGTCCTAAACCCAGAATTATTTGGGCTATATTCATACATGATAAATATACCACTGCATTATGTGTGTAGAACTTGCTACAGGGATCTGGGAGTTTTGTTTTAGGCCAGACACGCATTAGATTTGTGGGAGAAGAAAAAGAACTTCTAATATTTCCTGACTTATTAAAAGCAGAGTTGGTAATAATTTCAGTAATATTAAAGCCAAACCATCTGAGAACATGATCTCCAAATTCCTGGAACATCCCTTTAATCTTTCTCCACAGTAAATCAAACGAAAGGGAGCCAAGCTTCACTGTCAACTGACAATTAAAGCAAAAAACAGTAACTTTGGGCCATGCAACAGCCCAAAGTAAACAAAATAGCTTCATTTTAACTTCAAAGCCTAATTAGCAATCAATCAAATTGAATTAGCCCCATGCTGAAGCACCAAAATAAGATATGATGGTTTGGATGTTACCTGCCCCCCACACTCTTATGAAATCACCCAGACTAGGCTCAGCCAAGCTGGAAATTAGGGAATGAAGCTTTATATTTACAGCTTAGCACAATATACAGGCAGATATACACACAAATATGTACAGTTACATACAAGTTAAAAGTTATACAGAAATACAATACCCCTCCCAGAACAATCAGATTGCCAAGAGGGCTCCTGACCCAAACCTCTTCCACACTCTCCCAACCTCCTTCCCTTCCCTTCCGAAATAACCACATCTACCCACGTGTATTTCATGTGATAAATCTGAAGGTCTGAGATGAGATGTCAAAAAAAGACAAGGAGGTTAGAGGGGAAAAAGGTTAGGCTGGATTAGAGTTAAGGCAGAGACAACCACAGAAACCAGACCACCAGAAAGAAGGAGCAGAACAGAAGTGAGAGCTGAGAAGTGTGTGAGAAGTGAGTGTCTTATCTATATTTTGACTGGTTGCATTTCTCAGCAGAAGAATGGGTGATTTGGTACTGTTGGATTTTCATTCTTCTCACAGCTAAGGATTTCATTTCTCTCAGTAAAATATTCCAGTTAGCCTCAAACCAGCAAAAGTTGTCCAAAAAAGGAGGAAATAAAACCACCGAGCTTGATTTTCCACTTGGTATAAGTACAGGAGATTTGAAGGCTTGAAAAAATGGTTTATTTCTTTCTGAGTAAGATGAGTTGTATGTGAGTTTGCAGGGCTTTTTTGTTTCAGAAAAAGGGAAATGAGTTGTTCATCCATTTTAAAGGAAAGGTAAGAGGTGTTTCACATGTAAAAATAACTCCTGGAGGACTGCACTCTCTGCTGCAGGAAATCATAGAATGGTTTGGGTTGGAAGGGACCTCCAAAGGTCATCTAGTTCAAACCCCCTGCAGTCAGCAGAGACATCCTCTGCTAGATCAGGTTGATCACAGTCTTCTTGAGCCTCACCTTAAATATCTCCAGGCATGGGGCCTCAACTACCTCCCTGGGCAACCTGTTGTAGAGTTCCACCACCCTCATGGTGCAGAACTTGTTCCTAACACCTGACCTAAATCTACTCTTCTCTCATTTCAAACCATTGCCCCTTGTCCAGTCACTGCAGACCTTTGGAAACAGTCCCTCTGCAGCCTTCTTGTAGCCCTCTGCAGGTTCTGGAAATTTGTTATAAGCAGTAATTGGCCACCCTGCACAGTATCAACTTCCACAGGCCCCTCCAGGGTCGTGGGATGCTGAGCACAAGTCACAGTGAAAAAAAAAAGGAAAATCCCCTCCATTTTCCTGCCTTGTTGAGCCCAAAGGGGAGCAGTGTTCCCCTCTTCTTGCTAAGTCTGGGCTACGCTGTGCCTCTGAGGTCTCTGAGAACAAGCACCTTGGAAGTTCTGCTCCTTGCCGGCTGTGACCTGGTTGCTGTCTGGCACAACATGGCACAGTGTCACAACAGTAGCATATGCGAGGAGATATCCATAATTCATCCCATGGCTCCGCAGGCAGGCATTTTGTGCTTGCTCATTTGGGTTTGTTTTAACAGCATATGCCATTTAGAAACATCCTGGGCTGTGAAATTTAGGATCCCTGTTTGGACAAGTTTAATTCACTGTTTAGAAGAACTGAAATCTGCTTGGAGCTGGCTTTCTTTTTGGTGTGGTTTTTTTTTTAAGCATATCGTTTGGGTGGCAGAAATGGGAAATTAATTCTTGCACCACATTCTCAGGAGAGCAGGCTTGAGGCTCTGTTCATCTCTGCTCCCAAATCTCTGCAGCTTCATGCCACCTGCATAAGCTCGATGACCTTCACTTTGCTTCCACTGTGCTTCTCACCCCTGCTGCCATGGCCTTGAGTCTTCTGTGGGCAATCGCCTTTAATGCCCCCACATAGTGTCCCCTTTGTCATGGTGGTCAAAGACCTCTCATGGCAGGGCACTCACAAGCCCTGGCACTGGCAGTGAGTGCTGCCAGTATGTGGGTCAGCCTGTCCTTACACCACTTTCTCCTGCCCCTTCGTTTGTCCCTTAGGCTTTTTTTCTGTAGGGGAGGTGACAGTGTGCCTGCACAGAGGTTAACAAGCAGCCAACCCTTGGCTGAAGCCTGCTCCCATCAACTGACAGCTCAATAGGCAAAATCACAACTAGAAAGGAGTTTGAGCAGGTCCTGTGGCCCCCATGGAACTGCTGTGTCTCTGCAAATCAGCCCATCAGTTAAGTGCCTGCTGGAGGGGGTTTGGTACTGGTTTTAAACTGGGGGGATAATTTTCAGGTTTTTAAGGAAGGAGAACTGGGAAAGATTTAAGCTGAAGTATTCCTCCATAATATGGATCATGAGGAATGTGTGTTGTGGTCAGCTGAAACCAGCTGCCTTGGTTTTCACAAGGAAGGTGGCCTGGTCTAAGAATCACAGAATCATAGAATTGTTCAGACTGTAAAAGACCTTTAAAATCATTGAGTCCAACCATTAGCCCAACACTACCAAGTCTGCTGCTAAACCACATCCCTCAGCACCACATCTACACAGTTTTTAATCCCTGCAGGGATGGTGACTCCTGGGAAGTCTGTGCCAGGGCTTGACAACCCCTTCAGGGAAGAAATTGCTCTTAAGGTCCAACCTAAACCTCCCCTAGCACAACTCGAGACCTATTTATCTTGTCCTATGTCTTGCTGCTTGGGAGAAGAGACCAACCCCTATCTGGCTCCAAGCTCCTCTCAGGGAGCTGTAGAGAGTAAGAAGGTCTCCCCCCAGCCTTGACAGCCTCAGGCTAAACAATCACCACTCCCTCAGCTGCTCCTCACCAGATGTGTTCTCTAGGCCCTTCGCCAGCTTCATTGCCTCTCCCTGGACATGCTGCTGCCCCTCAATGTCCTTTTGGAGCAAGGGGCCCAAACTCAAAGCCAGTATCCAAAGTGTGACCCCACCAGTGCTGAGTAGAGCAGGACAATCACTTTTCTACTCCTGCTGATCACACTACTGCTCATGGAGGCTGGGATGCCATCTTGTTAGTGTTCTCCTGTGGGCACCGAGCTCTTGAGATGCTGCCACGACCTCTGTGGCACATGGTTCTGATAATCAGTGTACATAAAATGTTACATGACTTTTTGTCACTAGGCTTATTTTCATTCTCACTTGTGTTTAGTTCCAGACACTTTGGAAAGGCAGAGTTTAGACAGAAGGTTATGTCTTGGAAGACTTTGGACAAGCCACCTGGGAGAAGGCACTTAATTGCACCTCTGCAATTCCTACTCAGCCACTGCCTGACAAGGGAAGTGTCAGGGCCTTTGTAAGTACTGGATATTGATATGACTTCTCGGAGTTGGAAATTTAATGTTTTGTACTGTGTATGTCTGCCGGAATTCAGTTCTTCCCCTGCCTGAATACCTTGGCAAATATTTCATGTACAAGTCAGTCAGGTCCTGAGAGGTTCAAGCTGATGACTTTCAAAGCAGTGTCACAGTGCCTGGTTTGAGCAGTGTGCTGAACAGCTGGGGCAAAGCTGGAAGCACAGACACCCTGCTTCTCCCTTTGCTTTTCACATGAAACAGTCACCTAATGACACTGAATAAAAAACCCCGAGATGCTCCCAGACATGAGACTAAATCTTGGATGACAGATTTGTACTTGTCCTTATGCTCTCTTTCACTGGTCAAAAAGTTTTCTGCACAATGAAGTCACCTCAGTGGGTTGATGGAAATCAATCTCCTTTTTCCCAGCTGCAGTCTGCAATCTGTGTGTTAGATTAGCTGTTTGTGCAGAGAGCCTGGATTTGAATCCCTTGAGGCAGTTGACAGGAGGGATTGGCTCCCAGGCACCCTGTTCTGAGTGGGGACCATAATCAGTCAGGTTTTGCTCAAAATCAACAGTAGGGCAGCAGCTGTAACCACTTCCTCTAGGTGCTAGTACATTGTATTTTCTCTTGAGAAAGTCCATCAGCAGTCACAGCATCAGCTGGTGACCAGCCAAAGGAAAGCATCACATTCAATCTGTCTCCTTGCAATTTGCTCCCTGCCAGCAGTGCCCAACCAAAATACCAGAACTCCCACCCTGTGACATAGCCAGGTGTCCCAGGATACTCTGTGGGGCCAACAACACAAGCTCTGAGGTAACACAGAGGCTCCAAAAAAGCCAGCTACCCAATTGCTGGCCAGTGTGGCTTCTTCAGGGCTCCTTTGTTTTCCTCATCTGCAGCATGATATTATCTGTCTTCTGATGGTGTTTATCTAAACTGCGTACATCAGAGTGTGGAATTTTCAGGGTCAGGGCTTTATTATGTATATATACAGTCCCTGTGTTCCACTGAGGGCCTCTGGGTATTTCTATATTATGCATGAGAATAAATATGAGAAAGCTGCAAGCTTGGTCCTTTCAGACTTGTGAGTATCTGTATGCTAAGAAATTGCAAAGTTGCCATACCATTATTCACTTCTTGTGCATTCAGCAAGGTCAAAAGTGATCTGCAGTCTTGTGCTCTTCCATACCAAGTAAGGTACACAAAAATATTGCCTAAAAAAGGGCTGTTTTAAATAATTCCCTCCACAGAGGAAAGAGAACCTTCCAATATGCAGCTTCCAGTTGGAGAGATCTCTTTATGATCCTTGGTTTTGCACTAATAAACCCCGAGAGCTGTTTTCTGTCCTTTCATTTACACAATTTTGTCATGCACAGTGTGATGCTTATAAACTGGACCACAGCCACAGTCAGAACTCCTGTGGGGAGGATAAGTGCCCATTTCCCTAATAATAATAATGTCTTCCCTGGCTTCCAGAAAATTCATCTCCCAGCAACTGCACCATTTCCTATTAGCTGGGGAACAGCAGATTTCTTTTCAGCTTAATATATAGTGTTTCTGGAGAAATGGGAAGACTAAGTCCTACTCGTGTGCAAACCTCCTTTGTAGCTTCTTTAGCCAAGTCTGACTTGTCAGTAGGCCCATGAAGTAACCAGCAAGTTATGAGGTGTCACTGTTTGATATTTTCCAGCAGCAAGAAGTGTTTGAGATGTGTGGCTCAGAAAGTGTGGGGTTTGGGGAAGCAATATGAAGATATGTGTCGTCTGCAGAGCTGAATGCAGCCCTGTGGTGTCAGGGTGGGGATGTGTCTGCCTTGAAGCTCTGCAAAGCACCCAGAGACAGGTCTAAAGGAGCTACCCTCTATTGCTGGAGGCTGTAACAGCTCCTGGTTAAAGGAGTTTCTAAATGTCAAGCTGAAAGCCGTGCAGAGACTAGCTTGTTAAGTAAGATCAGATGTAGCAAAGGAAGAGCTAGAAGGTTGTGATAGAAGATACTGTGCAGAACTAATGCAGGCATTTTATAACTGCTGGGATGGTATGAGGTGGACAGCTGCAGTCTAATGCTCAGCCTGATGTTTTAAACTAAAAACTGTTATTATGCTTTGAGAAGGTTACAAGAATTCAATTGTTATTTCTGAAAGAGCAGAGTATTAAGTACTGAATAAAGTAAGGCTGAGGGAGCCTTCAGTCTGGAAAAGAGAAGGCTCTGGAGAGACCTAGTAGTGAGCTTACAGCACCTGAAGGAGGCTTACAAGAAAGCTGCAGAGAGACTGTTTCCCCAGGCCTGCAGTGATAGGAGGAGGGGCAATGGTTTGAAATGAGAGGAGCTTTAACCTGGGTGCCAGTAACAAGTTCTACACTGGGAGCGTGGTGAAACACTGCAACAGTTTGCCCATGGAGGTAGTTGAGGTCCATGACTGGAGATATTAAAGATGAGGCTCAACAAGGTTGTGATCAACCTGATCTAGTGGAGGGTGTCCCTGCTGACTGCAGGGCAGTTGGACTAGTTGGCCTTTGGAAGTTCATTCCAACCCAACCCGTTCTATCATACTATGATCATGCATCCCAAGTCCTCAGAAACTGAGAACTGCCCAATAAACAGCAGGCAAAGTACAAACAGATCTCTCTGTCATGAGGCTGTCTCTTACCAGCTGCTCTGATTTCATATGTAAGGTGGAATCTACAGAATCTGGTGTGACATAGAGAATCTGATTTAGACTCAGGTGTTGTATTTACCTGTTTTCCTGAGGTGCTTTTACTTCTCTTACTTTGTAAAATCTTCTGTCACGCAGAAGACAAAAGTGAGCCAAGCTGTACCTCTGGCCTGGGCTTTGCACTGCAATCCAAGTCATGTGTTATGGGTAGACAACTACCTGAGGGGTGGTTGTGGCCAGGAGGAGGTTGCTCTCTTCTCTCAGGTGGCCAGCTCCAGAACAAGAGGATACAGCCTCAGGCTGCGCTAGGGGAAATTTCGGCTCGAGGTGAGGAGAAAATTCTTCACTGAGAGAGTCATTGGGCACTGGAATGGGCTGCCCGGGGAGGTGGTGGAGTCGTCATCCCTGGGGCAGTTCAAGGCAAGGTTGGATGTGGCACTTGGTGCCATGGTCTAGCCTTGGGCACTGTGGTAAAGGGTTGGACTTGATGATCTGTGAGGTCTCTTCCAACCTTGGTGATACTGTGATACTGTGATACTGTGACATGATCTGTATTACACAGTCTAGATTGCATCTCTCCTGGGGCAGTAGAGCAGCAGTCAGACCAGACATCTCCATGAAATCAAAAATAATTCCACTTAAGCTGTGGCACTTTGATGAAAAAAAAAAAAAAGAGCAGGTAGATGAAAATGTGGTGGAAATATGACCTAGGCCTAGGATGGCTTAGGTTGGAAGGGACTCATCTACTCCAAGCACCTGCCATTGGCAGGGACATCTCTCAACTGGACTTGGTTACTGTGACAGTTTGGGTGTTACCCGCCCCCCCACACTTTAGAAATACCCAGACTAGTCTCAGCCAGCTCTGGGAATATAAATGAAGCTATTTATTTACAGCAGCACAATATACAAGTAGATAGTTACAGTATATACAGTTACATACAGAAGTATACAAGGTAAAAGATAATACAGAAACACAACTCCCCTCCCAGAAACCTGAGTCCCCAGGAGGGGCTCTCAACCACCCCTGAACCTTCCCCCTACCCCTCTCAACCTTACCCCAGTCCCAAGGAAGAACAGAGGTTCAGCCAAGAGATTAAGAAGCAAAGGTGAGTGGAGGGTGTGTTAGAGTGATGCAGCTCAGTCAGCAGCCCAAGCGAGAGTGAGTGAAAAATGGCAAGAGTGTTATCTAATGTTTTCATTTCTTCTTCCCAAACTCCTCAGCGAGACTTCTGAGGGGAGTAGACATCACCATTGTTTTCCTTTCACAGCCTGTGATCTAGTTCTTCTCACCAAAACATTCTAGCCTGCTTCAAACTAGCACAGTTACCCAAGGCATCACCCAGCCTAGCCGTAAACATATCCAGCAAGGGACGCTCCACACCCGTTCTGGGTAACCTGTTCCAGAGTCTCACCAGCCTGATACTGGAGAACTTCTTCCAAAGATCCAGTCTAAACCCTCAGTTTCAAACCATTCCCCGTTGTCCTGTCATTAGACATCCTCATGAAGAGTCCCTCTCCAACCTTCCCACAGGCTCCCTTCAGGTATTGGAAGGCAGCCTCAGAGTCTTCTCTTCTCCAGGCTGAACAACTCCAGCTCCCTCCGCCTGTCCTCACAGCAGAGGACGCTCCAGTCCGTGGATCGTGATCTTCCTCTGGACTGGCTCCAACAGTCCTAGCAGCCACAACTGGGTACTTCTGCTACAAATCTTCTTTTACCATTTCTACCAATTAAAAAGTTGGTAACTGGGTAATTACTTTGCCTGATGGGATTTCTGTCCCATAGTAAGTTGACAAATGTGTGTAAGACCCGCTTCAATAACTGCAGGCTCCTTCACATGTTGTGTCTGTCCAGGGACATAAAGTCCCTTCGCTGCAAATGCATTTGCACTGCAAATGTGTCCAGTTTTACTGCAACATTATTTTAGAATCTGCTTTGATTTTTCTAAGTGTATTTTTAAAAATTCATTGTTATATAGAGACATCTGGATGTACTCAAGTTATCTGACCTGTTGGAGAGCAGCACAGGGAAAGGAACCTGAGAGTCCTGGTGGACCGAAGGACATCCATGAGCCAGCAATGTGCCCTTATGGCCATGAAAGCCAAGGGTATCCTGAGCTGGTTTAGGACTGTGGTTAGTAGGTCCAGAGAGGTTCTCCTCCCCCTCTACTCTGCCCTCGTGTGGCCACATCTGGAATAGTGTGTCCAGTTCTGAGCCCCTCCGTTCAAGAAGGACCTCAAGAAACTGCTTGAAAGAGTCCAGCACAGAGCTACAAAGATGCTGAAGGCAGTGGAACATCTCTCTTGTGATGGCAGTCTGAGGGATCTGGGGCTCTTTAGCTTGGAGAAGAGGAGACTGAGGAATGAGCTCATTCCTGTTTATAGAGATGTGAAGGGCAGCATCAGGAGGATGGATTCAGGCTCTGCTCAGTGATGTCCAATGATAGGACAAGGGGCAGTGAGTCCAAGCTGGAGCAGAGGAGGCTCCACGTGAACATAAGGAAAATCTTTTTCCTTGTGAGGGTGCCAGAGCCCTGGAGCAGGCTGCCCAGAGAGTCTCCTCAGGAGACTTTCAAAAATCACCTGGATGTATTCCTGTGTTACCTACTCTGGATGATCCTGCTCTGGCAGGGGCGGTTGAGATCAATGATCTCTAGAGGTCCCTTCATCGCCTCTAATCTGTGATGGTGTGATTCTGAATGAGATGGGTAGTATTCTTTTGTTTCTGTGTGTATATGCAGAGTAGAATGAGTGAAATCTGCCTTAGTTGACCCTTTTGCTACATTTGTGCAAGATAAATGTGTCTCCTCTGGCTCTCATCCCTTGTTTAAAAGCCAGCTTAAAAAAGTACCAAAGAAAGCAGTCTGAGGCCCCAGGAACACTGCAGCCCAGCATTGCCATATAGGCTGGTTTAGTTGTTATTTCAGAGGAGTGCTTGTGGACTTCAGAGGAGAGGAGAACAGTCCAGATACCTGGGTGGACTACCATCAAACTGAAAATTCACTGTCACTTTGTACCCAGCCAGTTTGATCTTTTCCACTGTAGCAGATGAGCACAGTGTGTTTTCCCAAACCTGCTGTACAGATTAGACATCAGGCTGGGTTCTGTTTTTGTCACTCCCAAGAACTTTTAGCTATGCTTGTTAAAATTCCTGGTGTTCCTCAGATGTTGGGCACAGAGCAATAAGGTGTTGCTGGAAAAAGCTCCACGAAAGGCTTCTAACAGCAGGTGCCATAGAGGGCCATGGATGGATCTTGCTGCCTCTTGCTGTTCTGTGAGTGGCAGCTGCCCTATTTCTTGGTCATATTGTCTTCAATTCCATGGTTTATTTTTAATAGAACCTACTTACTCTTCCCTAGTCAGCTGGGCATCAAGCCTTGCTCTTCTTCGGTGGGAATAGAATTGCAGTACAGAAAGGTAGTGTGTGGTGGGAAGCTGGTCCAGGATGCACTCAGTGAGCACACCAAACACTGATGCTTGAGATGTATTTAAGTCATGCATATCAGTAATGTAATTTTAATATCTCTAGTATCTTGAATATTACCTTGAATACTGCTTCCAGTTCTGGTGTCTCCATCATAAGAAAGACATAGAACTGTTGGAGGAAGTCCAGAGGAGGGCCACAAGGATGATCCAAGGGCTAAAGTGTCTCTGTTACAAGGACAGAGTCAGGGAGCTGGGGTTGTTCAACCAGAAGACTCCAGGGGGACCTTAGAGCTGCCTTTTTGAGCCTGGCCTCGAATATCTCCAGGAATGAGGCCTCAGTTACCTCCCTGGGCAACCTGTTGCAGTCTTCCACCACCCTCATAGTGCAGATTTTGCTCCTAACATCTAATCTAAATCTGCTCTTCTCATTTCAAACCATTGCCCCTTGTCCTAGCACTGCAGACCTTTGCAAACAGTCCCCCTGCAGCCTTCTTGCAGCCCCGTTCAGGTACTGGAAGGCTGCTATTAGGTCTCCCTGGAGCCTTTTCTTCTGCAGGCTGAACAACCCCAGCTACTTCAGCCTGTCCTTGTAGTAGAGGTGCTGCAGTCCACTGATCAGTTTTGTGGCCCTCTTCTGGAACCAATCAATCAGGTCCATGTCCTTCCTGTGTTAAGGGCTCCAGAGCTGGGCACAGTACTTCAGGTGAGGTCTCACCAGAGCAGAGTAGAGCAGAGTGACAGAATCACCTCCCTCCATCTGCTGGCCACAGTTTCTGATGCATCCTGGCATGTGACTGGTGTTCTGGGCTGCAAGTGTCCGTGGCTGGCTCATGTCCAGAATAACAGAATCATCTTGATTGGAAGACCTTTAAGATCATCCATTTGAATCATTCTCTGACTCCACCAAGTCTGATGCTAAGCCATGTCCCTCAGCACCACATCTCTGCCTCTTTGAAACACCTCCAGGAATGGGGTTTCAGCCACCTCCCTGGGCAGGCTGTTCTAGGTTTTGAGAGCCCTTTCAGTGAAGAAGTTTCTTCTAATATCCATTTAAACCTCCCCTGGTGCAACTTGAGCCCATTTCCTCTCTTCCTATCTCTTGTTACTAGACAGAAGAGACCAACCCCTGCCTTGTTCCAGCCTCCTTTCAGGGAGTTGTAGAATGCAGAGCTGAACCAGTTCAGCAGTGCTTTCTGGTGTGCACTTTTGGTGCCTATGTAGGCTATTGCAATGTTAATTTTAGAAACTCCAGCCCAGCAACAGACAGTTAGGCACAGAATGATGTACTGCAAGGAGTAAGAGTTCTAACTGCAGACTATGGCTTTATTTTCTTATTTATAGCTCCCTTTACTTTGCTCTGCTTTATGAAACAATATTTGCTTTCAGAATGCCCTGGCTCTGTGCTTTCCTCACAGATGGACTCATCTTCAGGTACTGAACTTATTAAAAGGCAAATCAACCACCCTGATTTTACAGAATAATAGAACTATTTTGGTTAGGAAAGCTCTTTAAGGCCATTGAGTCCAACTATTCTCTAACTCTACCAACTCTGGTGCTAAAGCATGACCCTCAGCATCATTCATCTTTTAAATACCATGCAATTATGATTCAGAAATAATTATCA
The DNA here is from genome assembly GCF_015220805.1 of Pogoniulus pusillus. Classification (NCBI taxonomy): domain Eukaryota; kingdom Metazoa; phylum Chordata; class Aves; order Piciformes; family Lybiidae; genus Pogoniulus; species Pogoniulus pusillus. Next base: position 27,902,994 of record NC_087265.1, on the reverse strand, counting down.
CTACTTATCTCCTAGCCTGGCTGTCTTTGTTTTTACTTTATCATAGACATGGATCCTTTTCAAAGAAAGTTTGAGGTAAACACAAAGAAATGCAAATATTTCTCTTGTACCTCACAGAGACATTACAAAGCCAACCTTACAGAGTCATAGAACTGATCCAACACAGGATATTGGTGGACTCTCGATCATCTGGGCACACACTGGATCATCTTCAGCTGCCATCAAACAGCACTCTCAGGTGCTTTTCTACTGGGCAGGTTTCCAACCACTCTCCCCAAGCCTGGAACGTTCTTGGGATTGTTGTGAGCCACGAGCAGGACTCAGCACTTGGCCTTGTTGAACCTCATCTCTTTGGCCTTGGCCCATCAATAATGTTTCATGTAGCACTAGCTTTCTGTACTGCAGTAATCTGATATTGTTAAGTGTTTGCTGAGGTTGTAGGTAAGATGGACAGATTCACAGCTGGAATAAGATGCTGCAACTCTCTTGGGTTTGAATGATTTCCTCTAACATGGTTGTGCTCAATTGGACAGAGTTAGTTGGACACTGGTGTCTAGTGGGGTCCCTCAGGTGTCAGTACTATGCAATATGTTCTTCAGTGACCTGAGCGAGGACACAGAGGGCACTGTCAGCAAGTTTGCTGATGCCACCAAACTGGGAGGAGTGATGACACCCTTCAGGCTGTGCTGCCATTCACTGAGACCTGGACAGGCTGGGCAGTCTGGTAGGGAGAAATTGAATGATACCCAACCAGAACAAGGATAGAGTCTTGCATCTAGGAAAGAATAACCTCATGGACCTGCAGAGGTTAGGGGCTGATCTGCCGGACAGCAGCTTAGAGGAAAGGAATCCAAGAGTCCTGGTGGACAGAAGGATGCTCATGAGCCAGCAATGTACCCTCGTGGCCATGAAAGCTAAGGATATCCTGAGCTGGTTTAGGACTGTGGTTAGTAGGTCCAGAGAGGTTCTCCTCCCCCTCTACTCTGCCCTCGTGTGGCCACATCTGGAATAGTGTGTCCAGTTCTGAGCCCCTCCGTTCAAGAAGGACCTCTGAAACTGCTTGAAAGAGTCCAGCACAGAGCTACAAAGATGCTGAAGGCAGTGGAACATCTCCCTTGTGATGGCAGTCTGAGGGATCTGGGGCTCTTTAGCTTGGAGAAGAGGAGACTGAGGAATGAGCTCATTCCTGTTTATAGAGATGTGAAGGGCAGCACCAGGAGGATGGATTCAGGCTCTGCTCAGTGGTGTCCAATGATAGGACAAGGGGCAGTGAGTGCAAGCTGGAACAGAGGAGGCTCCACGTGAACATAAGGAAAATCTTTTTCCTTGTGAGGGTGCCAGAGCCCTGGAGCAGGCTGCCCAGAGAGGTTGTGGAGTCTCCTTCTCTGGAGACACTCAAATCCTGCCTAGATGCGTTCATAGAATCATAGAATCAACCAGGTTGGAAGAGACCTCCAAGATCATCCAGTCCAAACCATCACACAGACCTATCCAGTCAACTAGACCATGGCACCAAGTGCCCCATCCAGTCTTCTGTTGTTCCTGTGTGACCTGCTCCATGTGATTCAACTCTGGCAAGTGGGTTGGGTTGTTTGATCCTTTGAGATCTCTTTCAACCCCTATCACTCTGTAATTCATCGAAAACATGAACCAGAGCTGTGCATTTCATACTACTAGACTACATAACAATATTGTGCATGCACAGGCTCGGCTCTACTTCCAGTTTGCCCTCTCCTCTTGTGTTTGCAAACCAAATTACTCTTCAATGAGTAAGATTTTTTTGAGTATTGACAAAATCAGACAACCTCTCTTACCCCACACACAGACCCATGGCATTTTTAGGGGGGTATTTTTATCAGGAAACTAATAAAGACATCTAGTTTTGAGAGCTTTTTAAACTGAACCCTGAATTTTCCAATGTCTGTAAAGATTTGACTCCCTGTGACATTTAAAAATAAAGATTGATTTTATGGATGGGGCATTCTAATGTCACAAATAACATTTGGTTCCATAGTTAAAAGAAAAAATCAGCAGTGTAATGACAGGAATTTCACAAAGCTATAATTACTAACTGCTTTTCTTGGCAGTATTTGTTCCAGTTGATGTTATAATTTCTATTTAATTTCGACATCAAATTATATTTTCACAAGATCCATTTTTTTTTCCTATTGTGTTATTTGGAGTGGAAAACACCATAATACCAGGTAGAAGCCTTCCAGTATCTGAAGGGGACTATAAGAAGACTGCAGAGGGACTGCTTGCAAAGGCCTGCAGTGATAGAACAAGAAGCAGTGTCTTGAAATGAGGGAAGAGCAGATTTAAATTGGATGTTGGGAACAAGTTCTGCACCATGCTGGAACACTGCAACAGGTTGCCCAGGGAGGTAATGGAGATAGTTGAGGCCCCATGCCTGGAGATATTCAAGGTCAGGCTTGACAATGCTGTCAGCAACCTGATGTAATGGAGGATGTCCCTGCTGACTGCAGGGGGTTTGGACTAGATGACCTTTGGAGGTACTTTCTTACCCAAGCCATTCTAAGATCCTATAATAAGACCAAGACTGACAGTAGAGGAAAAGTATTTCCTCTTCACCTCTGTTTTCTCTGTTGACTTCAAGATCCATGTCCTGTGTGAAAGCCAAACTTGACAAAGAATTTATAGACATAAGTGGAAATCAAATGTTAATGTATCTCTGCCTTGGGATGCACTTTGTTTAGTGCAGAATGAGACTGGGGGATTGAAAACTATTTCTAGGTGACTTTTTTATTTCAGTATTGATTCTTTAGGCAGAAAGCTCTCCCATTTACATCTTTTTTATTTAGACTAATAATAAAGAGGCAAGAAAGAGAAGATATTTATTTCCCTTGTCTGCTTTATACAAAGTCTCTTTTACCTTTCTGTTTCATTTTCTTCTTGGTGTCTTTAACTCTCTATTACTTTTAATGCCACTGTTATGAATCACTCTTTTCATGTTCATTGTGCTTAGTCATTTCACTACAGATATAATTGTAAGGTGCGAAATGTAAATCCTCATAATGTGTTGGAAGACAAATGTGTCAAAGTCCCTTTGTCGTACTTGACAGGTTATAAAAGCAGACTGGTTCAGCTTAATCAGGTTTAAATTTTAATGACATAAGCAAAACTCAGACTAAAGTAGCTATCTTTCATGTTATTATTTCAGATCACTCCCACAAACAAGAAATGCTTTATCATTTATTCATTGGTTTCATCGTTCACAGTTACCTTGATCCTTGCATCTGTCCTGGAGAATCTCTTTGAAATGATTACATTTCTCAGACGTGATCTCACTCTTTGGTGGCCAGTTCATAAGATTCATTGAATGGTTTAGGTGGGAAGGAACTTTATGTTGTCATCTTTTCTTATGGTACCTTTGCCTTTTCACCCTTTGACAGGTGGATTCCTATCCTTAGATTTGCTCACCAAATCTGTGTGCCCGATGCATGGCAGAACTTCATTTTTGTGTTGCTCTTACTGACCTGCCTAGCCTGGCAGTTCAGAGTCTTCCTTTTCAAAAGCTGCAACCGGTGGCTAATCAAGTCAGGAGCTAATAAGGTTAATAATTGGCCCTGACAGCACTTGTGGGGTGAGGGGAGGCAGGATCTTCACGGTCCCTTCCAACCCAAGCCATTCTATGAGTCTCTGAATAACTCTTCAAAGTTGTAATAACCAACTCCTAATGTGCTGTGATCCTGTGATCCTGTATGCAGACATTGTTGTTAAGCAGCATCAACAGTTTCAATCAAGCTGTTTTTCTTTTGTAAGTGTTGCTTTATGAACACTTACGAATGGCCTTCCTGACATCAGGAGTTGTTTCCTGGAGCCAGAAATGAGGTGCACCCCATGCAATAGTCTCAGATACCATAAGGACTAAAGCAAGATGTATGTCAGAGTGTCTGTACATCAGAGAAGGTGACTGTCATCGCTTTTTCCCAAGGTTTGCTTGACAGGAAATAGGAAGACATATACAGACTTTTTGCTTCTCTTCTGGGAGTAAATTGTTTTGTCAGATTCTTCTTGCTGATGGTTGGGATATGCAGCAAAATTCATGTCTTGGTAGTGGTCTTCAGAGGTGTGATTCTGTCTTCATATATCTTTACAAAATCATAATGACTGAATAACAGCATCAAAGCTGGGATTAAATTTATCAAGAGACAAAGCAGATTTAATGTGTTAATGTAAAGATAAATCTGCTAAACAACATGAAGCTATATACTATTGTAAAGCTGGAATTAGGCAGAAAGCAAGCATAAAACCAAGACAATTTTATGCCTGATTATTAGCATTGCTGGCCCACTGCTATTGAGTGGATTATACACATAAACAGAAGATTTTGAGTGTCTACATCAAGAGAATGCCACCCCTTAGACATTCTGGTTTCTAAAATGGAGCTCAATCCAAACATTGCAGAGTCTAGTTAGAGGCCTGTGGTCAGTGGTGTTCCCCAGGGGTCAGTACTGCCTCCAGTTTTCTTCAGTATATTCACCAGTGGTCAGAATGAGGGCTTTGAGTGCATGCTCAGCAAGTTCACTGATGATACCAAACTGGTGGAGATGGCTGAAACCCCATCAGGCTGTGCTGCCATTCAGCAAGCCCTGCCCAGACTGGAGAGCTGAGTGAAGAGGAACCTCATGAATTCTAACAAGGACAAATGCAGAGTTCTGCATCTGGAGAGGAATAAGAGCAGGCACCAGTACAGACTAGGGGTTGTCCTGCTGAAAATCAGCCCCATTGTGATGGTTTGGGAGTTACCCACACACACACTTAAGAAATCACCCAGACTAGACTCAGCTGGCTGGAAGTTAAGGAATGAAGCTATATTTACAGCTTAGCACAATTTATATGCATATATATACACAATATTTACAGTAATAAACAAGTTAAAAGTAATACAGAAACAGAATACCCCTCCCAGAAACAATCAGAGTCCCCAGGAGGCTCCTGACCCAAATCCCCTCCCCCTTCCCTCTTTCCCTCTCTTCAGAAATGACCAGGTCTATCCCTGTATATCTCATGTGATAAGTCTGGAGAGATCTGAGGTGAGAGGTCAAAAAAAGATGACAAAGAGGTTAGAGGAAAAAGGATTAGGTCAGATTAGAGTTAAGGCAGAGGCAACCACACAGACCTGCCAAAGAGAAGGAGCAGAACTGAGAGCTGAGCAGTGTGAGAAGTGAGTGTCTTATCTATATTTTGCCTAGCTGCATTTCTCAGTGGAAAAATGAGTGATATAAGGTACTGCTGGGGTTTTTTTCTTTCTTCTCACAGCTGAGGATTTAACTTCTCTTAGTAAAATATTCCAATTAGCCTCAAACCAGCACACCCCTGGAGAAAGGCCTTAAAGTACCAGTGGAGAGCAAGTTCTTCATGGGACAGCAATGTGCCCTTGTGGCCAAGGAGGCAAATTACTTCCTGGCGTGCATCAAGAGAAGTGTGTCCAGCAGGTCTAGGGAGATTCTCCTTCCCTCTACTGCCCTGGTGAGACCACAGCTGGAATCCTGTGCCCAGTCCCAATTCAAGAGAGGCAGGGATATGTTGGAGAGACTCCAGCAGAGAGCTATGAGGATGAGTGGGGGACTTGGGGACTTGAACATGTCTGCTATGAATAAAGACTGAGGGAGCTGGGGCTGTTTAGTCTGAAAAGGAGAAGGCTGAGAGGGGATTTGATCAAGGTCTATAAATATCTGAGGGGTGTGTGTGAGGATGAAGATGCCAGTCTGGTTTTGGTGGTGCCCAGTAATAGGACAAGGAATAATGGTTGTGAGCTAGAAAACAGGAGGTTCCACCTCAGCATGAGTGAGACACTTCTTTATGGTGAGGATACTGGAGCTCTGGAACAGGCTGCCCAGAGAGGTTGTGGAGTCTCCTTCTCTGGAGACTTTCAAGACTTGCCTTGTGCCTTCCTGTGCAGCCTACCCTAGATAATCCTGCTCTGGCAGGGGGGCTGGACTGGATGGGCTCTGGAGGTCACCTCCAACTCCTAAGATTCTGTAATTCTGTGGCTGCATGGCCGCTTAGCCCTCACCCTGAAGTGCAAGTTTATAAATGTGTTTCTTATTTTGTGAGGCAACTGCAGATGTAAGGTAGAGGTGGGTGGGGAGGAGAAAGGCTGAGCTGTCCTTTTCAACATATTGAAAGGGGGCTGAAATCTCTGTGGGGAATGTGTACAGAGCAGATGCCTGTTGCAAATACTCGTGGTGCTTACTTAGCAAGAGAGGGTGAGTCAGATTTAGCACTGAGAAAACATCTTTGCATCTCTTTGCATGAAGTGACGACACATTGGACATATTAAAAAAGTCTTCTTAAAACACAGGTATTTTAAATTACCTTCTAAGATGACTTCTTAATTTGTGAGATTCAAAATCTGCTTGAAGTTGTGAGAGGGAGGAATATTCCCCAGAGAAAAAGCAGTTGTATTAAACTACCATCTTAATGAAATTTAGCAAGTTTTCAGGAAACTTGGTTTAAAGCTGTGAAGGGTAGCCAGAAACTAAAATCACTGAACAGAATTCATTGTGTTCTAACTCAAACCAGGACTAAAGTGTAGGGGGGTGCTCCCCTTTCCATGAGGGGGTGTAGCATTAAAGAGCCTGTGAGAGGTGGGCATGAATAGAACCACAGTTTCATGCAAGTTCCACCTCTTTACAGCATAGAGACGTTGGCTTTGCCTTCTGGCACCTCCTGCACACAGTCAAGCCAGGTTCTTTACAAAGCAAGATCACAGATCACCTCTACTGGAGGTGGAGCCAAATAAATACAGGAGGATGAAAGCATTCAGTAGTGGGTACAGCACAGTCAGTCCTGCTGTCCTGAAATTGAGTCACCTTCTGTCATTTATGCTAATTAAATCCATCTTGGCTAAAGATGCAAATCTATTTACAGATCATCTGTATAAAATCTGCAAATGCCTGAACCTTAGCTTTATTAGCATTGGAAGTCATCTTTGGTTGCAGGACACAGTATTTCCTGCAAGGTTAGCCGTGCTCTAACGAGAACAAGTACTGAACTCTGCTCCAGGAGGACTTCCCTGGGCACTTGCTGGGGAGGCTGTGAGGTTAAGAGCACATGCACAAAAAATGCTCTTTGATAGAAAAGTCAGTCAGTGTTTTCCAGACTTTTTAAAGGGATGCTTCAGGATTGATTTGGGGTTTAGGTAATGGGCACAGGGGTTGCTTGATTTGTGTTGACTACTTCATAAGTGTCTCTGGGTTACAGAATACATTTCCCTTTAGTTACATGGGAGCACTGCCACTGTATCCAAAGCCATGACCTGCAAATGTTAAATGCAGCAGATAATGTTATTTACTGCTTGGAGTTTAAGCAGACATCAGCTGACCTGAGGTGAGATGACCTTGCTCTCTGCAAGGAGGTTGCTGCCAGGTGGGTGTTGGTCTCTTCTCCCTAGTAATAACTAATAGAATGAGAGGACATGGCCTCGAGTTGTGCACCATGGGAGGTTTAGGTTGGATATTAGAAGAAACTTCTTCACTGGAAGGGTTCTCAAAACCAAAAACAGGCTGCCTAGGAAGGTGGTTGAGTCTCCAGCCCTGGCTGTATTGCAAAGTGGCAGAGATGTGGTGCTGAGGGACACGGTTTTGTCCCGGAGTTAGGTACTGGTTGGACTTGATGACCTTAAAAGTCTTTTCCAATCAACATGATTCTCTTATGGAGTACAGTTTAGATAATGTGGATTGTGCCAGGGTAGGTATAGGCTGGATATTAGGAAGAAGTTCTTCACAGAGAGAGTGATTTCCCATTGGAATGGGCTGCCCAGGGAGGTGGTGGAGGCACCGTCCCTGGGGGTCTTCAAGAAAAGCCTGGATGAGGCACTTAGTGCCATGGTCTAGTTGATTGGATAGGGCAGGGTGATAGGTTGGACTGGATGATCTTGGAGGTCTCTTCCAACCTGGTTGATTCTATGATTCTATGATTCTGTGATCCCCTGTTTTCAATCAGAGGTTTTCAAGGTGCTTGATCTTGACAAACGTAGGCAGCCTGAGTCACCCATATGTGTGTAAATGTGTGTGTGTATGGGTTTCTATACCATTTGTCCCTTTCTTTTCTTTTTTCCAAGGCATATTCTCTGCCAATATTAAGAGCTCCAGAAACAGAGCTTGACACAGAGAATTGGTTGCAGCATACAACAAAGACAATCTGTATTGATCCAATAAAATCCCAGATCAATGATGTAAAGTTTTGACTGGCAGCTGCTAACAGCACATCTCTTTACATGGGTGACAAATACATCTTCCAAGGATACTGTGGTAAAATACACTAGTTAATTATAATAGCCAGACACTCACTTCCATTTAGTCTGTGACATTTCAGTGTAACTCCAGCAATTTTTAGAGCAAAATATTTCTCAGAGTTAGCAAGTGGAGGTACTGGTGCCAAAGTCTATGCTAATGTGCTACAATACAGCTTAAGTCAGTGAAATGAAGGGAGTACCAGCCAAAAAAGCCCACAAAATCACGTCCCAGGATCCCAGTCACTATCTCAGCATGCAGATAATGCTGTTGAAAGAGGCTTGAATTTCACAAATGGCCTTCCTCAGGGTTCAGTATTAGCACCACTTCTGTTTAACATCTTTATCAATGAGGAGTTAGGGGGCACCGTCAGTAAATTTGCAGATGGCACCAAGTGAGATGGGAGTGTTGATCTGCTTGAAGGTAGGGAGGCTCTACAGAGAGACAGATTGGATCAATGGACTGAAGTCAGTGGGATGTGCTGCAACAAGGCCAAGTGGCAATCCCTGCCATGGGGCCACAACAACCCCGTGCAATGCTATGGGCTTGGGGCTCTAATGGACAAGCAGCTGAGGATGAGCCAGCAGTGTGTCCAGGTTGCAAAGAAAGCCAATGGCAGCTAAACTCTGCTGTCAGCAGGGACGTCTTCCACTAGATCAGATTGTTCAGAATTTTGTTGAGCCTGACCTTGAATATCTCCAGGCATGGGGCCTCAACCACCTATTGTAGTGTTCCTTCACCTTCATGGTGCAGAACTTGTTCCTAACACTCAGTTTGAATCTCCTCTAATTTCAAACCATTGCCCTGGGTCCTGTCACTGCAGACCTTTGGAAACAGTCCCTTGTAATTCCCCTTCAGGTACTAAAAGGCTGCTGTTAGGTCTCCTTGGAGCCTTCTGCTCTAGTTCTAAGTACCTAGATCTAATAATTTATGTTCTGAGGGGAAACTTACATATTAAGGCTGCATGGGAAAGAATTTCAGTTGGAAATCTTTCTCTACATGTTTTGGTAAAGGTGAAATCTGGATTTGCCTTGGTAGATCAATACTCAGAAGCCGAAGCTCAGTTCCTCAGTTAAGGGTTTCATCAGAACCCACCATGTTTTCCCATCTTCCTGCTCTGAAATGCTGCTACTGTTGTTATCTGATACACTTTGCCTTCAGTCCAGACCATCAGGGCTCTCTCAGCTGAGGGCAGCCCTTGTAGATCTATCAGTGGAGATACCCATCTGAAAATAAAGGACAAAAGAGAAGGAAAGGTGCTTGGAACTGTAGTTTGTAACTTCATTAGTTTTGCTGACTGATGGAAGCAGAGGGGCAAAGACTATCATGCTGTCTTTATCCAGATCTCTGTGTGTTTTGTTCATTTATGAAGACGTCCTATGTGAAGGAAGAATCTTCCTTAAGGACTCTCAGAACAGAGATTTTAATCTTCTTTTCTCATTATTCTTGTAAGGGATAATAATTTTCTTCCTCCCTCAGGGTGGAGTCAGCAAAAATCAGAGTAGTGGCTTCTAGCTTTTTGCTATTTTGTGTCATGCACTCTCGTGTTTAAGAATTCAGTAAAAATCCTTTTACCTCATTAGCAGAGTGTCTCAGGCACATCCAAGCCCAGCATCTACCCTCTCCCTAGTCTAGTAATTATCTTTAGATACTCTGGGACTGTTAGTGGGAATGGAAAAGTTCCATTTGATTGGGAGTGTCACAGATTTTGAAAGTGTCTTAGTTCTTCACTGTTCTGGTGGGGTTTTCCCTGTGTAGTTCAATTTTATTTCTACAAATATGTGTAGTGGTTAAGGGGAAAAATGCAACAAAACAGCAGGAAGTGTTCAGCATAAATGTCATAGCATCCTAGAATGGTTTTGTTTGGAAGAGCTCTTTAAGATTATACAGTCCAATCCCGCTCCAACTCTACCAAGTCTCCTGGTAAACCATCTCCCTCAGCACCACTTCTGTCTCTTTGAAACACCTGCAGGGGAAGCCTGTTCCAGTGTTTGAGAACCTTGTCAGTGAAAAAGTTTCTTCTGATATCCAACCTAAACCTCCCTTGGTGCAACTTGAGCCCATTTCCTCTCTCCCTAGCACCTGTTATAGGGAGAAAAAATAAGCAGCCACCTCGCTACAACCTCCTTTCAGGTAGCCATAGAGAGCAAGGAGGTCTCTCCTCAGAGATTGCAGACCTTATTTGCTTATGGAGATGTAAGCCAAAAATGTTTATTTGTATTTCCTCTGCTAGCACTCCTCCAGGAAGCAATTTTCTTGAATTTGGTGAGACTTGAGTGGGAAAGAAAGGCAGGGATTAGATGGGTAAATGTTTGTGAGCTGATAATGCAAGCAAACACTTGTTCCGAATAGGTGTAAACCTTCATGAAGGATTAAGGAAGCTCCAGACAACTGTTAACAGGGGCATTAGAATTTGATTTCAGCTCTTCAGTCAACAAAAGGCTCTTGTTTATCTGCAATGGAACAGCACAACCCTCCTGTACTTGCCTGTAGCCCCATAACTAATTTGAGCAAGCGCTCTAAGTTTTGATCAGTGGCACAACCTTGAAGTAGGCTTGTGGCAGATGACTTGTAAAAGAGCAGCCTGCAAGTCACTCTCCGAGCTGTTCACTTTGTTCTGCTTGCTGATGTCTTTGCTATTCAAAGTCTATAAAAGTTATGGATGTTTTAATGTTATTTAAACACACTGGTCTTAATCTGCTGCCACTGCAAAAAAATAAATGTTCTCATTAGCAAGAGCTCAAACCTTTTACAGCCCTAGTATTTAATATTATCCTCAACAATACTTCCCCAATATGTGTCCTGTGCTGATACAAGCAAGAGTTGTGGCAACATTCCTCCTGGGACTAAAGTGCTCTCGACAGATTACTGGTCTTCTTTGTGAGCAATAAAGACAAAGGGACACAATGTCTAATCAAGCATTAACTTGGCATTTCTAACAGATTTCCAACTTAATTAAAAACCATTTCATGAGGGTTTTTTTTGTTTGGATGTGAGCTAAATATAGGTAACCAGGATAATATGGCCTTAATGGCACTACAGACCAACTCTGCTATCCCTCCACCACTGGAAAGGGTTAAAATGGTGCAGCAGCAGCAGCAGAGAGGTTAATTCTCAGACAATTCAATGAGCAACTGTAGTGCTCCTCCATTGAAATCACTCCCTCCTCAGCACTTCAGGGCCCTTACTGGAGTACACAAATGGGCTCAACTTATCTGCTCTGATTTTACTGAGTGTAGACCTGTTGAGAGGAGGACTTGTGTCCTCCCACAGCACTGTTTCTCTGATGGGTAGCAGATAAGAGTTTGTTTGTCTGGTCCTCAGTGGGGTGACCTGCCCTGTGCAAGCATTATGAGATTCTGCTTTTAGTACCTCTGCTATGAGGATAGGCTGAGGGAACTGGGCTTGTTCAGCCTGCAGAAGAGAAGACTCCATGGAGACATTAGAGATGCCTTCCAATACCTGAAAGGACCCTACAGGAAAGCTGGAGAGGGACTTTCATAAAGGTGGCTAGAGACAGAACAAGGGGGAATGGTTTTAAGATGAGGGAGAGTAGGCTCAGACTGGATCTTAGGAAGAATTTCTTCAGTACAAGGGTGGTGAAACTCTGGAATGGGTTGCCAAGAGTAGTTGTAGTTGCTCCCTCCCTCACTGGAGGTGTTTAAGAGCAGATTGGATAAGGCCTTAGGCAATCAAGTCTAGTTGAAAGGTGTCCCTGATGATGTCAGGATGGTTGATCTCTGAGCTGCCTTCCAACCTAAGCTGTTCTGTGATTTGCAGAACTCTGTTGACCAGGCTTTAGTGGAATTGCAGTCATTAGCAGTAGGGAGGGAAGGAGGTGGCAAACAAACGAACCCTAAATGTCCTACCATGCCTCCAGCTCTGATGGAAGTCCCTGTGGCATTGGTAGGAATTTGGGGTGCAGGATGACAGCAAGAGGTGTGTGAAATGAAAAATAAATATTGAAGCTATGAAAAGATCAGTTATGACCTATTACCTTTAATTAATTGCTGAACTGGCTTTGATGATTGCTTTTGGTTAAGCAATCCTAAAATCGAGTCAGAAATGTCCCTTGGCAAATTTATGAGTGGATAACTTACTTTTTACTAAGTATAGTCAGAAATAAAATGCAAATCCTCACATACGGCTAGAACCAGGTAGCAGTGGACTGACATTCAGAGGTAATGCTCAGGTCTAATGGACACAGGTTTGTTTTCCCAAAAGAGCAGCTCTGTTTCTTGATAAATAGCAATTGAGAAAGAAAGAAACAAAGCAAATAATTTCTTTTCTTTCACAAAGGCAAATGCTGTCTGGAAATAGAATTGTAAGTTTCATATAAACCACTGAAGTCAACAATAAGAGCAGAATAATGCTCTCTCCTGACTGCTTGCTTAACTCATTCTACTCTCACAGAGGTTCTCCTCTCCTTCTTGAAATGTAAGAGAGTAGAATGAAGGATTTAAGTAATGCTAACTCCTCTAGGTTGGAGCAGGTTGTTGCTCTCTTTGGATTTGAGACATATTTTTTATATTAAAAGTAGATGACACTGGAGATTATTGGATCAGTAGATTCTGAGGAAATTTATCATTCTGAAACCTTTTGAACCTGCAGACTGGTAGGTAATTCATGAAAGGGAAAATAAAGGAAAGGAAATAATTTATCTAGTAATGTACCTAATTTATAGAGATACCAAATTTTATACCAAGTGTGATTGTCTAGTGGTAATGTTTATTATTTTCATGGCAGCAATACAGTAAAGGCCACGGTTCTCTTGACTAAAATAATAGGGAGAAAAATTAAGGGCTTTTAATGTTGGAAGATAGAGTAAAAAATGCAGAGTGAGGTGTCGCGGATGGGTTTCTCAGCGTCTACACCGATTTGGCAGAGGGGAGAAATTAATTCATGTGAGAGGATATTTATAAAAATATTTCAACTCTCACCACCCCCAACCACTGAACTTTAATATTACAGGGTTCTTTACACTGTTATGGAGACATTCTAGGATATACATCTACAACCCCATGCAGAGATACAGGCTGAGGTCGGAGTGGTTGGAGAGCAGCCAGACAGAGAGGGATCTGGGGGTGCTGATTGATACCTGCCTGAACATGAGCCAGCAGTGTGCCCAGGTGGCCAAGAGAGCCAGTGGCATCCTGGCCTGCATCAGGAATGGTGTGGCCAGCAGGAGCAGGGAGGTCATTCTGCCCCTGTACTCTGCACTGGTTAGACCACACCTTGAGTACTGTGTCCAGTTCTGGGCCCTCCAGTTTAGGAGGGACATTGAGATGCTTGAGCGTGTCCAGAGAAGGGCGACGAGGCTGGTGAGAGGCCTTGAGCACAGCCCTACGAGGAGAGGCTGAGGGAGCTGGGGTTGTTTAGCCTGGAGAAGAGGAGGCTCAGGGGTGACCTCATTGCTGTCTACAACTACCTGAAGGGTGGTTGTGGCCAGGAGGAGGTTGCTCTCTTCTCTCAGGTGGCCAGCGCCAGAACGAGAGGACACAGCCTCAGGCTGCGCCAGGGGAGATTTAGGCTGGAGGTGAGGAGAAAGTTCTTTCCTGAGAGAGTCATTGGACACTGGAATGGGCTGCCCGGGGAGGTGGTGGAGTCACCGTCCCTGGGGCTGTTCAAGGCAGGATTGGACGTGGCACTTGGTGCCATGGTCTAGCCTTGAGCTCTGTGGTAAAGGGTTGGACTTGATGATCTGTGAGGTCTCTTTCAATCCTAATAATACTGTGATACTGTGATACTGTGATACAGAACTTATTAATAACTAGCAAACATTCAAACATTAACAGGGAGAGAGTTTCCCTGTGGCTCAATGCCAGCTGAGGACTTATACTGTTTGCCCAGCAAAGCTGAGCTGAAAACTGCTCTCTGCTTTATGGCAGAAGTGCTAGAAAATACAGAGGCATCTACTCACAATTCTTATCAATTATTAATCACCCTCCGGGGCTGTGTCAGCCTATTGCAAGTGTCCAATTTTTCAGGGTCTCTGCCTGTGGACTTGTAGGCTGGAATCCTCCGGCGTCAGGGGAAGTGGCAGGCTCTGGACTTACTGCTGGCTGCTCTCTCCAGGGGTACGCAGGCAGGATCTCAGGTGCAGAGGCAGGATTCTGTGCAGTCTGAGCACGGGTCCAGGCTTGCTCCTCAGGCTGATCGAGCGCAGACAAGTGGGTCTGCTCCTGGCAACCCACAGCAGTGTGCACACCAAGCACTCATACAAAGGCAGGCAGGCAGGCAAGCATGTGGCAGAGCTGCAAGTAATGTGGAGAAGACCTTGCACATGGCCTGTGCACCCCTATTTATCAACTGTGTGCCGAGAGCTAATGGTCTCGTTGGCCACTTGAATGAGCAATCAGGTTGGCAGTCAGCAGAACCCTACTGCCCTAGGGAAACCCACAGGCCTGGACTCCAGGTATGGGAATCACCTGGGCCCAGCACCAGGCAGGCCCGAGCTGGGCATGTGGGGACTTGCACAAGCAGGTGTCCCTTTGTTAAAGACTGGATGGGGCACTTAGTGCCATGGTCTAGTTGATTGGATAGGGCTGGGTGATAGGTTGGACTGGATGATCTTGGAGGTCTCTTCCAACCTGGTTGATTCTATGATTCTATGTTCTCCTTTACCCCTGGTGCAGGCAGAGACTTGTCCAGGCAGAGCAGGCATAAATACACCTGCTTTCGGGCCTACAGCCCCTCCACAACATGAGGACAAAAACTTTCGGTAAGTCCAGGCAATAATAAGTAACATGAGATTTTCCATTTGAAGGCTGCCATCATCTGTTCTCTGTTTTCTTGAACAATAAAGGATCAGCTTTAAGAAAAAAAATTACCTAGCAATTAGAAGGCCAGTGTGGAGACTGTCAGACTAACTAAGGCATGGCTGCGATGCTCACTCACCCCATGGAGAGAGCCTCTGGGTTTACAGCTTGCCTTCAAGCGCGAGATGAGCAGCCACAGGCAGGGATCAGGTCAGTGCTGACTGGAGGAAGGCAATTAAAGAATCCCAGAATCTTAGCATGGAGGGGTTGGAAGGGACATCTGGAGGTCATGCAGTTCAATCTGCCTGCTAAAGCAGGGTCACCCACAGCAGCTTGCTCAGAATCACAATGTCCAGGTGGGTTTGGAATCTCTCCCCAAGAAGGAGACTCCACAACCTCTCTGGGCCGCCTGTGCCAGAGCTCTGGCACCCTCACATCAAAGTTTTTCCTCATGTTTAGGTGGTCCAGCATTCCAGTTTGTGTCTGTTGCCCCTTGCCTAGTTACTGGGCACTACTAAAAAGAGTCTGGCTCCATCCTTTTGACACCCACCCTTTAGCTCTTGCTGAGCAATGAGCAGATCTCCTCTCAGGCTGCTCTTCTCTAGGCTAAACAGCCATAGGTCACTCAGCCTCTGTATCTCTGTAGCCTTCCCTGGACTCTCTCCAGTGGTTTCCTGTGCCTCTGGAGCTGGGAAGCCCAGAACTTGACACAGTTCTT
Source organism: Pogoniulus pusillus (assembly GCF_015220805.1). NCBI lineage: Eukaryota > Metazoa > Chordata > Aves > Piciformes > Lybiidae > Pogoniulus > Pogoniulus pusillus. The sequence goes on along the minus strand of NC_087265.1, from coordinate 27,887,257 downwards.
CAGATGTGGCCTCACTAGGGCAGAGCAGAAGGGGAGAAGAACCTTCCTCAACTTGCTGGTCTTATTCTTAATGGACCCCAGGATCCTTTTGGCCTTCTTGGCCATGAGGGCACACTGCTGGATGCAGTTGCTGCACCTGGCTTCACAAACAGTTGGAAAGATGCTTGAAGAAAAGTCAGGGTGCTCCATCTCATCTTGGTTCTGGGGAGAGTGCAGGTGCAAGCATATCTGTCAGCAGCTGAAGGTGAGGATGACAAGGGAGAGTCAGCAGTGCCTGAAGAAAGCTGGGCTGAGGGTGCCCCTGGAGCCAGCAGCAGTGCATGTTCTGTCCCTGCCCATGAGGGGTGGTTGGATGGGAAAAGGAGGGAAAGCCAGGTGGCAGGGAAGCGCCAGGAAGAAGTAGTGGAGCAGCTATTGCCTCAGTCTGATATGCTCTGTGAGGAGGAGGATCATCCTGAGAGGGAAAGCTCATGAGATATTTCTGATTAAATGTTTTGTGATTGTTTTTAAATAGTTGCTTTGAATTATTTAGAGGTGTGACCTCCAAAGGTGACATAGTCCACTCCCCTGCAGTCAGCAGGAACATCCTCCACTAGATCAGGTTGCTCAGTCTGGTTGAAACTGACATTGCGTATCTCCAGGGATGGGGCCTCAACTACCTCTCTGGGCAACCTATTGCAGTGTTCTACCACCCTCATAGTGCAGAGCTTGTTCCTAACATCCAATCTAAATCTGCTCTTCACTAATTTCAAACCATTGCCCTTCATCCTATCACTGCAGGCCTTTGCAAATGGTCCCTCTGCAGCTTTCTGGTACTCCCCTTCAGGTACTGACAGGCTGCTGTTAGGTTTCCCTGGAGTCTTCTCTTCTGCAGGCTGAACAACCCCAGCTCCCTCAGTCTGTTCTCATAGGAGAGGTGTTCCAGTCCTCTGCTCACCTTCCTTTGGACCTGCTCCATCAGGTCCATGTCCTTCCTGTGTTGTGGACTCCAGAGCTGGACAAAGTACTCGAGGTGAGGTCTCACTAGAGCAAAGCAGAGTAGCAGAATCACCTCTCTCCATCTGTTGGCCATGCTGCTTTTGATGCAGCCCAGACTGCCATTTGCCTTCTGGGCTGTAAGTGCCCACTGCTGGCTCATGTCCAGCTTCTCATCCACCAGAACTCCCAAGTCCCTTTGGCTTTGGGATAGCCAATAAAGATGTTAAGCATCTTTAATTCTGTTTTTTTCACTGAACTGCCAGAGTGGGAAGGGACCTCAAAGATAATCCAGTTTCAACCCCCCTGCAGAGACAACTCACACTAGACAGGTTGCTCAGAGTCCCATCCAGCCTTCCACTACCTCCCTGGGCAATCTGTTCCTCACCACCCCCATGGTGAAGAACTTTTCCCTATCATCCAATCTGAATCTACACACTTCTGCTTTTGCTCCATTCCCCACAGTCCTGTCACTACCTGACATGCTAAAATCTCCCTCATCAGCTTTCTTCTAGGCCCCCTTAAGATACTGGAAGGCTACAATAAGGTCTCCTTAAAGCCTTCTCCTCTTCAAAGTGAACAGCCCTAACTCTCTCAGTCTGTCTTTGTAGGAGAGGCGCTCCAGCCTTCTGATCATCCTTGTGACCCTTCTCTGGACACAGTCTCTATACATATCCTTCTTGCAATAGGGGCTCCAGAACTGGATGCAGTACTCTCACTGAAGTGGAGTAGAGGGGGAGAATCATCTGTTTTCATCTGGTTTTGCTTAACAACGTGTTTAAGGAAAAGAAAAAAAAGTATATTGAGTTTCTCTGCTTGGCTCTCCCATGAGCAAAACCATGAGGGTGCAGATGCCTCAGCAACAAAAAGAGCAAATAACTTCTGTCAAGAAAGGAAACATATTGCAAGGGTGGACAAATTTATGGCTGCTTAGTAGTCTTGTTGCATCTCCTTTCACATTTCTTGGGGTAAAGAGCAATACATGGACGCTTATATTTAATTGGATATATAGTAGTGCAGCAAGTATCAGGCTTTTCAGTATAGGTTCAAACTCATCTCTTATGTCCTGCAGGATTTGTGTGCTTATTTGTTTTCTGCCCTTGGTATGGTGGCTGATCTGTCTGACCTTGTTTTAAGTAAGAGGCTGAGCTACGTGTCCTTCAGGGGCCTCTCTGCACCTAAATTATTACGTGATTCTTCACAATATTTGATGGTCACTCAGGTTTCAAACCCTGCAAAAAAGACCTGCTTTATTGAATTCCTAGCTGGATGGTGAGGGACTGGGAGAACTTTCTTTCCAGAAAGGAATGTGTGAACAAGTTATTAAAGTGTGTTGGGTTGCTGTTGAGCTTAGAGGGTAAGATTGCTGTGGGTAGTGTGTGTCCTGGTGGAAGACACTGAGACAGCTATGAAGGTGTTGGGGAAATTATCTAAATCAACATGAGTGACTCTTAAGCAAGGCACAAACTCATCAGACAGAAAATCAAACTGTACCTCATTATAAACTTGTTGAGAGAGGTTCTCCTCCCACTGGGGAGGCTGTTTCTGGAATGTTGTGTCCAGTGCTCGGCCCCAACAGTTAAAGGAGGACCTCAGGGGACTGCTTCAGAGAGTCCAGCGCAGAGTCACAAAGATGCTGAAGGCAGTGGAACATCTCCCTTGTGAGGAAATGCTAAGGGAGCTGGGGCTTTTCAGCTTGGAGAAGAGGAGCCTGAGGGGTGGCCTCATTCATGTTTATCAGGATGTGAAGGGCAGTGTCAGGAGGATAGAGCCAGGCTCTGCTGAGTGATGTCCAACGATAGGACAGGGGTCAACAGATGGAAGCTGGAGCAGAGGAAATTCCATGTGAACATAAGGAAAAACCTTTTCTTTGTGGAGATGCCAAAGCCTTGGAGCAGGCTGCCCAGAGCAGTTGTGGAGTCTTCTCCTCTGGAGACATTCCAAACTCACCTGGATGTGTTCCTGTGTGACCTGCCCTAGGTGATCCTGCTCTGGGGAGTTGGACCAGATGATCTTTTGAAGTCTCTTCCAGCCCCTGATATTCTGTGATTCCATGAATTCTGAGGTTTTGTGCAGCCCTTAACCTAGTATACCTGTACATCATGTTTACACTCCTTTTGCCTGCCTTTCATCAAAGTCTGTCTGTTCTAGAGTGTCTGTTCCAAAACAGTACATCCCAAACTCTCACTGCTCTTTTTTTGACCTAAGAGGGAAAAAAAAAAAATCTTGTGAAACATAGAATCTATTCTTCACAGAGTGAACAGGTGGAAGAAGTTATTTGCTTGATGGACAGCTACATTTTACTGACTGTCAGTAGAAATTAATTTTGCAAGCTATTTTACCTTGTTACTGCATATTTTATAAGGTTGTCTCTCTCTTTTTTTTTTTTTTCTCCCCTTTTTTATTATTGATTTAATTTTGTACAAGCTGCTTATATCCGTGAGCACTGCTTAGGTTTTGTCCTCATCATTTTTTACGATGTTCTTACAATTTGGCTGCTTTAATGTTAATAGCACACCTATTAAGTCAGTCCCCTGGCAAAGCGTTGATGATGATTGTTTGCCCTTACAAAGATGGTTAATAGGTTCCACTTAGCATAGATACAACCCATTTTAAGTCTCCCGTTGCAAGGTCACACTCATCTCTGATTTTTTGCCTGCAATTTGGAGGTGCAATTAGTGGGAAGGAAAGCTTTATCTCATCAGTGAAAGATGCAAAGCACAGAATTTAGAGATCACCCTGCAGGTCTCGGGGTGTTAGGGATGTAAATTCATCCTTGGTGTTCCTAAGTGGTTATGCCCAATAAATTGCATATGCCAGTCTAGAGATTATTTAATGACTTTTCAATGCTGATAAATACCCAAACAGTGAGGGGCGAAAGGGGGAAGTCAGATTATTTTTGGCAGTGCCCCGTGACAGGACAAGGGGCAAACTGAAGGACAGGAGGTTCCACTTAAACATAAGAACTTTGCTGGGAGGATGCTGGAGCCCTGGAGCTGGCTGCCCAGAGACACAGCCTCAGGCTGCGCCAGGGGAGATTTAGGCTCGAGGTGAGGAGAAAGTTCTTCACTGAGAGAGTCATTGGACACTGGAATGGGCTGCCCGGGGAGGTGGTGGAGTTGCCGTCCCTGGGGCTGTTCAAGGCAAGATTGGACGTGGCACTTGGTGCCATGGTCTAGCCTTGAGCTCTGTGGTAAAGGGTTGGACTTGATGATCTGTGAGGTCTCTTCCAACCCTGATAATACTGTGATACTGTGATACTGTGATCTTCTTCACTGGAGGGATTCCAAACCCACCTGGACATTGTGATCCTGGGCAAGCTGCTGTGGGTGACTCTGCTTTAGCAAGAGGATTGAACTGGATGATCTTGAGACATCCCTTGCAGCCTTCACCATGTTAGCTTCTGTGGTTTGATGTGCTTCAAAGTAGCAGTGAATCAGGAGGTGTTTGATGTTGATGCTCGAATAGTCCTGAATCCTGTGGTGTCAACATGTAGTTGTAGATGTTAACTGTTGCAGTGCTCTGCCACACTCATGGTGCAGAACTTGTTCCCAACATCCAATATAAATCAGTTCTTCCCTCATTTCAAACCATTCCCCTCATCCTGTCACTGCAGGCCTTTGGAAACAGTCTCCGCAGCCTTCTAGTCAACCCCCTTCAGGTACTGGAAGGCTGCTGCTAGGTCTCCCCAGAGCCTTCTCCAGACTGGACAATCATAACTCCTGCAGCCTGTCCTCATATTATGCTCAGAGCTCTTTCATTCTAAAACAGAGCTGTACTTCTGTAACCTTTAATGCTCCTAGGAACTGTCCTGTATATTCTCTTTAGATTAAGAAATCTGGTTTCTATTATTTAGTAGATGTGCTTTAACTTAACATCCATATCATTAACATCCATAAAATGTTGAAGAAGGATGTAGTTCCACAGGGTGAGATCTGCAACGATTGTCATTGGTTGAAAAAAAAAGAGGCAGAAACATTGCAAACCAGGCAATGAGGAAAGATGACAGAAGTGAAATATCTAAGGAAGTGTTTCCCTCAAATTGTAATTAATGAATGCACTTGAAAAAAAAACCCAAACAACCAAACAAAAAAAAAAAAAAGTGATTCTTATGATATCATTAAGATTTGCAGCTCAGCTTTAGAGGAAAGCATTTTTTTTCCCTGAGGAGCTTAGATGTTTTTTTAGTTTAAATTAAGTGCTCCATGATGGTGTGGATGATTGAAAGTTGGTCGCCTCTAGCAAGGGTTTATTTGTTAGAGACCCAGCCCATCTTCTCATCTGATAGAGGGAAGTCTGGCACCACTCTCTCGTTGCTGCTCTTCCTCTGGTGTAGGAGATAATTCTGACTATAACTATCTTGTGCTCAAGGGCATGATGAAATTTATTCTCTTAAGACATATTTCTGATTTCACATCTGTGAAATTAGATTAAGCCTATCTCTGTGGAAGCTGGAATAGTTATGCCTTCCACAAACCATCTTCATGAATTAGGAATCGATTCTGTAAGGTGTCTGATGCACTAAGAAGTGCTAATCATTGCTTTAGTAATGTACACACTGACATATTTTTCCTTTTCTTTCCCCCCTCTAATTTAAAATATCTAGTGAAACATTTATGTAGAAGTGGGATGGAGGCACACCTGAATTTTAATAGGTGGAAAATGTAGTCATCTTCTACACAAGACATGAAGGAACTCTGTTACCTGACATGTAAATTATAGAGTCATAGAATGGTTTAGGTTGGAAGGGACCTCAAAGATCATCCAGTTCCAACTCCCCACCATAGGCAGGGACACCTCGCACTAAAGTTGCTCAAGGCCTCAGCTAGCCTGGCCTTGAACACATCCAGGGAGGCAGTATCCACAACCTTCCTGGGCAACTTGTGCCAGTGTCTCACAACCCTCACTGTAAAGAACCTTTTTCTAGCACATAGTTTAAATCTCCCCTCTGCCATTTCAAACCCATTACTCCTTGTCCTGTCATTACAAGACCTTGTAAATAGTCCCTCCCCAGTCTTCCTGTATCCCCCTTCAGATACTGGAAGGCCACTACAAGGTCTTCTAGAAGCCTTCTCTTCTCCAGGCTTCAGACCCCCAACTCTTGTAGCATGCCCTCATAGCAGAGCTGCTCCAGCCCCCTGAGCATCTTTGTGGCTCTCCTCTGGACTCACTCTAATAGTTCCATGTCCTTCTTGTCTTGGGAGCTCCAGGACTGCACACAGTTCTCCAGGTGGGGTCTGGCAAGAACAGAGTAAAGGGGCAGAATCCCCCCCCCTTGCCCTGCTGGCCACACTGCTCTTGCTGCAGCCCAGCACACAGTTGCTGTCTGGGCTGCACATGCACACTGCCAGCTCATGTTGAGCTTTTCATCAACCCAGACCCCCAGGTCCTTTTCCTCAGGGCTGCTCTCAGCCATTCACTACCCAGCCTGTATTTGTGCTTGGGATTGCGCTGACCCAGGTGCAGGACCTTACATTTGGCCATGTTGAATGCCATGAGGTTGGCCTGGGCCCACCTCTCCAGCCTGTCCAGGTCCCTCTGGATGCATCCCTGCCCTCTAGCAAGTCGACTGTGCCACACAGCTTGGTGTCATCTGCAAACTTGCTGAGGGTGCACGCATTCCTCTGTCCATATCACTGACAAAGATGTTAAACAGCACTGGTCCCAGCACTGCCCCTGAGGGATGCCACTTGGCACTGGTCTCCACAAAGATTTAAATCTTGCCATCACTCATAGTTTCATAGAATGGTGTAAGTTGGAAAGGACCTTAAAGATCATCTAGTTCCACCCCCCTGCCATGGGCAGGGACACCTAGGGCAGCTTGCTCAGGGCCCCATCCAACCTGGCCTTGAACGCTCCCATGGAGAGGGTATCCACAACCTCCCTGGGCAATTTGTTCCAGTGTCTCACCACCACCAGAAAGAATTTCTTCCTTGTATCAGACTAAATCTGCCCTCCTCAAGCTTCAAACCATTCCCTCTCATCCTAGCACTACAAGCCCTTGTAAAAAGTCTCTTCTTGCTTTTCTTATCGCCCCCTTCATGTACTGGAAGGCTGCTCTAAGGGCTCCCCAGAGCCTTTTTGTCTCCAGACTGAACAGCCTCAACTGTCTCAGCCTGTCCCCATAGGGGAGCTTCTTCATCCCTCTGTTCATCTTTGTGGCCTCCTCTGGACCTGCTCCAGAAGTTCTGTGTCCATCATATATGGATAGATAACATACTGCCTGGAGTATTGAGTAAGAATGGAAGAAATGCAAAATACCTGTTCCTTGTAAAGAGTGGTTTCCCTTCTTCACCTTCATGTGGTTGTTTTGTATCAGTAAACCACAGGAATGACAAAATCAGAGCTGTGGATGAAGTCATCACAAGACTAAGGTGCTCCTGTCCTGGTGGTAGTATTATTGTTAAGAAGAGATCTCATTTCCATAGAACCGTAGGAACATTGCATTTGGAGAAGACCTTTAAGATCATTAGGTCCAACCATTCTCTAAGTCTACCTCTGAGGATAAAGCATGTCCCTCTGCCTCTTTGAAACATCAGAGGTGGAGATTCCCTAGTGACCTATTCCAGTCTGTAAGAACACAACTACTGTAAGTATACAACTACCTGAGGGGTGGTTGTGGCCAGGAGGAGGTTGCTCTCTTCTCTCAGGTGGCCAGCTCCAGAACGAGAGGACACAGTCTCAGGCTGTGCCAGGGGAGATTTAGGCTCGAGGTGAGGAGAAAGTTCTTCATTGAGAGAGTCATTGGACACTGGAATGGGCTGCCCGGGGAGGTGGTGGAGTCGCCGTCCCTGGAGCTGTTCAAGGCAGGATTGGACGTGGCACTTGGTGCCGTGGTCTAGCCTTGAGCTCTGTGGTAAAGGGTTGGACTTGATGATCTGTCAGGTCTCTTCCAACTCTGATAATACTGTGATACTGTGAACACCTTCAGTGAAGTTTCTTCTGAAGTCCAACCCAAATCTCCCTTGGTGCAGCCTGAGGCCATTTCCTCTCACCCACAGGAACGTGACACTAGAGAGAAGAGACCAACCTCCCCTCAGCCTCCCCTTCTCCTAGCTGAACAATTCCAGTTGTCTCAGCTGCTTCTCACCAGAACTCTTCCCCATCTTTGTTGCCCTTCTCTGGATATGCTCCAGCACTTCAGTGCCCTTCTTGTAGTAAGGGAAAACTTTTTTGATATATGGATTCTGAGGATATTTTCTGTATCCTGAACATTTTCAACGTGCTGAGGAGTAAATCCAATAGCCAACATAGCTTTAGAGTTTTTGAAAGCATCCTCAGTCAGAAAAGCCTTACTGTCAGATTCATTGCAGCTTCACTGTCTTTCTAGTTTGCAAAAAAATGTAGAAGTCTTGATCATTGTGCTTTTATTAAGTGAAGTTATAGGACTAGAAAGGTCCAGTGGAAAAAAAAAAAAAAAAGGACATGATTATCTTGCTGGAAGACTGCTTTAATTAAATTCTCCCAACTGAGACCCGTCCCCATTTTTTAAGTGAACCTTTCACTGTAACCAGTTACATTAGTTCAATAAGGACAAGTGTAGAGCCCTGCAGCTGGGTAGGAATAATTGCATACATCAGTACAGGCTAGGGGCGGTCCTGCTGGAAAGCAGCCCCACGGACAGGGACTTTGGAGTCCTAGTGGAAAGCAAGTTCTCCATGGGACAGCAATGTGCCCTTGTGGCCAAGAGGGCCAACAGCACCTAGGGTGCATCTAGAAAAGTGTGTCCAGCAGGTCTAGGGAGGTTCTCCTTCCCCTCTACTCTGCCCTGGTGAGACCACAGCTGGAATACTGTGTCCAATTTTGGTCTCCCCAGTGTAAAAGAGACAGGAATCTGATGAAGAGAGTCCAATGGAGAGCTATGAGGATGAGTGAGGGACTTGAACATCTCTGCCATGAAAAAAGACTGAGAGAACTCAGGCTGTTTAGTGTGGACAGGAGAAGGCTGAGAAGGGATCTTAGCAATGTCTATAAATATCTGAGGGGTGGGTATCAAGATGAAGGTGCCAGGCTCTTTTTGGTGGTGCCCAGTGACAGGACAAGGAACAATGGGTATGAGCTGGAACACAGGAGGTTCCACCTCAACATGAGGAAACACTTCTTTACTGTGAGGATGCTGGAGAACTTGGAGAGCTGTCCAGAGAGGTTGGAGAGCCTCCTTCTCTGGATACTTGCCTAGATTCCTTCATGTGCAGCCTGCCATAGATGATCCTACTCTGGCAGGGGAATTGGACTCAGTGATTTCTGAAGGTCTCTTCCAACTCCTAACATTCTGTGATTCTGTAATTTGCTGCCCTGAAGATGGCCATGAGTGGGCAAGTATCTCATTAAGCTGTGCCTCACCTGGGGCAATTCTTTCTCCAACCAGTGAAGCCACTTTCCTAGACCTGTTTAGATGCCAGCTGCTACAGTGAACAAGGAGAAAAGGCTCTGTGCATTGTACATGCTTGATAGTGCCCACTTGGGCCCTTAGAGCCCAAACATGGAATCCTTGCCTATTGGAGTGCTACAGTACCAGAACATCAGACTGTACACACAGAGGGCAGCTTCAGTCAGTCCTTGGAGTAAGTAGAGACATTCTGAGATGTTACAAACTCAAGATCCACATCAGAAGCAAGGCAGTTTAATGAGGAACCAAGAAGGAGCTGCTTGTTTGCAGTTACTGGCTTGTCACGTACATATCAGTTAATTATTTTGCTACACACAGTCTTTGTGTGATTAAGCAAATCGTTGCATCTTTGTGGTTCTTTGTCCCATTGGCAAATTGGAAATAATGGGAATTATTAACTTGCAAGGATCTAAAATAAGAAAGGAAGCTCCATGGTCTTTCTGAGTACTCAGGGGAGAGGTGTTTTTGCAAACAACCCACTCTGAATCAGCCTCTGTATTTTGAATTTTCAGACTAAATTAATGATGATTTAAGTGCAGAACTAACTAGATACTATGCAGAGACACCTTCTGATATTCATTACAGTGCATCTGTCAGGAAGTAAGAATAATTGTTTGTTGATACTTTTGAGACCCCACTTGGAGTATTGTGTCCAGCTCTGGAACCCCTGTGGTGGTAGGCTTGATAGAGCAAACATGGGTTTATCCATGCCCAGACATGTTCCCCTGCTCTGCCCCCACTCCACCCCCCACTTCCCCTCCTCCTTCTGCTCCTTCTGTGCTGGGAGAAGCAAGTGTGGGAGGGTAGTGAAGCCTGGCAAAGTGCCGTTTTGGTTGGCTAGATCTCTGTCCAATGCCCCATTAATCATGGGCTGGATATTGTTAAAAGGGATAAGCAGGTAGCATGGGGCTGCTGCTGCTGCCTCATTTTGCATCTGGAATTTGCCTGGAGAACTTACCATGAGCAGACTCTAAATGCCTGCACACAATCAGCCTGCATAGCCAGTGTGACATCATGCTGAGACTGCACATCACAAGACATCCTGCCTGCACCTGGAAGTCTCTTGCTAAGACTAGATGTCCTGGAGAAACACAGATCATCCAGAGGAGCCAGGAGACAAGGTCAGAGATTGTCTGCCTCCTTTCCCCAGAAGTCTGGGAAGAATCAAGTCTCAGCAGCCAACAAGACAGAGTTCCAGATGCTTTGGGTACTGTCTGGTTTAGACTTTGTGAGCAAATACTTAAAAGCCTCTTCCAGTACAATATTTGTGCTTGCCACTTGAAGAAATGAGTGGTCTAGTTTTGCCTGTTCCCTGCATGTATAAATTTCCAACCTGTGCATTTTTGAACCTAGAATAAGTTTTCTGGTGAGTTTTAATATTAATAACCATTTTCATGGTTATTAACAATCATTGCCTGGATATCAAACTTAATACAGATTATTAATTTTGCATATTCCATCACAACCCCCAACCCAAGAATGGCATGGAACTGTTTGAGTAGGTCTGGAGGAGATCACAAAGATGATCCATGGGGTGGAGTTTCTCTCCTAGGAGGAGAAGCCAGGAGAGTTGGTGCTGTTCAGCCTGGAGAAGAGAAGGCTCCAGAAACACCTTAGAACAGCCTTCCTGTATTCGAAGGAGGCTGCAGGGGAGCTGGGTGGGGGGGGGACTTTTTACAAAGGAATGGAGTGACAGGATGAGAAGTAATGGCTTTAAACTGCAGAAAGCTGGATTGAGATTAGACATAAGAAGAAATTCTTCCACTTGAGGGTGGTGAGACACTGAAGCATGTTGCCCACAGACAGAATGGACGCTCCAAGCCTGGCAGTGTTGAAAGCCAGGTTGGATGGGGCCTGGAGCTATTTGGTTAAGTAGGAGGTGTCTCTGCACATGGCAGAGGTTTGAAAACAAATGGCCTTTGAAGGCCCCTTCTAACCCAAACCATTCTCTGACTATGATTATTGTAGAGACCTAGCTAGAGAGCATGTGTTGGTGGACCTGACATTTTGTAAACATAGCAAAGAGCTCTTGGGAACCCAGGAAAGAAAGGAAGAACTCAGTTCACGCTTACTGTTTCTTAACTACCAGGAAACATCTTTAGTTAAATTAATAAAGCAAAATAAACTCCTCAAAACTGTTTACTCTGAGCACACTGTCCAGCATATTTGTCCCAGATTAAATTTAACTGAGAGAAGTGCACAGACTTCACCAAAGTTAAGCTGGTAGATGTAAATCCATGGATTAAAATCGTCTGAGGGTCAAGAATTCCTGTCAACGAAGAATCACTCTGCAGAGCAAGATGTGCATGATTTGTTTGTCCACAAGGACATAGAATCATAGAATCATAGAATCAACCAGGTTGGAAGAGACCTCTAAGATCATCCAGTCCAACCTATCCCCCAGCCCTACCCAGTCAACTAGACCATGGCACTAATGCAGTGCCTGGGCAGCTTTTAGCCTCCAGTGTCAGTCTAATCGCACTCTTGGTAGTCATGATCTCACATACCAGCTTGTGCATCTATAGAGTGCTTGTTCCAAGGGAGTTTTAGATACAGTTTGCCTAATTGAGATCAGAGCCTGGATTTGCCTAAAGGAAAAAATCTTGTCATGCAATGCCTGTTAAAGTGCAGTTCTTGTTCACCCATCAATCTTGATCCCTTTTGAAGGACACCGTATGGATATAAATTATGAGGTTTGTCAAGGGAAGGTTCATAGATAAATGAGATCAGTCACTGGAATGTTACTTCCTACAGGACTGACTGCTGAGTAACAGTAAATCGTGGGACCTGGGGAAGTTTGTAAAAGCCAAATCGAGTCGATTGCCTCACTCTTTGATCGACAGCAGCATATGCAGAAGCCAAGGCCGTAAGGTGTCACATGGCAGGGTCAACAATGCCATGTTGACAATTGCATTTAGTTGCAAATTGACAATGGGATAAAGTGCAGCACTGGTACAAAGCTGACAGGCTTCAGAACTTCAGACTTTTTTTTTCCCCCAGGTGATATGTGGCTCTATGAAATAGAATACGTGAAGAAACTGCACCTTTCAAATTACGTAAGCATCTTTTCTACTATTTTCTAGTGGTTTCTACTATTGCTTGTGCTAGTTTGAGGCAAATTGGAATATTATAGTGAGAAAAATTAGATTATAGGCTGTGAAAAGGAAACAATGGTGATGTCTGCCTCACTCATAGGCTTGCTGAGACATATAAAAGCAAGAACACAAAACATAGATAAGACAGAGCAGGAGTGTCAGAGTGTGTGTGTCTCTCTTGAAGTTGGTGCCCTGGGTTTCTTCTGTGTAACTAATCCTTCTGCTTTCTCACCCCCATTGCCAATCCTCCAAACTCACCTTGTATGTAAGGTTTATACTCTGGGGTAAGGTAGAGGGGTGGGAAGAAGGTGGAAAGGTGGTTGGGAGCCGCTCCTGGGGACTCTGATTTCTGGGAGGGCTGTTGTGTTTCTGTGTTACCTTTAACTTGTATATTTCTGTATATGGCTGTAAATACTGTAAATACCTGCTTGTATATTGTGCTAAGCTGCAAATATGAAGCGTCGTTCCTTAATTTCCAGCTCACTGAGTCTAGTCTGGGTGATTGCATACGAGTGGTGGGGGAGGTAATTCCCAAACTATCATATTGCTATCATCCAATATCTGAATGTGAGAGCCCCCAGCTTTGACAGCTCCATTTGTGTGACCTCTTGCCTTAAGTTCTTATGTTGTAAAGGGAATGTGTCCTGTTTTAAGCTGGAACAGAGGCAGTTCTATTCAGTACTGTCAATTCTCAGCTCAGGCTCTGCTCACTGAGGCACTTTCTGCAGTACAGGGCAGGTTTGCAGAGCCAGGTGCTGCTTCTAACAAAGGAGAGCACTGATGAGGAGAGCTCCTGCCAAGGGCTGAGCTGCAGACCAAGGGTGCTGGCACATACTGTGCTCCACCCTGGAGTGCGGGAGATCAGAGGTGGCACCTACAGGGAAGAGTGGATAGGACAGGTGACTCTAAACTGCCCAACAAGGGATCCATCCCCTGGATGCCGTCTTCAGTATCAAGATGTTCGATTATGAGGGTCCAACTCTCTTCTTTCTCATCTTTGATATTGATCTGTGAGTTCCAGAATCCAGCTCCTGAATCTAGTTCCCACTGCTGCTGAGTGCAGTCTGGGATTTCCGCAGTGCCAGCCACAGTGTTAGTGGTGTTGGTGGCATCATTGCCCTCAGAGGTTGGGTTCCATGTTGGTTTGTGTCCCTTTGTCTGTTTCTTTGGATTGTTCTTCTTTCCATCCCAGCTGGTTTAGTTTCTTTCACACCCCATAAGACTCTCTCCCTTCTTCCCTTTCTCTTCCCTATGGGAAAGCAGAAGGGTTCATAGGGCACCTCTGGCACTTATCTAGTGGCCAGCCCAGCCCTAACTCTTGACATTGAGCTACAACAGTTCTGTATTTTCTTATCTTCTGAAATCCTTGATAAATCATCTTCGAAATGTACAATATGTGAAATATTTTACATGGTTTCTCAGCTCTGCTAAAAAAACATTAAGTTTGATTTCCTCCCAGGCTAATTTGAAAGCTTAGGAAACATTTTTTGGTGTGGTGTTTTACTGGTGAGCTAGCTGCTTGTACCTTTATCTTCCCTTGGATGGGCAAAGAGGAAAGAAACAAGACCCTTCATGCACAGCTCTTTCCCCTTACAGAAAGAGCCTGGTACAGTTTCCTTGGATACTTTCCAGCACACACCTCAGAGTGTGTTTTGCTTTTCAGATGTGTAATTTTTTCTTCCAGAAGCAGGTGATGTGTCCTATTATTTGCTAAGAATAATGGGATGTGGGTGTTTTTTGTGGCTTTCTGGCATCTACTGTTCAGAAAGATTGAGGTTCATCTTGAGTCTTACAAGGCTGAAACACTTAAATAACAGTAATTATCTCAGCATCTCACTCAAGGATTATAGATTGGATCTTCCCTGAATAGGGCTGCGGTGAGTTTACCTGGGCTGTAGTGAGTTTACCTGGGCTGTAATGCCAAGGACAAACACAAAATCCTTATGGAATCAATTCCACCTTTACATGTTTGTCTAAGAATTTTGCTGATGCAAAATTTGTTCCTTCTTTTCTTCGATAGCTTGGGTAAATAATCACCTACTAGATCCAAGGGGGTTTACAAAAGGAGGCTAGAGAAAGAGAATTTGAGTAAAAGGAGAACAGAGGCAATTTAAAGGGAACTTATATTTGATGGAGACGCTGCAATTCATATTGCATGTATGTTTCAAATTGGGACTAATCTAATGGAAAAATAGCATTTTATAGGTTTATTTTGCAGACACTTTTAAACTGAAGGAATGTAGTTCACCTGTAAAGTCTTTGTTTTGTGCTTTTGCTGAGACTCCTGAGACATGTAACTGAATATGTGCCCTTGTCACTAAGAAGGCCAGTGACATTAGAAGGGATATTGGTAGGTCTGAAGAGGTTCTCCTTTCCCTCTACTGTGACCTTGTGAAGTTGCATCTGGAATATTGTGTCCTCTCAGTTGAAGGACAGCCTCATGGAACTGCTTGTAAGTGTTCAATGAAGAGCCACAAAGATGCACAGAGATTTCTGAATAGAGATTAAAACTCCATTTCTATAATAACCTAAATCAGAACTGACCAAATTAATTTTGTATTTCCTTACTTGCAAAAATTGGATGTTCCAGAAATTCAGTAGTTTCATACATAAAACAGTATTGATGAAATGCTGAGTGGCCTCAATAGGCCATGCAGGAGTGGGAAAGATGCAAGCTTATGATGTATGATACACAGAAGATCAAGCCATTTATTGAAGCTAAGAGTGATGCTTATACAGTACATTGGATACATGCATATGTAATTCTGGTAAGTTTTGTTAGCCAAAACATTTGCTTGTTCCCAGGGCTGACCAGCCTGCCCCCCCTTCAAGCCCCCCTCGTACAGATCAGTATACAGACAGCAGTTAAAGTTTCCCAGCTTCTACCCAAGGCTGCTCCCCTGCAGCTGCGCCTCTTATCAGTTCTCCCACTGTTCTTTTCACCTCTCAGACTATTCAGTTCTGCTCAACCCTGACAATGAAATACTCTACAAGGGCTTGTAGTAAAGGGACTAGAGGGAATGGATTGAAGCTTGAGGAGGGCAGATTCAGACTGGAGATTAGGAAGAAATTCTTTGCAGTGAGGGTGGTGAGACACTGGAACAGGTTGCCCAGGGAGATCGTGAATGCCCCCTCCTTGGAGGTGTTCGAGAACAGGTTGGATGAGGGAGGCCTTGAGCAAGCTGCTGTAGTGGGAGGTGTCCCTGCCTATAGCAGGGGGGTTGGAACTAGATGATCATTGAGGTTCCTTCCAACCTAAACCATTCAATGAGTCTGTGAAATATTTTTTATCATGTTTGTCTTCTTCCTTCAAAATCTGAAGCAGCCTGATTCTCTCTTCACAAGTGCAGAAGCATGGAGCACTCAGGTGGAGGACAGACAGAGGCATACCTTTGCTCTGCTTCAATTTGGCTGTAAAAATGGTATCAGAAGTAGGTAAATGAACTGATACTAGTTTTCCCATCCATGTGGGAAAGAGGCATGGAATTACATTTTACCCTTTTGTTTCAGGAGCAACTGCTTCATCTGCACTAGCTTACAATAGCCATTATTATGCTCTTTTCACTGGGACATTTTCTTTTGCAAATGCCAATTGTTTCTTGCTACAAATCTTCCTTACAAGATTTATGGATTTCTCTCACTTTTTCTTTCTCTCTCCTACACTAGATAAGACATTTTGTCCCTGAACTGTGTCCTAATTCCATAAAAACAGGAGAATGAAAAAATGTTCATGGTGAGCCCACAACATAAGCCATGTTTTCAAAATTACATTGACTCGCCCACCTCAAATGACTCAACCAGTGGGTAGCAGCAGAGTCATTTCAAGTGGCTGGTTTCCAAATCACTGATTACTTGCCACATTTCACTGTGGGCTGGCTTTGTTCTTGCAAAAGGTATATTTTAAAACTCAGAAACAAAAAGGTAACATCAGTCTTGAATGCTATGGCATTCATGTCATTAAGCTCTGGATGGTGGTACAGATGTACAAAAACTTAACCCCCTCCTTTGAAAATCCACTGGTTCATAGATTCATCGGCTGGAAGAAACCCTGGAGATCGTCCAGTTCCAACCTCCCTGCCATTGGCAGGGACACCTTCTACTAGACCAGCTTGCTGAAGGCCTCATCCTACCTAGACTTGAACACTTCCAGGGAGGAGACATCCACAGCTTCCCTGGATGACCCGTTCCAGTGTCTCACCACTCCCACTGGAAAGAATTCCTTCCTAATCTCCAATCTAAATCTGCCCTCCTCAAGCTTAAAGCTCTTCCCTCTTGTCAGGATGCTGTCAAGTACAGCATTTCCACACAGACAGATTACTGCTGAGACCCTTCCAGGAGCAGAAGGCCAGAACCTGTGCTGCAAGCTAGACTTCTGTGCTGTGAGATAGACTATTGCCTTTTTAGGCTGTATGCATCTCCCCTCTTTGGAGCAAGGAATTGTGCTGATTTTTGCTATAATGCACACTTAAGACTTCTGTGATGCCCACAGGTATCAGTGGAAATGAGATCAAGCAGGGCATGGAGCAGTCCTCTTTTTAATGACATCGGTGATGTTGCATTGATGATACAAGATGTGGAGGTGCAAATACGACTTTCTGAGTTTTTGCAATGAGCAAAAATCCCATGAAGTTGGAGAAGCTGTAAATTTAGTTTAGTATGGAGACAATGTATGAATCCAGTAATGTTAATTAAAGAAGAAGTGTTAGCAGGTTTTAACATTCCTAACATGCTTTGAGAATTGATTAGTAAAGGCAATACTTAGGTGGTGCAATGCAATAATTTTCATGGAACCATAGAGTATTGGAGGTTGGGAGGGACCTTGAAAGCTCATCCGGTCCACCACCCCTGCCAGACCAGGGTCATCTGGAGCAGGTCACACAGGAACACATCCAGGTGGGTTTGGGATGTTTCCAGAGGAGACTCCACAACCTCTCTGGGCAGCCTGCTCTGGGGCTCTGGCACCCTCACACAGAAAACGTTTTCCTGCGTGTTCCTGTGGAACCTCCTCTGCTCCAGCTTGCACCCATTGCCCCTTGTCCTATCATTGGACATCACTGAGCAGAGCCTGGCTCCATCCTGGTACTTATCCATTGAACAAGTCAAGCTTGAACCTTTTGGATTTGGCAGTGCATGGTGTGACAAACATTGGCAAACGTCTGCTTTCCTGAAGGGCAGAACTTGTATAATGAAGAAAGGGTTTGGTAAATAATGCAAACCATAAGGAGTGACTAGAGGAGGTTAGGGTTTGAAGGAGTTCTTGAAATGTTCTTCAACCCAGGAAGATTATGTAGAAGCTAAAGTTCTCCTGTGATATCTATCTGTGCTTCAAGGATACCTGTTCATCAAAAGCAGCATGACCAGCAGGTGACAGACGTAGTTGTGCTGCACTACTTTGCTCTGATGTGACCTCACCTGGGGTACTGCATCCAGCTCTGGATGAACTAGGTGAGCTTGAAAGGTTCCTTCCAACCTAAAGCATTCTTTGATTCTCTGAGTCTACCTGTGATGGTAAGATTGACATGGCAGCATTGGAGTCATAGCAGCCAGCAAATTCATTAGTAAGTAAAGTCAGTGCAGCTGTTGATGAAGTTGTTACTGGGTCTTTACATGGATTAAGGGATAAGAAAATAAGAATTTAAATACTAACACTTTTTATATACACAATAACATCTAAAAATAAACATCCCAAGGCAATTTCAAAGCAACTAAGGGACAATCCAAGTGGTTTGGTGCCATAAAGTCATTACAGGCTCATACCACAGGCACCTTACTCAATGCACTGCTGGAACAAAATGAGAGCAGCAATTTCTTATCTCTCCAAAGACATCCAAAACCAAGCAAGTTTCTGTTTGCTGTGAAATAAGGTCAGTAAACTTCTATACAGGAACATTCCCTAAGGTCTGAACCTAGGAGGGTTTAGCTATGTACACAAGCGTCTTCAGATTGGTCTGGGTGGAGCCTGAGATGGAGCTGAGCTTCCAAATGGCCTTCCAGGACTGAGGTGCTTCTGCACATCCTCAGGTGCAGGAAGGGATCTTTTATAAGGGCTTGCAGCAATGAGAGGGAACAGCTTTAAGACTGAAGAGGGTGGATTTAGACTAGAGATTAGGAAGAAATTTTTGACAGTGAGTGTGGTGAGACACTGGAACAGGTTTCCCAGAGGAGTTGTGAATGCTCCCTCCCTGAAAGTGGTCAAGGTTATGAGGTCTTGAGCAAGCTGGCCTAGTGGAAGGTGTCTCTGCCTATGGGAGGGGCGTTGGAAGTAAGTGATCTTTAAGGTCCAAACCAAATGATTTTATGAATCTGTGATATTCATATAGTTAGTTTTAATATTGGAAAGTGAATCTGAGATGCAGTTTCCTTCACAGGCTTAGTTTTGGACTTGAATCCCAAGTGTTATATTAGTCTTGAGAGATAGGATTAGAAGTCTCATCTGAAAATGAACAAGTGGCTGCTGGATACATACTCTGTTGCTCTAAAGGATGAGAGAACTTGCTCTGAGAAAATGAACTGCAGAGATTAAATTGGCTCTTTTAGTGTAGATACTTAGGAAGAACCACTCTGAGTAGGAAAGAAGCATTTGGTTTAGGAATTTTGTATTTTTAACACACAACATAATGGAAAAGAGATAATCTAGGGGCTTAGAACTGAGAAAGAGGACCTGAGATTTTGAAGAAACTCTTGGTTTTTCTTTTTCTCTTTTCCTTTTTCTTCTCCTTCCTTTTTTTATTGTGTCCTAAGTCAAAATCAGCTTTCTAAGGTCAAGTTCCACTAGCTTATAGGATAAAACTTTATTTTTTTAAAGGCTTCAAAGAGAATACTTTCAACATGGGTAGCCTCAGCTGACCTCCGCTGATTACGCTACTTATTCTTACTTATATGGCTTCTTAGATAAGAGTAGTTCAACAGATTACATAAAACCAACCAAACAAGCAAGTTAGCATTTTACCACTGGTATGGCATACAGAGAGACTCTGAGAGAGTTGGGGTTGTTCAGCATGGAGAAGACAAGGCTCAGAGGAGACCTCAGAGCAGCCTTCCAGTGCTTGAAAGGAGAGCTGGCAAGGGATTTTTCACAAAGTCATGAGTGACAGGATGAGTGGTAGTGGCTTCAAACTGAAAGAATCTCCAGTGAGGTTAGACATTAGGAAGAAATTCTTCCCATGGTGGTGCTGAGGCACTAGAACAGGTTGCCCAAGGAAGTTGTGGAGGTGCCAAATCTGGAAGCATTGAAAGCCAGGTTGAATGGGGGCTTGAACAACCTGGTCTAGTGGAAGGTGCCCTTGCCCATGATAGGGGGATCAAACTAGATGATCTTTAAGGTTATTTACAACCCAAACCATTGCATGTTTCTGTGATTCTATAGTTTCTGACAATTAAAAAGGGTGGCACAGCAATAACACAATGGAGTAAAATGACATGACCCTTGAGGCATCACCCAGCAGCCTGTTAACTGGGCAGTCTCAAGAACAAGAAGGCTGAAAAGCAGCCTGACATCTTTCTGGCACTATTTTAATGTGACCAAGTTATGGATTGGTTATTTTGTTTAGAGGATAAGAAAGAACAGCAAAGTAAACTTGATGGAGAGGGCATCTACTTAAGGCTAAGGTCAATTACTCCAGGGAATAAGTGTGTGTAATTGTTCACCTGATAACTAACTGCATAAATGAATCATAAATGGCAGCCCTTTTACTCACACAATTATTCTAATAGGAGGTTGATTATTTGTATTTATTCCAAGTACTTGTGATGATCATCCACACAGTGATACAGGAGAAGTACAGACTGGTGTATCCTTTCTCATGAGATAACTGCATTGTGGAGAAACCTTTTATAGGCTAGGGCAGACAAACACTTTAATTATGCTGGGGAAGATTTTTAATTCCCAGATGCCTAGATCAGAGAATCTTCTGGCATCTCAAGTTGCTGAGTAAAAAGCATCTCTCTGTCTTGCTAGTTCAATGACTTTTCATTAGCAATGCTGCTTTGCAGCTCTCCTCTGTTCTTAGCATAACTGCAGTGATTAAGAGGCAGTTTTTAAAATTCTGTGTAGGAACTTGACTTGATTCAGAGGTTGCTGAGCTAGGGAAACTGATTTCTGTCAGGCAAACTGGAGGACCAGTCCTTGTGTTCTAGGCCGAAATCATCACCACTGAAGGGTATCAGCATCCCCAAGCAGCACAAGTCCAGTTCTGGAAGTAGCTGCTTCATCAGGTTTGCTCTTCTGTGGCATGTTTTATTTGCTGTGGGACATTTGAGGGGGTGAGGGTCTGGCACATGCACATTGGCAAGCAATAGGGACTGCACAGAACTAAAATCATCTCCAAAAGTCAGGCTGTCCAGAGTGGTTGCGGCTACTCCCTCCGTGGAGGTGTCCAAGACCTGGTTGGATGAGCCTTTGAGCAATCTGGTCTATTGCCCCCCCACCCCGTCATGGCAGAGGGGTTAGAACTAGATGACCTTTAAGGTCTCTTCAACCCTAAACCATCTATGAACTCTGTGATCTGGCATTTTCATCTCCCAGAGAAGATCCAATGTTTGTTTCCTCCCTCCAGACTTTTGCCTGTCCCTTGGCTGCCTCCAAGTTGAACTCTACAGTCCAAATCTGAAAGCTCTCATACGCTTGAGTAGCTTTATAGATCTACAAATACATGAAAAGATAACAGGATTGTTTCTAGATAATAACTATTTATAGTTCAGCCTTGTCTAAATTAGTTTTCTGATTCGTTCTGTGTCTCTATTATCCATTGCAGATAAATACAGGCACATTTTTCACTGCTCTCGCTGTTTTCCTGGTATGCCACTGAATTCTGCCTGGATTCTGTGTACTTTTTTCTCTTAATGATTTTGATTAATGTGAGCTGTAGTTCTGAGTTGTGTCCATAGAAGTCTCAACCTGTATATTTCCCTTTTTCTCCAGAACTGAGGAACTTTATGGTAGTTATTAGCTGAGCCCACGGTGCGATACCAAGACCTAGCTAAGCTTTGGGTTCAGCTTTATCAAAGACTACTGTGACCTCAAGAAATTCACTCTATCCAAACTTTTCAAGAAATTCTAAAGGAACTAAGTTTTCCTGCCTTCAGTATTTGCTTTGATGACTAACCCTCTGAATTCCCTGAATCACAGAAAGTTAGGGGTTGGAAGGGACCTTGAAAAATCATCAAGTGCAGCCCCCCCTGCCAAAGCAGGATCACCTAGGGTAGAGCACAGAACCTAGTCCTTGACTGTGTTTCTTCTGCATCCAACAAAGGCCATCAAGCTGTGTGGTGCAGTACACTCACGGGAGGGTCTGGATGCCATCCAGAAGGATCTTGACATGCTTCAGAAGTGGGCCAGTGCCACTGCGTGAGGTTCAACAAGTCTATAAGTGCAATGTCCTGCATCGGGGTCAGGCCAACCTCATGCACAAGTTCAGGCTGGATGCAACTGTTAAGAGTAGCCCTGAAGAAAAAGACTTGGAGTTATTGTTGATAAGAAGCTCACCATGAGCCAGCAGTGCCCTCATGCAGCCCAGAAGGCAGCCATGTGCTGGGCTGTATCAAGGGGCACGGGGCCAGCAGGGCAGGAGAGGCGATTCTGCCCCTTGACTCTGGTCCACTGAGACCCCACCTTGAACACTGCATCCAGTTCTGGTGTCCCCATCACAAGAAGGACACAGAGCTGTTGGAGTGAGTCCAGAGGAGGGCCACAAAGATGATCCAAGAGCTGGAGCAGCTCTGCTGTGAGGACAGGCTGAGAGAGCTGGGGTTGTTTGGCCTGGAGAAAAGAAGACTCCAGGGGGACCTTAGAGCTGCCTTCCAATCCCCGAAGGAATCCTACAGGAAGGCTGGAGAGGGACTTTTGCACGGGCACTTGCAGACATGGCAAGGAATGCTTTGGGTTCAGAGCCACGAGCTGCCTTTTGGAGAGCAGGAGCCAAAACACCGATTGGAAGTTTAAAGCAAAAGTGACAGCAGAGTAGAAGTGACAACTGATTGAAAGCTTAGAGGGAGATTCTGTTCACAAGTACGTATGTACAGAGGGCATTCAGGTAGAGAGAACACATCCACGAGCTAGGCCAAGTCTATCAGGCTAAAACCTTCTAGGCTCTTCCACCCCCCCCAAGCGCAGGAGGCCTGAGCGTAGGCCAAGGCAGCCCTCCCTGCCTCCGGCCTCAGCAGCCCTGGTGAGGCGTCTCAGGGCTCCCTGCCGGCCAGGAGCAGGCTCCCACCCAGCCTGTGAGGGAAGCAGGGAGGAGCTCTTCCTGAGCAGGGCAGTGAAGGGAGCAGGAGAGAGCACTGTGAGCCAGGCAGCGCTTTGCACACTGCCGTACGGGGACAGGAAACAGAAAGCAATGCCACAGTGTCCTGCCGTGACCGGGGCCGGCCCTCGGCACTCTCTGACCCTTCCTGGAGGACTCTGTGGTGTTCTTGAAGTCACCTGGCCCCAAACCACCACAATGGGGAATGTTTTGAAGCTGAGGAGGAATAGGTTTAGGCTGGATGTTAGGAAGGGGCTGTTCAACCCGAGGGTGGCGAGACTCTGGAATAGGCTCTCCAGAGTGGTTGTAGATGCCTTGGTTGGATGAGGCCCTGAACAGTGGAGTCTCACTGAGAGGTGTCCCTGCCCATGGTGAGGAGGTTGGAGTAGAGGATCTCGGAGGTCCCTTCCAACCTAAGGTATTTTATGATCCTGTAATTCTCCTCACTCCTCCTTTTGTTGCTGATGTGTTTGTGGAAACATTTCCTGTTCTCTTTAGCATCTTTTCACCCAGTGTCCCCTCTGCATGGAGCTGCCAACCAGCAGGGCACAGGAATGTTTGTGTTTCTTTTGGGGTCCCTGAAACTGGCACCCTCTGAAGCCCTCCAAATAAATATGGAACCACTCTTGGTCATTGAATACCTAGCTTGGATGGGATGCATCCCAACAGGATTGTGCTAGAACGTTGTTTGAGGACTTTTTTCCAGGATGTTAAAAAGGAAGGAACTTCTGGCTTGAGAAGAAGGGAAAATCTTTGCCCTCTCACACAGAAGTAGTGCTCTTGTATGAGAGTTATATTCTGACTTTCTAACGTGTTTCTACAACCTGAATCTCAAGTCACAAAAATATTATTGACACTTGATCTGCTGAAGAGGGACTTTTTACAAAGGCATGGAATGACAGGGCAAAGCGTAATGGCTTCAAACTGGAAAAGCTTGACTTAGGTTGCACATTAGGAAGAAATTCTTCTCATGTTGGGGATGAAGCCCTGCAACAGGTTGGCCGGAGAACTCATGGACACTCAAGCCCCAGAAGTGTCAAAAGTCAGGTTGGATGGGGTGCTAAGCAATTTGGTGTGGTGGGAGCTGTCCCTGCCCATGGCTGGGAGCTGGAAGTAAATGATCTTTAAGGTGCCTTCTGCCCCAAATGATTCTTTGTATAGTACAGCAAAACGTTTCTACTGCAGGGATCAGAAAGTGCTTATGTACAACAGAAAAGCAGACACACGAAGAGACATTTTGAAGAACAGCAACGGGATCAGGAAGAAGAGTAAGCAGCCTCTTGACCATTGCAGAAATTTCTGCTGATGAGAGATTAAAACACTTTAGAGAGAAATGTGACTCTTGTTCGCAGAAGGAGAGGAAGAGGTGAAAAAAGGGAAAATAGAGATCAGGTAGAATTCTTTGCCCAGAGGTTTTGCCTGTGCTAATGCTCACCAAAGGTCTGTTTGTATCTGTTTGTGTTCATTTACCTTTTATTTTTCATTACTGGCATTCAAGCTGGTAATGTTCTGGTGACAGAAAGCTGTGCAGTTTCTCTTAGTGGAGTGATTCAGTAATGTTAAAAATAAATGAAGATAATGTGCAATTTTTATGGATATAACTTTTTATAGAATGACAGAATAGTTTGGGTTATAAGGGACTTCCAAAGGTCATCTAGTCCAACCCCCCTGCAATCAGCAGGGAAAGTCTGCACTAGATCAGGTTGCTCAGAGCCTTGTCAAACCTGACCTTGAATATCTCCAGGCATGTGGCTTCAGTTACCTCCCTGGGCAACCTGTTGCACTGTTCCACCACCCTCATGGTGCAGAATTTATTCTAACATCCAATCCAAATCTGCTCTTCTCTCATTTCAAACCATTGTCCCTTGTCCTATCACTGCAGGACTTTGGAAACAGTTCCTCTGCAGCCTTCTTGTAAGCTCTGTTTAGATACTCACAGGCTTACATCTCCCTGGATTCTTCTCTTTTTCAGGCTGAACAGTCCCAACTCTTTCAGCCTGTCCTCGTAGCAGAGGTGCTCCAGCTCTCTTGGTGACATTCCTCTGTGTCTCTTGTGTTGGGAGCCCCATAGTACACACAGTACTCCAGGTGAGGTCTCACCAGAGCAGAGCAGAGGGGCAGAATCATCTCTCTCCATCCCTGGCCAAGCTTCTTTTGATGCAGCCCAGGATTCCATTGACATTCTGGCCTGTATGTGCCTCTTGCTGGCTCATGTCCAGCTTCTCACCCACCGGCACTATCAAGTCCTGTTCTACAGGGCTGCTCTCAACCTCATCATCCCCCAGCCTGGATTGTTATCTAGAATTGCCCTGACCTAAGTGCAGGACCTGATACTTCCCCTTATTGAACCTCATGAGGTTCTCCTCAGCCCACCTCTCCAGCCTGTCCAGGTCACTTGGGGTATCACCCTTCCTGTCCTTCAATCTTATCAACTGCTCCATTCAACGTGGGATCATTTGCGCACTTAATGGGGGTCCTTTTACACTTCTTTCTTTTCCATTGTTCTGTGTTCTCATTCGACTTCCCCAGTAAGGACTAGAGCTGTCATGCAATAACCAAAAGCAACTCAGGGCTGTCTATTTGTGTCAATGATTTGCTTTAATTTAGGCAATAATTGAGGTACTACAGACTGTAAATCACATAAGAAAAGGTCTAGATGAGAGCTGTGACCAGCCTCAATGTGTTCACAGCTCTCATTTAAAGCCACCGTCTGAGAGATGTCTGGAACAACTGCTATTAAAAAGCAACACCTCCAGTAACAAAAGGAAAGGAGCTGGTAGGCATATGCTCAGCTAACTTCAACATCAGAATAGGAATAATTATAAATCATTATTCACTAAATAGAAGGGAAGTTAAGCTTACCATAATACCTTTCATCTCTCAGAGTGTGGAGTATATAATGGATTCTGTGCCAAACAGAGCCTGGGAGATACCCCAGGAAGCAGAGCAATAGCTTAGAAAACAGCTGTAAAAATCAATCTGTAACCTGGGGGGAGTTTAGATGTGGTGAGTTTTTTTTCCCCCAGTATAATTGCATGTTGCAGTCATGCACACTATTCTACACCAAGGCATACATTCTCTTCACTTAATTTTAAATACTAGGTTTAGAATTCTCCTCTACTATTTTCTAATTATTTCAGGTGAGACTATTGAAAAACATGAAAGAGAAACTCTTGGAAACAGGTAAATAATTGAGGCATGAATAAGCAAGCTGCAGATGACTGTAAACTGAGAAGATGAGTTGGGAGGAGTAGGGGTTTCCTACTTGAAGCCAAGAAGTCACAGAATCACAAAGAATCACAGAATGCTGTATGTTGAAAGGGACCTTTAAAGGTTATCTAGTCCAACCCCTTGCAGTCAGCCAGGACATCTGCAACTAAAGCAGGTTGTGCTGAGGCCTGTCTAACCTCACCTGGAATGGTCCCAGGGGAGGGACATTCCCCAGTTCTATGGGCAACCTGGGCCAGTGTCACCCCACCCTTGCTGTTAAAAACATTCTTCCTTGGATAAAATCTTCCTTGTCTAAATCCTCCTTTTTTATTTTAAACTATCACCCCTTGTCCTGTCACAGCAGGCCCTGCTAAAACAACTGTCCCCATTTTCCTTATTGGTCCATTTAACCACTGAAAAGCCACCAGAAGGTCTCTGTGTGGAGTCTTCTCTTCTCCAGGCAGAATGACCTCAACTCTCTCAGTCTGACCTTACAGCAAAGGGTATCCAGCTGTGGGTGATGCAAGGGGTGAAATTACTTTTCTTTCCAAATGAAACCAATCCTTTCCAGGGAAACTATTTGCAGAGATGTTTCAGCTCTCCTAAAGCAAACTCATTTCCCCCTCCAGTTCTGTATAAATAGCCAGGCAAATAACAGCCAGATTCTCAATCACTAAATCTCAAATAAAACTGTTCTTTAAGTGTCCATCCTATTCTAAAGCTTCCTTTGTATGTTGAGAGTCCTGCATACAGAAGATATTCAAAATCCAGTGTAAAACTACATATTATCTACTGATTTTTGTACGTATTATCTGCACATCAAATTTAGGCTTAGATCTAAAATGTGTTGCCTCATCATAAGCTGTTGTGAATTATCATGAGTCCATTTTTGTGGCTGGGCATGTGTCAGTTGTAATGGCTGAGGATTTGTCTGCAATACATGAAATATTCAGATAAGCAGCAGGGGTTTTTTGTTTGTTTAGAACACGTGGAAAATGTGTTCTAACTATCTGGTGGCCTTTCTGCAACTAGGAATGGCTTTAAGCTTGAGGAAGGCAGATTGAGACTGGAGATTAGGAAAGAAATTCATGACAGTGAGCATGGTGAGACACTGAAACAGGTTGCCCAGGGAGATTGTGGATGCCCTCTCCATGGAGGTGTTCAAGTCTAGGTTGGATAAGGCCTTGAGCAAGCTGGTCTAGTGGAAAGTTGAATCTAGATAATCTTCAAGGTCCTTTCAAACCTAAGGCACTGTGTGAAAATATCTAGTTGCAGAACAGGCTGAAAGGATGCTGCAAACCTGTTTATAGGAGACATTTCTAGTGTCAGGGAGAACTTCAAAAAGAAGACACATAAACAGAAGAGTTTTCCTGGAAATCCACAGTGATGGGAAACACAAACATCTTTATGCTACTTGGGTAACAAATATGTTGTGTATTGAACCTCAAAAGGTTCAGACTGTTTGAGAGACCAAGCAGCCAAGGGTGTTAGACTGAGGGCAGCACTGCACTAACATTTGTCATAAGGCTTTATAAATGCTGTGGCAAACAACCTAATTCTGATGCTGTTAGCATCTTCCTCATGGACTGTCAGAGTGGCTCCCTAGGAATGCTTCCTCTCTAGTGTCTCTCAAGATGTGGTTCTCCTCTCCCTTTCCTCCCAGGCTTGGAACTGAAAAGACATTTCTTTCTCCTGAAGAGCATCAATAATTCTGTCAAGAGCCCTCTATCATTGTGGGTGTTTGGGTTGCTGGAACCAGCTACCTGTTCCCTTTCATACACCCACAGGCTCATGCTACCCTCTCCTCAGTTTACTCATCTTCTTTCCTCACTGTTGCCCACAGTCTGAGGCATGAAGCTAGAGGGCTGCATTGTGGAAAGCAGCAGTGTCCCAAGAACATGCAGGGGGGAACAATCTTGGAAAACAAAGTAGGGCTTGGTAAAATTTGATCATAGAATCATTTAGGTTGGAAAAAAACCCCAAGCATTAAGATCAGAGAATTGTCTAGACTGGAAAAGGCCTTTAAGAACATGGAGTCTAACCATTACGGTAGCACTGCTAAGTCCACCACTAAACCATGTCCTTCAGCACCACACCCACATGTCTTTCGAATCATTCAAGGAATGCTGACTCTACCACTGCTCTGGGCAGCCTCTTCCAGTGCTTGGCAACCCTTCCAGTGAACATACTTTTCCTAATGTTCAACCTTAATCTCCCCTAACACAACTTGATGCTGTTTCCTCTTGGCACTTGTTAAATGATTATTTGAATTTTGAATATTAAAATCTCTGTTAATATTAGAAAGCAAACAGGGTGGGGGGCATTTCCATTTAGTATTTCTTCCCTAAAACTGCAATGTTACAGCATGGAGGAAAACTGTGAGCATGAATGATGGGAACCTAAAAGACCAAAGGCAGGAAGATTTGTATTGTCTCCAAAGCAGTATTCCCATTTAGGCAATATAAAACCAGAACTGAAAGTTAAAAGTTTAAAATTCATCCATCAATACAGTAAGGTGTCTCTTTTTTTTTTTTTTTTTTTTAAATCTTTTGAGGTGAACCTCCACTGCTAGCATTTTCCTACCACAATTCTGCAAGAATACTGGGAACTGAAAATCCCCAGGTGGTAAATATGATCCAGTAAAGCTGAAACGGAAGAAGACCTTTTCTGCCTACCTCAAAGGGGCAGGTTAAATGATTTTCCTTTCCCAAGAGCAAAGAGGAAGTTGTCAGATAAACGTTGGGGAAAGTTGTATTTTACCTGACTGCTTTGCAGCAGTGTGCCCACTGACAACCTGATTGCTCTCTGGTTAGATTTTACCTCTGCACTCCAGTGTAACTCCACTGAAACCAGTGCCAGTGGTTAGGGTCACTAGATGAGTGCCAGAGGCTCTCTATGAACCCCTGTGCCTTCCCAAAGGGAAGAGAAAGGGAAGAAAGGAGATAGACAGATGGGATGGGAAAGAAAATGAACTAGATGGACTGGAAACAAGAACCATCAGGTGAAACAGAGACAAAGAGACACAAACCGATATGGAACCCAACCCTGGATGCAGAATATGGGAGGTGATTCTCCCGCTCTGCTCTGGTGAGATCATGCCTGGAGCACTGCATCCAGCTCTGGTGCCCCCAGCAGAAGAGGGATATTCAGCTGCTCAAGCAGGTCCAGAGGAAGCCTTGAAGATGATCAGAGGGCTGGAAAACCTCCCCTGTGGGGTGAGGCTTCTCAGCCTGGAGAAGAGAAGGGTCCAGGGAGACCTTCTAGAGGCCTTCTAGCCTATGGCTGTGCAAACGTGCCCCAAGCTGCAGAAAGTGCCTCACTAAACAGAGTGAGTTGAGAAGCCAGATCCCTGAAGAGAATCAGTTCTTTTTCAGCACAAACCAGGAGAACCATGGTCATGTTTGTTTTTATGCTGGTAGGAAATCACATTCTTAATCCTAAATCTGAACAAAGAAACACAGTGCAGTGTAAGGAGAAAGCGGGGACATGGTGAGGGGCAAAGAGAAGCAAATGCTTAGCACATGCAGTTCATGGGGTAATCCTCCTTGAGCTTTCACATTAAACTATGACTTGCCAGAGGGGGAAAATCTACTTCTACCCTAAAGCTGGCATTTGTCTCCTAATTAACGGTTTCTGCTGTGAAGCATTTTACATACTTGGAAAGCAGAACTGCTTTTGGGTGAGATTTGCATATGCACTTGTGCATCACGCTTCTGCTTATTTTGTTCCTTCAGATGTTTTCAAAGGCTGTAAGTGAGGATTTTGAATGTCCAGATACTTCTGCCAGCACTAAAGAGCTATTCACCACCTCTCCAGGAATCCAGCTGTAATCTATTAGTAGGAGAGCAGTGTGCTACTTCATTCAAACTTAAGGAGTTGAGTAACTTAGTATCTAATTGGACTTTAGGTCAGTGTTTGTCTTGTTAGTGCAATGCTAAAACTGAAGGAGATAGAATAGAATAGAATAGAATAGAATAGAATAGAATAGAATAGAATAGAATAGAATAGAATAGAATAGAATAGAATAGAATAGAATAGAATAGAATAGAATCAAGCAGGTTGGAAGGTACCTCAAAGATGATGATGATGAGGTGTTGGATTAGGTTTGTGTGGCAAGGTTTTGGTATCAGGGGTCTCCAAAGGTGGCTTCTGCAAGAAACTGAAGGAAGATTGCCCTGTGTCTTTTGGAGCCAAAGCCAGCTGGCTCCAAGATGGACCCACTGCCAGCCAAGACCAGCCTCATCAGTGATGATGGTAGCACCTCTGTGATAACATGTTTAAGAAGGGGAGAAAATCCCTGTGCAACTGAAACTGGAGGGAGTAGTGAGACACACTAGAGAAGTGGGCTGAGGAGAACCTCATGAGGTTCAATAAGGCAAAGTACCAGCTCCTGAGTCAGGACAATCCTTTATATCAATACAGGACGGAGAATGATGAAATTGAGAGCAGCTCTGCAGAAAAGGACTTGGGGATGCTGGTGGATGAGAAGCTGGACATGAGCCAGCAATGCGCACTTACAGCCCAGAAGGCCAATTTTCATCCCAGGCTGCAGCAAAAGCAGTGTGGCCAGCAGATGGAGAGAGATGATTCTGCCCCTCTGCTTTGCTCTGATGAGACCTCACCTGCAGTACTGTATCCAAGTATGGGGTCTCCAACAAAAGAGAAACATAGACCTGTTGGAGCAGGTCCAGAGGAGGCCACAGAGATGAAGAATGGGCTGGAGCACCTCTCCTAGGAGTTCAGGCTGTAAAAATCAGGGTTTTTCAGTTTGGAGAAGAGAAGGCTCTAAGGAGACCTTAGATCTACTTTTCACTATCTGATTTTAATATCCTGTAGGATCCTATGATGGGGACACCATAACTGGGTGTAGTATTTGAGGTGAGATCTCACCAGAGCAGAGTAAAGGGACAGAATCCCCACTATCCACCTGCTGGCCAAGCTTTTTTTGATGCAGCTCAGGATCAAAATTGGCCTTCTGAGCTGCATGAGGGCACCACTGGCTCATGGTGAACTTCTTGTGTATCAACAACCCCTTCACATCTTTCATTGGACTTTGGCCTCCCTTCACAATTTGGGTTGCCTAAAGTTTTCTTTTGCCTATTCTCAGAGCCATGCCAATTTTCAAACACTTGCCAAACTGTGCAGTTCAAGAGGGAATGTAAAAAGAGAACAAACACAACCTAGTAATAAGTGATAGGATGAGAAGGAATGGCCTCAGATTGCCTGAAGAAAAGGAGGCTGAGGGGAGACCTTCTTGATCTCTGCAACTCCCTGATAGGAGGTTGGAGCCACGTGGGAGTCAGTCTCTTCTCCTGCATAATTACTGCCAGGACAAGAGGAAAGGGCCTCAAGTTGCACTAGGGAAGGTTTAGTTTGGGTATTAGAAGGAACTTCTTCATCAAAAGGTTTGTCAAGCTCTAAAGCAGGCTGTCCAGTGAGGTGGTTGAATCCCCATCTCTGGGTGTGTTTCCTCAGGGCAAAGATGTGGCGTTGAGGGACATGGTTTAGCATCAGACTTAGAAGTGTTAGAGGATGGTTTGGCTCAGTGACCTTAGAGGGCTTTTCCAACCAAACCCATGCTGTGATTTTATGATTTCAACTATGTCTGAAAGACTGATCCAGATTTGAATGACACCTTCTCTTTTAAAGTCTTACAATCATCTGGATAGAATATTGTAGCTGCTCATCTGCCTTGAGAGTTAGTTTTTTTACCATACTACTTTATAGCTGCAGTCTAGTGATTTATTCATAAGACAAAGCTATCAAACATTAACCATTTTAAGGGAGAAAAAAACCCAGTGTGTGTAGGTAAGGCAAGCATTTGGACCAGGGTGATGAGTGAACACTTAACTGCGTGCTCTTTCATCTTGGTTAAGTAGTACACCATATCTGTGGCATGGCAAAAATCTGAACTGCCTTAGCAGACTGCCAGTGTTTCCTGTGCTTTATGAACTGTGCCACAGGTAATATGTACAAGCTGAAGTGTTTTTGAAGCCTTAAGATTTAGACTACCAAGATCTAGCGGTACTAAAAGTGAAATGTGGTCAAGATGGAACCATTCCTTCTGTCTGCAGACAGTAAGAATTCAGTCAGATACAGTCTGCTTGAACTGAAAGGGAAGCTGCTGGGGCATAGTAACCAGGCTTGCATTTATTATTTTTTTTGTTCAACTTTTTCTTCATTCTTCTAATATTCCATACATATTTTAAGGTGCTTGTCGCTTCCAACCTCACAAAAGTTATTATGCAGATACTTGATCTGCCCCAAAAGGAACTCAGCATTTCAAGAAAGCCATTAAATTATGCACAATGTTAGCCTGTGACCATCTATTCTTATCTCTATTACGGTTGCTGCCTATCTTCTATTTCTGCTCCCATTTCAACTGCTTTTTTTCCTGCCATTGCTTACTTGTGTCCTAGTTAAAATTCAATAGCAAGACCTTAGGGAGAAGCAGAAAGTCTTCCATTGATACAATTCTGTGATCTCCAAGAATGACAGGGAAAATAAGTTTGAATAAGAAAAGCATTGATGGTTTTGTATGTGCTGTATCACAGTCCTGTGAAATATTTCACTTAATGATTGGAAGTGGAAAAAGTATTTTCTCTCTGAAACTATTTGGAGTATATAGAAGAAAAACCTGTTTGACCTTAACATTTTCGAGTTCATCCAGTGGATTTTCATCTGGGTGATACTTGAATCCTAAAAGATCCAAGGGATTTTAAAAACAGACTGCTTATTTTACCTCTATAAATCATTTGTGCTTGTCCTAATTTGAATGTGAGCTTTCCCCACCTGGCCAGACTTACATACATGCTTGATAGGTCTCACCTACCCATAATCACACAGCACGGTGGGTTTGGGTCACGTCAGGAGATCGTCCAGTCCAATCCCCCTGCTAAAGCAGGGTCACCCACAGCAGGTGGGTGCCTAATCACATCTAGGTGGGTTTGGAATCTCTCCAGAGAAGGAAACTCCATAGCCTCTCTGGCCAGCCTGCTCCAGGACTCTGGCACCCTCACAGGAAAAAAGTTTTTCCTTATGTTACTGGGCACCACTGAAAAGAATCTGGCCCTATTCTCTTGATCTCCACTCTTTAGCTATTGATCAGCATTCATCAGATCAGTCTACAACTACCTGAGGGGAGGTTGTAGCCAGGAGTAGGTTGCTCTCTTCTCTCAGGTGGCCAGCACCAGAACGAGAGGACACAGCCTCAAGCTACACCAGGGGAAATTTAGGCTCGAGGTGAGGAGAAAGTTCTTCCCTGAGAGAGTCATTGGACACTGGAATGGGCTGCCCGGGGAGGTGGTGGAGTCGCCATCCCTGGAGCTGTTCAAGGCAGGATTGGACGTGGCACTTGGTGCCATGGTCTAGCCCTGAGCTCTGTGGTAAAGGGTTGGACTTGATCTATGAGGTCTCTTCCAACCTTGGTGATACTGTGATACTGTGATCCCTTCTCAGGCTGCTCTTCTCCAGGCTAAACAGCCCCAGGTATCTCAGCCTTTCCTCCACACAGAGGTGCTCCAGGCCCCTCAGCACCTTTGTAGCCTCCACTGTGTTCTGTCCAGTAGTTTCCTGTGCCTTTCTTGAGCTGGGGAGCCCAACTCAGAAATTCCACTGTGGACCTTGATCCTGTGATTTCATTGATCACCTAAAGTTAGCAAAAAAAGGTGAAAAATATTTTTTAAAATCTTCAAACATCTCCACTGGTGATAGTGTTAGAATACTCCAGAATAAACATGGTGATGTTACAGTTCATAAAGATGTCTTACCAAATATTTACCTGAGCTCCTCTTTGGTATGGGTATTTCATGGAAGCTTTCCTGGAGTCACCATCCCTGGAAGTGTTCAAGAAAAGCCTGGATGAGGCACTTAGTGCCATGGTCTAGTTGATTGGACAGGGCTGGGTGATAGGTTGGACTGGATGATCTTGGAGGTCTCTTTCAACCTGATTGATTCTATGATTCTATGATTTTAGATTGGCAGGTGTCATGAGTTCAGCTGAATCTGCTAATGATACTGAATACCATGATGATGTCATACCAGCTTCATAATGAAAGTGCTGCTGGAGAAAAGCACCATCATGCTTGAAGTTCAAATAGGAACATGAGAGGCTTCCTATTCTGGTTGCTGCTTGTGGTTTCCAGGTTTGGGTGTTGGTCTCTTTTTCTGGGCTGTCTGCAGGCTTGAGGGGTGGTTCTATGGCTGCCTGCTGCTGCTGCTTTTGCCATTCTGCAAGAAGGCTAAGGTAGTTGTGGACTGGATCATCTCACTGAACTTCTGATCTCAGCCCAGGGCTTTGTGTGATACCTTCTGTCCCGTCTGTGTGTGGGGTGCTTGCTTGTGAGAGTAGGCAGGACAGCAGGTAGTGGACTTTTGTGATTAACTGGAAACTCAGTTTTTGATATAGAAATACAACAAGAATGTGATTACTTTCTGAGCCTGGATGCTTTCTGTTCTTCATGATCAATTGGAATGTGGAGAGACTCCACAGAAACTTTTTCACTTCAATGAGGATGTGTGAGAGATGTATGCAAGTGTTTATGTGAATTCTTTGCAAGCATAGAATCATAAACTCAGTTGGGTTGGAAGAGAGCTTAAAGATCACCTAGTTTCGAGCCCTTTGCCATTGGCAGGGACACTTCCTACTAGACCAGGTTTCTCAAGGCCCCATGCAACCTGACTTTCAACATTTTCAGGCTTGGAGCCTCCACAACTTTTTGGGCAACCTGTTCCAGGTGCCTCACCACCCTAATGTGGAAGAATTTATTTCTAATGCCTAATCTCAGTTTATCTGCTTTCCGTGTGAAGCCATTACCTCTCCTCCTGTCACTCCATGCCTTTGTTGAAAGTTCCTCTCCAGCTCTTCTGTAGCTCCCTTCAAATCCTTGAAGGGACAGGTCCATGTTACATTAGGGAAGTATTCTGGAGTCTGAAAATTAAGAGTCTGGTTATTTTCACATGATACCACTCTGCCACAGTGCAGCACTTATCTCCTATGCAATGCCTTTTATTCCATTTCTGTCACCTTCCCAGGGAAAATAAGGCATGTGTCCATTTCAAATATTGAGCCACACATACAGTGTGGCCTTCATCACCCAGGAGCTCTTTATCCATCTTAGCTTATTCATCAGTGCCTAATACACTTCTACGCAGCTAATCTGAAGGATCAGGAATTCAAAAGGCAAGCCTGGTATAGCTCAACCACAGAGCATTTGTGTAGAGATAGAAATGTTTGAAAGGTCAGCTAGAGAGTCAAGTGGTTGAGAAGCTCCATGGACAGGCAGGCTTTGTTGGAAAGTCTCCACAGATATCTCTTGGGTGCTGCTTGCAGAATTACCTGCTTAGGGAAATCACTGACAACCTGATTCTGAGAGGTACTGAGAGCTCAAGTGATATTTGTGTTTGTATATGGTGCATTTCACAGGCTCAGACCTGAGTGCAGGACATTCTCACAGAATATAAAATAGCTTGGGTTGGAAGGGACCTCCAAAGGTCATCTGGTCCAACCCCCTGCAGTCAGCACTAGATCCTCCACTAGATCAGGTTGCTCAGAACCTTGTTGAGTCTAACCTTGAATATCTCCAGAGATGGGGCCTCATCTACCTCCTGAGTAACCTGATGCACTCTTCCACCATCCTTATAGTGCTAAACCAGTTCATAACATCTAATCTAAATCTGTTCTCTAATTTTAAATCATTGCCCCTCATCCTGTCACTGCAGGCCTTTGGAAACAGTCTTCTTGTAGCCCAGTTCAGTTACTGCTATTAGGTCTCACTGGAGCCTTCTCTTCTCCAGCTCCCAGTTCACAGTATCACAGGATGGCAGGATATTAAGGGTTGGAAGGGAGCCAAGGAGATCATCGAGTCCAAACCCCCTGCCAGAGCAGGACAATACTATCTAACACAGATCACAGAGGAACACATCCAGACAGGCCTTGAAAGTCTCCAGAGAAAGAGACTCCACAACCTCTCTGGGAAGCCTACTCCAGTGCTCTGGGACCCTTACAGGAAAGAAGTTCCCCCTTGTGCTGAGGCAGACCTTCTTTTGTTGCAACTGACACCCATTCCTCCTTGTCCTATCACAGGGAGCAAGTGAGCAGAGCCTGTCCTCACCTCCTGGCAGCCTTCAGATACTTATAAACATTTATCAAATCCCCTCTAAGTCTTCTTTTCTCCAGACTAAGCAGCCCCAGGTCCCTCAGCCTCTCCTCATCAGCCATGCCCTCCAGTCCCCTAATCATCCTCATAGCCCTCCACTGGACCCTCTCCAGCAGATCCCTGTCCCTCTGAAACTGGGGAGCCCAAAACTGAACACAGTATTCAAGGTGAGGTCTCACCAGGGCAGAGTAGAGGGGGAGGAGAACCTCCCTTGATCTACTGGACACACTCTTCCTAATACACCCCAGGATCCCATTGCCCTTCTTGGCCACAAGGGTACATTGCTGTGCCATGGTTAACTTGTTATCCACCAGGACCCCCAGGTCCCTCTCCACAGGGCTGCTCTCCAGCAGATCACCTCCCAGCCTGTACTGGTGCAGTTTATTATTCCTCCCCAGATGCAGGACTCTGCACTTGTCCCTGTTGAACCTCATCTGGTTCCTCTGTGCCCACCTCTCCAGTCTGTCCAGGTCTCTCTGGATGACTGCACAGCCTCCAGCTGGATCAGCCAAGCCTCCCAGCTTGGTGTCATCAGCAAACTTGCTGAGCAGACTCTCTGTGCCCTCATCAATGTCATTGATGAAGATACTGAACAGGACTGGCCCCAGCACTGATCCCTGGGGGACACCAGCTGGACCTGGCACCATTGATCACCACTCTTTGATTTCTGTCTTGTAACCAGTTCCTAACCCACCTCACTGTCTGCTCTTCCACACTTCCTCAGCTTGCTCACCAAAATGTCATGGGAGATGGTGTCAAAGGCCTTGCTAAGGTCAAGGTAGACTCCCTGAATCTACCCATTCAGTTACAGCATCATAAAATGCTATCAGGTTCGTTAAGCACAACTTCCCCTTGGTAAATTCATTCTGACTGCTCCTGATAACCTTCTTCTCTTCAAGTGCCTTGAGATGCCCTCCAGCAGGAGCCACTCCATCATTTTTCCAGGGATGGAGGTGAGGCTGATTGGTCTGTAGTTCTCTGGAACCTCTTTCTTGCCCTTTTTGAAGGCTGAAGTGACATTGGCTCTCCTCCAGTCCTCAGCACCTCTCCTGTCTGCCATGATTTGGCAAAGATGATGGGGAGTGGCAGAGTGATAACCTCAGGCAGTTCTCTCTGCACCCTTGGGTGCATCTCATCAGGGCCCATGGACTTGTGAATGTTTAATTTGTGTAACTGATCCCTAACCCAGTCTGCACTGCTAAGGGGGGAGCATTCCCTCCTCCAGGCTTCCTCTCCTCCATCCAGGGTCTGGAATCCATAGGGAAGTTCAGCCTATGGTGTAAAGACTGAATCAAAGAAGGCATTCAGCAACTCTGCCTTCTCTGCACCCTCAGTTCTCAGGGCTGCCTCCTTGTTCAGCAGTGCCCCCACACCTTCCCTGTGCTTCCATTTCCTACTGATAGATTTGAAGAAGCCTTTCTTGTTCTGGTTTACTTCCTTTGCCAGCTTCAGTTCCAAGAGGGCTTTGGCCTTCCTTGTTGCTTTCCTACAAGCCCTGACTACTTCTCTATAGTTCTCCTAAGTGACCAATCCCTTCTTCCATGAATTGTAAGATTCCTTCTTCCCTGAGATTTCCTTCAGGACCTACTTGCTCAGCCCTGCAGGTCTCCTGGCATGTCTACCTGATTCCCTGATTGTTTACTCAGGGGAACACACCTGGCGTGGGCTCGGAGGAAGTGGTCTTTAAAAATTAGCCAACTAGCCAACTTTCCTGGGCTCCTTTACCCTCCAGAGCCTTAGCCCATGGGATTTCTGCAAGCATGTCTCTGAAGAGCACAAAGTTAGCTCTGCAGAAGTCCAGGGTTGCAATTCTACGTGTTGCTCTGATTCTGCTCTGTAGAATACTAAACTCCACCATGTTGTGATCACTGTCCCCAAGGCTGTTCCTGACCTTAATGTCCTCAACCAGTCCCTCTTTATTAGTTAACACAAGGTCCAGCAGTGCACCTCTCCTTGTTGGCTCCTCCACTACCTGCATCAAGAAGTTATTGTTGATGAACTGCAAGAGCCTTTTGGACTGTCTGTGCCTGGCTGTGTGATCTTCCCAGCAAATATCAGGGTGATTGAAGTCACCCAAGAGTACCAAGGAGTTAGCTCTAGAGGCTACCTCCAGCTGTCTGTAGAGGCCTCATCAACATTTTCCTCTTGATCTGGTGGTCTATAGTAGACTCCTATAACAATTTCATCTCCTTTTCCACATCCCTTAACTCTTACCCACAAGCTTTCAACCTGTTCTGCCCCCTGCCTTGGACAGAACTTCAGCACATTTCAGTTGCTCTCACACATAGAGGGCAACTCCCCCACCTCGTCTTGCTGGTCTGTCCTTCCTGCACAGTACATAGCCATCCATGACAACATTCCAGTGGTGGGAGCTGTCCCACCATGTTTCAGTGGTGGCAATTATATCATAGTCATTCAGCCAAACACAGATCTCCTGCTCCTCCTGCTTATTCCCCATGCTCTGTGCATTGATGTATAAGCCTTTCAGGGAGGGAGTTAGTCCATTAGCTTTCACTCTTGCTGTCTCACCATTCCCAGCCCCTTCCATGGCCCCCAACCTAGCAGGAAGCTCTGCATGTGCTGATTCCTCTCTGCTGGATCCCTGTGGTCCATCTCTGTAAGATTTAAAGAGTTCTTGTGTGTCCCCAGTGTGTTGCAGGGTAACATGCTGAAGGCTCCCATTGGTTCCCCTCCCTGATATGCCATATCTTGCCGCTTCTCCAGCACACAACTCATTGTTACCTATCTCCCCCAAGCCACCAGTGGAGCTGACACATGGCTCCACAATTGTCTCAGGCTTGCTTGTAGTAAGCCTGGCTTCCACCCTCCCCCCCTTCCAACCTAGTTTAAAGCATGATTAATGATCCCAGCCAACCCCTGCAATATAAACCTTCTTCCACTTGGAGAGAGGTGTACCCCATCTGCTGCCAGCAGATCTGGTGTCATGTGGGAGGACCCATGGTCAAAGAAGTCAAAATCCTGTTGGAGGCACCAGTCTCAACGCCAAGCATTGTTCATGTGAGTCCTCCTCACTCTCTCTGGGTTGGTCCCTGAGCCTGTCCTCATATTCTCTTCAGAGCTCTTTAATGTTAGAACAGAGCTGTGTTTCTGTAACCTTTAAAGCTACCTGGAACTGTCCCCTGTATTCTCTTTAGGTTAACAAATCTGGTTTCTGTTATTTAGTAGATGTGCTTTAACTTTATTAAAGAGAGTAC
The DNA here is from genome assembly GCF_015220805.1 of Pogoniulus pusillus. Classification (NCBI taxonomy): domain Eukaryota; kingdom Metazoa; phylum Chordata; class Aves; order Piciformes; family Lybiidae; genus Pogoniulus; species Pogoniulus pusillus. The sequence goes on along the minus strand of NC_087265.1, from coordinate 27,847,975 downwards.
GCTGGTGGGAAGGGGGATGTAGTTAATAGAGTAACATAGGCCTGTGAGACTGCAAAGAAAATGATTGCTAAAATGGCTCCAGCATGTAAAGGATGCAGAAAAGTCTCACAAAAGCCTGTGGTGCAGAGTTAATGCTGACATTGTCTAGTGCAGTCATCTGACAGTAGCTTTACTGCAGGCACCTGCATCTTAGGGATCCTCTTGGGATGACCATTTGCTTGCCCAGGGAATGTGTTGACATGTTAGATGTCAGCATCCACAAGTTTTATGGAGTGAAGCAGAGAGGTGTTTCCTGATGGAAGTTTTATAGGCAAACTCTTTGGTTAGTGGTGCAAGGCAAGGCATGATAGTACTGCTGACTGGGGACAGAGATAATTTGTCAGGTCATAGCTGAAGACTGGATTTGTCCATGTGTACAGAGTATTGCGGTACAGAGCACTCCTGACAGTGTTTAAAGTTAACTTAAAATCATCTGTATCACTCTCCAACTTCAGGAAAGATTCTAAACCAGTCATTAAATTACAGAGAAATTCCAATAGTTTTGCTTTCTACATCAGAAATCAAATGAAAGCAGCAGCATTTATGACACACTAATGAATATCACATGAATTAATAATCATTGGCTACTTTTTGAAGTCTTCCATCTGTCTCTTAAATCACTTCAAATAATTAATTGCTTAATGCTTTTCACCTCTGATAGACGGAAATAAATTGCAGATGAAAACTGTTGGTGTTGGCAGTGGGCAGGACAAAGTGGTGCGGCTGTTTGTTATCAGTCCAGAGGGCTGGAGTGCTTTGCCCTGCTAAGCCTGCCTTTTCCAGGTACTCACACACAGCTAAAGGATACTGATGCTAGGTTATTCATTTTAGTCAAAAATTCACCCAAAACCATGGGTTGTTGTTTGTTTTTTTTCTCCTTAGCAGTTCTGAATCAATACCTCTGAAGTCTCTAGGCCTCTGCTTATATTACTGCTGCAGGATAGTCAGAGAATCAAAAAACTCAGAGAATGTTAGGAGTTGGAAGAGCCCTCTGGAGATTATCTAGTCCAGCCTCCCTGCCAGAGCAGGGTCACTGAGAGCACATTACACAGGACAGTGTCCAGGGCTTTGACTGATTCCAGAGATGGAGACTCCACTGCTGTTCTGGGCATCCTCTTCCAGTTCTCTACTGCCTTCAACAAGTTCCATCCAGTTTGTCACTGGATGACAAAGTAGCACAACAGAGCCTCGGTCTCTTCTGCTGAGATGAGTTGTGGTGTTAAAGGTGTTTTTTAGGATCACCTCTGTTGAGAACTGCCTTGACATTACCTTGGGTGATAGGTAACCAACCAGTTGCAAGAAATTCAAGTCCCTTTGATCTGGGATAAATACAAATAACAGCCTTACATAAATGCCATTATGGAGGGACCTTAATGCTCTCTTACAGTACCTGGGCATACAAGAAAGATGGGCACAGACTTTTCTAGAGGGCCTGTTCTAACAGGACAAAGACTGATGATTTTGAACAAAGAGAGGGAGATTTAGGCTGGATACAAGGAATAGATTTTTATACTGAAGCAAGTGACCTGGCCCAGGATGCCCAGAGAGATGGTGTATGTTCCATCCCTGCAACCATTCCAGGTCAGGTTGTTTGAGCCTCTGAGCAACCTTCTAGTTGAAGGTGTCCTTGCTGACTGCAGGGAAGTTTGACTAGACGAGCTTTAGAGGTCCCTCCCAAGCCAAACCATTCTATGATTCTAACTGCAAACACCATACCGTAATATTTGTGTTGGAAAGTGCCTGACCCTGAGGATTTTAATACTATTTGTACTGGTTTTATTTGCAGACACTGAGCTATTTGGAGTCCTGCATCTTTTTCCCTGTGCTCAAAGCCAGGTAAGGTCAATTATTCAAGTAAAGTTGTGGTGACCAGAGAATGCATGAGAAGCACATTAACTTTTAATCAGTCTGAAAATGGGCAAGTCAGTCACGGTGCTTTCTTCTCAAAAGCTTTAAAGTTGCAGATTGTGCAGTCCTGCCATTTCAAAAAGTATCTGAGATAGGCTGTGGCAGGAATTCTCTCAGTTGTGTGTTCTGCTTTATTCTATCAATGACAGCTTCATTACAGCTGGATGCAAGAGTATTGCTGCTGTAAATGTCACACGTGGCTATACAGATGCAGTTTGTACTACCTAGATGAGGTCTGCATAATTTAATTGTTAGTAATTTTTAAAAACTTTCTTTCATGGCTTTGTGATAAAATGTGCAAGAGTGAGAGAAGGCACAGGTGCTTCATGATTGCAAGTGAAGGAAAGCCCAAATACCTGTCTCAACTTCTGATAAACACAGCTTGCAGCGTTCAGCTGCTAGTGCAGAATTTCATCCTAGTTGCACATATTTCCCACGAGGGTGATGAGACGCTGGAGCACATTGCCTAGAGAAGCTGTGGAGGCTCCAAGCCTGGAAATGTTGAAAACCAGGTTGGATAGGGTGGATGGGGCATTGATCAGCCTGGTTTAGCAAGAGCTGTCTCTGCCTGTGGTGGGGAGGTTGAAAGTAGACATCTTTAAAGTCCCGTTCAACCCAAACCATCTATGGTTCTGTGATTTTCCTTTCCTCAACCTTTCAAATGTGATACAGAATGGTAACTCCCTACTTTATGCTAACTGTTTTTTAAACATGTGTTTTCAGGCTCCAAAGTTATTGAAGAAGTTCTTTGTATAAAATGATGTTACTCAGTGTACATAGAGAAACATGGAGGGTAATAGGAATTTGTTGTGCTACGGAGTATAAGCTTGCAGTTTCTTCTGTTCCTCTGTGTACTTCTGTGCCAGTAATCACCACAAATCCATTGCAGAAAATTCTCCAGGTAAAACAGCATCTCCCAGATGTAGTTATTCTAGACAGAAGTAGCTGCAGGTACTAACTTCCAACCTGGAGACCCTGTGTTCTCCCAAGGTCGTGCCCATGGCTCTAGCAGCTCAAGCTCTAGTACTGCCAGGCTGTGCCTGCCTGATGGATTTCTTCCCTCTCTAGTGCTGTAAGATATGCAAGCACAGTGTTTGGGGAGCAGGCAGAACAGGGGACAAACAAAATCAGGTCTTCATGGCAATGAAACTCCTGGTAGAAAAAAAGGTGGTGGAACAAATGGGCTTGGAATCAGTCACCACCTGGCTGTTGACCTCCATCCCCATTGGCACAGCGACTGTGAGTCAGAAGTAGAGCCAGGAGTAAATCCAGCTGAGGAGCTGACACAAAAGTGAGAAAAAATTTGACAGGAAGGAAAAGTAAAGGAGAAGGGAGATGTGATCTACATAAAACATATGAGGCAGGAACAGGAAAGAGAAGCAAGAAAAATAAAGAGGGCAAGCGAAGTAAAAGCAAAGCAATAACAACATAAAACAGAAGTGAAGGAGAATGGAGATGTGACCAGGAAAAAACATAAGAGGTGGAAACAAGAAAGAAAAGCAAGAAAAATTGAAAAAAAAAAAAAGAGGGCAAGCAAACTAAAAGCAAAGCAATAATAACATAAAGCAGAAGCTTAGGAGTGTTTTGCACTGGTATTACAAAACGAAAATTCCACTGGGAAAAGAGGGCAGGCACTGGGTTAAGACAAGAGGCAAGATTTCACTGTGCCTGAAAGCATTGAGATGAATTTTCTTTATGCATCCATACCCTTTCCCTAAGTGCAGTAAGAGTAGTTTGGAGCCTGTGTGGTCTGAAAGGTATTTATGATTTTCTGCTCTCAAATAAGTGTTCAATTTTGTTCAAAAATTGTTTTCTTTATTTACCCAGAGCATGTACTGCTACTGCCAAAGCTAAATGTCACTCTTATCTGCTAGAAATATTTTGGTCTGGGTAATAGCCCAATGCCTTTAGAATTCAGTGTATTATGCTTTAGTTAAAAATAATGGACAATGGAGCTGTATTTCACAATGAGTAAGTGGATTAATTATGAGACAAATCACACCAGATACTATTTGCTGCTCAATTCCCTTTGAATTTCAATGAATAATAACTCACTTTAAAATAAAGGGTATTTTGAATGCACTCAACAACAATGAAGGAGACTAATTACAGGTAATAAATACATTTTTATTGAAATCTGAATGACTACACTTGTCATTGTCTCTCAGAAGTAAACTAGACTCATTTGAATCATATACTTTCATATACAGCAACTAATTATATTTGTTCCATTCCTACTTGAAAAGCAAACAAACAAAACCAAGTTAGAACGTCATCAAACCCAATTTTCCTGATGTCACGGAGGTAAAACTCCTCTTGACCTAAATAGAAGCTGTCTTCATTCAGCATTTTAAGGCATGAGCAGTCTGTTTAGCTTAGGACTTGTGCTAAATACTGAGCACAGCATTTGAAGCTAAGTACTAGCTGAAAAGGCAGGGAGAAAGCAGGGAAAAGAAAACGTGCGCTAACCCAGGGCAGCACTAACCCATGCACAGTTTTGCTTTGTGGTACTCTGGCTTATAGGCTCTGCCCCAGGATGAGCTGACAGGGTTTAGATGGTGTTGGTCTCACAGAGAAGCTCCAGACCCTCTATAGGGCGTTCCTTTTCCTCATTAGTACAGTTCTGTGACACCTTGGTCTCCTGGTTCTGTAAAAGTCATGTAAGAATCTTTAACCTTGTGATGACAGAGGCACCAAGCAGACCTCTTCAGAAGAACTTCAGAAGTGCTGAAATGTCCTTTGGCTGGCTGTCACAAACACAGCCTCAGTAAATAGTTACAGGAAAGAGTTCCTAGTTCAGCTTCAAGAAGACCATTTTATAGTCCCATATAGATTGCCTCCTGAGTCAAAACACAGATGCAAAATTATTCTGTGCCTTCTGTGATTCCCCAAGGCTGTAGAAATTTCAGCCCTAGAGACATCAGCATCAGCTGTGCTCCCCCAGCCCTGTCAGCTGCTTAGTTGGACCTCGAGGTGAGATTTCACTTACTGACAACTTGCACAAGGGCTGTACCAAGATGCTCCAGATTCATGACCAGGAAAATAATTCAGAGGCTGTCATCTTAAGTTTTCATTTTGCTTTGTGTAAGCCTCAGCACTGTTCACCTAAACTTAGCTGTTTAAGCACTTACACCTGCTTAGTAAATTCATTTGCTGGATTATTAATGGAAAGGGAGCACAAAGGCTACCATCAGTCTGAGTTAATTTAAAAAATTCAAATAAATGATCCTGCATAGTTTGTTTTTTCTCCAGTATTCACCATACCCAATTAGGATGCAATGTGACATGTCCTGTTTACACATTTCATATGCTGCATATTTCAAGCAGCAAATCTAGACTCACAGGATGATGGCTGGCAACTCAAGAGAAAGAAAAACATAAACAACTTGGAGGAAAAACTTGAATATAATAAAAATGATCTTGAAAAATATTCCAAGGCTAAGTCAGTTCAGAAAGAAGTTCAAAGTGTGGAGTGTGGATGCTGGTTTTCTATAATACAAATTGAATCAATGCAAGTAGAATATTGACTACAGATTAAGCTTCTCTTATTGATAAGGATGAACTTCAGTAATCTCCACCTTCTGAGGAATCCATCATGTGCTTCCTGTCAATCATGAAAAAAAAATGTTTCTTTGCTTAGCCAGGTTCCATTTTTCACCTTAACAGAGCCTGAAAAAAAGGGTTCTCAACCACTCAGCTCCTATATAAACTTGGCTGCTGGTTTTCTGTCTCTTCATCTGTAACATCATCTCTTTTTAGAGATGAATGGCAGTTTCTTAAGTAGCATTGAAGAAACAAAAGTATTTAATAAATAATAGTTAATTAGAATGAAGATAAAATGTAAAGGGTGCAGTGAACTCTACAAGGGAAAAAATATACATATCAAGGCATAAATACAGTAAAAAGAATGAAACAAATCTTAGCCATTAAGAAAAGGCAGTAGATACTTGTCAAGGGTCAGGGCTGAGCCAGCCACCAGATGAATGCCAGAGGCTCTGTATGAAGCCCTCTGCCTTCTCAAAGGGAAGAGAGAGGAAGTAAGGGAGAGAGGCTGATGGAGTGGAAAAGAAACTAAACCAAATGAGAGGGAAAGAAAAACCATCAAGTGAAACAGAGACAAAGAAACACAAACCAGTATGGAACCCAACTCCTGGTGGCAGTGATGTCACCATTATCACTGATGCTGTGGGCAGGCACTGGGGCAGTCCTAGACTAGACTCATCAGTGGACATGAACTGGATTCAGGAGCTGTATTCTGGAACTGTTTGGGAACTCATGGATTGGAATTGAAGGCAGGACGGAGTCCTCCTGAAACACCAGGAAGTGTTCAGCTTTCCCCTGAAGATGACATCCATGGATTGGTCAGTTTGGAGTCACCTGTCCTGTCTGCTCCTCCCTGCAGATGCCACCTCTGGCCTCCTGCACCTCACTCCAGTGTGGGGCATGAGATGTAGCACTGCCCATGGTCTGGAGCCCAGCCTTTGGCAATGACAGTCCCCATCATCTTCTTCCTTCTAGCAGCAGCCCCTGGCTGTGCAAACCTGCAGTAAACTGCAGAAGGTACCTCAATGAGCAGAGTCTGAGCTGAAAATTCACGGCACTGAGCAGAATCAGTTCTGGTCTAGCCCAGGGCAGCACAACATTCCAGCAAACAGAAATACAGAGACACCAACATCCTTTCCCTTACATAGAAAGAGATAAATCAACTTGCCCTTCACAGGTAAAGATCAAACTAATTCTGTCCCTCAAACAGGCATGAAAAAACATCATTCACATAACACAGAAGCTCCAATTCTGACTCTGTAAGTGATATTCTTTAGTTCTGTAAGCTGCAAGGATAGAAGTTGGTAGTGTTTGATTTTTACCACACGCAATAACAGCACAGAGCTTGATCATTAGCACTTTGCATCAAAAGCTTCAGTAGCAATAAATGTATTATCAAGGCTAATTGCTCATTTCATTAGCTCAATCTCAAAGTTGTGCTTTCTTATTCACCAGAACAGTAATACTGCTGTTTGCAAGATAGTTTACTGGTTCTTTCACATTTTAACAGAGAAACCATAGGTTTATCTGAAGAAAAAATAAAAACAAAAGGAGGGAGAATTGGTCGACAAAACTACAACAAGCTGGGCAAAAGTAAATCATTGCAGAGGATTCCCTTTGCCATTGGAAGGATGATTTTCTAAAAATCATCCTGGAGAAGAAGATCCGCTAAGGAAGTGAATGAGATGGAGGGAATAGGAATCAATGGATTACTTAGAATGGTGGAAAACTTTGGTTGGAAAAGACATTTAAGATCATTGAGTCCAACTGTTACCTAACTGCCAAGGCTGGTGCTAAACCATGTACTCCAGCACCACATCTCTGCCTCTTTGAAACACCTCCCTGGTCAACATGTTCAGTCTTTGTGAACTCTTCCAGTAAAGAAGTTTCTTCTAATATTCAATCTAAACCTCTCAACCTGAGGCCATTTCCTCTTGTTTGATCACTTGTTGCTAGGGGGAAGAAACCAACCTGCACCTTGCTACAAACTACTTTTGACTCTCATTTTACTTTTATCTCCATGGCAGTTCATCATCAGAAAAGTTATCATCAGTGTGCTGGTTTGAGGCTAATTGCAATACTTTGATGAGAGAAATTAGATCATTGATTGTCAAAAGAAAACAATGAAGTCTGTATCATTCAGTGGTTTGCTGAAAGGGATAAAAAAACAAACAATTTGTCCCACTTCATTCTGGGGGGGCACAGCTTCCTTTCGCTTCTCCTTTGTTCTGCTCTAATATCTCTCCACTAATCTCGACTAACAGGTAACAACTAAGCTTTGCTGGTTGTTCTGGGATCTGGGGTTGTTTATCCTGGAGAAGAGGAGGCTCAGAGCAGACCTCATTGCTGTCTACAACTACCTGAAGGGAGGTTGTAGCCAGGTGGGGGCTGGTCTCTTCTGCCAGGCAACCACAAATATAACAAGCGGACACAGTCTCAAGTTGTGCCGGGGGAAGTATAGGCTGGATGTTAGGAGGAAGTTGTTGGCAGAGAGAGTGATTGGCGTTGGAATGGGCTGCCCAGGGAGGTGGTGGAGGCACCATCCCTGGAGATGTTCAGGAAAAGCCTGGATGAGGCACTTAGTGCCATGGTCTAGTTGACTGGATAGGGCTGGGTGCTAGGTTGGACTGGATGATCTTGGAGGTCTCTTCCAACCTGGTTGATTCTGTTCTATTCTATTCTATTTGAGCTCCTTCTGGGCAGTTTCTTTGTCTGGGAGGGATTTCATATTTCTGTATTATTTCTGATTTGTATATAGTTGTAAACACTTGTAAACATATATATATATATATATATATATATATATATAAAAATATAGCTTTGCTGTAAATATAGCTTTGCCTTTCTTCCAAGCCATCTGAGCTGGTCTAGTAAATTTCTATATTGGTTGAGGGGGGGGGGCGGGGGAGTTCCTAACCCACTTCGATCAGGAAGTGCTGCCCCTAAGTCCAGAACTCTTTCTAGAAAGGTTTCTCTGTGTAGGAATCTCTTTCCCTTTCAGACTCCCCCATCACTGAGGGACGCAGTAAATCCCCCATCACTCTGCACACAGTAAATATAAAGTGGTGCTAGGTTGAACTTTCATAGTGTGCTTTTAAAAAAGTAAGCTTTGAATCTCATCTGGTAAGGGGGGAATATGCCATTGATGTGACAAAAGCCAACTTCATCTCTTGCAACATGATGCTTCACCATGAGTATCTAGAAATGCAGTATGCCTGTAGATGCAGTTAAATCACAGCATACAAAGAAGCACTTCATGAAGAGTTGGGTGGTGTTTAGTTTGGAGTGATTTTTCTTCTTAATGGACTGAACCACCCACTAAAAGATTTCTGGTTTCTTGGATGATTCATTAATACTTCCTTCATTTTCCAATTTCTATGGTACCATCTGTCCCATCTCTGTAGAAAGGCATTTAGCTGTAAACATATTTTACAGTCTTCCTCAATTTAAAAGTAGTTGCCCAGCTGCTTCACAGAAACTGTCAGCAATTGGTAAACTCGTCAGAATCACCAGCTTTCATTAGCAGTCCAATCAGGATGTGCTTTAAAACACTGCAAATAAGATTATTCTCTGCTGGACAGGAATTGGAGTGGCACAATGGGCTGGGTTATCTTACTGTGCATCTCTGAGCGCTTTTAATCCAGGAGATGTGAGCACTTCCCTTCCAAGGGAGGGCACTTAGACTGGATCTCCCATCTGTGTGCATGTTCCTCCCAAAAGAGTGGTGCTCAGGAACTCTCTACCTCGTTGGTTCAAATTCAGTGTCAGGCTTTGGTAGCATGAGTTCTGGGTTGTACTGGGTGTGCTTTTAAGATCCTGTTTTATTCTGTGGAGGGATAGACCAGTGTATGAGTACAAGTTAGGAAATTACCTGCTGGAAAGCAGCTCTGCAAATAGAGACATGGAAGTCCCGATGGACAACAAGTACAGCATGAGTCAGCAATGTAACTTCATGGCCAAGAAGGCTGCTGGCCTCCTGGGGTGCATTAGAAGAACACAGCTGGCAGACTGAGAAATATTCTCCTCCCTTTCTGCTCTAGCCTAGCAAAGCTACTTCTGGGATATTGTGTCCAGTTCTGGGCTCCTCAGTTCAAGAGAGACAGGGAACTACTGGAGAGAGTACAGTGGAGGGACACAAAGGTTGTGAGGGGCCTGGAGCATCTCTGTGAGGTGGAAGGACTGAGAGACCTGTTTTAGCCTGGAGAAGAGTAGCCTGAGAGGGAATCTTCTCGATGCGTATCAACATTTAAAGAGAGAATGTCAAGAAACTGGGGTCAGTTTCTTTTCAGTGGTGCCTGGTGACAGGACAAGGAGCAGTGGGCACAAACCAGAACACAGGACGTTCCACCTTTCCTGTAAGGGTGCCAGAGCCCTGGAGCAGAGCCCTGCCCAGAGAGGTTGTAGAGTCTCCTTTCCTGACCAGCACATTCTTGTGTAACCTGATCTAGACAAACTTTCTTTAGCAAGAGGATTTGACTTGGTGGTGCCCTTCCAACCCCCACCATTCTATGACTGTGTGCTTTAGATTGATTAGAACAGTAAATTTGGATTTTCTGATTGGAGTGCATTTTAGATCACTCCCCTTTTCTCTCCCCATTACATCCTGTGCTATCAAAGCCATATTTCTTTAACAGTTGGCAGTGCTTCCTGCTCATAAGATAAAAACTTCCAGGTAAGGAAATCAGGGTGGCAGTTGGTTGCATTAAACCATTTCATTAGGATATAATTTCTGTGGTTGCAAGGCTGGTGCAATAAGCAGCTGGGAATGTTTATGAGTAGAAATTAAAGTCTCATTAAAATTAATTCCTACACATGGAGAATCTTAGGCATTAGAGATCAAAGTGTGTAAGGACTTGGACAGATACAGAATTTATAATTCTTCATAAAGGATCTATATGGCTCAGATAAATATTTAGATAGCATACTTGCTTATGGTCAAACAGGATAGAGTTTAGTTGGAGGCCTGGATTTAGTGGAGTCCCTCAAGGGTCGGTACTGGGACAGATGCCATTCAATATTTCATCAAAGACCTGGATCTAGGCATAGAAGGCACTGTCAGCAAGTTTATTGAGGACACCAAACCGGGAGAAGTGAGTGAGGCCCCCCTTAGGTGGTTCCAGACATGGACATGCCTCAGAGCTGGTCAGGGAGAAATGGAATGAAATCCAGGGCCAAGTGTAGAATCTTGCATCTGGGAAAGAACAGCCCCATGGACGAGTAAAGGTTGGGGACTGATCTATTGGAGAGCAGCGCAGGGGAAAGGGCCCTGGGGGTCCTGGTGGGCAGAAGGATGACCATGACCCAGCAATATGCCTTTGTGGTCAAGAAGGCCAATGGCATCCTGGGGTACATTAGGAAGGGTGTAATGAATAGGTTGAGAGAGGTTCTCCACCCCCTCTATTTTGCCCTTGTTTGGACACATCTGGAATTGTGTCCAATTCTGAGCCTTTCAGTTCAAGATATATCTCAGGGAATTGCTTGAGAGAGTCCAGCACAGAGCCACAAAGTTGCTGAAGGCAGTGGAACATCTTCCTTGTAGGGGAAGGCTGATGGAGCTGGGGCTCTTTAGCTCGAAGAAGAGGAGCCTGAGGGGTGACCTCATTCATATTTATAAAGATGTGACAGGCACTGTTGGGAGGATGGAGCCAGGCTCTGCTAGATGATGTCCAGTGACAGGACAAGGGGCAGTGTGTGCAAGGTGGAGCAGAGGAGGTTCCACAGAAACACACAGAAAAACTTTTTCTGTGTGAGGGTGCCAGAGCCCTGGAACAGGCTGCCCAGAGTGGTTGTGGAGCCTCCTTCTCTTACAGTTTGTTGTGTAATAATTCACATCCTCCAAGAAATATTTTTGGTTAACTTTAGGGAAGAAATGATGGAGTGCTCACAGTCACAAGTATCTGTTATGAGATGTTTGGTAGAGGTAATTTTCCTTAATTAATTCCATTGTTTCTGGAGCCATTTGCACTCAGCTAGCAGAAAGTTTGAAGATAACTACTTTTCTCATAGGCAGTTACATGCCATTATCTGAGTGTGTTTGGTGACTTTATTAAATTCAGAGAGCTTGGCTGGTTCTGAATTTCACATATCTTTTCACTTTCTGTCTGCTGTCAATGGGATCTATGAAGAATTTGTCTTTTCAACTAAATCCCCCAGCTCAGTTCATTGCAGGCATAGTTTAAAGACTCATCCTAGTGGATAATTAGACATTTCAGGGCATTTTTATGAGCCTTTGCTTCATAGCTTGTGGATATCTGTATTTCAGAAGCTTTATAGTCCATGAAATAAAGAGGTTGTGTTGCAGTATGTTCAGCAGCTTAATCATAGAACCTCAATGCTGATTTTTAGGAACTGAGTTTTTAGAGAAGTGGCATTGTTTTCCTCTTGCAGTTGGGAGTCAGGAATGACTCTGCTGAAGGGACTGATCTGCTAAACACAGACTGTTCAAGCAAAATAAGCAGTAACGTTCAAGTGAAAAACCAATATGTGAGGTAGTGATGGTATCAAGGCACACCCATCTATTAGAAAAGCAAGCAGAAGGGAAATGAAAAATGGTACATGAAGGGAAGAGCAAAAGGAGGAAAATCTAATCCAGCTTTCCTCTCCAAGAGATGATCCAGAGTTGTCAGCTCACCCTGGTTCATGTGAGGGCTGCTATTGTTCTGTCCTTGTCATGTTTCAGTGTTTGGCCAGCTTCTGTTTCAGCAAAGTTTCAGTATTCAGTAAAGAGTAGTTACAAATTTTCCTTCCTGCCAGATTTGGCAATTGATCCTTTATTCAGTTCTTCATAAAATATCCACCATGATCTCCTAGTGAAGTAGCTCTTCTGACTGGCAGTTCTGATGGTTTTATTAACATCTGTGCAATGCAATATTTGCATTCAGAAAGCCATATTTTAAACCTCATCTTTTAGATGTCATCGGATAGGGATATGGATATCCATATGGAATAAAGCAACAAATGCATTAGATACAGAGGATACATTCCACAGCTCTGGCTCAGACTTCCTCTGTGATTTTACTGCCAGTGTACAAGGGTAAATCACAGAGATTTAATAATTTCTTCCCTTTTTCTCTTTCATTTTGTTCATAGATTCATAGAATGGTTTAGGTTGAAAAGGACCTTAAAGATCATCTGGTTCCAATCCTCCTGCCATGGGCAGGGACACCTCTCACTAGAGCAGCTTGCTCAAGGCCTCATTCAACTGGCCTTGAACACCTCCAGGGAGCAGGCATCCATGATCTCCCTGGGCAACCTGTTCTGATGTCTCACCGCTCTCACAACAAAGAATTTCTTCCTAATATCCAGTCTAAATCTGCCCTCCTCAAGCTTCAATCTATTCCCTTTCATCCTAGGACATCAGCTCTTGTCGAAAGTCCCTCCCCAGCTTTTTTGCAGGCCCCCTTTAGGTACTGGAAGGCTGCCCTAAGGGTATCTTGAAGACCTTGTTTCTTTTTTCCCTTCTTCCTCTCAGTCCACCTATGTTAGCAGCAGGAAAATCAGATTACTAATATCAATGCCGTGGTTCTTACATTTCCAAACCACTTCTATTCCAGTTGCCAAGTTGATGTACTCAGGGGTTAGGCATTATTAAGCCTTCAGACCAAAATTCACATGCACATGTCAAGCAGATGTACATACTTGAATATATTTATAGATTTATATACAAGTTTTATAGCAGTCAATTTTCAGCAAAGATTTTGTAGTTGTCTAAAACTCTGAGGTTATTTATCTGAGGAAGTGTGGGATGGAAGAGCAGACAGTGAGGTGGGTTAGGAACTGGTTGCAAGATAGAGTTCAGAGGGTGGTGATCAATGGTGCCAGGTCCAGTTGGAGAGCTGTGACTAGTGATGTCCCCCAGGGATCAGTGCTGGGGCCAGTCCTGCTCAACATCTTCATCAATGACATTGATGAGGGCACAGAGAGTCTGCTCAGCAAGTTTGCTGATGACACCAAGCTGGGAGGCTTGGCTGATCCAGCTGGAGGCTGTGCAGTCATCCAGAGAGACCTGGACAAACTGGAGAGGTGGGCACAGAGGAACCAGATGAGGTTCAACAAGGATAGGTGCAGAGTCCTGCATCTGGGGAGGAATAGTAAACTGCACCAGTACAGGCTGGGAGGTGATCTGCTGGAGAGCAGCCCTGTGGAGAGTGACCTGGGGGTCCTGGTGGATAACAAGTTAACCATGGCACAGCAATGTGCCCTTGTGGCCAAGAAGGCCAACGGGATCCTGGTGTGTATTAGGAAGAGTGTGTCCAGCAGATCAAGGGAGGTTCTCCTCCCCCTCTACTCTGCCCTGGTGAGACCTCACCTTGAATACTATGTTCAGTTTTGGGCTCCCCAGTTTCAGAGGGACAGGGATCTGCTGGAGAGGGTCCAGTGGAGGGCTATGAGGATGATTAGGGGACTGGAGGGCATGGCTGATGAGGAGAGGCTGAGGGACCTGGGGCTGCTTAGTCTGGAAAAAAAAAGACAGAGAGAGGATTTGATAAATGTTTATAAGTATCTGAAGGCTGCCAGGAGCAGGGACAGGCTCTGCTCACTTGCTCCCTGTGATAGGACAAGGAGCAATGGATGTAAGTTGCAACAAAAGAGGTTCTGCCTCAGCACAAGGGGGAACTTCTTTAGTGTAAGGGTCACAGAGCACTGGAGTAGGCTTCCTAGAGAGGTTGTGGAGTCTCCTCTGGAGACTTTCAAGGCCTGTCTGGATGTGTTCCTCTGTGATCTGTGTTAGATAGTATTGTCCTGCTCTGGCAGGGGGGTTGGACTCAATGATCTCTTTGGGTCCCTTCCAACCCCTAACAGCCTGTGATCCTATGATCTGATAAAATGGATGAAAGTAAAAGCTGGTAATAATATGAAAAGTAGAGTTCTCTTAATGAGTGCTGTGAAAATTTCTTCAGTATGAGGGTGGTGAGAAGAGGTTACCCAGAGTGGTTTGTATGCCACATCTCTGGAGATATTTAAAGCCAGAATGGATGAGGCCTCAGGCATAGAAGTCTATTTGAAAGGCATCCCAGCCCATGGCAGGGTGGTTGTAGTAGATGATCTCTAAGATCCCTTTCAACCTGAGCCATTCTATGACTCAATTTGTGCTTATAAATAGCATTTATGAGCTTCTTTTACAAAATGACTATTTTTCTGGTCTGTATTTCTAAAACAATACATTAAAACTTAATACAGAAACAAACCAACAAAAAATCTACAAGATTAAAAAGTAAACCAAGCATGCAGAGTTACTTTTTAACATTCAAGGTTTCCTTTGAACCTGTGATACCCTGAAAAAAAGTCTGACTCTAAACCACACAGAAAAGGACATGCATTGATTTCTGTTTTTTCCATTTTACACAGCAGACAATAATTTGCATTCCTAATAAGGCCATTAATAACAGTAAGAGGAAGGGTAAGAGTCATCTGGTACGTTTGTAATAAGTAGAAATATCAGTCATGAATTGCTATGGCTGCAGTCACTGCTCCAGCACAGAATTGTCTAGAGGTGCCCTCTGACTATAGACAGACTCAGAGAGTGAAGAACAAAGGAGATTTTGGTGAAGTTTTCATTGCTCTGAATAGAAATATTTAACTGATCTATTATTAATTTGTACCCACAGATGGGAATCAAGAAACTTGATTTTAAGGAGAGATTTTTATATGGAAGGCTCTTCACTGGGAGAAGGAGGAGATAAAGGCTCTGGTGGCCTTTCAGTGCCTGAACGGGACGTACAAGAAGGTTGCAGAGGGACTATTTCCAAAGGCCTCAAGCGGCATTGCACAACAAAACTAAATGATTGGTTAGTGATGAAGCTGATAGGCAGTACCTAAAAGCTTTATATGCACCAGACTTGGCATTTGTAAACTTGGAAGTGTTGAAAGCCAGCCTAGTGGGGTTGAGGAGCCTGGTCTAGTAGGATGTGTCCCTGCCTATGCTAGCAAGGTTGGAACTAGATGGCCTTTAAGGTCCCTTCCAACCCAAACTATGCTATGATTCTGTCATTTATGCTAAGATTCCTCTTGGGTATTAACTCTGTAAGCTTGTCAAGACTGCTCCAATAAACATTGCAGAATATCCTGTGGCAACTCAGTTGTCTCTCACTTTCTGGAAGCATGGAGATTCGAGG
Source organism: Pogoniulus pusillus (assembly GCF_015220805.1). Lineage (NCBI taxonomy): Eukaryota > Metazoa > Chordata > Aves > Piciformes > Lybiidae > Pogoniulus > Pogoniulus pusillus. The sequence goes on along the minus strand of NC_087265.1, from coordinate 27,832,370 downwards.
GCAAGAAGGTTGATCTGTGTGACTAAGGAGATGTTTTACTCCAGGGCAAGTAGAGAGACAAAGGTCTGGTGTTTTGTTGGAGTAAGCCGACCCCTCTTGCTGTCCAAGGAAGATGAAGCATGATTTTGTCCCTTGTTCTGACATGAGCACAATGATCCTTCCTTGCCTTCAACCCTAGCATATCCCATAGATGTGATGAGAAAGGCATCTTTGGGCAAAGGTTGCTTTCTTCCCCTGTGTCCACTCTTAATTTTCCTTTTGAGGGAAAATCTTTTGTCTCTAGTCTTTCCTAATTCTTCTCCCCTAAGGATACTTTGATCTCTGATCCATAATTCCTCTCCAGGTATCTCCTGTCAATTAAGAACCATGAGTAAACCCATTTTTGTGCAGGATTACTGCTGTAATTCAAGTAATGTTTGTCTCTGTGTTATCAGAGTTTGAATGAATTATTAGTTTGGGTGACTGATGAAATTCACTGAGGTGTGATCAGCATATGCTCCATAAAATAACTGAGTTTTGCATTTCTTTGGTGCCTCATATCTTTGAGGCATTTGGTGGAGGATCACATAGTGTGCAGGGATGCCCAGTCGTAGGACAAGGGGCAATGCGTGCAAGCTGGAGCAGAGGAGGTTCCATGTAAACATAAGGAAAAACTTCTTCATTGTGAGGTTGACAATGGGCCCTGGAGCAGACTGCCCAGAGAGGTTGTGGAATCTTCTTCTCTGGAGATATTCAGAACCTACCTAGACACATTCCTGTGTGACCTTCCCTAGGTGGTCCTGCCCTGGCATGGGAATTGGACTAGATGATCTTTTAGGGTCCCTTCCAACCCCTAATATCCTGTGATTCTGTGATTTAGGGTTAATAAGTGGACATGAAACTTATTTACATTCTAGAAAAATGTCAGTCAAATTAATTTGCTTTTCACTTAAAATGTCAGTCAAATTAATTTGCTTTTCACTTTCACATTTAAGGGGGAAAAAAAAGATCATATGCTACACTGGCATACAGGCTTGGAAGAGAATTCACTCTTGAGGTAAGTGTCCAGGCATAAATCAGTTTGACATATTCTGTCTCCATGGTTAGGAATGGCATTGAAAAGAAGATAACAGAATTTTAAAGTTAAAGAAGAATGTGGGCCACAGCATCTGAGACAGTAATGAGTCAAAACTGCTGTTCATTGTGCACACTTGAATATGAAAGGAGCTGTATCTGAGAAAAGAATCTGAGAGAAAGAGAGCACATCCAGCATCAGTTCCTGTGTGCTCTTTGAAGTCTGATTGTGTCCTCGGAAAATGAATAAAAGAAACTTGGAGTGCTTTTTACTGATGATCAGGTTTTTCAGGACTTGACAATTCCAGGCTTTTCCCTGTTAATACAGTGGGTCAATTGCATTAATATAAGGGAATGGAGATCAGGAAGATTCCTTTTAATCTTTCTTAGCGTCATTGCCAAGTGTAGTGCTTCAGCACTGGGACGATGTGGATGTTTAAATCAGCAGAGTATGAAGAATCAAACCAAAAAGACACAGCTTCTTACATCCCAAAATGTTCTGCTTTAGTGAAAAAGAATCTTGGATCACAGAGTTACAGAATCATAGAACGATTTGTGTTGAAAGGGACCTTGAAGGTCATCTATATCCAGCCCTGCTGCCTTGGGCATGGACACCTTCTGCTATAGCAGGTTGCTCAAGGCTCTATCCAACCTGCCTTGGAACACTTCCAAGCTTTGAGCCTCCATGACTTCTCTGGACAAGCTGTTTCAGTGCTTCACCTCCCTCATGGGGAAGGATTTCTTCTGAATGTCTAATCTCAATCTAGCTTCTTCCATTTTGCAGCCATTACCTTCTGCCCTATCACTCCATGCTTTAATTGAAAGAGCCTCTACAGCTCTCCAGCAGCCCACTTTGGATCCTCCTGCTGTCCAATGTAGCCTGCTTCAGCTTCAAACCACTGCCCCTCGTCCTATCACTAGAAGTTTTCTGAAACAGTCCCTCCCTAGCCTTCCTTCAGGTCCCCTTCACATATTGAACTGTAGCTCTAGAGTCTCCCCAGAGCCTTCTCTTCTCCAGACTGAACGGCCCCAGTGATCCCAGTCTCTCCAAGAGGAGAGGTGCTCCAGAACTCTGTTCATCTTTGTGACCCATTCCAGCAGGTCCACATCTCTCTTCTGTTGGGAACCCCAGAGCAGGACACAGTACTCCAGGTGAGGTCTCACCAGAGCAGAGGGACAAAATCACCTCTCTCCATATGCCAGCCAAGCTTCTTTTGATGCAGCCCAGGCTGCCACTGGCCTTCTGGGCTGCAAGTGCCCATTACTGACTCATATCCAGCTTCTCACCCACCAACACCCCAAGTCCTTTTCTGCACAGCTGCTCTCAATCTCATCAACCCCCAGCCTGGATTTGATACATTCACTTTAGCCTTTTCTTACTCTCCTAGTGAGACTCAGAGGATGAGGATTCCTGTTTTTGTGAGGTTGAATGGCTGGGTGTCACGGAGCATTGTGCTGGCTGCCGTTACCAAGGAAGCCTGTGGTGCAGATTTGAGAAACTGCCTGGGAAAGAGCTAATGAGCACTTAACTTGGTTTCAGATCTAGCTGAGCAGAGCTGCATGTGTCAAAAATAAGGATCCATCCACACCAGAATTCTGTATGTGGTTATCCAAATCATTATTTAGAAATTGATTTTTTTTTAATTAGAATATTTTATTTCATATTTGTTTGAATGAATCATAGAATCAACCAGGTTGGAAGAGACCTCTAAGATCATCCAGTCCAACCTAGCACCCAGCCCTATCAAGTCAACTAGACCATGGCACTAAGTGCCTCATCCAGTCTCATTTTGAACACCTCCAGGGACGGTGACTCCACCACCTCCCTGGGCAGCCCATTCCAATGCCAATCACTCTCTCTGCCAACAACTTCCTCCTAACATCCAGCCTATACCTCCCTTGGCACAACTTGAGACTGTGTCCCCTTGTTCTATTTGTGGTTGCCTGGGAGAAGAGACCAACCCCCACCTGGTTACAACCTCCCTTCAGGTAGTTGTAGACAGCAATGAGGTCCCCCCTGAGCCTCCTCTTCTCCAGGCTAAACAACCCCAGCTCCCTCAGCCTCTCCTCATAGGGTTTTTCTCCAGGACCCTCACCAGCTTTGTCACCCTTGTCTGGACACATTCCAGCACCTCATCATCTCTCTTGAATTGAGGAGGCCAGAACTGGACACAGTACTCAAGGTGTGGCCCGACCAGTGCTCAAACAAAAACTATTTTCAGGGAGACTGTAAAAGCAGCAATAAGGCTGAGAAGAACTTTATCTCACCTTGTAGTGTATTTGTTTGCCTGAGGACAGGAGCAGTTCTAACTGAACAATTCTTGGCTGATGCTAGTCTAACCAGCCCTTAAAAATCTGTATCCCTCCACTTTCTTAGCCAACTTAATTCCTTCTTTATCCTCTCAGTGATAAGTTGCTCATAACATCTCACTAAAACTTCCAGTGCTGCATTCTTATTGTTACCTGGTCAGACTTAAACCCTTACTTTATACATTTCTGTTTATACATCACACTGCTGAGTTGTGTGGGCACATCCCTTCATCCTTACAGCTCATTTCTAAGCAGGATATTTGTTCCTGGACAAAGCTGAAGAAACTATTACTAGGGATTAAGTCATGTAACCAAGCATATTTGCACTTGAGGTACCTGGCTGTATTTTTTTTTCACAGAGTAAAAGCTGCCCTACTTTCCAAATGTTGCTGCTCAAAGTGATTTTCTGGAGTTGCCATTAAAAGAATAACCTGTGAACTTCTTTGCAGGAGAGAGTTTATAGCAAATTAAGGAAAGCCCAAGAGAAGTCATTTATTTTGTGCCAACAATACATGAAACAGTGACAGGTTTGCAAAGCACAACTTTGTTTTCCCATGTAGTTTCTGAAGCACACCTTGTGTTGCATGCTTGGGTACAAGACTCTTGCCATGTAATTTATGGCTGAGAATGCCACAACCTTCAACTGAATCAGGAACTAATCTCAGTAAGTAGATGGCAGATGCAGGTCAGCAGAGATTCTGCAAGTGCTTCACTTTGTTTCCAAGACACAAGGTCACTACCACCCTGCTACCTGTTAATTACTGAGAACTAATCATTACTTTTTCTTTGCAAAAACTCTCCTCCCAGCTTTCTTGTAGGCCCTCTTCAGGTACTAGAAGGCTGCTCGAAGATCACTCTGGGGTTTCTCTTCTCCACACTGAACAGTCCCATCACAGTATCACAGTATTATCAGGATTGGAAGAGACCTCACAGATCATCAAGTCCAACCCTTTACCACAGAGCTCAAGGCTAGACCATGGCACCAAGTGCCAAGTCCAATCTTGCCTTGAACAGCTCCAGGGACGGCGACTCCACCACCTCCCCGGGCAGCCCGTCACTAAAGGGGAGGTTCTCCAGCCCTCTGATCATCTTCGTGGCCCTCCTCTGTACCTGCTCCAGCAGCTTCATGTCCTTCTTATGCTGAGAGCACCAGAGCTAAAATTTCACTTTAGCCAAATCCCTTTTCAATATAACAGCAAGAAAAAAGTGGGAAAAAAAAGGATTTGAAGCCAGAGTGAGAAACACAGTTCTGATGTGCTGATGGCACTGTGCCTTCTTGGCTATTAAGCATCATTTTAGTGACACTATGCTGAATGACATCAACTGGCCATGTTCCAGCAGTGACATCCTCTGACTTTATGTTTGCATACACTGAGACAGAATTCAAGTTTATATTGGGTAAATAATTATTTCACTCTTTTAATGGCCTCATCTATAAATCAGACTGAATATAATCTTTTCACCTCTGTATTATGGAGGCAACTTTTGTGTACTCTTCTATACTGTCTGCATCATTTTTCTAATTAATTTAGAGTAAAATAATGGGAAAATTAATAAGGTCTTACTATTTATGATCAAAACATGCCATTGTGTGTCCATGTACCCTGCTGCTCATACTTGACACATGCACATGACCCGTTCAGTAGCAAAAGCATGCAGTGTGCCTTTCTTTCCTCAGTCATTATTCCTCTGCTGTATTTTATCAACATTCATTATAATGTTTATTTACACTGTTATTTTGTCTGTATCCAATATAGAAACTCACAGATTCTGAGTAAAGAAGGAAAGAAATGAGACAATCTTTCTTTGAATGGTTCCTAAGTAGGGAACTTTAAAAAAACAACCCCCTAAAACCCAATAAAAACACTTTTTGTTTTGTGTAAGGCATAAGAAAAGCAAACAGTAAACTACTTACACTCTGGAGGACCCCTAATGACTTTTCTGAGTTGGTTCTCATGTGAAAGCATTTACAAGTCTGGAAAACCCAGCAGAAATCTGACAAGCAGTCACCCTAGCTCCTGACATGTGAGTGAGAAGATTATTATTTTCTTAACACCAAAGACAGCTTCAATATTCACTCTCCATACCTAAAGTAAACCAATTTAAAATGTCATCATGACTATCAGGAATGGCAACTAGCAGGGAGATACAAACATCCTGAAGGGCTAAAATGCACCAGAAGAAAAGCCAGGAAAATATTGAATATAACAGTGTCAGAGAAATGTGAGACTCATTCCTGTTAGGAAATGTTTATCCTTGGACAGATTTTCACTATAAGCAAAAAAAGAAATGAGTAATTTTTCTGGCTACCATAAAACTGATGCAAAGATAGGAAAAACCCAAAGATCCTACACCTGGGTTGGGGCAATCCCAATCACAAATCCAGGCTGGGCAAGGAATAGGTCAAAAGCAGTATGGAGGAGAAGGTCTTGGGGGCATCAGTTGATGAAAAATTCCCCATGAGCCAGCAATGGTCACTGCCAGCCCAGAAGGCAGCTGTGTGCTAGGTTGCATCCAAAGCAGTGAGAGCAGCAGGACAGGGAGAGGATTCTGCCCCTCTGCTCTGCTCAGACTCCACCCACAGCGCTGCATCCAGTTCTGGTGCCCCAAACATAAGAAGGACGTGGAGCTGGCAGAGATCCAGAGAAGGCCACAAAGATAATCACGAGGCTGGAGAACCTCCCTAATGGAGACAGGCTTAGAGACTTGTGGCTGTTCAGCTTGGAAAGAAGGCAGCTCTGGGGAGACCTTAGAGAGGCCTTCTAGTACATGAAGGGGGGCCTACAAGAAGGTTGGGGAGGGACTTTTTACAAGAGTTTGTAGTGCTGAAGTGAGAGGCAATGGATTGAAGCTTGAGGAGGGCAGATCTAGACTGGAAATTAGGGCGAAATTCATTACAGTGAAGGTGGTGAGACACTGGCACAGGTTACCCAGGGAGGTCATGCATACCCCTTCCCTGAAGTTGTTGAACGTTAAGTTGGATGAGGTCTTGAGCAAGCTGCTCTAGTGGAAGGTGCCTCTGCCCCTGGCATGGGGGTTGGAACTTTAAGGTTCCTTCCAACCTAAACCTTTCAGTGAATCTATAAGTCATGTACCTAACTGGCCTTTGAAGAGGGAAATCTTAAAAACTCCAAGTTAACTAGAGGTCAGGGCAGCAAAAGCTCATGCTTAGTTTTGTTAGCAATTCCATTAAGGGCTAGTCAAAGCCTTGCTGGTGCAACCTTTCTGCCCATGCTGCAGGAGAGGCTGTACTTTTTCCCATCTCTGTGTTTATCATGCCAAGGTTTCAGCTTTCACAGCCAGCACAAGTGTAAGGCTTTTCCTACAGGAGGAAAGAGCAAAGCCCAACCAGGCTTCAGGAGTTTATTCAGTCAGTGGTCCCTGACATTGTATGAGCTTAATAAGAACTTAAGTGGATCTTTTCAGGGAAAGGGAATGATGATGAAAGCCCAGGAATTTTAAGAGGTTATCAAGAGACACGGATTTAGTTGATGAAATGTCATGGCATGAACCTTGCTCATTTCTAATGACATAAACCAAAGAACTCACTGAAGAACCAGCCAAAGAATCATGCTCATTACTGGTGTTGTTCTGACTAGATGGCTTTGGATCTATCAGTCATGAAGAGATGTTCCCTTCAAAATTAAAACTGCTCTGGTTGTTATGTGCTGTTCATTGGCTTAATCTAAAAGATACCTTTGTCCAGTTGTGGGCTCCCTAGTTCGAGAGACGGGGAACTATTGGAGAGAGACTGGCAGAGGCTGCAAAGATGCTGAGGGGCCTGGAGCATCTCTGTGAGGAGGAAGGGCTGAGAGTCCTGGAGCTGTTTAGCCTGGAGAAGAGCAGCTGAAGAGGGGATCCTCTCAATGCTAATCAGTAGGGTGAAGAGGATGGGACAAGACACTTTTCATTGGTGCCCAGTGGTAGGACAGGGGTTAGTGGGCACAAACTGAAAGAGAGAAAGTTCTACCAGAACAAAAGGAAAATCTTCTTTACTGTGAAATGATTGATCCCTGGAGCAGGCTGCCCAGAAAGGTTGTGGAGTTTCCTTCTCTGGAGAGTTTCCAAACCTACCTGGACTTTGTGATCCTGGGAAACCTGCTATGGGTTTTAGCAGGAAGGTTGGACTAGATGATCCCCAGAGATTCCTTCCAACCTCCACCACGGGGGGATTCTCTGATTCTCCCAGCACTCAGATTATCTTTACACTAAGAATACTTTAAACAGCAATGATGTGCTTTAGGACTTAGAGTCATTTATTGTCCTGAACTCCAGAGATTATCAGCACTTCTGTAGCCAGGAATCTCCTTCCTAACACTGGCATGAGGGCACAGGAAAGGCATAATAGCAGGGTGATAAAAATCTGGAGATAATACAAAGCAAGGAGGAAGTTAGAGCAGTTTGTCTTAGTTCTGTCATCCAACAATACTTCATAACCCAAAGGACATGGTTTTAATCAGTGGGTCTGAAATGTAAATTAAGCAAATTCTGACAGCCTTTGATCAAAGGCAAAGAGAAGGATGGAAAGCTTCTCAGATAAGTCTCTAAGGGAGCAGTCAGAGTTAGTCAGATAAACAGAAGTAAAATATATTCACATCCCAAATTTGGCTAAATTTAGCTTTGACAAAGAACCCAGAGGTGTAGTCTTAAGCCAGTGTAATTAACTGGTTAAGAAAGTAGCAGTAAGTTAAGACTGTGTGGTGACAGACTTGATGCCCACTGAAAACCTGTCTGATAAGGTATGGACTACAGAAATGACACCATCAAAGCTTTTGAACTCTTTGATGGGTGCTGAGAGACATAGTTTCAAAATGGGTATTCAGTTACTGCTTGATGATTCAGAAGACTGAGGTTTAATACTGCCAGCTCTAAGAAGTCTGGAGAGGTGTCAGACTTAGGAGTAATTAAGGCAATCAGCTGGAGTCAGAGTTTAGAGATACTGTAGGAAGGGAGAAAACAAATGTTCAGGTGTAAATTCTATTGCAGTCTTCTTTCCAGCATTGGACATCAGTTCATTAGGGAGCTGCTTGAAAGAGTCCAGCACAGAGCACAAAGATGCTGAAGGCAGTGGAACGTCTCCCTTGTGAGGAGAGGCTGAGGGAGCTGGGGCTCTTGAGCCAGGAGAAGAGGAGACTGAGGAGTGACTGCATTCATGTTTATAAAGATGTGCAGGGCAGTGTCAGGAGAATGGAGCCAGGCTCTGCTGAGTGATGTCCAGTGATAGGACAAGGGGCAATGGGTGCAAGCTGGAGCAGAGGAGGTTCCAGTTGAACAGAAGGAAAATCTTTTTCCCTATGAGGGTGCCAGAGCCCTGGAGCAGGCTGCCCAGAATGGCTGTGGAGTCTCCTTCTCTGGAGACATTCAAAAGCTGCCTGGGCATGTTTCTGTGTGACCTGCCCTACGTGATCCTACTCTGGCCAGGGGGTTTGGACTGGATAATATTTTGATGTCCCTTCCAGCCCCTCAGTTTCTGTGATTCTGTGTGAGTTGAACCATAGAATAATTTAGATTGGAAAAGACCTTTAAGATCATTGAGTCTGACCATCAAACCAGCACTACCAAGTCTGACACTAAACCGTGTCCACAAGCACCATGTCTACATTATTACCATTAAGTGCCAGGCTAAACAGTCTCGGGATCTTAAACTCACACACTCATCCTTTTCTGAAGTTTAGAAATCAAAGTGAATACACAGGATCCCCAGGGAATCCTCATCCTTGGAGGTGTTAGAAAGACACAGAGCTGTGGTGCAAAGGGATACAGTTTAGAACCATGTGTGAAATAGCTATGACTGAGTTGGCTGTATAATGATCAAGTCTTCACTCCATCTTTGGACTGTTTGTGTGGACAAATTTCATTAGCATCTGTTAGACAACCACCAGCAGCAGAGACCTTAGGAGTTGAAAGTCAATAAACAATTTGTCTTGATTTCCATGTTAGCCATGAATGAGTGGTAGATTCACAGATTGAGTGGTTTGCATTGAAAGGGACTTTAAAGATCATCTAGTTCCAACCCCATGACTGTGGGCAGGGGACACCTTCCATAAGACCAGTTTGCTCAAGACTGTTCTTATCCAGTCTAGCCTTGAACACCTCCACCAGAGAGGGGACAATGACCTCCCTGGACAATTTGTTACAGTGTCTCTCCACCTTTACGGTAAAGAATTTCTTCTTCAGTCTAAATCTAAATTTCTTCTTCAGTCTAATTTTCTTCTCCAGTCTAAATCTGCCCTCTTCAAGCTTGGCTTTAGGAAAAACTCCTCAGGCTGCAGGTTTTTCTAGAACCAGCACCTCTGGAAACCCAGGAAATCTGCAATTACTTTAATAGCACTTGGGAGAATCTGAGGTGCATCACTTAACTAATTAACAAAACTTTCAGGATGAAAGAGGTATGGAAAATGCATTATTAACCTATCTCAAATATTTATTAATGAATCTTCAGTGTGCATTTAATAACAAATGGGCGTTGTTGCTCCGAATCAGAACAGAATGTGTTTGAAAAATGAACAGATCTGTGAAGAAATCTAAGTACTCTGATGTTAACATAAAAATAGCTTATTGATCTATAAAGAAATCAAAAGCATCTTTCTCACTTCTGAGTTTTCTGCCTCAATCCTGAGGACAGTTGAAAGATCCCCACTGATTTCAGTGATCATTACATTTTGGCTTTGTGTCCACTTCAAGGGTTTGAACAACTCAGAATTGTAAAAATATCATAAGCCAGCGTTTGGAATACTTGAATCATAGAATGGGTTTGGTTGGAAGGGACCTCCAGAAGCCATCTAGTTCATCTGCCCTGCAGTCAGCAGAGGCATCTTCCACTAGATCAGGCTGCTCAGAGCCTTGTCCAGCCTGACCTTGAATATCTCCAGGGATGAGGCCTCAACTACTTCCCTGGGCAACCTGTTGGCAGCATTTCATCACTCTCATGATAAAGAACTTGTTCCTAACATCCAATCTAAATCTCCTCTCCTTTCAAACCATTGCCCCTTGTCCTACTACTGCAGGCCTTTGGAAACACTCCCTCTGCAGCCTTCTTATAGCCCCCTGCGGGTACTGGAAGGCTGCTATTAGGTCTCCCTGCAGCCTTCTCTTTTCAGGATGAACAGGCCCAGCTCCCTCAGCCTGTCCTCACAGGAGAGGTTCTCCAGCCACATAATCATCTTGGTGGCCCTTCTCTGGACCTGCTCATCAGGTCCATGTCCTTCCTGTGTTGAGGGCACCAGAGCTGGGCATAGTATTCAAGGTCTAACCAGAGCAGAGCAAAGTGGCAGTGTCACCTCTCTACGGTGATGATAATGCAAATTACAGGAACCTCTGTCTACACAAGCTTCTAAATATACTTGTGAAGCAAAATTACTCTTTTTTCTGCTTATTTACCTGCACTACTAGTAAGCAGTTTCACAGGTTCATAAAATGTGTACAGGAACAAGCACAACATTTTAGTCATCAAATAAATCCAAGTCCTGAAGACACTTCTATCTCCTGAAAAAACTGTTTGCTTCCATTTAAAGACAACAAGCATTATGTGATTTGAGCTGTCTGCTCAGAGCCTTCAGATTACCTTTCTTTTCCTCTGGACAATAATTTTTCCATGGCAGCTGGACCATAAACTACGTACATTTTCCTTTCCCCATGTTACTCTCCATTTCCTTGAGCACTTCATAACTGCTCCTATATTTGTCTTGCAGAAGGCACATGTCAGCAACATGTGAGAGCTCACACTGGGGAATATTGCATATATATTTCATGTGGCTATCTAAGATGCCCAGATCCCAAATGTGCTGTGTTTTTTCCTCGGTTTAGAAGTTTACTGATCTTTCTGTACACATTTTTGTATGCCACTAGGACCCTGGATCTGTGTATAGACAATCGACCTTGTGTCTTCTATATGAAGACCTTCAGTATTCTTCATCACCTAGTTTGAGGCAGTCCTTGGTATCAGTACGGGGTGGGGGAAGATGAAATTGAGAGCAGCCCTGCAGAAAAGGATTTGGGGGTGCTGGTGGGTGAGAAGCTGGACGTGAGCCAACAATGTGTGCTTGCAGCCCAGAAGACCAATGGCATCCTAGGGTTCATCAAAAGAAATGTGGCCAGCAGGTCAAGAGAGGTTCTAGAACATGTGAGCAGTCACTCTGGCATGAGTAGAGTCAGCATCTCGTCCTTGGTAGCCCTTTGTCTTTGAAGAGCTCTATATAAATGTAAGGATTTTTTTTATCACTGCTTTGTAGAGTCCAGTCATTGTCTGACTGCACTCTTATCTTAGGTTACAATATGTTGACTGTAGATTGCTTAGTACTAAACATCAGAGCCAGAATAAGTAAAAAGAAATCACAGGCTAGGATTTGACTGTGGGATTTGTTCCCAGATTTTATGTCGTAAAGAGTTAGGAGCAGTAAACAGAAGTGAGATAAAAAATAATAACAATAGAAAGCTCTACCATAAAGCATGCTTGCTGTTTTACCATTTAAGCACATTTCTTCAGCTGGTTCATAAAAATGAAGTGGTCCAAGAGCTACACCATGTCTAATTGATGGAAATGGTGGGTGAAACTGATTCTTCTCTTAGTTTCATTAAACTTCAAATCCAGTTACATAATTAGAATATTGAGATCCATTCCACAAAATCTTATGGGGAAGAGAAGTCCTGCAAGACACTTTCTAAAGGGCCTCTCTCTGTACTCAGCACTACTGAGGCCACAGCTTGGGTACTGGGTTCAGCTTTGGTGCCCTCACTACAAAAAGAATATTGCAGTAGTGAAGTGTGTCCAGAGAAGGGCAAGAAAGCTGTCAAAGGGTCTGGGGAACAGGTCTGGTGAGGAGCAGCTGAAGGAGCTGAGGTTGTTCTGTTTGGAGAAGAGGTGGCTGAGGGTAGACCTTCTTACTCTTTGTAACTCCCTGAAAGGAGGTTGGAGTAAGGAAGGGATCAGTTTCCTCCTCTTGGCAAGTTAGAACTACAGGAAATGGTCTCTGTTTGCACCAGAGTTGCACATTAAAAAAAACTTTTTCACTGAAAGAGTCCTCAAAGACTGGAACAGGCTCCTCAGGAGGGTGGTTGAATCCCCATCCCTGGAGGTGTTTCAGAGAGGTAGAGATGTGGTGCTGAGGGACACGGTTTAGCACCAGACCTACTAGATGTTGAGAATGGTTGGAGTCGGTGACATTAAAGGTCTTCTGTGATCCTATCAGAAGAAAAAACAGGTTACTCTTGGCAATCTGCAGTTCTCTCTGTAGATTATTATTTCTCCAGTTTATAATGGTCAGGATGACACCTCAGATCCAGTTTAAAATCAGCATTCCTCTATTAGGATCAAAGAAGTTTAAGATACTGAAAATTTGTAGTGTAGAGACTGTTTTTTCACCATGTTCTCAGATTGTGTTTGGATTTTTAATTGAACACCATTTCCAGCTGTCAGCCACAGCATTCCTCCATTCTCAGCTGTTGGCTCATAAATGGCTAGAGGATGCTCTTTCACTATTTAGCACTAATTAATTTTGTTAATTAAATGTCACCCTGCTTTTTTCCTTATTAGAGTTTTGTACCAAAATGGTTCCCAGGACATTGCTGCTGAAATCACTAAAGATTAAAAAGAAAGGCTGGAAATTGAATGTGCAAGCACTGGAGAATTCATTAAATGCATTGTAAGACTTGCAAATGCCTCTTGACAAGCAGAATGGGAACTGCAAGACAGTTTCCTTCAAGGCTTACTTAATAGGCTAGGTGTTTGTGTCAGATGTTTTGTTGGTGGGCCATAGCATCACAAGCTGCAGAACTCAAGAGCAGTGTCAATGTGCAGTCCTGTGGTGGAATTTCTCATTGGCTGGGAATGTTCTTGAGCTAACTACAGAAAACCAGTGTACAGACCTGCTGGAGTAGGTACAGAGAAGGGCCACAAAGCTAGTCAGAGGGCTGGAGTGTCTGTCCTGAGAAAACAGGCTGGGAGAGCTGGGGCTGTTCAGCTTAGAGAAGAGAAGGCTCTGGGGAGACCTTAGAGATACATTTCAATATCTGAAGGGGACAGACAGGAAGGCTGAGGAGGGACTGTTCAGAAGGCCCTGTGGTGATAGGATGAAGGGCAGTGGTTTGAAACTGGAGCCAGGAAGGTTTAGATTGGACATCAGGAGGAAGATCTTTACAATGACAGCAGATTGCCCAGAGATGCGGTTGAGGCTCTGCCTCTGAAAACATTCAAGACCAGACTTGATCAGACCTGAGCAGCCTGCTCTACTTGGAGGTGACCCTGCTGAGTGTGGGGGAGTTGGACAGGATGACCTTTGAGGGCTCATCCCAACCCCATATGACTCTGTAAACATCTTGTTATTTCTTGCTTCCTGTTGAGATCTAAAGGAGCATGTGCACGTAAGAAGCAAATGATAAAGGGAACCTTTGTCTTCCTCCAATTTATTGACAGTTCATCCATCCACAAGATGAAAAAAAGAGGAGAAAAAGGCTTGGAATGCTTTCTGGGGGCATGCTGGGGTGTATACACTGATGCTGGCAAGCTGCCTGCTAAGGATGAGTCCTGCTTTTTGAACTCCCCCAGTCCATGGCGGAGCACAATGCCTATGTTAATGTGCTTTCCTGGAGTGCTGAAACATTTCACTGCTTTTGCTGGCCTGATACCCAAATACAGGCCTATTATATTAAGTAACACTGAAGACTGCCAGTGAGGAATGTAGTCCAAGTTATTATCAGGAGAAACATGCAATCTTCATTGATTTCTTGACACTATCATTAATAACAAAGCCAGGGTTTTGTATATGTGACTGAAGTTTTCAGTCAGCAGGTTTGGTTAGTTCTTCTTGTTGTCATTCATCCTTCTCTGAAGGGTTTTTTGCAAGGAGCAGGGAAAGAGAGCAGATATATCTGTCTGTGTCTGCCCCAGTTCAAGAGAGACAGGGAACTACTAAGGAGAGTCTGAAGAAGGCTACAGAGATACTCAGAGGCCTGGAGCATCTCTATGAGGAGGAAAGGCTGAGAGACATGAGGCTGTTTATTCTGGAGAAGAGCAGCTTAAGAAGGAATCTTCTCAATGCTGATCAATGTCTAATGGGCAAGGGTCAAGAGGATGGGGCCAAGCTCTTTTCAGTGGAGTCCAGTGACAGGAGAATGGGCAAAAAGCACAAATTGGAGTTCAGGGAATTCCACATAAACATAAGGAAAATCTTTGCTTTGAGGGTGTCAGAGTCCTGAGAGGTTGTGGAGTATCCTTCTCTGGAGAGGTTCCAAATCCATTGCCATCCTGGGCAACTTGCTGTGCTTTAGCAGGAAGGGTTTGTCTGGATGAGCTCCAGAGGTCTCTTCCAACTCTGACCATGCTGGGATTTGCTGTGTTTCAACCAGCCTGTTATGCTTAGTTTCCCTCAGTTGGCTGGACATGTGAACAGAAAGTGTTGTGTATTATCCATGGGACAGTGACTTGGGAGAAAAATCTGTAGGGCTTTGTGTGAAGATTTAGGTGGTACTAGAGTTAAGCCCAGGATTTTTCTCAGCTTTCAGTGGATGGAGGCATCACTGAAGGGTATTTTACTCAGTCCCCTATGGTTGTATGTATGCTTGAAATTCACAGTAATGGCCTACTTTGACAAAGGTGATGTGACTTGGAGATACCCCACTTACAAATAAATTAATCTTACTTAAGTATTGTGTTCAGCCTGAGCAAAATCTTTCCAGACAGCATCTGGCAATGGCAAAACTGAGTTATACATGCAATTGGGATTTATATTTTAGCTCTCTAAAACATTGTAATTCTGCATAAAGCCACTCTTCATCTACAGGCTCTTTCCTCCTACACTCCCCCTACAGATGAAGATCAGTGCTGGGCCCCATCCTTTCAGTGCTGGGCCCCATCCTCTTTGACATCTTCATAGATGACCTGGATGAGGGCATCGAGTCAGTCATCAGCAAGTTTGCAGATGACACTAAGCTGGGGGCAGATGTGGCTGGGTTGGAGGGCAGAAGGGCTCTGCAGCGGGACCTTGACCGCCTGGACAGATGGGCAGAGTCCAATGGGATGGGGTTCAATAGCTCCAAGTGCAGGGTGCTGCACTTTGGCCACAACAACCCCATGCAGAGCTACAGGCTGGGGTCGGAGTGGCTGGAGAGCAGCCAGACAGAGAGGGATCTGGGGGTACTGATTGATACCCGCCTGAACATGAGCCAGCAGTGTGCCCAGGTGGCCAAGAGAGCCAATGGCATCCTGGCCTGCATCAGGAATGGTGTGGTCAGCAGGAGCAGGGAGGTCATTCTGCCCCTGTACTCTGCACTGGTTAGACCTCACCTTGAGTACTGTGTTCAGTTCTGGGCCCCCCAGTTTAGGAGGGACGTTGAGATGCTTGAGCGTGTCCAGAGAAGGGTGAGGAGGCTGGTGAGAGGCCTTGAGCACAGCCCTATGAGGAGAGGCTGAGGGAGCTGGGATTGGTTAGCCTGGAGAAGAGGAGGCTCAGGGGAGACCTTATTGCTGTCTACAACTACCTGAGGGGTGGTTGTGGCCAGGAGGAGGTTGCTCTCTTCTCTCAGGTGGCCAGCACAGGAATGAGAGGACACAGCCTCAGGCTGCACTAGGGGAGATTTAGGCTGGAGGTGAGGAGAAAGTTCTTCACTGAGAGAGTCATTGGATACTGGAATGGGCTGCCCAGGGAGGTGGTGGAGTCGCCGTCCCTGGGGCAGTTCAAGGCAAGGTTGGATGTGGCACTTGGTGCCATGGTCTAGCCTTGAGCTCTGTGGTAAAGGGTTGGACTTGATGATCTGTGAGGTCTTTTCCAACCTTGATGATACTGTGAAGATCTTGTGAGGAGAAAAATACCCGTCTTGCAAATAAATATAGCAGAAATCCAAGACTTATTCCTTTTCAATCTAGGATTGAGTTTAGATTTGCTTCTTGAGCTTTCCAACATTTAAATATGCATTCACAGAGGGATGGGGTCCTGTGATTGCTAATCCTGTTGTGTTAATTAACGTGTTACTTAATGCATTTTGTGTAAGCCCTCCCTTGCCTGCCTCTAAGTGCAAAGTTCACAGTTTCTGTTTCGTGGATACAAGCAGTGCACTGCTGAAGGTGCAACGAGAGTGTTTTCTGCTGCCACTGAGAAGCTGAGATAGATGAAGAGACAATAAGTCTCCAGTAACAATATAATGTAAAATCTATATTGTAATACAAAGCTGTATATGTTGGTCTTAAGTGAAAAAGCATGATTCTTGAATTAGAATACTTATCAACTGCATTCTTGTTACTGCTGGTGTATATTGTGCTCTATTAACTGTTGAGTACCTGCTGGTCTTCAAATTGCTTTCAATACCCTTGTGCAGCTTCAGACATTCAAAGCTTAGTAGAATGATTTGGGTTGGAAGAGACCTCCAAAAGTCATCTAATTCCAACTCCTGTGTCTTAGGCAGGGACACCTTTCACTAGATCAACTTGCTCCAGTTTGAACACCTCCTGGGTGGGGGCATCCACAATCTCCCTAGGCAACCTGTGCCAGTGTCTCACCACCCTTACTGGAAAGAATTTCTTTCCAATCTCCAGTCTAAATCTGCCCACCTCAAGCTTCAGTCCATTCCCTCTCATCCTATCACATCTGACTCTGTGAACAGTCCCTCCCCAGCTTTCTTGTGGCCCCCTTCAGGCACTGAAAGGCTGCTCTAATGTCTCCCTGGAGCCTTTGTTTCTCCAGGCTGAACAGCCCCAACTCTCTCAGTCTGTCCCCAGAGAGAAGGTGTTCCAGCCCTCTGATCATCTTTGCAGCCTCTTCTGGACCCACTCCAGTAGCTCCAAGTCCCTCTTATGCCCACGACACCAGAACTGGATGCAGTGCTGTGCGTGGGGTCTGAGCAGAGCAGAGGGGCAGAATTCCCTCCCTGTCCTGCTGTTCACACTGCTCTTGATCCAGTCCAGCACACAGATGCCTTCTGGAATGCCAGCGACCTTTGCTGGCTCATACTGAGTTTTTCATCAACTGACAAATCCAAGTCCATCTCCACAGAACTATCCAAAGTGTTCTTCACAGCCTAGTGAACTGGCTTGGTTCTGAAGGGGGTAGTGCAGATCAGCCACTACTAGCTAGTTCATCACGTTGCTGTGCTGGCACAATATGGAATGCCTTTGCTTGGCATGTTTTTACTCACACCTTAGAGATGCTGAAACTCTCATAGGTCCAAATTCAATAAAATAAGTCACTAAATTTCTTCTTTCAATGCTCTATAAAATTCTTTGTCAGCACAGATCTCTTTCTTTGCTAAGGGCTTAAAAAATCCAAGCAGTTTGCAGGCAGAAATATATTGACCTGATCTATTTTGTAAACATTTGAAAGTAATGAATGTCTCTGAGAGTTTGGGACAGCTTCTCCACAAAGAAACATACATTAAAAATCCTTTAATAACAAGATCTTTATGATCTGTGCTGCAGCTGGTCCTAGGAGTGTGGCAGTATCCTAAGAGTGATCAGGGAAGTAAAAATAATTGTGAGGAGAAACTTCAAGGAGATGGAAACATCGAATGAATGAATTAAATTGGAGAAAAAATGGAAAAGAAAAAGACCAAATTGCTCAACACATTTTTAAAAGGCCATAATAAGTATATTGGCATCCCAGAAAGAAATGGAAGAAGAAAAATGTCCAATGAAATCATAAACCAGCTGGCTAATGTATACATATTACTGGCTCTCAGTCATGCATAGTAATAGGAGAAAAAGCTAAGATATTGTTCATATCCTAAACTTGTGTCTGGCTCCAAGTTGTATCATTGGGAAATTGCTTAGAAATAAAGCAAAGAATGGGGCCTATTAAGTTAATCTTCCCCTACTGCCAAAACTGTGCAGTCAATGCTGCAATAGTAATAATAATACTAATGATAGCTTTTATCCGTGACATTGACATGCTGGGGATATTGAACAACACCATGTCCAGGCAGCTCACTAATCAGTGAACCCAAGTGTTTGAGAGGAGCTGCTGTCCAGACACAGGAGAAAATGAGGTTGTCTGTGTGGCTGGACAACAGGAGTGCTATAACCTGCTCTCAGTAACAGGCTGTCATCAATTACCTCTCTCCTGTATGGGTCAGTGCAGGGGTAGGGAAGTCAAAGGCATCTCTGTATCAAGCAAGATCTAAACCTTTGTCATGTCATTGATTCACCTCCAAATGCTCTCTCCTGCAAGTTCCTTGTGTCGAGGTAAATACAGTTATTTTTCTGACTTCTCACTGTGAGATCTTGTGCATGGTCTAACAGCAACAGAGTCAGTGTCCCTGGTGCAGTGTATGCATAGAATCATAGAATAGAATCATAGAATCAACCAGGTTGGAAGAGAACTCCAAGATCATCCAGTCCAACCTAGCACCCAGCCCTATCCAGTCAACTAGACCATGGCACTAAGTGCTACAGCCTTCTGTTGAGCAGGTTTAGCTCAGCTGCAGTCATATTCCAGGTTGTGTGCCAAGGAGCATTCCATGCCTTACAAGATAATGCCAGTCTGAAAGGGGGCTGTAACAGGAGATTAACTTGTAGGGAAAGCAAAGCAAGATTAGGAAATCATTTTAGAGCTTCCTGGAGACTGGCAAAAACAAAGCAACCGGAAACAGGGAATAAAAATTCACTGAGGTTGTAGGAAAAGAAGTGGGAAAATATTCCACACGTTATGGTCATGTTTGAAAATGCAGTCCTGCTGTCTGAGGAGATAGGGAAGAAAGGAACATGAACGCTTTGGACTGTCACATTTGTCTACAGCCAGAATGTGGGGGATTTGAGGGATTTCTTAAACTGAACAGTCCCCTGAAAAACTGGTAACAGTTTCTGCAAATAGCAACATTTTTTTACTGAAACTGGGATTTGGCTGTGCCACTCCTATGCCTGAATATGGCATACGCTGTGAGGAAAAGGTTAAATGCATCCAGAAAGACAGGAAAAGAAAAATGTGGGGTTAAATGAGAACAGCAAAAACTTTTAATTGGTGATCAGTGCTGCCTTGATTTTACAATCATTCCCAGAAAGGTTATGTCTTTCCAAATCCCAGTGGTGGCACAAGGAGCCCAAGGCAGCACTCTCACATAGAGTAAGTCTATGCATGAATGTGTATCAATACAGAGCGCTCCTGAATCTGAATGGCATTGAGCAGGGGGTTGGCAGTTGCATGACTGGTAATAAAAGTGGAATTAAGATGCACAGGGTTAGCGAGGAGCAATTGCCCTGGTGCAAGGGAGATAATCTTGACATGTATCTTGAAGTCCTGGATACCCCAAAATTCCTCTCCCTCCGGGGTTTGAATGGGAGGGGAGAGGTGAGAAAAACCTGTTTTCTCCTCCCTGCCCTGCAGGCGTGAAGTGGGGGAGCAAAGGGACCCTTCCAGCACCTGGGGTGCCCCGTGCAGTGCCCTTTCTCTCAGCCAGCCTGCCTCATCTGTGAGTAGTAAGCTTTCTGCTCAGCCTGATTAATGGTGAGGAATAGCTTAGCCTTTTCCGTTTCCTGACTTCTAAAATAGCCACATTTTTCTATGTTACCCTTTTTAAGACCTCAATCAAACTGAGTCTACTAATTAAACTAAGTTACTTTCTGTATGTAGTTTGGGGGTGGGGTTTCAGGAAAATAAAATAATTCTACTTTTAGATATATTTCTGACTCAGCCATGTTAATTCCCTGCCTCCACAACAACATGGGAAGTCTTGGAGCAGCAGAGAAATTCCTCAGTATAAGCAGAACCCTTGAAAGTTTTCTTATATTTACAAGGATAAACGTGGCTGAAGCAGGTGAATGTAGTTCTTCTGTCCCTGGTACCATAACAGCCTTTTACCTATACAAAGCCTCTCAAGGATCAGGGCTGACCTGGCCACTAGATGAGTGCCAGAGTCTCTGTGCAAATGCTTCTGCCCTCCCAAAAGGAAGAAGAAGGGAAGATGAGAGAAAGACTGATGAGGAGGGATGGAAAGAATAATCTCATGAAATAGAGATAAATAGATACAAACCAATATGGAATCCAATCCCTGATAGCAAGGACATCACTTGTCACCACTAATGGTAGGAGTAGGCACTAAGGAAGCCCCAGACTGGACTTTGTAGCAGATTGGAAGTGGATTCAGGAACTGCATTCTGGAGCTAGATTCAGGATTGTGTGGTTTGGGATCAAATCCAGAATGGACAGAGTCCTCCGTGGAGACTGGCCATTGAAGAGGAGGTTTGACCCTGGTGATTCCTCACATTTATGCTTAGCATGACTTTCATAGGATGGAATTCCTTATTGGTTAGTTTAGGGTTACCTGTTCTGTCCATTGCTCCCTGCAGATGCCACCTCTGACTTCCTGCACCCCAGGGTGGGTGACAAACTGTGGCAGTGCCCTTGGTCTGCAGCCCAGCCCTTGGCAGTGACTCTCCCCATCACAATGTCCCTGCTGCAGAAAGTGCCTCAGTGAGCAGAGTTTGAGCTGAAAATTCACAGCACTGAGCAGAATCAGTTCTGGTCTAACTCAAACAAGGGCAAGGCCAAAGATTTTCAGTGTATGCCTACAGAGGATTCAGGTCCACATGGCACTCAGACCTCTGTGCCATGCAGGGGGAATAAATGATCAGTTTGCAATTACAGGTGTGTTTGAGCTCTGGAGTCTGTGCCTCACATACGTGAGCAGCACAGCAGCAGGGACATTTTCAGCCATTCTTCTCTTTAAAATCCTTGGCAACTCCAAGACTTGAGGAATTCCTTGTCAGTGCTGTCCCATGAACTTCTGCTTCCCCTGCCGACATCAAGATTATTGCTGTTTTCCAGTCTAGTAGTTTTTGAGGGGTTAATACACTCTACAGTTGTGGCTGGGAAATTAAGTTAGCTGATAACCTGATTTACAGTCAGAGATTACTTTCTTTTCTAAGGAATTAAAAGGCTTACTGAAAACCCATTATTTCACAAGAAATGAAAAGATCCCAAATAAATAAGGAATAATGTATTTAATGCAGGCAATTCTGAGATACAAATGCCTGGTCTGAGCAGCCTGGGGGGACTTCCAAACTCATAGTTCCTGGAATAAGTTCTTGTGCTTCTTTTCACAGGCTTGAGTGAAATATTTATACTTAAATGCATACTTATTTATCTAAATATTAATATGTTATTTGTCATCCATACCTTCAATCTATCCAATATATATTTTTCCCTTATTACTTTGGCATGCCACACTGATTGCTTCTGCAAGTACCTGTTTATGGGTATAAGATCACTGATAGTGTCTATGTGCCTCAAGTCATCTGTAGTAACTTTGGTATTGAAGCCTGTGCTTAGAAACCTAACCTCATAGATTACCAGGATAAACAAGAGAGAAGCAGGCACAGAGGTGAGAGCACTGGTTTGGAATGCTAAACTTAGAAGTAACACATAGTTAATGGGGACTGTCTCTAAGACCTATGAACTGGTCTGGTGCAGGCTATCATAGAATCACAGGATGGTTTGGGTTGGAAGGGACCTTCAAAGGTCATCTAATCCAACCTGCCTGCAGTCAACAGAGACATCCTCCATGAGATCAGGTTGCTCAGAGCCTTGTTGAGCCTCCCCTTGGATATCTGCAGGGAGAGGGCCTCAGCTACCTCTCTAGGCATCCTGTTTCAGTGTTCCATCACCCTCATGGTGCAGAACTTGTTCCTGACATCCTAAGTTTGCTCTCCTCTGGTTTCACACCATTGCCCCTCATCCTGTCACTGCAGGACTTGTAAACAGTTCCTCTGCAGTCTTCTTGTAGCCCTCTTCACATACTGGAAGGCTGCTATTAGGTCTCCCTAGAGCCTTCTCTTCTGCAGGCTGAACAGCCCCACCTTCCTCAGCCTGCCCTCATAGGAGAGGTGCTCCAGCCACATAATCATCTTGGTGGCCCTGTTCTGAGCCTATTCCATCAGCTCCATGTCCTTCATGGTACTACCTGCAGAACTCCAGGTAACATGTGCAATGAGATCAAGAAGTGAACTCATGAAAAATGGGAGAGTGGAGCTGTGCTGTGTTTTGGGTGACTTGCAATCCATCATCTTGGGTTTAATGCATTTAGAACAGTTTGGTTAAAGTTCTTCAGGAGGGAGGGAAAACAAAGATGTTGTTCTAGCTGCTGGGATGTATGTGTAAAGATACAAAGCATGGACTGACACAGTTACATGCTGCAGGCTGCTACTGTGTTCTCATGGTCACAAAATTCAGGTCTCTGGTTTCCTTCTGTGTGTGTTACTTTTAATGTGAGGAAGAAGTAAACATAGAACTTCCATGATGTGTACAAGGTCCATGTGCTCGAAGTCCTTCAAAAGCTCTTTGTTTTCTTTTCAATAGTTTCTAAACATATTCTGTTCTTTCCTGTTGCTTTCAGGGAAATCAGAAGTATTACTGCAGAATAAGAGAGAATAATGTTTGTGATCTACCAAATGGCTATGTGTTTTAATACCTAGTAACAGAAAACCAAAAGGACACTCAGATGGACTGTGAGTCCATCTTGCAAAAGAGTGAAATAGCAGAACCATGTGCAAATTTCCCCCTTGTATCAGACAAAAAGGCCTAAAGTGAGGTTTCTTGCAGCAAATACAAGATGTCTATATTAATGAAAGGAGAATGCCAAGACAGGCTACACTTCAGAGTAGTTTTCTTATTTTTCTTCTTGTTTGCATGGCTTTTCAAGTTACTCTGTCCTCCTGATGTAAAGAGCAGTGAGTGAAAAAGCTAGCTTGTGACAGGAGAATTCAGTGTGATATCCCAGCCCAGTGCAACCACTATGAGCTTTGCACTTCATTTCAGCTGTTCACCCATCGTACCTTCATGGAGAACTCACAGACCTAATCCTGCTGGTCTCTTCCCCAACACAGATTCACAGATTGCTGCATCAGGTTGGAAGGGACCCACAAAGGTCTTCTTGTTCAACCCACTCTGAACTCAGCAGGGACACCTCCAACCAGAGCAGGCTTCCCAGGCCTAATTGAGTCTGCTTTTCAACGTCTACAGGGATGGAGCCTCAACCACATCCCTGGGCAGCCTGTTGCAGTATTTTACTACTCTCATTGTGAAGAACTTCCTCCTGATGTCCAACCTAAACCTGCCCTGCTCCAGTTTCAAACCATTGCCCCTGGTCCTGTCACCACAGGCCCTTCTAAACAGTCCCTCCCCTGCCTTCCTGTAGGTCCCCTTCAGATATCGAAACATAGCTCTAAGGTTTCCCCAGAGCCTTCTCTTCTCCAGATTGAACAACCTCAACTCTTTCTGCCTGTCCTCATAGGGGAAGTTCTGCATCCCTCTGATCATTTTTGAAAGCCTCTTATGGACCCGCTGCAGCAGGTGCATGTCTCTCTTGCACTGGGGCCCCATCTGTTCACAAGCACAGAAGGCTTCTCCATCTCCATTGCCCATTTCCTTTTTGCGGGGAGCAGCACTGGGTAATGAGCAAAGATACCCAGGAGAAAATAAAAGGTTGTGGGTTTATTTGCTTGTTTGTTTTTCTCTAACAGCAGAGATCAATAATAATAAATCTTGGCTCTTGAAATTTACTCTATAGCAGTGACAGTACCTTAGTGAGCTTTTTGTTGAAACCATTAAGCAAAACCACTTCTGCAGAGTCTAATCCTCAGTGTACCCTGTTGCGTGCAAAGTGTCTTCTACAAACTGCTGCTTGAGGGTAGAGTGGCTCTACAGAGGAACCTGGACAGGCTGAAACTGTGGGCTGAGAATAGTTGCATGAGGTTCAACAAGATCAGGTGCCAAGTCCTGTGCTTGGGTCACAACAGTCCCATGAATGCTCCAGGCTTGGGGCAGAGGTACTGAAAAACTGCCTGGCAGAGAAGGACCTGGGAATGCTGGTCAAAAGGTAGCTGAATGTGAGAGAGCATGTGCTCAGGTAACCAAGAAATCCAATAGTATCCTGGCCTGCAACAGTGTGACCAGAACCAGGGCCATGATTGTCCCCCTGTACTCAGCACTGTGAGGCTACGTTTTTGGGCTTCTCAATCCAAGAAGCATATTGAGGTCCTGGAGCAGGTCTTGAGAAGGACAACAAAGCTGATGAAAGGTCTGGAGAACAGGTCTAGTGAGGAGCAGCTGAGGGAACTGGAGTTGTTTAGTCTGGAGAACAGGAGGTTCAGGGGAACCCTTCTTGCTCTCTACAGATACCTGAAAGGAGGTTGGACAAGATTAGGTTTAGTCTGTTCTCCCGAGCCACAAGCGATGGTAGAAGAAATGGCCTCAGTGGAGGTTTAGACTCTGTATAAGAAGAAGCTTCTTCCCTGAAAGGGTTCTCAAATACTGAAACAGATTGCCCAGGCAGGTGGTTGAATTCCCATCCGTGGAGGTATTGAAGAGACACAGAGGTGTGGTGCTGAGGTATGTGGTTTAGCCCCAGACTTGATAGAGTTAGGTACTGGTTGGACTCAGTCATCTTAAAGGGGATTTCCAACTGCAATGTTTCAGTGGTTCTATGGAAATGAGTTCTCCTCTTAACTGTAATACTGCCACCAGGATGAGGGCAGCTTAGTCTTGTGATGCTTTCATCCACAGTTCTGATCTTATCGTTACTGTGCTTTACTGATGCAAAATGATTCTATGATTCTAAAATGGATTTTGTATGCCAAGATCAGGACAGGGTTCTGCACTTTGGCCACAACAACCCCAAGCAGCGCTACAGGCTGGGAACAGAGTGGCTGGAGAGCAGCCAAGAGGAAAGGGACCTGGGGGTACTGATAGATAGTAGCTGAAGATGAGCCAGCAGTGTGCCCAGGTGGCCAAGAGAGCCGATGGCATCCTGGCCTGTGTCAGGAACAGTGTGGCCAGTAGGACAAGGGAGGTTATTCTGCCCCTGTGCTCAGCACTGGTCAGGCCACACCTTGAGTCCTGTGTCCAGTTCTGGGCCCCTCAATTCAAGAGAGATGTTGAGATGCTGGAACATGTCCAGAGAAGGGCAACAAAGCTGGTGAGGGGCCTGGAACACAAACCCTATGAGGACAGGCTGAGGGAGCTGGGATTGTTTAGCCTGGAGAAGAGGAGGCTCAGAGGAGACCTCATTGCTGTCTACAACTACCTGAAGGGACATTGTAGCCAGGTGGGGGTTGGTCTCTTCTGCCAGGCAACCAGCAATAGAACAAGGGGACACAGTCTCAAGTTGTGCCGGGGGAAGAATAGGCTGGATGTTAGGAGGAAGTGGTTGGCAGAGAGAGTGATTGGCATTGGAATGGGCTGCCCAGGGAGGTGGTGGAGGCATCGTCCCTGGAGGTGTTCAAAATGAGACTGGATGAGGCACTCAGTGCCATGGTCTAGATGACTGGCTAGGGCTGGGTGCTAGGTTGGCCTGGATGATCTTGGAGGTCTCTTCCAACCTGGATGACTCTATGATTCTGTGATTATTTTGGTCATAGATGTTTTTAGGTATTTTTCCAATTGCAAATTTTCCTTGTTTTTTTCCCCTCTTTTTAAGCAAAAATAGTATGGAATGATTTTTCTTTTTCTTTCTTTTTTTCCCCCAGCTCTTAGAAGACCTCTCTGTGCTTCTTGTTAGCTGTGCTCACAACACTGTCCTACCAGTCACTATATGGTATAAATTCAAAGCACATGAATAAAGATAATTAATAGTGAACAATATCCATTCTGGGCAATGGAAAAAATAAGAACTGACAAACT
Source organism: Pogoniulus pusillus (assembly GCF_015220805.1). Lineage (NCBI taxonomy): Eukaryota > Metazoa > Chordata > Aves > Piciformes > Lybiidae > Pogoniulus > Pogoniulus pusillus. The sequence goes on along the minus strand of NC_087265.1, from coordinate 27,806,412 downwards.
GCACAAAAATCTGAGGGAAAAAAAAATCCATAAATCAAGGATGCTAATTGTTGCTTCCACTACTTGTTAAGATGAAAGATGACACCATGTAGGCATTTTCTCAGCATGATCTCTCATAAACAGATGTCCAATGCCTTGGGTAAACCTGCACAAACTGAGAAGTATCTCCTGACTGCATCATTAGTCTTCTTCTGATTTCAAGCCAGGGATGCTGAAGAACAAATTAGTCAACTGATCCTTGCCAAAGTCAAGTTTTATTAAGGAAAAGCGTTTGTGGCAGGAATGCTGGGTGTATGCTGAACTTTATGTGACAAAATCCCAGGGAGAAAATACTTCTGTCCTTTTGCATTTGAATAATGATTTGTAAGCTTTAGATGTTTCTTCCGGTGTCCGATTCATGCATTCATCTTTCCTCTGAAAGATGCACTTTGAGCAGGGTAAAAAGCTGAATGTGCTGGAGGGTAGAACAGCTGGTGTTCAAGTGAAATGCCAGGCTTTCCCAGCCAGTGTCCTGACTCACATGTACCCTATTAAGCATTCTTTTTTTGCCTGCACCTAATAGAAGAAGCGAAGTGAATCCCCAGGTCACCCATATGAGACTTCTCAACTCTAACAAGCCTGCAGGTAATAGCAAGCAGCAAAAGTACTTTAGATTTCTCAAGGCAACATTGCCTGAAAAGGGACCGATGGTGATCGTGACCTTTTTTCTCTTAAAAACAGAGAAAATGAGCATCTTCTTTGGTGTGTTTCATTTTACTGAAGTTAAACCTTTTTACGCTATTTGCAAAGTGCCATTTAATTATCAGAAAGAAAATTGTTTAGAGATGCATCTGTCTGAAAAGGCAGGAATTCATAGATACATGGAATTATTTGTGTTAGAAGGGACTTTAGAGATCATCCAGTTCAAACCCCCATGCTATGGGCAGGGACATCTTCCACTAAACCAGGCTGCTCAAGGCCTCATCCAAGCTTTGAACACCTGCAGGGAGGATAAATCCATAATGTCCCTGGGCAGACTGTTCCAGTGTCTCATCACCCTCATTGGAAAGAATTTCTTCCTAATCTCCAGTCTAAATCTGCCCAAATGGTAGGATGGAATCAAGAAGTTAGTATTTTAGACTCAGATCAGGGGGAAATTCCTGACCTTGAATAATCATGCAATGGGAAATAGTCATAGAAGTGGTCATGGAAAAATACTGCAAAAGGCTTAATTTTAGAGACAAATTAACTTCTTATCTGCATATTTCTAATAAAAACAATATCTAGAATGCTAAACTCAGGAAATAATTATACATGAATGAATGAGAAGGTCTGGAATAGATCAGCTCAGCATTTCTGCCTATCTCTGTGATCTGTAACTCTCTGCTTACTCTGTGAACACAATAATGAATTGCCAGGAACCAATTATCGAGGAAATAAGTGGCCTTAAGAGAGAAAAAAATAGAGTTCTATTGAACATAGGCTTTAAAAAAGGCTGGTTATTGTTTTATTGTTGCTATTTAGCTTTTCTCCCCCCTTTTTTTTCCTGTTAGATGAGACAACATAAAAAATGAGGCAATAAAATAAAATAAAATAAAATACTTTTGTACCAAAAAAAAACCAAAAACCAGACAGAATGTCTCCCAAGAGCCCTTGCTGCAAAAAAAATCAGACTGAATACAGTGCAGTTGCAAAGATGCAAGTGAGCAAATAAGTCACTTAGGTAGAACTGCAGCGTCTTCTTACAAGCGCTTCAGGAATTAAACTAAATGGGAGCTGGGTGCTACCTACAGAGAGCTGAGCTTAATGACTCTGATAGGCATTTGCCTGAGTACAGCCTGAATCAAACCAGAGGCACAACTCCAGGAATGAGGAATATCCTCATTTTAAGGGACTTTTACCTGCTCCTAATGAGTTCAATAGGTGTTTGGCCATTAGCTTCAAGTACAGCACTGTGGTGCAGTGTTCCTTCAGCTCCTGAGAGAAAGGAACATTCCCTCTGTGTGGCTGCGTTTTGTCCTACTGCAGAGTGCTGAATCCATTGCCTTGCACTGGGAGGAGCAGTCAGCCAAGCAAGTTCAAAGAGCACAAGAGATTTTTTTTCTTTTGAAATAATATCCATAAGTAGATGTCACCTTAACAAGAGGTGATTGGTGGTAAGCAGAATGGCTTCACTAAGGGCAAATCTTGGCTCATGAACTTGGTAGCTTGGTGGAGTGGATAAGGGAGGAACAACTGATGTTGTCAACTTGGACTTGTGTAAAGCATTTGATACTGTCCCACAGGTTACTAAATTGGAAAAGCATTGACTTGAGGGGTGGGCCACTGGCTGGATAAGGAATTGTCTAGATGGCTGCACTCAGAGAATTGTGATCAACGGCTCGATGTTCAAATGGAGACCAGTGATGAGGGTAGTCCCTCAGGGGTCAGTGATATTTAACATCTTTGTTGGTGACATGAACGGTGGGACTGAGGCACCTTCAACAAGTTTGTGATGACACCAAGCTGCGTGGTGTGGTTGGCATGCTGAAGAGAAGGGATCCATCATGGGGACTTGGAAAGGCTGGAGAGGTGGGCACAAACCAAGATCGTGAATTTCAACAAGGGCAAGGTCATGCATCTGGTCCAGGGCAATCCCAAGCACAAATCCAGGCTGGGTGAGGAGTGGCTCAAGAGCAGTGCTGAGGAGAAGGACGTGGGGATGTCACTTGATGATGAACTCACCGTGAGCCAGCAATGGTTACTGGCAGCCCAGAGGGCAGCTGTGTGCTGGGCGGCATCCACAGCAGTGAGAGCAGTAGGACAGAGAGAGGATTCTGCCCCTCTGCCCTGCTCTGCTGAGACTCCCCCCAGAGCACTGTGTCCAGTTCTGGTGCCCCCAACATAAGAGGGACATGGAGCTGCTGGAGTGGGTCCAGAGGAAGCCACAAAGATGGTCAGAGGGCTGAAGAACCTGCCCTGTGGTGACAGGCTGGGAGAGCTGAGGCTGTTCAGCCTGTGGACAAGGCTCTGGGGACACCTTGTAGCATCCTTCCAGGGGGTCCACAAGAAAGCAGGGAAGGGACTTTTTACGAGGGCTTGTGGTGGCAGGACAAGAGGGAGTGGATCGAAGCATGAGAAGGGCAGATTTAGACTGGAGATTAGGAAGAAATTCTTTCCAGTGAGGGTAGTGAGACATTGGAACAGGCTGCCCAAGAAGGTCATACTATGCCCCTTCCCTGGAGATGTTCAAGGCCAAGTTGGATGATGCCTTGAGGAAGCTGCACTACTGGGAGGTGTCCCTGCCCGTAGCAGGGGTGTTGGAAATGGGTGATCTTTAAGGTCCCTTCTAACCTGAACCATTCTCTGAATCTATGATGTACAAAATCAGTTACTTTTGCATGGGTGCTGACAGTGCTTCACAGATATTCTGGTTTTTCAAACAGTGGCTCCTTCCTAAACTTGTTTGTGTTATAAATATTAATGATGCACATTTAGGAGCAGGTTTGATTAGCAATTTCATTAGCTTTGCCTAGACAGTAGAGTAGCTAAATGTCAACATTTAACTTGATCTCCCAAGATATGATAGATAAAAATAATGTTTTAAAAATCCTAATTTCAGGGGAGGGGAAAAAATGCTAATGCTTACTCATTGATAAAAAATAGACTGTTGGTTGTCCTTTTTTGGCCTTTTTCACATTTCATAGTAACAAAATAATATTAAGGATTTGAAAAAATCAGTGTTTTTGAAACTGACTGTCTTGGTTTGAGCTAGAAGTAATTGTCTCAGTGATTTGACTTTTCAACCTAGTCTCTTCTAAGTAACTGCACTGCTAAGCAAGGAGTCAAAAAGTAAAATCTGAGAAAGCCCTTTTCATCTTGGATGTTTTACCAGTTCATCTCATAGAATCCTAGAATCATGGAATGCTTTGGATTGAGACATTTAAAGGTCCCTAGTTCACCACCAAAACCCTCCCCACACCTTCCTTGCAATAAGCAGGAACACCTTCAACTAGAGCAGATTGCTCAGAGCCCCATCCTGCATGACCTGGAATGGTTCCAGGGATGGGGCTTCTACCATGTCTCTGGGTAACTTGGCTCAGTGTCTCACCACCATCACTGCAAAAAAATTCTTCTCTGTATGTAGTCTAAATCTTCCATCATTTAGTTTCAGACCATCACACCTCGTCCTCTCACAACAGGCCACGCCTAAAAGTCTGTCCCCGTCTTTCTCATTGGTCCTTCTAAGTATTGAAATGCCGCAGTAAGGTCTTTCCAGAGCCTTTTGTTGTCCAGAGGGACAATCCCAGTTCTCCCAGGCTGTCCACACTTGGGCGTTAATTGCTATGCATCTATCAAATACTGCAGGGGTGTGACAAATTACATGGAAAGATACATGGAGTTGTATTTTGATGCCTCATTGCTCATTCTTTCACATTAGAGCATCTTTGGTTAGCACTGCCAGTGTGAAGCAACAATTGGAAGCTTTTATCTACCGTGAATTGCTTTTTCTGTGTGATATGACACCTACCTCCTTGTAAATCATATTCTTTTCCAAAACCAAGTGAGAAATGTAGGTAATTTGGTCTAATGTTATGTGAATTTGATGAAGCAAATTGTCTGTAGTAGCTCTAAGTATATGTGTGAAGATTCTAAGATACGATAACCAGATACACAGGAAGTAGAACTGAGGAAATGGCACCAAGTTGCACCACATGGAGTACTGCATCCAGCTCTTGAGCCCTCAACACAGAAATGACATGGACTTGGTGGAGCAGGTCCAGAGGAGGCCACAAAAATGATCAGGGGCTGGAGCACCTCTGCTATGGGGAAAATGTGAGGGAGCTGGGGTTGTTCAACCTGGAGAAGAAAAGACTCCAAGGATACCTAATAGCAGTCTTCCAGTGCCTGGGCTACAAGAAGGCTGCAGAGGGACTGTTTACAAAGGCCTGCAGTGATAGGATGAGGGGCAATGGTTGGAAATGAGAGAAGAGCAGATTTATATGAGATGTTAGGAACAAGTCCTTTACCATGAGGTTAGTGGAAGACTGCAACAGGTTGCCCAGAGATGCAAATGAGGCCCCATCCCAGCAGATATTCAAGGTGGGGCTCCACAAGGCTCTGAGCAACTAGTGGAGGATGTCCTTGCTTTCACTGCCAGGAGTTGGACTAGATGACTTTTGGAGGTCCCTTCCAACCAAAACCGTTTTATGATGCTAGGACATTAAAATAAATGTATTCCTTGAGAGGGTTCTCAAACACTGGAACAGGCTGCCCAGGGAGGTGTTCAAATCCCCATTCCTGGAGGTGTTTCAAAGAGACAGAGATGTGATGCTGAGGGACATGGCTTAGCACCAGGCTTGGTAGAGTTAGGGAGTGGTTGGACTTAAGGATGTTAAAGGTCTTTTCTGAAGCTTCTGTGATTCTATAACTTAGCAAAGAATGTGTTAAAATTTGCCATTAGAGGAATCATCAAATCATTCTTCCAAAAGATCTTGAGAATATCAATGTTTGCTAAATAAAAAGCCTTCAGTTTACCAACTGAGATGAATGTATAAAACCATCCACATACAAAGTTTCTTTAGTATTTAAGTTATTACTATTATTATTATTATCTGCGTGGCTTGGATGCTTCTGTGTCAATTATGGTTTTCAAAATGTGAGAAAATAATTGTTGCAAATTATGCTGCATAGTGCTGAAGAAATTGGAGCTGAATAAACAGCATAGTTAGCTGGAGCTATGCAGTGTTTCATACAGTTTAAATGTGGTAATTCCAAATTTCCTATTTATTTATTTAGCTGCAAATCCCAACCAGAACTATGCTAGAGGGCCTGTTTTATGACAATATGAGCCTCCCAAGAGTAAATGAAATGTCTGATGCTGAAAAACTTCACACAATAACACAAGAAAGCTTGTATGTCTAATTCCATATGCAATTCCTGGCTGGTTACAGTGCCCCGAGCAGCACAGCACAGCCCCAAGCACAGGGCTGTGCTGGGAATGACTCCTCCAGCCACTTTATTAAATATTTACCTTCAAAGAAACTTAACAGGGACATCATGACCTATTCTCCATGGTCTCACATGCACTGTGTATAAACATTGATGTCCAGTGTGACCAGTTTGCCATAGGCCCCAAGTGGTAAATCTTCTGGACTGCTCTTTTACTGAATTTCAGTGATTAGGGCTGGGCTGGACACTAGAGGAGTGACAGATGCTTTCTGTGACCCCTATCCCTTCCCAAAGGGAAGAGAAAGGCAGTAAAGGAGAGAGATTGATGGGATGGAAGAGAAACTAAACCAGCTGGGATGGAAATGAGAACAATCACATTAAATATATACAAATATATAAAACCTAATATTGAACCCAACTCATAATGGCAGTGATGTCACCATCACCACTGATGCTGTCACTGAAGTCCCAGGCTGGACTCAGCAGCAGATGGGAACCAGATTCAAGAGCTGGATTCTGGGACTGGTTTCAGGAACACACAGATCAAGAGAACAAAGAGAGTTCTCAGGTAGGAGAGGATGGAATGGAATGAAATGGAATAGAATTAGAGTAGAGTAGAAGTAGGATAACAGGATATGAGTTAGAATAAAATAGCAGTTAGAAAAGAATGGAAAACAATAGAATTGTTAAGGTTGAAAAGATCTTCAAGATCTTTGAGTCCGACTGTGACCCAGCAACTATGACCACTAAACTATATCCTGAAGTGCCACATCTGAGGAGAGGCTGAGAGGCCTGGAGTTTAGCCTGAAGAAGAGGAGACTCAGGGGAGACCTCATTGCTGTCTACAACTACCTGAAGGGAGGCTGTAGCCAGGTGAGGGTCAGTATCTTCTGCCAGGCAACCAGCAGCAGAACAAGGGGACACAGTCTCAAGTTGTGCCAGGGGAAGTATAGGCTGGATGTTAGGAGGAAGTTGTTGCCAGAGAGAGTGATTGGCATTGGAATGGGCTGCCCAGGGAGGTGGTGGAGTCACTGTGCCTGGAGGTGTTCAAGAAAAGCCTGGATGAGGCACTCAGTGCCATGGTCTAGTTGACTGGCTAGGGCTGGGTGCTAGGTTGGCCTGGATGATCTTGGAGGTCTCTTCCAAGGCGGTTAATTCTATGATTATATGATCTACACCCTTCTTGTACACCTCCAGTTGTGGTGACTCCACCATAGAATCATAGAATCATAGAATCAACCAGGTTGGAAGAGACCTCCAAGATCATCCAGTCTAACCTAGCACCCAGCCCTAACCAATCAACTAGACCATGGCACTGAGTGCCTCATCCAGTCTTTTCTTGAAGACCCCCAGGGACGGTTACTCCACCACCTCCCTGGGCAGCCCATTCCAATGGCAAATCACTCTCTCTGTGAAGAACTTCTTCCTAATATCCAGCCTATACCTACCCTGGCACAACTTGAGACTGTGTCCCCTTGTTCTGTTGCTGGTTGCCTGGGAGAAGAGGCCACTCCCCACCTGGCTACAATGCCCCTTCAGATAGTCTCCCTAGGCAACCTGTTCCAGTGCCTCACCATTCTGTCAATAAAGAAGTTGCATTAGAAATGAGCTTTGAGAAATTCAGTTGAGGAACTCAATCCTCTGTCTGGCTTTTCCTGTTCCGGGCAGTGGCTTAACTGTAGCTCCAGGCATTTAACTGCTTTCTCGGAGGTGAGGTGGTTGACACTCCTTTCTCTCTCTTAGTTGTGTGCCCTGGAGAAGTTTTTTAGTACTATTTTTAAAATTATAATATTTAACATGTTAATATTTCTTTATCATGGCCTGTATGAGGAACAGTGTGGCCAGTAGGATGAGGGAGGTTATTCTTCCTCTGTACTCAGCACTGGTCAGGCCACACCTTGAGTACTGTGTCCAGTTCTGGGCTCCTCAATTCAAGAGAGATGTTGAGGTGCTGGAGCGTGTCCAGAGAAGGGCAACAAAGCTGGTGAGGGGCCTGGAACACAGCCCTGTGAGGAGAGGCTGAGGGAGCTGGGGTTGTTTAGCCTGGAGAAGAGGAGGCTCAGAGGAGACCTCATTGCTGTCTACAACTACCTGAAGGGAGGTTGTAGCCAGGTAGGAGTTGGTCTCTTCTGCCAGGCAACCACCAATAGAACAAGGGGACACAGTCTCAAGTTGTGCCGGGGGAAGTATAGGCTGGATGTTAGGAGGAAGTTCTTGCCAGAGAGAGTGATTGGCATTGGAATGGGCTGCCCAGGGAGGTGGTGGAGGCACCATCCCTGGAAGTGTTCAAGAAAAGCCTGGATGAGGCACTTAGTGCCATGGTCTAGATGACTGGCTAGGGCTGGGTGCTAGGTTGGCCTGGCTGATCTTGGAGGTCTCTTCCAACCTGGTTGATTCTATGATTCTATGATCATTAAATGGACAGTAACTGAAGCTCAGTAATACAGATGGTTGCAGATAGTTGCTTCAGCTGGAGGAAATAGGTGAAATCCTGAGATTGAGGGGCATGTTATTTTTAAGCAGTGTTATTATTTACTTTTTTTTCCATTAAATATAGCTAAGAGGGAGCTAATTAGGAGGAGTTTCCTTTGTAAATTAAGCACAAGGTTAATTTAAAAGTCTCAGATTTCAAAAAAAACAATAAGGAAGATCTAGCTCTTGTGTGCCTTCACTCTGCAACAGTGAAAAATGGGAGAAAAAAGTACAGAAAGTTAATTTTAAACCCCTGAGGAAATAGAAGATGTTAGAAGGACCTAAAAGTTATGCGTGTGCAAATCTTGTAAAGTCACCCACGTTCCTCCTTACTGCTTACAAAGGTGGGCAGAGCATGTGACAGCTGCTTAGAGTCAGCGTGGAAAGCAATGAGTTGGGTAGGAAAGAAAGGAAGCAGTAAAAGACATCTCATTCTCAAAGTACCTACCACGATGCGGAGGATTCTGTCATCTGGCACCCATCAGGATATAAACTCTGGCAACAAACACAAAGCAATCCCAGGGGGAAGTTAGCAATACTTCAAAGACACCAAAGCAAGTTCACAGCTAGCTGGCAGTAGGCAGACCTCAAAAGTTTGTCGTTATGGAAATATGAAATCTACTTCCTGTGGATAAGCAAGATTTAACTCCTTCTCTGCCACTTCTCAGTGTGCTTAATTTGTTGGTAATGATTCTGCTGAAAAGCTTGAGCTAATCAGTTTTGACCTGTATGATATCCTTCAACCATGCATTAACAAGGGCACACAGTCTCAAGTTGTGCTGGGGGAAGTACAGGCTGGATGTTAGGAGGAAGTTCTTCACAGAGAGAGTGATTTGCCATTGGAATGGGCTGCCCAGGGAGGTGGTGGAGTCTATGCCCCTGGAGGTGTTCAAGAAAAGAGTGGTTGAGGCACTTGGTGCCATGGTCTAGTTGACTGGCTAGGGCTGGGTGCTAGGTTGGCCTGGCTGATCTTGGAGGTCTCTTCCAACCTGGTTGATTCTATGATTCTATGACTCTATGACATGTGCTTTGTCACTCGAGTGCTGTTAGTTTTGCTTCCCATCTGAACAAGTAAAACATTTAGCCAAACAAAAATAAAAACCCACATTACCAAATGCTAAGCAAACAAACAAAAAGTTGTTTTTCTGTGAATGCTTAACTCTTTGTGAGGACTGCACAGGTATTAATGTAGAGAACGGCAATTCTTCAGCCGCTTATGCAAATGCAATCTTAATAGTCCAGATGTTCATGAATAGTAAATAAAAAGCAGCAGAAAACATGAATGAATGGAACAGCTGCTCGGAATGCAGAAGAATGTTTGCAAACACCATTTTGAAGCTTGCAATCAGCCCTGTTTCAGAAGGAAAACTTGGATAGCCAACAAAAGCTTGGAATAAGCAACTGAACGTGTCAACAGTGTTATCTGCTTCATCCAAACCTTGGAACTATTCAGCTGAAATGGAAATTCCCTCTTCTTTTAGTATTTTTTTTTTTACTCCCAAGGGAATCAAAACTAAATCAAGACAAATGCTCTCAGGTTTAGGTTGATGTGTCTGTTTAAGGGCACAGAGTTCTCTAGCTGTGCCTTTCCTTACTAAGGTGAAAATTTCAAATTCACGAACCATTGGCTGCCAGAAATTAGGTTTTATTTGTGGGCAAAAGATCAGGCTCCTCCACCCCTTCCCCTCTTCTGTAATTCTGAAAAATACGCTGTTTACAGGGTTGCTAAATGGGATGGAAAAAACTTTATCATTTTAATTGCCATGAGCCATCATTTCTGGAAAGCCTGTCACAGAGCCTCTTCCTGTGCCTGCTCCTGGAAGATGTCCTGCCAAGATGAGGCTGGGAACCATCTGTGTGTGCACACAGGCACTGCTGTCACTCTGCTCATCTTAAAAGAGCAGAGCATGACTTCTTCCTTCTCCCGTGGCAGTGAATTTGCAAGGAACAGCTTTAAGCTTGAGGAAGGCAAATTTAGACTAGAGATGTAATGGTTTAGCACAGGGGCTAACCTGCCTGCTCACCCAACACAAGAGTGAGACGAAGTTTAACACACAACTCAGGGCTGAGATAAAAAATATGAGTTTAATGCAACATAACATATAAGCACAAAGTGTGATTACCTTCACCAATCATCTAATTAATCTAATATACAATGCATAATTACCTTAGCTTATTTGCAGAAGAGCAGTGGCATACACAGGGGAAAAAAGCAGCATCAAAAACCCCAACAACAGAAAAACGGTGCTACCTGACTCCTGCCCATTCCACTGCCATGCCTGCAGAATAAGCCAACACCCAAGAATCTGGAACCCAGAAACAGGAATCCTTCCATGTTGTGATCTGAACTTCAATCCCCATAATACTTTGGTCTTAGCACTTTTGTTTTTGAAGCTGACATGACTGCAGCATGGTATGTGTGCTAGTTTGAAGCAAGCTGGAATGTTTTGGTAAAAGAACTAGATAACGGGCAGTGAAATGAAAACAATTGATGTCAACTTCTCTCACAGTCTCACTGAGAACTCTGGGAAGAAGAAAGACTTTTTCTCCATTTTGTTTCTCACTCTTGCTTTTGCCTTAGACCTGGTCACATCTCATTAACCCTGCTCCTACTAACCCTGCTCCCTAACCTCTTGGCCGCACCTCTCTTCTTCCTGAGAACTGGGGTAAGGTTGAGAGGGCCGGGGGGAGGTGTTGGGGTGGTTTGAGAGCCCCTTCTGGGAACTTAGGTTTCTGGGAGGGGAGTTGTGCTTTTGTATTGTTTATCCTTTGTATATTTCTGTATATAATTGTATATAACTGTATATATTGTAAATAGCTGCTTGTAAATTCTGCTAGCTGTAAATAAATTGCTTCATCTATATTCCCAGGGTCCGTCTGAGTTAGCTGGGGCAAATACAAAGTGTGGGGGGGCGGAGTAACCCCCAAACCATCACAGTATGAAAAAAACCCAGCAGCAAGTTCAACTCAGTCTACAACAGGAGATTAGGAAGAAATTCTTTACAGTGAGAGTGGTGAGACACTGCAATGGGTTGCCCAGGGAGGTAGTGAATGCCCTCTGCCTGGAGATGTTCAGGGCCAGGCTGGATGAAGCCTCGAGCAAGCTGGTCAAGTGGGAGGTTTCCCTGCCCTTAGCAGGGAGGTTGGACCTAGGTGATCTTCAAGGTCCCTTCCCAACCTGAACCATTCTCTGCAACTCTAAATTTTACCACTCCTTCCACTTTTACTGTTTTCAGTTTAGTGTGAATTTCAGCTAACCAAGAACTGCTTCAATCCAATGGCATTTTCCAGCTTTCATTCTCCAGTTCCACTGCTGTAAAATTCAGTAGGTGATAATCTCAGTTTTCAAAATCTTCAGTAGTTCAGTCTTTGCAGAGAGTTGTCTTAACACTTGGGCCTCTCTGCTGCTGGGTACATCTCTTGTGTTTGTTCATGAGTCCAAGAGCCTGTGAAGTTTACAAGAGGAAGCAGGAAATGAGAGAGTTCCTAAAGGACAGTAACATGTTGCAAGAATGTGCTTGAGAAAAACAAGGCACAGGCAAAAGGTGGCCTCACAGGTGACAGAAAGAAGAAAATCTTCCTTAGAGTCCACAGCAGATATTTTCGAGCTCATTGCAATGCAAGAAATGAGTATCACAGCATCTCACAATATCACAGTATTATTAGGATTGGAAGAGACCTCACAGATCATCAAGTCCAACCCTTTACCACAGAGCTCAAGGCTAGACCATGGCACCAAGTGCCACATCCAATCTTGCCTTGAACAGCCCCAGGGACAGCAACTCCACCACCTCACTGGGCAGCCCATTCCAGTGTCCAATGACTCTCTCAGTGAAGAACTTTCTCCTCACCTCGAGCCTAAATTTCCCCTGGCGTAGCCTGAGGCTGTGTCCTCTCATTCTGGTGCTGAACTAAAAAACAAGTATTGGGGACATGCCTTATGCATTGGGTCAGAGGGAAGAGCTTTCTTCAGCACTGGCTTTTGGTTGTATTTGTCTCTGTTTTACTCCATTTAAAAATGTTGAGTTGTAATTTCTGGTCTGATAAAACACTGACTTAGAATTTAAAGCCCTTGTGTTTTTAGATGCACCCAAAACCTCTGGATAGCCATCTGGTCAGTCTGGCCCATTTATTCATCAAAATTAACTCAGCAGTGGTTCTAAGCTGAACACCTGCAAACTGCAGCAGGTAATAAATTTTTTTCTCTTCACTTCCTTTACTTACCATCTGCAGGACTGTGCTCTGCTGCTCCATGAGCCACTGATAGCAAAAAAAACCCTGATGGTTCAGAATCAGTGAAAATTTAGGAGGAGTAGTCATGAAAAGAGCAAAAACTGTCTTCTATGATTTGTATCATTCCTCAGGAGTAATTTCCCATATGTTTCTTTTCCCAACAATTTGCTTCAAATTTTGTGAATAACATTAATGCAAGGGAACAGAAGACCCAGTTCCTTATGCCTGTGCACACAAACTGGTTTCAACAATAAAGCATCAGAAATGGCAAATGGGAGAGGTTAATCTGCTTCCAAAGATCAGCCCACCTGCTCTGAATGCATACAGGCAGTCCCTAGCAGAATTTCTATCTACAAAGAGTGAGAAGTGTTTTGGTCTTTGCTCAAATTCTGTGGCTGATTCACATTTGATATTTAATGTGCCTTCTCTTAAGCACGATGAAGCCAACACAGAGTTTCTGCTAGGTCATGAACCCCAGGTTTAGGCCCAGAGCAGAGTGGACATGCATGTGAGAGACAGCAAAATTACAACCTCACTAGGCTAGCAAAGGCTACCAAGTCAACTACTAACCTATATAAATTAATGGATTTCTCTCACTAATTGTCTAGTTTTATCACTTTAAAATCATATTGTCAGGCTAAAATCAACTCCTGTTGAACCTACAAACAAAACTCATACTGCTGTAACCTGGAGCTCATCCTCATGGTTTTTATGCTTTATGGAAATACCTTGAGTCTGGAATATCAAGGACATTATTCTATGCAGGCATACAAATATCATCACACTTGTTGTCATTTTGTTATTAGTTTAAGGATATATAGTCCCATTGCTGTTGTGACTAAGTAAGCTTTAAAATTCCCAGCTGTCCATGGAAAACAAGCTGCCTTGCATGCCATTCTCTCTTGGGTTTTTCACTTGCCTTGGCTACCCTTTCAAACTTTCTCTGTCAAAATGTGGATGCACAAAATTTGTTCGTTTTGGCTCAGTGCTCTCCACAGTTCTCATAGTGCAAGGTGCTCCAGTGGATACCTCATTTAATACAGTCATATAATCACAGAGTAGTTTGGGTTGGAGGGGACCTCCCAAGGTCATCTAGTCCAGCACCTCTGCAGTCACAGGGACATACTCCACTAGATCAGGTTGCTCAGAGCCTTGTCCAGCTTCACCTTGAATATCTCCATGGATGGGGCCTCAGCTACCTCTGTGGACAGCTTGGTGCAGTGTTCCACCACCCTTCTGATGCAGAACTTGTTCCTAACATCCAGTCCAAATCTGCTTTTCTCTCATTCCAAACCATTGTTCCTCATCCTATCATGGCAGGCCTTTGGGAACAGTCCCTCTGCAGCCTTATTGTAGCTCCCTTCAGGTATTAGAAGGATGATTTTATGCCTCTGTGGAGCATTCTTTCCTCCAGGCTGAACAACCAGATTCAGTAGCTGGATTCTGCAACTAGATTCAAGAACCCATGGACTGGGATTGAAGACAGAAGGGACAGAGTCATTCTCAAGCACCTGCTGTTGAAGAAGAGGCTTGTGACACTGATGATCCCTCAATTTCATTCTGAAGATGACATCCAGGGGATGAAATCTCTTGTTGGTCAGTTTAGGGTCACCTCTCCTGCCAGCTCCTCCCTGCAGGTGCCACCTCTGACTTACTGCACACCAGTGTGGAGCACAAGATGTGGCAGTGCCCTTGGTTAGCAGCACAGCCCTTGGCAGTGACTCTTCCCCTGCCAGCAGCAGCCCCTGTCAATGCAAACCTGCCATGAACTGCAGAAAGTGCCTCACTGAGCAGAGACTGAGCTGAGAAGTCAGAGCACAGAGCAGAATTGGTTTTGTTCTTGCCCAAACCAGGACATAGCTATTAAGTAAGATGATCTCGCATTGGGAAACATCTGCAAAATCAGGAGAAAAGTTTACTTCTGGTGATCCAGACTTGGTCTTTTTATGTGCTTTACCCAGGAGTGAAACCTTTTGTGCATAATCATTAGATATGCTTTTTAAAACACAGTTAACACAGAAGGGTAAACAAAGAGTTTATCTTAAAGCAGCTTGCACTTTTTCAGCTCTTTCTTTCCTTTGATTTTGTGTTTTCTATGTCTAATGCTTGGCTACTGCAGTGTAATTAGGAGTATTATAGCAAGGAGTGGTTGAAAAAGTTGTCATATTTTATCTTGCCCTCATGCTGTATTTTTAAATGAAAATGAATGTTGATAGAATGCAGCCATAAAGGATTTTTTTCTCCCAAGAGCCATGTCATGAAAGGGCATCTGCACAGAGCTGAGTGTCTGAAATGAGATCTTTAGAGCCAGCTTAGACACTGAGAACAATGGACTGAGAGTGGTTCACTAATGACATTGTTAATGATAGATACCATTACCTTAGAGCAGATGTCAAAGTGAAATAGCATTATAGCCTTCAAGATGGACTGCCCTGTCCTTCTGCCTGAATCCATTAAGGTGCCTTGCAAGAACAAACTAGTGGGGCGTCTCTGCGCTCTCGCTCTCCTTTTTCTCAGATGCAAAACATTCCATGCATGTGGGACTCATTTACCTGCAAAGGCTCCAGTAAGAACCAGTCTGTGGGAGGGAAATGTAGGTCGGGGAGTAAACAGAAAAAATCAGACAGAAAAACAGGAAGATCACAGATTCATAGAATTGGTTTGATTAGAAAGGCCCTTTAAGATCACCCAGTCCAACCATTCTCTAACTCCACCAAGGCTGGTGCTAAATTGTGCTGCGCAGCACCACATCTCTGCCTCTTTGAAACACCTTCAGAGACGGGGATCCGTGGGGATTCCTCAGGAGCTCATTCCAATGTTGGAGAACTCTTTCAATGAAGAAGCTTCTTCTAATGTTCTAAACCTCCCCTGGGGCAACTTGCCTATGTTGAAAAAACATTATTGCTAGTCAAAGGCAAAAGTGTCAGTAACCTAAGCTAAGATCAAACACTAAAGCTTTGTCTTCACAAACTGGGGACAGCAGGAGCTTTGGATTGCTGAAGCTGTACTTAAAGACTGCAGAGAAATCTGCATGGGGATAGGTGATAAGTGTAAATAAAATCCATATATGTGAGTCTGAGAGATGTGAATTCCCAGGTCTGCTGTAAATATGATTGCATTTGTGTAAGTGCAAATAGAGCCATGAAATACCTCATTAGGGGAGAGATTTGTGATTGTGCAGGAGTCAAAATATTGAGAGAACAAGCTACCTGTGACTGTCATGATTATTAGTACTATTGTTATTGTTGCTGTTGTTGTTGTTGTTATTACTACTATACCTTGAATACTGCATCCAGTATCCAGTGCTGGTGTCCCCAGCATAAGACAGATATAGAACTATTGGAGTGAGTCCTAAGAAGGGCCACTAGGATGATCCAAGGGCTGGAGCACCTCTGCCATGAGGATAGGCTGTGAGCTGTGGCTGTTCAGCCTGGAGAAGAGAAGACTCTAGGGGGACCTTAGAACTGCCTTCCAATACCTGAAGAGATCCAGGAGGAGGGCAGGAGAGGGACTTTTCATAAGGGTGTCTAGAGACAAGACAAGGGGGAATGATTTGAAGCTGAGGGAGAGTAGGTTTAGACTGAATCTTAGGCAGAAGCTTTTCAGGATAAGGATGGTGACACTGGAGTGGGTTGCCCAGTCACTGTGGATGCCCCCTCCCTTCAGCTGTTTAAGGGCAGATTGGATGAGGCCTTGGGCAACCAAGTCTGGTTAAGAGGTGTCCCTGTCCATGGCAGGGGGTTGGAGTAGATGATCTCTGAGGTCACTCCCAACCTAGAATGGCTATCCTAGGATTCTATGATTTCATTATTTCTTTCTAGACACGTTAATATCTAAAGTAAGGTTAGATTATTTCTATTTCCACCTATGAACTAATTAAGCATATGAAGGTCAAACCCCAGGGTGTGGAAATGCACCTGAGGAGGCTTCCCAAAACCAGACCTGATTTTGTATTTTATTCACTTAGCACTCAGCAACAGATCGATGAACACACACATCGAATTAAACACTTTAGTATGGTATGAATTGTACTTTGAAAGCACAATAAGTACAGGGTATATAAAGTCATTGCTGGTGATTTATTTGGAATATCAGATGGAATACTGGCTGCAAATACCCATCACAAAAGTTATAGAAGGAGTTTATTTTCCAGAGTATTACTTCTTTCTATCTGTAGGTTTTATCTTCTGCAATATTCATTTCTGTATCTGTTTGTATCTCTGCCTTAATAATGAGAAGAAAAAGAAAAGAGTAGATGTAGTCTTTGCTTAGAACTGTAGTTTAAATTATCACATCTGATGGCTAAATTGAGATATCCATCAAGAATATAAATGACTACATGAAATACTCATGTGTTATTCACCAGGTTTGTCTCTAAGATGTTCAAGACCTCTAGATTATCATCTGCTGTTTGGATTCAGAGAATGCTTTAGGTCAGAAGGGACCTTAAAGATCATCGTGTACCAATCCCCCTGCCATGGGCTGGGAGATTTTGCACTAGAGCAGCTTGCGCAAGGCCTCATCCAACCTGGCCTTGAACACCTCCAGAGAGAGAGCATTCACAACCCTCCATGGGCACCCTGCTCCAGTGTTTCACCAACCCCACTGGAAAGAATTTCTTCCTAATCTACAGTCTCAATCTGACCTCCTCAAGCCTCAGTCCATCCCCTCTCATCCTATCAGCCCTGTAAAAAGTCACTTCCCATCTTTTTTATAGGACCCATTCAGCTACTGGAAGGCTGCTCTAAGATCTCCAGGCTGAACAATCCCAACTCTCCCAGCCTGCCCACATTGGGGAAGTTCTGCAGCCCTCTGATCATCTTAATCTGTTCTGGCTCCACAACATGCTTTGCAAGGTACTAAGATAGATATCTGCATAAGGAGGATGACCCAGGCAATGGGAAGTGTTTTTATGCTCTCAGAGTTGTTCAGTCAAATTAAATCTGCAGGTTTTGAAGTATTTCCTGGAACAGGAGTGTTTGCCAGAGAAAGAATGTAAATGATAGAGAGAAAATGGATCATAAAAGCTTAGTCCAATATTCAGTGACTGCAGCAGGATCGCTTCAGTTCCTACTGATTTCAGTGTGCTCTGGATCAAGCTCAGGAAATTGGTCTCAGACCAAATACTGACATGTTCATGAACATATTTTGCAGCATTCTTGCCATATGAATCAAGGGAACTTGTTATTACTCTTGGTTATTTCATATCCTCAGTAATAAACAGGGAAAATACCTCACTTCACATTTTGCTTCCTAAGCATGGGGCTAGAGGAAATGGTTTCAAGATGAGCCAGGAGAGGTTTAGGCTGGATATTAGGAAATATTTCTTCACTGGAAGGGTTCACAGACATTGGAACGGTCTGCCCGAGGCAGTGGTGGTGTTAGCATCTCTAGAGGTGTGGAGTTGGCACTTAGGAACATGGTTTAGTTTTGAGGGGTGGACTGGATGATCTTGAAGGTCTTATCCAACCAGATATATTCTGTGATTCTGTGATTATGTCTGAGACAGCACTGTCAATGGTTTTGCTGTAGTGCTGTACCTTACCAAAAGAATCAGCAAAGGAGAGCTAAAAGGAAATCTCTGTCCTCCCACTCAGCAGTGCCTGTTCTACAACAGCACTGCATCCAGCTGAGGGAACATGAAGAATTCAGATGGACACACCCTTCTCAGTGCCTTCTTCCAAGTTTCCAAATTGATTTTCTAGACAAATAGCAGTGTTTGGTACAGAGGTGAGATCAACAGCCTGTGCAGCATCATGGAGAGATGGAACAGTATCAGCAAGCACAGGTAAGTTGAGTATGAGCCTGATAAGCAAATGGAGCGATGAGACAGTGATTTTCGTGAAGCCCAGCACTGTTTGAGTCAGGATCTTTAATGAGCAGCTTGCTACAGCTATGGTTATTGTCAGCACCTGCATCAGCTGCTGCTTATTGGGATTTCAGTTCAAACTGTTGCAGAAAATGGAATTTGGCTTCAGATGCAGGGTTTGAATTTTGTCTTTAGTTTTGTGACTTTGTAGCACATTCTCAGATCCTCAGAGCCAACAAGGTGACACTAGCAAGAATTAGACTTCCCACTGACAGGGCTTTTTAGGAGCTCAAACGTGATGGGCTTTCAGGCACACAGCAAACAGTAGAACAGTTGTCAGGGCTAACTTACTGTGTTCTGTGTTTTCTCAAACTGAACAACAGGAACAAAACAAAAAAGACCCCACATTTAAATTAAAAGCCTTGGTGGTAGCGAGCAGCACATTCGTAATCGTTTCTGCTTCTGGGCTCTCAGTGTGTGAATATTTACCTCCTCCTATAGACAAGAATGTGAAGGAGAACAGGATCAGGTTTTTTATGTTTTCTTGAGTTTTAAAGAGGGATTCAGAGAGAACAGCCATGTGAGTTACACACACGTGCAAGCAAGAAGGAATAGTTTACAAAAGAGCCTCACCAGGTGTGCCCTGCCTTCAGTAATGCCTCACACCCTCCTAAACTCTTTCTCCCACGGTTCCAATAGTGAATTCCTCTCTTCCAAAATCACCTCTGCCTCACTTGTGGTCTGCTTTTTATTTTGAGCTGGGGAAGTGGTGGGAGTTATCCCTGGAGATGTTGAAAAGACATTTGGATGAGGTGCTCTGGGACATGGTCTGACAGAATGGGTGTTCTCTGGGAAGGCATTTCATGGAGTGGAATTTTACAGCTGGATTCATCAGAGGTGTGGAATACTATGCATGAAAAAAATACATGGCATTGAAGTCTTCAGGATCTGTCTTTTATCAACCACTGGCTTGCTGGCAATTGTTAGTAAAATTATAAGCAGGACTATTAGTAGCCTGCAAGTTCCTAGGAAGCCTTTAAAAACTTCTTTGAGTTTCCTGGCTAAAAATATCTACCTATGGATAGATTGTGGGATATCTACCTATAGATAGATTGTGTGGTTGTGTTCTGCTGAGACCCCATCTGCAGCACTCATCCAGTTCTGGTGCCCTTAGCATAAGAGGAACATGGAACTGCTGGAGTGGGTCCAGAGAGGAGCCACAAAGCTGTCAGAGGACTGGAGAATCGTCCCTATGAGAGCAGGCTGGGAGAATTGGGATCATTCTTCCTGGAGAAGAGAAACCATCAGGGAGACCCTAGAGCAGTCTTCCAGTACCTGACTGGGACCTACAAGAAAGCCAGGAAGGGAATTTTGACAAGGGCTGGTAGTGACAGGATGAGAGGGAATGGATTGAAGGTTGAAGAGGGCAGATTAAGACTGGAGATTAAGAAGAAATTCTTTGCAGTGTGGGTGGTGAGGCAGTGGAATAGGTTGCCCAGGAAGGTCATGGATGTCCCCTCCCCAGAGGTGTTCAAAACTAGATTGGATGAGGCCTTGAGCAAGCTGCTGTAGTGGGAGGTGTCCTATGGCAGGGGAAGGTGGTCTTGTGGAAGGTGTCCCTGCCCATGGCAGGGAGATTGGAACCAGATGATCTTTAAGGTCCCTACCAGCTCAAACCATTCACTGAATCTATGAAGGAGATCCAGGTTCTGAGACAACAATTCTCAGTTAGTTTTTCCTCTGATCACCTTTTTAAACTTTACTTTTTGCAAGATGAATATTCTTTTTTAGCCGTTGGAAATAAAAACAAATGGGTGGCATTTGCTCTGCTGGAGCAGCAGACCACATTTTACTGTTCCTGTAAAACAGGCTGTCATAAGCAGGAACATAACCATTAACTTCACCTCAATCTGAATTACAGAAGCTTGAGCACTCCCTTACAAATCCTGCTCCTTCCAGTAAAGGCCTCTTGGACCCTGCATCTATTTCAAGAGGGTCTGTCACTTCTACGTGGTTTATTTGTGGACCAAAATGTCTCTCCCTGGTTTTTTGTTTACCATTTTACCCAAACAATTACGTTACTGAAAATTACACACGGGTCTGAGCTGGGTTGACCAGGATAGGAATCAACATATTTGCATTCTCAGAGAACTGCAGCTAAGTTACAAATAAAATTCTCCTCTCCAAGTATTTATAAATGGCCATGGTTTTATTTATCACTGCCAAAGGAAGAATAAATGAAGATTCATAGAATGGTTTAGGTTGCAAGGGACCTTAAAAATCATCTAGTTCCAATACTCTTGCCATGGGCAGGGACACCTTCTACAAGACCAGCTTGTTCAAGGCCTCATCCAGCCTGGCCTTGATCACCTCAAGGAGAGGCATTTCAAACCATTGCCCTTCATCCTGTCACTGCAGGCCTTTGGAAATAGTCTCCCTGCAGCCTTCAAGTTCTAAAATGTTGCTGTTAGGTCTCCCCAGAGCCTTCTCTTCTCCAGGCTGAACAACCCCAGCTCCCTCAGCCTGTCCTCATAGCAGAGGAGCTCCAGCCCCTTGAGCATCTTCATGACCATTCTCTGGGCCTAATTCATCACATCCTATTCCTTCCTGTGTTGAGGGCTCCAGAGCTGGATGCAGTACTCCAGGTGAGGTCTCACCAGAGCAAAGTAGCAGAATCACCTCTCTTTCCTGTCCACCAACCTTTTGTTATTTTCCCTTATGACCACATCATATCAGCTAACCACACTCTATCACTGTACCACCTGGGTGCATTCAAAAAGCATCACACTCAATGTCTGTTTGTGGGAGACCAAAAGAGCCCCACAAGTACGGACAGCTGTGAGTGAACGTGAATGAAATGTTGAGATTAGTCCTGATTCATTTTACTCTGTAACGATATCTCATCAGTCTTTTAAGTCCTAGGACTTCCCTATCCCAAAGTCTCTCATAAAAGCTCTGGAATGCATCAGTTGCAGCTCTTTCTCTCAGGTAAAATGTGGTTTTCTTATTTCTTTTGAAATAATGCAACCATCTTATTGTCTTCAGTGGTGCCTTTTCTTTCTCTGCACATCTGGCAAAGCAATCTATATCTGTTACCTGAAACTATGCAATTGTAAGATGAGATAAAGCAGAATGAAGAAGAATCCTTTGACCTGTGGTGGTCTTCAGCTATTGCACAAAGCTAACTATTTTCTCCAACTACATAAAAGGTTTCTTTTTCCCTGCTTTTCTCCTTTTGGCATTTTAGCCACTTGGACTCACAAGGATTTATATTTCATAGAAGTGTCAGTAAGAAGCTGTCAGAATTGGGAGATATTGATGTTTTTCAGTCAAGCTATGGATGAAAACAGAAAAGATAAAGCCAACACCACAAAACAAGGTGTAGACTTCTGTTCACAGTGCAGTCAATAGCAGATTTCCTAAGATTTTACCCGAGGGATTGTTAAAAGCGAGTGTGTCACCTGGGAGCCCTCATAATGGGGTTTTCTGGTGGAAAGCTGCACAAACACCTTTTGATGTTTCCAACTTTGACCCAAATTGAAGTATTAACTGGTACAGCATGTTGTGGTTTTTGCTTCTTGATATCTAACTAGGAAACAATCCAAACAACCCACTGACATCTCTGCGATTATTCAATCAAGGGCAGCAGGATAGCAGACAACTGCAAAAAGTTTTGCACACCTTTATTAAAGCCTCTCATTTCTGAGGGATCAGAACTGATTCTTGTCAGGGATTTGACTTCTCAGCTCAGGCTCTACTCACTGAGGCACTTTCTGCAGTTCACAGCAAGTTTGCACAGCTAGGGGCTCCTGCTAGCAGGGAGAATCTGATGGGGAGAGCCACTGCCAAGGGCTGGGCTGCAGCCCAAGGGCACTGCCAAAACTTGTGCCCCACATAGGGGTGCAGTAAGTCAGAGGCAGCACTTGCAGGAAGGAGTCAACAGTAGATGTGACCCTAAACTGACTACCAGGGGATTCCATCCCACAGACGTCATTCTTAGGGTGAAGCTTAGCAGTCACCAAGGTCAAGCTTCTTCAATGTCTGGTATCCAGTGAGGATTCCGTCTCTCCTGTCTTTGATTCAAAACCATGAATTTTTGAATCTAGTTCCAAAATTCAGCCCCTGAATCTGGTTTCCATCTGCCACTGAGTCCAGTCTGGGACTTCCTCAGTGCCTGCCTGCACCATTAATGATAATGGCGACATCAGGAGTTGGGTTGCATATTGGTTTGTGTCTCTTTGTCTCTATTTCATGAGATTGTTCCTCTTTCCATCCCAGCTGGTTTAGCTTCTTTCCTACCTCCTTAGTCTCTTTTCCTTCTTCCCTTTTTCTTCCTTTTGGAAAGGCAGAGGATTCATAGAGAGCCTCTGGCCCTTCACCTGGTGGCCAGCCCAACCATAATCCGTGACAACTTGTGAGAAGACCTTCTAAAACTTTGGGAAATTCAGTTTCTTGACTGAATTCCTGCAAACTGGCTAACAGGAGTTGTGTTTTGAGTTATTTCTTATGATTTCAGCTTTCCTGCTGTGAACAGCTCTACACCATACTCAAACTAGGTATGGTGGGCATAGGTGCAGTGTGTTCAGCAAATCTTCTTTGCTGTTACTGAGAACCTAAATCTCTGCAGGTAAACTAAATTCTGAACAGTCATTCTTTTACCATATGCAGAACTTCATAGAGAGCACTCAGGAATCATGGATCATTTGGGTTGGAAAAGGCCCTTAAGATCATCCAATCCAACCATTATCTATCTCTACCAAGGCTACTGCTAAACCATATCCCTCATCAACACAAGAAGCAGTAAAGCTAAAGTATCTATGTCTCTATATATTTATCTGTATCTGTATTGATATCTATATATTAATAAGATACTTCAACCACTGCAGATTTTCCTTCTCTCTGAAACATCCACTTTTTATATATATGGCCAAAATTCATCTCTATTGCAGTCAGCCAGGTTGTGTTAGTCATTCATCTGCTTCCCTTTGTGTAGCTCCAGTTCTTTATTATTTTATCTTGTCTGACCAAAGCATGGAGAGGTTTAGTCAGGTAATTAGCTTGGAGAAATGAAATAACAAACAGCATATGTAACAGTCATTAAAAATACAGGTACTGGGAGTGTGCAGTATACATGTCTTACAGATTTAAGCAGATGTTTTGAGGTAGTTTTTTTTTTGAGTAATCCTTCAGTAATAATAGTAATTGTACTGAATTTATTTAGGATGAGACAGGGTAAGAAGGACTTTCACAAAATCATAGAATACTAGGAGTTGGAGGGGACTTTCCAGGGATCAAGTCCTATTCCCCTGCAAAGTGGGACCACATAGGGCAGGTCACGCAGGAATGCATCCAGGTGGGTTTTGAAGATCTCTGTAGATGGAGACTCCACAACATCTCTGGGCAGCCTGCTCCAGGGCTCTGGCACTCTCACAGTAAAGATGATTTTTTCTCACGTTGAAATGCAATTTCTCATGCTTGAGTTTACATCCATTGCCCCTCATCCTGTCACTGAGTGTCATGAAAAAAGAGCCTGGCTCCATCCTCTTGAAAGCCATCCTTCAGATATTTGTAGACATTGGTAAGGTCCCCTCTCAGCCTTCCCTTCTGCAGACCTAACAGGCCTGGGTCTCTGAATCTTTCCTCATAAGAGAGGTGCTCCAGCCCCTTCATCATCCTCACAGCCTCCATTGTACTCTCCCCAGCAGTTCCTTGCCCCTCTTGAACTGAGAAGTCCAGAAATGTGTACAGTGTTATAGATATGGTCTAGCTAGGGGTGAGTACAGGAGAGAGAGAAGCTTTCTTTGACCATAACAAGGACATTTCCAATTATGCCTTTTTTTTTTTTTCATTTATAGCAGATTGAATTATATTTCTGTTTGAGCTTTTTCCAAGTCAACACAGTTCATCCTGTAGATTCAGTCACTGGCTTCCAGAGCTGAGAATAGTTTTATGTGCTCTAAATATATAATCTATGGCTTTATTTTGTACAGGATTATAAATAATAACTTAGGATCACTACCAGTCTCTCTTCATGCAATTTTGAGCTGGGTAACAAAATGGGCAGTTGGGCACAATGGCTACTTCATATTATGTTGTCTCTTGTTTCAAACCCCACGTGTCTTCTGTCCTCACCAACTTTGTAATCTCTTCTTTTTTGTCCCACTGCTGAGACATTGCTTTTCCCAGTGTTTGTTTACTGTGCTTCTCACCAGATGCAGAGCGCACTAAGGTCTGTGTGTTGCTCAGCCCAGTGCAGACACAGAAGGTGAGCTGAGGATCAGAGTAACATGATGGTGATATCCCTGGATAGCTGATGGGCTCTTGGTTAGGGGCTAGCATCAGGCATAGGCTTAATGAAGAGAGAGCCAGAGGAACACAGAACAAGGTGTGTGCTGCTTGCTGCTCTTGTGTAGAGCAATCATGGCTACACCTTTTGTCTGCATACTGTTTGTGCACAAAAGTAAATTTTCTGTCATGTTGCCCATCTTTTCTCTGTCAACAACTAGCTGCTTGAATAACCACTCAGAGAAGCTGTGGGTACTACGAGCCTGGGAGTGTTGGAAGCCAAGTTGGATGGGTCAGTGAGCAACCTGATCTAGCAGGAGATGTCTCTGGGATTGGAACTTTAAAGTCCCTTCCAACTCAGGGTGGGACAGTAGGATTCTTTTGTTTGGAAGAGTCCTCAAGTGGTCACCTTGCCCAACCTCCTGCCTGAAGCTTTGATCAAACATGATGATCTAACATCATGTCATTTAATTAAGGTGAGGTTTTGAGGAAAAGAACTAAGTGCTTTCTTCATTTGTTGGGGGTCCTTGTCTCCTACAAACCAGTTTTGACTGCGAATCCTTCCTTTCTCTGCTCACATCTCCATCATCCATCACACTCCTACTTAAGTGGCAGGCAGAATCTTGTGTTTAGTGAGTTGAATGAACTGCTGGGTTGGGAGCAGTACAAATCCCACCATCCCACTGCAGTTATGAGCTTTTAGTAAATAAATGGGAAACATTTCACATAATTAAATACCATCTTTGGAAACTAGAGGGAAAAAAATGCCCTAATTTAGAAAATCATTCAGAATGGCATATAAAACATGCTGCTTAAATTTATTTTGTAGTGATTGTGCAGCAGAGGCACACATCAGAATGCATTCATGAAAGATCACAATTAATCAGCACATGATTTTTCAGTCTGTTGGGACCTTTTTTTTTTTCCTAGGTCATGTTGTTGCATTAATAGTTTTACCGTATCCAAACTCTACATACCCACTTCCCTGCCCCTCAAAATTCCCTTTTAAGCAGGGTTCTCATTTTATCCATCACAATTTGTGATAGAAGTCAGGTTTGTGGGTCCTGAGTGGCTCAGGTTTTCCATCCTTATATCAAGAATTAAGCATCTCCTGAGATGGAAGAGGGGTCAAGTGCTGTAATAAACCAGATTCCATCAAGAATCTGAAAAAAACATGCTGCTCTGACCAAAGCTAAATGGAAGTAGAGCTGATTTGAGATGTGAGCTGAAAGCATAATGAGTAAGCTGAAGCTATTCCTAGAGTTTATGCTCACTGCAGTTGATTCCTCCTCATTTTTCCTGACACTGTTATTTACTCTGAAGTGTGCTGAAAACTCTTTATACATACATGATGTATTCAGAAGACCAGGCCCATAGCCAGTTTCAAGGACCATAATTTCACAACATGTATCTATGCCTCTTGACTAAGGACCTTAAAACCCTAATAAACCCTTGGGAGTGAAATCTTAATGAGGAAAAGGCATAAAGGAAGCATAAACAGGCAGATATTGAATAGGAAAACAGTTTCTCTAGGCTCTTGGTCCAGAGAGAAAAGTGACTCTGGTGAAACCTATCAGCCTCTCTCTGTAGTTCATAGATGCATAGAATGGTTTAGGTTGGGAGGGATCTTGGAGATCACCTAGTTCCAACTTTCCTGCCATAGGCAGGGACTCCTTTCACTAGAGCAGCTTGCTTAAAGCCTCATCCAACCTGGCCTTCAACACCTCCAGGGAGGGAGCATCCACACCCTCCCTGGGCAACCTCTTCCAGTGTCTCACCGTCCTCCCTGGAAAGAATTTCTTCCTGACTGTGATGGTTTGGGTGTTCCCTGCACACACACACACACACACACACACACTTTGGAAATCACCCAGACTAGACTTAGCTGGCTCTGGAAATATGAATGAAGCTTATATTTACAGCTGGCACAATATACAAGCAGATAGTTACAGTATATACAGTTATAGACAGAAACATACAAGGTAAAAACCTAATACAGAACAACAATTCCCCTCCCAGAAACCTGAGTCTCCAGGTGGGGCTCTCAACCACCCCTGCACCTTCCCCCTACCCCTCTCAACCTTACCCCAGTCCCAAGGAAAAATAGAGGTTTGGCCAAGAGGTTAGGAAGCAAAGTGGATTAGTCCAAAATGGAGGGTGATGTTTAGAGAGTAAGAAGCAGCTCAGCCAGCAGCCCCAGTGAGAGTGATTATCTAATGTTTTTATTTCTTGTTCCTATACATCTCAGCAAGCCTATGAGCAAAGCAGACTTCACCACTGTTTTCTTTCCACAGCCTGTAATCTAGTTCTTCTCACCAAAACATTCTAGCCTGCTTCAAACTAGCACACTAATCTCCAGTCTAAACCTGCCCTTCTCAAGCTTCAATCCATTCCCTCTCATCCTATCCCTACAAGCCCTTGTAAAAAGTCCCTTCCCAGCTCTCTTGTAGGCCTCTTTCAGATACTGAAGGTTATTCAGATAATCAAATGTCCAAGTGATCTAGTGAAGATGTAAAATAAATCTTAAATGCAGGTTTTGTGATACTTGGAAGAGAAATTTCCAAAATCCCATTGTAGAATTTTAAACTTTATGTCTCCATCTCAGACTCATGCGGGCATGATCTCACCTTTTGGCTTAAAAAACATTTCATCTTGCCAAAAAAGAAGTGTGCTGTTCCTCACCTTTTAAATGCAATTTGCTCTTCTCATGCAGCTCTAACAATAAGATTTTTGATGGGTTGAAGGCAATTACAGAAAATAACAACTTGGCACAAAGGAATGTAGAATGAGTAATAATTTTGTAGGAAAAAAATGCTGGTGCTTGACTTCTGAGGCTGTAGGGCAGGAAATGTCCTTGCCTACAGCATAAAAGCAAAACTGAGAGTTCCAGAGTGGTTTTTGTTTTCCCTCTCTATTGCTTAGTCTTCCAAAGGGCACAGGGTTGTTTGCTTTTTTTGTCAGTGTTGATAATTTTATCCTCACCAAAGAATATTTTCATCATTAGAGGCTTTCCTAAGGCAAGCTTGCATCCAGGTATTTGTTAAAGGGGTAAAGAAAATCCCTTTCAGACCTCCCCCAATGCTTTCCTCCGTAACTGAGCAGATCCCAGGAGCTACCTCAAGTGCTGTATCCATTGTCTTATTTCTATCTAGATGAAGCCTACCTCAGTAGCATTGTTACATGGTGCTGCACCTCACACTCAGTTACAAGTACTTAGCCCTTATCACTTTTAGGGTAAAACAAGCAGTAAATTGGCATTGCGAATTATTTAGGGCAGTCAGTGTCTGTAGGATATCGGAAGCTGTGTCACATAGCATCTTCTACTAACATTGTTTTCTGTAATCATAGAGGTTTAACATTGTGGCTGGTGCTTGCCAGTTCACTCCTGCTCCAAAAATCACTGATTTGGGCAGCTTGATTCTCATAGAATCAGAGAATCTTTTCAGTTGGAAAAATTATTTAAGATCATCAAGCCCAACCATTCTTTAATCTACCAAAGCTGTTCCTAAACCATGTCCCTCAGCACCACATCTCTGCCTCTTTGAAACACCTCCAGACACAGGGATTCAACCACCTCTCTGGGGATCCTGTTCCTGTCCTTGAGAAGCTTTCATTGAAGATTTTCTTCTGATGTTCAACCTAAGCCTCCCCTGGTGCAACTTGAGACCATCTGCTCTTGTCCTATCACTTGTTACTTAGGAGAAGAGAGCAGCACCCTTTCATATGAAAGTCACTTCACTGCAGTGACAAAGACTGTGGCTCTCCATATCATCAGAGTATAGAAGATATGAGGCCATGATTAACTCCGACGAATCCATCTGAGTTTTAATGGAGAACATCTTGTAGTGGAGCTATACACAGGCCACCTACAGGTACGTGATGGACTAATGTGGTCATGACAACTGATGTTCCAAGCAGTGGTAAAAACTTGAGCACAAAACCAGGCAAAAATCCTTCTGTTCTTTCCAAGAAGCCTCTTTCTTTTTTGGCAACAGGTATTTCCAAGTGAAGGTTATACATTTGCACTGAATATATTGACCACATTGATTGCATTTACACAGGTTCACAGATAGCATTTGATTTGAATGGACTCTCAGAGGTCATCTTGTCCAACCCCCTCATACTCAGCAGGGACACCTTCAACTAGAACAGGCTACCCAGGACCACATCAAGTTTGATTTTGAGTGTCTCCAGGGACAGAGCCTCAACCACATCCCTGGGAACCTGTTCCAGTATTTCACCGCTCTCACTGTAAATAATTTTGTCCTATTGTCCAAACTAAATCTCCCCTGCTCCAATTTCAAACCATTGCCCCTCATTCTATCACCACAAGCCCTTCTAAACGGCATCCCTCCACACCCCAAGCCTTCCTGTAGGTCCCCTGTAGGTCCACTTCAGATAATGAAATGTAGCTTTAAGGTTCCTTGGAGCCTTCTCTTCTCCAGGCTGAACAGCCCCAACTCTCTCAGGCTGTCTTCATAGCAGAGTTTCTCCAGCCCTCCAATTATTATTGTAAGCCTCCTCTGGACCCTCTCCAGCAGATCCTTGTCTCTCTTGTGTTGGGAGCCCCATTGCTGGACTCAGAACTGCAGATCTCACCACAGCAGACTAGAGGGGGAAATCACCTCTCTCCATCTGCTGGGCCAGCTTCTTTTGATGCAGCCCAGGGTGCCATTGGTCTTCTGGGCTGCAGGTGCCCATTGCTAGCTCATGTCTGGCTTCTCACCCAACAGCACCCCTAAGTCCTTTTCTGCAGGGCTGCTCTCAATCTCATCATCCTCCCAACCTGGACTGATACCAAGTGTTGCCTCAACTTAGATGCAGGACCTTGCACTCGGGCTTATTGAACGTCGTGAGATTCTCCTCAGCCCACCTCTCCAGCTTATCCAGGTCCCATCCTGTCCTTCAGTTTTATCAAACTTGCAGAGGCTGCCTCAGTCACACTGTCAATATCATTGATGAGGATATTGAGCATCACTGGTCCCTGTACAGAGCCTTGAGGGAAATCCAATATTTAAATCAACTCCTCTGGATAGCTATCTGGCTTTCAAGAAAAAATCACTTTAAAACTAAAAAGTATAAATCAGTTCAAAATTTGCCTGTGCAATCTGGAGCCCAGGATGTAATTTATAATGTTCCCACTTCCAGCCTGCATGGCCGTTAACATTAATTGCTTCCTGGGAATACCACAATCAGAGTGCATTAAGATTTCCTGTCTCCTTAGTGCAACCCTAACACCATTAACGTGGAAAGTTGATCTCAGTTCTGTTATTCCATATACGGAATTTGAAACCACTTCAATTTGAGCAAGCGTATTACAGGCAGTGTTAAGATTGCTAAGCACCTTTATTATTCCATGCATGGACAAATAATTTTCCCTGTTATTTTCCCAAGCACTATAATGCTTAACACCAATCACAACCTTTCCACACAAAAACTGTTAACTCTACAGAACTGTGAGGATGTGCTTTATTTTCCATCTTAAAATTGTTATGTAAACCAGAATCAAAATATTACCAGCCAAAGAGAGTATTTTTTCACCCTCCTCTGCAAATTCCCTCCAAATAAATGGGATTTGCTTCAGCTTTTAGAAGTGAATGTATTTCACAGGAAAGACTGGAGAAAAATGTCAGAAACTTGGAAGGAAGGAAAAGGGAACGTAAAGAAAGGGAAGGGAAAGGAAGGGAAGGGAAGGGAAGGGAAGGGAAGGGAAGGGAAGGGAAGGGAAGGGAAGGGAAGGGAAGGGAAGGGAAGGGAAGGGAAGGGAAGGGAAGGGAAGGGAAGGGAAGGGAAGGGAAGGGAAGGGAAGGGAAGGGAAGGGAAGGGAAGGGAAGGGAAGGGAAGGGAAGGGAAGGGAAGGGAAGGGAAGGGAAGGGAAGGGAAGGGAAGGGAAGGGAAGGGAAGGGAAGGGAAGGGAAGGGAAGGGAAGGGAAGGGAAGGGAAGGGAAGGGAAGGGGAAAGGAAGGGAAGGGAGGGGAAAGGAAGGGAAGGGAGGGGAAAGGAAGGGAAAGGGGGAGGGATTTCCTTCCATTTACATATCCATATGCAAGATGAAGTGGAATTCTGTGTCCCAAGGTTGCCATTCTTTTTGTCAGAGAAATTCATTGGGGTTTTTTGTTTGTTTGTTTGTTTGGTCTTTTTACTTCTGGTCTCTCAGCAAAGCAAAGTCTCTCTTGGATAGTCACATTCACATGTGCCGTGTAGGGTCTGCAGTTCAGTTCTGCTGATGAAAGTTGTCATTATGAGTGCTCCTGTAATCATTATCCTGTTAGATTAGTACAAACCCATTTGTACCCTTAATAAATTTGAAGGAATAATTATAGGTGCTTTTATATACATGGATGCGTTAAAGAGTAAAGCTTCTGAATATTTGATTCTTCTTTTATTAAATGAAGCATCCAGGATAATTAAAGAAACTTAGGGGAATTTCTGCTGCCCTTAAAGAAGTATTTCAGGAGAAAAACTGCTTCTTGTCCCCAAAATCTTTACTTAACATTTTTATGGTCAAACACATCCTTGGGATTGCTTTCCATTTTCTTGGTGTGGTGGTTTTTCTGGTTTGGGGTTTTGCTTGTTTGTTTGTTAGGGGGGGAGTAGGGGTGACATGTTACAGGGCAGGGCTCTGTTTCTCTTTAGGAGAGAGTCTGGGTTGGAAAGAATGTTCAAAATCATCTAGCTACAACATCCTTGCCATGGGCAGGGACCCCTGTTTACCAGCCCAGCTTGCTCAAGGCCCATCTAGTCCGGGTTTCACCACTTCCAGGCTTGGAACCTCCACAGCTTCCTTGGGCAACCTGTTACTCTGCCTCACCAGCCTCATGGGGAAGA
The DNA here is from genome assembly GCF_015220805.1 of Pogoniulus pusillus. Lineage (NCBI taxonomy): Eukaryota > Metazoa > Chordata > Aves > Piciformes > Lybiidae > Pogoniulus > Pogoniulus pusillus. Next base: position 27,774,875 of record NC_087265.1, on the reverse strand, counting down.
GTTTCTTCCTAGTATTAGTAGTATCAGTATAGGAGATTATTAGCAACTATGATGGAGACATTGTTTTGCATGCTAAAGGAGCTGTAGTTGTGTGTTGCTGTAGATCTGCTCTAGATGGTACTCTTAGGGAAGTTAACAAATTAACACATTGTGTGTGGGGGGGGAGCTGAGGAGGACTGTGAGTAAAACCATCCTGGAAGGAAGGAGCAGTAGCAGGCGCTACTAAACGTAGTCACTTCCCCAAATCCATCTTTCTTTATTGCTGGCTTCTTGTGGAGATTCAGTGCTGGAAGACCGAATGTGCTTCTTAGATCTTGAGCACTGCAGGGCACAAACAGTAACAGTTCAACATTGCATTAGGGAGGGGTGGGCCCACCAGCAGCCAGGTAGGTGGCTGCTTGGAGAGGCAGGAGAGTGGCAACCTTGGCTCCTATGTTGAGTGGAGGATGCAGAGGCCTCCAGGTGTTTCATGAAAACAGCCCCTAGCTGTTTCAGAAACACTTCCAAACCTGTTTTTATTTCCCTAAAATGAGAAGAAATCTGCTGGGGCATGTCTCTGGTGCTGCTTTAATCCATCCCTCTAACTTCTGAAAAGCGTATTTTGTCACATTAGATTTGTGTGCCAGTTGAAAGGCACAGGTTTCTTGGTCAGTCCATCTTTCCCCTGGCCTGGAGTCCTGGATACCCTAAAATCCCTCTCCCTCGGTGGTTCGAGAGGGAGATGAAAGGAGCGAAGAGGCTGTTTGCACACACCCCGCCCTGCCTGCAGGTGTGAGGCGGGGAGCAAAGGGCCCTTCCGCCGCCAGGGCTGCCCGCGCAGTGCCTGCGCTGGGACCGGCTGGGCGCTGGCTCTGGCCTTGCGCCTGGGAAGTGCTAACTCAGCTCTTTGCCTAGGAAGGGTGTAAATATTAGGGGACTTCCAGCTCTTGGGGCTCCCGCCTTAGAGTTCTCCCCTGCCTGGATAGTTCCTGCAGACAGAGCCCCCTGGCGCCGCGAAGGACGAGCTCCCGAGGGACAGGACCCTCCCTGCTTTGGTCAGCTTCCCGCCATAAGCGCCCTTTGTGCAGCTTGGTAGGCCCTGGCGAGCCTCGGATGTCCTTTGAAAGAGAGCAGAGGACAAGCACCTGGAGTGCCCTTTCTTACAGCCTGCCTCACCTGTGAGTAAACTTGGCTCAGCCTGATTAATACATAGTGGGGAATGCTGTATTTAGGAGCTTAGCCTTTTGCAGCTCCTGACTTCTAAACTAGTCAAATTTATCTATGGTATCCTTGTAAGATCTTCTCAGTCAAACTCAATCTGCTAATGAAAACTAAGTGAATTTCTGTGTATAGTTTTGGGGGCAGGGCTTCAGGAAAATAGCATAATTCTATCTTTATATGTATTCCTGACTTGGCCACAGTAATTCCCTGCCTCCACAGCATCCACCCATCCATTTATCCTGGTTTTTCTAATGACTGGACTGAAGAGGGCTTTTGCAGGTGCTTCTGTCACAGTGAGAATGAGTATTCCAAACAATTTTCAGTATGTTGCTGCCAGCTGAAGCTCCAGTTGTCCTCCATTCCCTACCAAGTATGTTTGCATCTTCCAAGAACTCCTGTAGAATCCAGATTAATTTTGCATTCTGAGCTGTGCCCAATAACATCAATTAGTCTTAACAGGTTACAAGCAAAATATTCCATTTATCTATGAAAACGTGAACAGCATTTCTGGAGACGTGAAGCATTGCTTTTGTATTCTGTGGCACTATCCCCTAGTGCTGCTTTGCATGTCTAGTCAGAGCTGCGAGTTGAGACACAGCTCCAGCAGCAGTGGTGTGGGAAGACAACCAGCCCTCCTGGGATCAGTGAGGCATGAATGGGTCAGGAACAATGCAATTAGTAACCAGCCTGCAAGAGAATCACTTGGAAGTTAAATCCCAGCTACAAATTGGGTATCAAAGGTGAATGTATAAGAAAAAAACAACAGTGTAAACAAAGGGTGTGGTCTTTCACCACATCAGGGGGGAAAGAGGAACTTTTTATTTTATTGTTTAAATTCATAGATTGATAGAACAGTTTGTATTGGAAGGGACCTTGCAGATCATCTAGTTCAGATCTCCCTGCCATGACCAGAAACACCTCCTGCTAGACCAGCTTGCTCAGGGTCTCATCCAGCCTGACTTTGAACACCTCCAGGGAGGGTGGCATCCTCCCTAGGCAACCTGTTTCAGTGTCTCACCACTCTGAATGGAAAAAAATTCTTCCTAATCTCCAATCTAAATCTGCCCTCCTCAAGCTTCAATCCTTTCCCTCTCATCCTATCACTACAGGCTGTTGTGTCTGCTGTGAATTCAATGTGGGAAGAGGAATTGGCTTCTCAGGTGTTGCTTGGATGAGCAACCCGGTTTAGTGGAAGGTATCCCTGCTCATGGCAGGGGAGTTAGAACTGGATGATCTTTGAGGTCTCTTCTGACACAAACCATTCTGTGAACCTCTGAAATAGTAACATATCCCACAGTATATAATAAATCCATTAACACACAGGGTTTGGAGGAAAGATGTATTGGGTTGCTCACAGGAAATGAGAGAACTCTACGTTCCCTTTCTACTCCAGAGATCCTGCTGGAGAACACAATCAGGTGGAAATGGTTCCAGTAAATGTGCTGCAAGCTTACCAGCAGAATGCCTTTTACACTTCTTGCTATGGAACAAGAGGCAGCACCTTAAAAAACTTGGGGATTTTCCAAACAGCAGGGAAAAGAAAGAAGCCACTGTGGCAATATCAGAGCTAGCCATTGTAGAGCTTAATCTGAACAATATTCATTCAGAACAGGAAAGAGCTAAGTCCATTAGGAGGCTGTTAGTGATTTATTTGCTTTTTTCAGAGAGTCATGTAGTGAGTAAAGGCAGCTAATCTTGTTGGATTCCATTAAGAAAGTCTCCTCAGGCTTCAGACAGCCATGCATCCCCCACCTGGCCCTCACAAGCAACAGGACTGGAAATTTCTTGTCATGTTCAGGGGCTATTTGCATAGCCATGGAAGCAGACTTGCATCAATAATACCTGTATTAAGGGCCTAAAAATGCTGATCACATCATTAGAGATGCTCCCTGGACATCTCTGCTTCAGGAGTATCTCCCAACTACCTCCATTTTTTTCCTGTCACATCCATGATGGTTTTAATAACACTTCTATAGTGCAGCTGAAGTCACTGAGAATTCTTAGATTTTTTTTTCCTGAAGAAGAAGGAAATTTAAAATATTTCTAATAGTATCTGACTTGTAACAGTATCACTCTTAAACCTTCAGGGTTTAAGATGCAGAAAGGAAAACTGGGACCTCCAACACAGGAGAGACATGATCCTGCTCAAGCAGATCCAGAGGAGGCTGCAAAGGTGATCAGAGGGTTGGAGCACCTCACCTATGAAGACAGGCTGAGAGAGTTGAGGCTGTTCAGCCTGGAGAAGAGAAGGCTTTGGGGAGACTTTAGAGCTATGTTTCATTATCTGAAGGATACTGACAGGAAGACTGAGGAAGGACTATCTAGAAGGGACTGTGATGATAGAACGAGGGGCAATGGTTTGAAACTGGAGCAGAGGAGATTTAGGTTGGATATCAGGAGGAAGTTCTGCACAATGAAAGTGGTAACAGTTTGCCCAGGAATGTGGTTGAGGCTCTGTCTCTGGAGACATTCAAGATCAGATTTGATGTGGCCCTGAGTAACCTGCTTTAGTTGGAGGTGTCCTCCTGAGTGCAGGGTGCTTGGGCAAGATGACCTTTGAGGGTCTCTTCCAACCCAATGCAATCTGTGAATCTGTAAAAAGATCATGGGCAGGATTTCATAGGAGGGGTGGTGAAGTCTGGATTCATTTTGACATATAAGGAGACCTAGAAAATAATTCTGTGCTTCTCTCAACCCAGGCTTTCAATTGAAAATGCTTTTGTTTATCCAAAACCAAAGCAAGGGAGCTGCAGGACAGGTTTGCCCACTCCTATCTAGGTGGTTTTAGGGAAAGGTTTGCTTTATGAGAGTTAGAGGGTTTTCTGAGCTTGCTGTTGGAAATCAGATTTCACTTGTGAAAGCACACTGTGAGGTGTTCCAGGGGAGGGTGGGATGGCAGCCTGCCAGCGAGTACATTTCTGCCTCCCGAAGATCAAAGCTGGGCTCTTTTGCTGGTCACCTTGCTGTAACAGGGGAGCACACTTAAAAGAGACAGCTGATTTCTGACACCACATCAGACCCTCTGTGAGCTCTGCATACTGCGGACATAAAGGCAGCTCTGCTCCAGAGGGGAGCCAGGCTGGGAGTTGCTGGGCTTTGCCTTTACTGACAAGGTTCCTCCTGATGCCTACCCTGCACATGGCTTGGTTTTGGGAATATTATTAGTGACCTAAAATGGAAAGCAGAGATAAAAGGCTCGGGACAGTTTTTGTTGCTGACATTGATCCAGATCTGAACATTTGTGGGAATTCACTCAATGTTGCCTGGAACACAGACCTCTGACAGTGTGAACAACCACACTGGACATGTGGACTTGCAGCCCAGAAAGCAAATCACGTTCTGGGCTGCAACAAAAGCTGTATTTGCAACAGATCAAAAGAAGTTATTCTGCCCTGCTGTTCTGCTCTGTAGACCTCACCTGGAGTGCTGTGTCCAGGTCTGGGGCCCCTAACACGAGAAGGATCTGCTGGAGCAGGTCCAGATTAGAACGATCAAATGGTCAAAAAGGGCTGGAGTACCTCTCCTATGAAGATAGGCTGGAAGAGTTGGGGTTGTTCAACTTGGAACAGAGAAGGCTCCTGAAAGAACTTATTGTGACTTTTTCAGTTCCTGAAGGGGGCCTACAAGAAAGCTGGGGAGAGGCTGTTTACAAGAGATTGTAGTGATAGGATGTTGCAGGCCTTGTTGCCTGCTATCCATACTTGCCAGCAAGCCACGGTAAACAAGCCCATAAACCCATATGGTCACGTCTTGCCGTGAGGGTCTTCAGGAACGATTCAATGGGAATTATGCCAAAGGCATTTATTGATCATGGCAGCCCGAATTTATACACTCAGCCAGTGGAGCACATGCCTACACGTTAGCATAATTAGTCAGGGACGAGCCACCACATCTGCATAAGTACTCACCTTGTTGTTCTCGCTAGCGAAGGTCCATTACCCCCCCTTCTGAGGTAAGGTGGCCAGCTGCATGTGAGAACCAAGGTCTGTTATTACAAGGATCTGCCTGTTGTCTCTTTCTCCTCACATTCTTTCCCACAGCTTTCTTGCACCTGCACCCCACAACTCTTCTGCATTCTGCATTCCCACAGTAGGACAAGAGATAATGGTTTGAAACTGGAGCAGGGTAGATTTGATTGGACATTGGTAAGAAGTTCTTTACCATGAGGGTAGGGAAATAATGGAACAGGTTGCCCGGGGATGTGATGGAGGCCCTATCACTAGAGATATTCAAGGTCAGGCTGATGAGGTCTGTGCAATCTGGTCTAGTTCAGGATGTCCCTGCTGTCTGCAGGGAGGGGAGTCTGGAGTAGATGACCTTTAAAGGTGACTTTCCAACCCAGTGCAATATTACAATTCACCTTGCCTACTAATAAAACCTGACCAAACCTGTTATCAATTAGATACCTGTAAGAAATCAATGTTTTTATTGGTAGTTACAGTGCAGTGTTTTGTCTTCTCTCCAGTGACATCCATTTTCCATTGGCAGCTTTAAATCAGATCCCCCTCAACCAGTTTTTTTATTCCACCAACTTTGCAGTGCAGTCCAGACATTCCAACAGCATTTAGAATCTCACAGTGCATGAACAACCTGACAGGAACTCAGTTCTCCTTAAAGTCTCGGTGAAAGTTTGGCAGCATTCAGGCACCACATTCAGGAAGTCATTTGAAATGTGAAGTCCAGAATAATTCAGCACAATTGGAAATGCTCTAAACTGTGTGAGCCTAAATGGCAAAGGGAATTGCATGCTGTAGTTAGTGATAAATGTTCCATGCAATACACTGGGCTTAGCTGCCCCACTTACCTAATGCTCAGTGGAATTAAGTAGTTAAACTTATGTGCATAGTACTGAAGCTATACTGCTGAGTGTCAACCTCAGACCTGTTTTTCTCCTAAAGCATAATAAAAATACCAGTGGAAAAAACATCCCAAGCCTCAGCCTAGTGAAAGGACTGCAAGTCAAGCAGAAAATGTAAAACATCTCTGGTTTTCCTGGCCAACCTGTCACAGCCCAATCTGTTGTGACAGCACAGGAGGCACAGCCTGAGAGCACAGTGGGGAAGGGGTCATGGTTTAGGCTCCTCTCTTTTTGACAGGGGTGAAAGTCTAGGTTCAGATTACCTGCCTGCCTGTGCTAGCAAGGTGGCTTTTTTGCAAGGCCATCAAAGACAGAGGTGGGACAAGGAGGGGTTTCTGTCTCCTGGAAGGTTTCAAGTTGGCCACTGTCCTCCTTTCAAGTCTGGAAGTTCTCTTAATTTCTCATTACAGCACTGGATGTCCATGTTTGTCCTCAGTATTGAACAGGATGGTAGTAACTGCAGTACAGCTTCCCCTCACTGCCCATTTTACTGCTTCTGAAGGCCTGGTGTAACTGTTTTTTGACTGCTGGTGGCAAGGCCATAGTGGAGAGTGTTGTGTAACCGACCATTTCCACATGAGAACAGAACAGCAGAAGCTCATCTCACCTTTCTAAACCAAAGCAGTGGAATTTGTTGTGTGCCCTAACAGAATACTGGAGGGAGTCAGACTGCAGGTGACCCCTAAGTCCTGCCTGCAAAGGCCACCACAGCAAAGCACATCATAAAGAATCTGAAACAGAAATGCTCACTAATTCTTACATGGAAGAAGGAAAGAGCTATGCCTGTGTGTGAGAGGGTGTAGGGGCCATCTCAGGTGTTGGCAGTCTCTGGTGATGAGTTGGGCTGGGAGCCCCCTTTATTTGTGCACTCAATCCTCTTTCCTCAGAAAGGTGCTGTCTTAGGCAGGAGTCACACTTAAAGCTGGGAAGAGGTCTTTGTTGATGCAGTATCCCTCAGGGAGAGGCTGTGAGAATGAGTCATTCTTTGTAGAATTATTTTGCCTTTTCTGTCATGTGGGTTATATCAAGAGAGTACTGCAGGAGACTCAGGAGATGAAAGGTTGGAGAATGCAAAGATGAAGTGAATTTTCCTGGTTGTTTTGGAGTTTCTGGAGTGCAGGAGGTTAATGAGAAGATAGTTGCTGGCTGTATGCAGCGGGTACAGATTCTACACCATGTAAAGAGTGGTTATTTTTGTAGGTGTGCTGATTACTCTGCCACTGTTTTGAATGAATGAATTTTCCATCTGTACCTGAAAAAGATGTACAAGTTCTCTAAGTACATGCATCATGCATCTGGAGTGCTGGTAACTGCATCAGGGTGCAGGGCAACTGGTTCCTTATGTAAACTGATTTACCTGGCACCAGCAGTTGACCTGTGTTCCTCTAACTGAGGAACTTGCTTGAACTTCAAGTTAACACTGAACAAATGCACTTCAATATGAAGAGACCTGAGTCTTCTTGGGGAGAGCACTGTAAAACATGGCAGTTGTGTGCTGATAACTGTGAGACTGTATAGAAAACCTGGGGAGAGGGAGATCATAGAATCAACCAGGTTGGAAGAGACCTCCAAGATCATCCAGGCCAACCTAGCACCCAGCCCTAGCCAGTCAACTAGACCAAGGCACCAAGTGCCTCATCCAGGCTTTTTCTTGAACACCTCCAGGGACAGTGACTCCACCACCTCCCTGGGCAGCCCATTCCAATGGCAAATCACTCTCTGGGAAGAACTTCCTCCTAACATCCAGCCTATACCTCCCCCGGCACAACTTGAGACTGTGTCCCCTTGTTCTGTTGCTGGTTGCCTGGGAGAAGAGACTACCCTTCAGGTAGTTGTAGACAGCAATGAGATCACCCCTGAGCCTTCTCTTCTCCAGGCTGAACAACCCTAGCTCCTTCAGCCTCTCCTCGTAGGGCTTCTGTTCCAGGCTTCTCACCAGCTTCGTCACCCTTCTCTTAGCAGAAGTGTGCAGTTATGGAGCCTCATGAGTGTGACTGTGTGGGTAGGCCCCTGGGATGCTTCTAGCCTCAGGCAAGGAGCCCTGAGAGATACTAACACATCAAAAGGGAGCCAATTTGTTTTCCTTACCAGCTCACTCTCTTCAGTTTTCTCAGGAACAGTGACATAGCTCTGCTGGTGCTGAATTCTGCTCCTTGTTTTTGCTGCTTCAGCTGTGTCACGGGGATCTCCTTCTGGGCTTTTACTTGTTTCTCTTTTAAGACAAAAAAGGGTGTAATAGTATTTTGAACTCATTAACAAATCTTTTTGTTCTCGTTTGGTGAGGGTAGTGCCAAGCTGCCTTTATTTTGCATACTTAGCTCAAGGTGTGATGCAGAGTTCTTAACTCATGCATTCCTCCTCAGCCTGAAAGTGCTTTATGTTGAAGTGCTTTAAAAGCACAAACTGCTTTTTTCCCCCTGCTCTGATGAGCTAAATGAGGACTTGAATCAAGAGATATCTCAAGAGCTACTGATTAAAACAGGCCCCAAATGTTTGTGGAAGTACTTTATCTTTTTTACTTTCTCAGGAGAAAACCAGGCTTGAGAAGGATTTGGAATGTAAGAAGTGTTCAGATTTTGGTGGTTGGTTTTCTCCCCTCAAATTTTGGTTAGAAATTGAAATACTAAAGATTCCTTAAAACATAAAACTGAGGCTAATATCTTTTGGATTTTGAATCTTGGATTGAAAGAGAAATGCTCTGTTTCAATTTTATGCTTGCTTTCTTTGCAGCCTAGGAAAAGAGATCGTCTGTCTGTGTTAAGTCTTTCAATATGGAGCTTATTGCAATGCTTTGAACTTCTGAATTTTAAATGTGAGATTTCTGGTGATTTGCAGCCAGATTGAGAATAGAGGGCACTCTGAATAAAGCACAAAATGTTTTGTACTGTCAGAGGCCAAATACTACTTTGAGATAGTCACATAAGTTGTACTATGTGTAGTGAATGTGCTGTAATGAACAGGAAAAGCTAAATAGCTCTAAAATAAAAGGGAGGGGGCAGATAAAACTGTGTTGCATTACTGGAGAGAGGAACAGAGGAGGCTGTGGTGTTTGAGCTAAGTGATGGGTTCTGAGATGTGTCAGGAGTGCAGAGCTCTTCCTGAAAAGCAAATGTCCTCTCCTTTTTACTGCCTCTGTTTTTTCTGCTTGCTGGGTTTCTGCAGGGGTGTTTCAGAGTAGCCAGAATAGATTAAAAGTGAGGTGAATTCTGCACCAATATGCATCCCTCTGTGACATCAAAGAGGTGATGTGCCTCATGTCTTCCTGCTCTAGTCTTGGGATTAAAAAAAAACAAACAAACCCAAAACCAAACATGAAGCACAAACTAAAGGAACATGTCACTGTTTAAAGGAATGTCACTGGTGGTGGCAGAGGGAGAAGGCAGATACTATCCAAAGGGAAAATAAAAATCAACTTAAAAGAAAGCTATGATCCCTCTAGCTCTGACCTATCCAGTGCTGCTCCTCACCTACCAGACCAAGTCTTCGTTCAGTCTCCCAGATGCATCCCTCAATGGAGCAGGTCCTTGTCCGGTGCCACCCTTGTCCAGCCCTTGCTTAAGACCTTGTGTGAAGGAGGCCCTTGCACAGCAGATTTTCTGGAGTCCTTTGGCAAATCTTTTAGTCCCATTGCAGTTCCTCACCTGAGCCTTGGAGATTGTCCTGGTTCACTGGGGTCACAGGAATGATGGATTTCCAACAGGAAGGGCAGCTCCTCCTTTACAAAGTCCCAGCATAGTGGAGGTTAGAAGGTGCCTCTGGGGAACCTAAGTCCAGACCCACTGCTAACGCAGATTTGCTCAGAGCAGATCACCTGGAATCGCATCCAGGAGGGTTTTAATAGTCTCCAGAGGAGCATTTCAGTGAACAAACTTGGGGTTTAGTTTGCATTTGACATTCTTTTTCAACACTAGGGTTGTGGGTGGCGAAAGGAAAATCTGTGTCATATGCCATTAGGGCTTGCTGCCCACCCTCTCCCCCTTCTCCCTACCCCATTTTGGATGTGGATATCTACCTGTTCTGGCTTGACTATACCGCAGATGCTTTTCTAAAACATGATTGTGTTTTCTATTAAGGTAAAACTTAAATGAAACTTCTGGTGACAAATAAACCTGCCTTCTATTTTAGGGAACTCTAGGACATGTAGCAGTGACAAGTTAGCAAGCATGTAATATCCTAAGGCAAATAGATTGGTGTGTTCTCTCTCAGGCTGGATGATGATGTTGCACTCTCTAAAGACATTTTTAGATCAGTAAGAAGGTCTCCTCAGGGAATCACAACGATAACTACTTTTGACAAGTAGTAATAACAGAAGTTTAGTCTGGCCACCGAATGAAAGAGTTGAGCTGAAGCCAGGATTACTGGCAGTGGACTGCAGGGGCACTGTAATTGCACTTTGCTTGCTCTAGTGATGGCATCTCTGCCTTCACTCCATCTCTACTTGCAGAGTCAGAATTGCCTGTCTCACATTATCAAGCAAAAAGCATAATATTGATTTGAAGGGATCAATGGCAAGAAGCATTGTTTTAACTTACTGGTAGGCAAGATCAATTTCTTCCACAGGAAAGCACTGCATTTCATGTTGCAGTTCTAAAGACAGGGAAAAATCCTAAATTCTGTGTGACTTTATTGATTGACATCACTCTTAGCTAATTAGAAACAACTTTGCTGATCCTTCCAGTAGCTTGGGTGCCAAGCTGCCTGGGCAAGTGTATCATCATGCTTCTGAGTGAATGTTTGCAATGATCATGACTCTTCCTTGATTCTTCATTGTTGTTACTTTATTGACCCATCAAAGACCATCGTTATTACATATTGACACAGAGCTACAGAATGGTTGATAAATCTATATTCAAGTTGTGTTTAAAATCAATATTATAACAGTTACCATGCCAGATCAGTACTTAGCAAGTTGCTAGCTCACAGTGCCCTGATGCACTGTAATTATTCCTCTCCTCACATGAAACATGAGGACATAATCTGACTCTCATTGAAGTCAAAGAATCACAAAATGTTACGGGTTGCGAGGGACCTTGAAGGATCGTCCAGTCCAGCCCCCTGGCAGAGCAGGATCACCTAGGGCAGACCACACAGTATTTCTGGGCAGCCTGCTCCAGGGCTCTGTCACCCTCACAGTCTAAGAAGCATCCAGCTTTCTACCTCATGTTGAGGTAGAGCCTCCTATGTTCCAGCTTGTAGTCCTTGCTTCTTGTTCCATCACTGGGCACCATCAAAAAGAGGCTGGCACCTTCATCCTGACATCCACACCTCAGGTATTTATAGACATTGATAAGATGCACTTTCAGCCTTCTTTTCCCCAGTCTAAACCGTCCCATATCTCTCAGTCTTTCTTCATAGCAGAGATGTTCGAGTCCCCCTGCAGTTATCCTCTGTTGGACTCTTTGCAGTAGTTCTTTGTCTTTCTTGAACTGGGGAGCTCAAACCTAGACACAGTGAAGAGAAGATCTCATTGACCCTTCATTGCTTTTATTTGCTCACATTTGTCCTAAGAATGTACAAGACATTGCACAAAACAGAAGGTATCTTTGTTTGGTCTGTACGCCTTGTAATAGATGTGCCTTGAGCTTCTGCTGCTATTAAAAGAGGAACCAAGATGCTGACTTGCCACTGCTGGGTGCTGGGGCCATGTTTGGGCTGTTCATTCACTGCCTGCTTAATACAAATAAAAAACATCCACTTGGAAAACAATCCACAAGTTTTGATGAGACAGCAATTCCAGAACAACACATTTGAGACAGGTCAAGGAAGACTAATTATCAAAACAGACTTGTGGAATCATCTATGCTTCCACATTTTAATTGAACAGTAGGATATTTCTTTCCAAAAAGCATATTAATTGGGGTCTGTTCCTGGGAAGGAGTGACTAATTGAACTGGCATGAGCCCCCATGGCAGGGGGGGTTTCGCCATTAAAATGTTAACTTTTAAAACCAGTGTTACACTGCAAATATTGTCTGTCTTCCCGTTGAACTTGTCTATCTGGCACATGCCAGCTCAATTAGTAGCTTGCTTTCATGAGCAGACCCCAATTAACACACACTTCTCTAAAAGAAGTATGCCATGATTTAAATTAGCACATTTACATTAGAGGTAATTAGACTGGGTTGGGTTGTTAGTTGTACCTAATTTTTGTGAGGATTAAATATGCTTTAATGGGAAATGACATTTGTTGATTAATTACCCAAGTCTTATTGGATGTTTGCTGAAAATACTGAACTGTGGAAGAAAAACTAAGCTCAGACTGGTATTTAGCGATCCATAAGTGTGACGGGGGGAAGTTTTGTCCTACAGAATTTCCACACACATTCTGCTACCAGTTAGTCATCCCTATAATGATGTTGTTTCTAATTGATTGTTTCTTTGTATTTGGCCTATATATGAGCTTTGGAACAGAGCCACATGAGGTAGCAACTCGTTAGGACTCTTAAGCTGTAAGGTAGGTGAGACTATTAAATTGTGAGTGAAGATATCACTTTGAGAGAGTGATTTGCAGAATAGAGTGATTTTGCATTAACAGAACAAGGGGGGACAGTCTCAAGTTGTGCCAGGGGAGGTACAGGCTGGATGTTAGAAGGAAGTTCTTCCCAGAGAGAGTGATTTGCCATTGGAATGGGCTGCCCAGGGAGGTGGTGGAGTCACTGTCCCTGGAGGTGTTCAAGAAAAGCCAGGATGAGGCACTTGGTGCCATGGTCTAGTTGACTGGCTAGGGCTGGGTGCTAGGTTGGCCTGGATGATCTTGGAGGTCTCTTCCAACCTGGTTGATTCTGTGATTTGCCATTGGAAGCATTCGCCCAGGGAGGCGGTGGAGTCACCATTCCTGGGGGTGTTCAAGAAGAGCTTGTATGAGGCACTTAGTGCCGTGGTCTAGTTGATTGGCTAGGGCTGGGTGCTAGGTTGGACTGGATGATCTTGGAAGTCTCTTCCAACCTGGTTGATTCTATGATCTGCCAAGGATGCCTTTTCACATGCCGATAAAATTGTAGAACCATGGAATGTTATGGTGGAGGTTACCTCCGAATCATCTATTCCAAATCCTTTCCATGGGCAGGGACACCTCTCAACTAGATTTGGTTGCCCAAGGCCTCATCCAGTCTGCCCTTAAACACCTGCAGGGAGAGAGCATCCACAACTGCTTTGGGCAGCCTATTCCAGAGTCTCACCACCCTTGGACTGAAGAACATCTTCCTAAGATCCAGGCTAAAACTATTCTCCTTCAGCTTCAAACCATTCACCTTTGTCCTATTTCTAGACACCTCTAGCCTTCCTGTAGGCTCCCTTCAGGTATTGGAAGGCAGCTCTGAGGTCACCCTGGAATCTTCTCTTTTCTGGGCTGAACAACCCCAGTTCCCTCAGCTCTTGTACTGCTGTTGTATAACAGGTTGACTTTGCTTTGGAATAGTGAAAAAGTCTCAGGTGACAGTACCATAATGCATATGAAGTATATGAAAGATACTCTACAGATTGCATTCAGCTTTTGAAGAGAGAATGACTTTAATCCTGTACCTGTATGATGAGAGCCATTAAATCTTCCTACATCTCTGCAACTTGTCTTTAAGATATGACTTGAGGTTAGTTGAAGTGCTCCTTTCCCAGAGACACCTAATCTTCAGGAGATACCATCCACTGTTTTACTGGATAGTGTGTTGCAATGGTTAATTACTCTTTGTTACAGAACTGTTTAATTATTCACCTTCACTCTGCTTGGCTTCAGTTTTTAGCTTCTGAATCCTGTTACACCTTTTTTCAATGCAGAACCCCTCTCTCCCCAACTGTTTGTTTGTTTGTTTGTTTTTTAATAAATAAACCAGCCATCAACTTCTTATTTTTCATTAATGCTTCTTTTTTTCATAGATTCCTAGATTGGATTGGGTTGGAAGCAACCTTTAAGGTCATTCAGTTCCAACCATCCTGCCGTGGGCAGAGACACCTTCCATTAGACCAGGTTGCTCGAGGCCTCATCCAACCCCGCCTTGAACACCTCCAGGGAGAGAGCATCCACAGCATCCCTAGGCAACCTGTTGTAGTGCCTCACCATATTCATGGGGAAGAATTTCCTCCTAATGTCTACTCTAAATTGAGCTGCTTCAGTTTGAGGCCCTTACTCTTCATCCTGCTGCTCCATGACTTTGTCAAAAATCCTTCTCCACTTCTCCTGTAAGCTCCTTCAAATGCTGGAATCAATGAATCAATTCTCCTCTAAAACCACTGATCTCCAGAATTCCTACATATCTGATATTTGGGGAGTTTAGAAGTTGTCATGATATTACCACCTATGCAATTTTAATTTGCTTACATAAACTTTTGCCAAAAGCAGTGGAAAGAAAGTGAGAAAGGCTGGATGAGAGCAAATGCAATCAAGCTACAGTTAAAAGGTAGTTTTGTTGTCCTCAGCTCTTCGCAACATAATGGATGTGGAAAACAAGAGAATGCTTTTTCCAAGTGAAGCTGTTAGGAACAGGTATCTGTGCCATGTAGTACAACCTCTTACAGGAAGCCTTGCTTCATAAATCCTCTGGAGGCTTGTCCAGCAGAAGTATCATTCAAGGTCACTGTGGTTCTCCCTGCATAGACCAGCAGCTGCTTGGAAGTGAGCCTGTATAGGAAAGCCATAGGGTGACAAGAGTGCTCCTGGTGCTTGTAGAAAGCAGGATAACATCTCACTTAATGTCTAGCATGGGGTGAATGTAGGTAGCAGCAGTGAAGAAATTAAAAGCCAGATTAAAAGTCCCCTCCTAAAGAGCTAACAGCATGCTTCTAGAAATAAACAGAAATAGCTCTCTGCTCTACAGGGTCAGTTGCGAAATTGGAACAGTGGATTGAAGGGGGTACAGGTGTTGTGTCCAGTCGGGGTGTTACAGATGGTGGGGAGTCAAATGGAAGGCTTCCAGAGCCACAGGCACATATCAGAGTCAAATTATTATCCATTAGATGGTAGTAGTGAGACCATCAATCCAATGCCAAAAGTGTGTTAAGTCCTTTGTGGACAACAAATAAACCACAGAGCCCATGCTTCAAGAGCCTGCGAGGTTCAGCTCAACTGAACCTTTAAAACAATAGAAGTGGGTTTGGTTTGTTTTTCTCTTTGGGTTTTTTAGATAAAAGGGAGAAGCATGCCAGGGAGGCCTGTTTTGAAGAAAAGGGCTTTGCTTTTTTGAGTACCCAAGCATTTCTTTAACTGTTGGATCACCTGCTGCTCAGGAAAGACTTGGTCTTGTGGTGACACAGCCAGCAGCAGACTGTGCTGTGCTTAGGTGGTGTTAGCTGTCTAACTTTTCTGCCATCGTGAATACCATCAAAGAGTACACAAAAAGGAAAGAGGAAAACTGATGCTTGTGTTAGTGAAGGAAGTGCTTGTACATGTTCTGAAGAGGAGGTTACGACTCTGGGCAAAGGGATAATGAAGTGTGACACTCCAGGGTGAAAGGTGCTGACCTGCAGAGCTCTCTGTACCTGGGACACACCCAGAAAAGTTCTGTAGTGTTACCCAGATTTCTTAAATTCAGTGGTTTCATTTCCCATCTGTGCTTTGTGCTGCTATTAGAATCATAGAATAGTTTAAGTTGGAAGGAACCTCAAAGGTCATCCAGTTCCAACCCCCTGCCACAGGGGGAGCGACCTCCGCCTAGAACAGGTCGCACCCTAGCTTAGAACACCTCCAGGGAAGGAGCATCTACAACCTCCCTGGGCTACCTGTTCCAGTGTTCCACTACCCTCACTGTAAAGAACTTCTTACTAACATCTACTTTAAATCTCTCTTCTTACATTTTAAACCCATATTAGCAGCAGAAATAATATTGCACTTTGAGAAATTCAAAGTTCAACTGCTTTCTGTTCCTTCTGGATCGGTTCTTTAGCTGTGCTAGTGTCAATATTATCCTGTGCTCTAAGGTGTAGCTTACTCTACTGGAAAATAAATGTTGTCAATGGATGATCAGTCTGAAGAAGAGAGTGTAGAGCTCAGCTGGAAACATTAGGTTATATATGGTTATATGTATAAGCAGGAAGCAGCACTGAAGGTGAATTTGTGTCTAAAAACAGCCCAGGCACAATCTCACTAGGCTTTAACAAAGACACATCTTAGATACTTGATGAGGTCATCTTTCATCTGTGTCACAGAATGTCAGGAGTTGAAAGAGACCTCAAAAGATTGAGTCCAATGCTCCCCAAGCAGGATCTAGGTACCTAGGGCAGGTGACATAGGAACGTATCCTGATGGGTTTTGAATGTCTCCAGAGAAGGAGACTCCAGCACCTCTCTGGGCAGCCTGCTCCTGGTCTGTCACGCTCATGGTGACAATTTTTCCTCGTGTTTGTGTGGAAGCTCCTCTTCTCCATCTTGCACCCATTGCCTCTTGTCCTATCATTGGATGTCACTGAGCAGAGCCTGACTCTGTCCTCCTGACACTGCCCTTCACATCTTTATAAACATGAATGAGGTCACCCATCAGCCTTCTCTTCTCCAAGCTAAAGAGCCCCAGCTCCCTCAGCCTCTCCTCATAAGTGAGATGTTTCACTCCCTTCAGCATCTTGGTGGCTCTGTGCTGGACTCTTTCAAGCCATTCCCTGAGGTCCTTCTCGAACTGAAGGTCCAGAATTGTACACAATATTCCAGATATGGCTTCACTAGGGCAGAGTAGAGGGGAAGGAGAACTTCTCTGGACCTACTAATCACAGCTCTTCTATTCCACCTCAGGACACCATTGGCCTTCTTGGCCACAAGGACATATTACTGTAATCTGTGATTCTACAAAAGTAGTTCCTTTTTTCACTTAGATGGCAAATGAAGAAGTGGATGCCAGATTCAAGACCATAAACAGAGAAGAGGAAGAATATTTGCTAAATAAAGCAAAACATTATTAAGGTTTTTGTTAAAGTATTTTAATCTGTCTCTCTCATGTTCAGTAAGTTGATTGAGATTCATGTCACATCAGAATCATTGAAGAATTTTAATGAAGAGGTTGGGGTTTAAAACTAATAAAAAGGACATGTGCTGCTTTTAAAGGCTCTTTCTCTAGGACAAGGAATCAGCAACATAGCTGTAAAATGTCTCTGGTATTTGAACATGTCCTAAGCTTCAAGAAAGTCAAAGAATGGGAGGAGTCCTTCCAAAAAGAGTGAACTAAGTTGTTTTATTGTTTTTTGGTGGGTGATTAATAGGTGATGGTTGTATTGTCAGTAATCTTAAAGTACCCAGAGAGCAGCCAAAAGCTGACATGCATAGCTGCCATCCTCAGAGCCAAGACCTCGTGGCTCCTTCTGATCTCCTTCAAAAGACATCTCCATATGTTTGCTTTCCAGTTCAAGTTGCATCTCCTCACAGAACATGACTGTAATCCCCCATAGTCACAATAGTGTAAGAAATCTACCCTGAGCAGGGAGCAATATTTTGTCCTAATAATGTCAACAGCTGTCTTCTAGAATCGAACCATGGGGTGGGGGGCAGGAGGAAGGGAAGGAGCCACACACAAATGCAGTGTGACCACAGGGCAATCCATTAGCTAGCCAGAATGCTCACAGCTGGACATTTGTTGGAGATGGCATTTGATATCATTGTTAGCCTTCGTATAATGCAATATTTATTACAGTGAGGAAAGAAGGGAGTATTTTTAGCTGCATCTTGAGTAACTTATCTCCATGGCAACCCTTTACTTGCCTGCACTGTTGCTGCTATATAGAATGTTGTCACATTAATAATAAATGGAACACATCTAACACATTTGGCTGCCAGTTGGCTTCCAGCCACATATTTCTCTTGTTCTAGTTGAAGGGTTTGCAAAGCTTAGGGTCCATAAGCAAATTTCATTCATTTTGTTTCTGAGTGAAAATTGCCTTGGATTATATTAAAGCACTCAGGAGGTTTCATCAATGTATGCATTGTGTGTATTGAGTTGGGGTTTTTTTTGTTTGTTTGCTTTTATTTCTAGTTCCACTTTAAAATGCCAAGGAAATCTGTGAACAAATACAATTAGAAAAGCTAGAAACCCAGCAGCTGTGGAATAATTTTGTTTGACTTACATTTATATGGATAAGAAAATGGCATGTTTTCAAATGGCTTACAAGAAACCCCTGTGACAATGTTTTGAAGAACAATACTGCCATTAATGGAAAAATTAAGGTGAGAAAATCTCTAAGATCCTAGAGCTGGGGATCCTTTCCATGTGCATAAGGAAAAAGTAGCTGAAAGCAGAGGCTGGAATAGATGATCTTCAGAGATTCCTTCCAGCCCTTACCCATTCTATGATTTCTCAGCCTAAGTGTCTGGATTTCAAAGCTGCCAAATGCTGTTTATAAAAGTGAAAACAACACAGAGACAATGACATGAGAGTTCAGCTTAAATCAGGAATGTTTTTTCTTTTCTGTAGATTCTAACACTCCTTACCAATACAGCACAACTGTCTTACCTGAAGGGATCCTACAGGAAGGCTGTGGGGACTTTTCCTAAGTGTGTCTAGTGATAGGACAAGGGGGAGTGCTTTTAAGCTGAGGGAGAATAGATTTAGGCTGGACTTTAGGAAAAAGTTCTTCAATCCAAGGGTAGTGAGACTCTAGAGTAGGCTGCCTAGAGTAGTTGTGGATGCCCCCTCCCTGCAGGTGCTAAAGGGCAGGTTGGATGAGGTCTTGGGTAACCAAGTGTGGTTGAGAGGGGTCACTGCCCATGGTGGAGTGGTTGAAGTAGAAGATCTCTGCAGTCCCTTCTAACCTAAGCCTTTCTGTGATTCTATATTGAGGCCTAAGTGCTTCCTGCTTGGCCTGGGAAACTGTTTGGAGCCTGTTAAGTGGCTGTACAAAAGTACAGGCACAAATACTTCTATCTCAACAACCTCGTTCCCATTTATTTTGTGCATTTTGTCTCTTCTCAAACTTTTCCTTCCAAAGAGAGTTAAAAAACTCGCCCCTGAAATAAAACTCTTTGGGATTTTGTTCCATCACTGTCCCCCCACAGCAAACTGCTGGCTAAGCTGTCAGCCCGTGGCTTGGATGGCAACACTCTGTGCTGGGTTAGGAACTGGCTGGAGGGCCGGACCCAGAGAGTGGTGGTGAATGGTGCCACATCCAGCTGGTGGCTGTCACTAGTGGTGTCCCTCAGGGATCTGTGCTGGGCCTCATCCTCTTTAACATCTTCATAGATGATCTGGATGAGGGCATGGAGTCAGTCATCAGCAAGTTTGCAGATGACACTAAGCTGGGGGCAGATGTGGCTGGGTTGGAGGGCAGAAGGGCTCTGCAGCGGGACCTTGACCGCCTGGACAGATGGGCAGAGTCCAATGGGATGGTGTTCAATAGCTCCAAGTGCTGGTGCTGCACTTTGGCCACAACAACCCCATGCAGAGCTACAGGCTGGGGTCGGAGTGGCTGGAGAGCAGCCAGACAGAGAGGGATCTGGGGGTGCTGATTGATACCCGCCTGAACATGAGCCAGCAGTGTGCCCAGGTGGCCAAGAGAGGCAGTGGCATCCTGGCCTGCATCAGGAATGGTGTGGTCAGCAGGAGCAGGGAGGTCATTCTGCCCCTGTACTCTGCACTGGTTAGACCACACCTTGAGTACTGTGTTCAGTTCTGGGCCCCCCAGTTTAGGAGGGACATTGAGATGCTTGAGCATGTTCAGAGAAGGGTGACGAGGCTGGTGAGAGGCCTTGAGCACAGCCCTATGAGGAGAGGCTGAGGGAGCTGGGATTGGTTAGCCTGCAGAAGAGGAGGCTCAGGGGTGACCTTATTGCTGTCTGCAACTACCTGAGGGGTGGTTGTGGCCAGGGGGAGGTTGCTCTCTTCTCTCAGGTGGCCACCACCAGAACGAGAGGACACAGCCTCAAGCTACACCAGGGGAAATTTAGGCTGGAGGTGAGGAGAAAGTTCTTCACTGAGAGAGTCATTGGACACTGGAATGGGCTGCCCGGGGAGGTGGTGGAGTCGCCGTCCCTGGGGCAGTTCAAGGCAAGGTTGGACGTGGCACTTGGTGCCATGGTCTAGCCTTGAGCTCTGTGGTAAAGGGTTGGACTTGATGATCTATGAGGTCTCTTCCAACCTTGGTGATACTGTGATATTGTGATCATCAGATCACTCTGCATCAGTTTGTTTAGCATCAGTTTATTTCTACTCTCAGTTTATTTACCATCTCAAATGAAGCATGGGTGCTCACAGGAATAATTCCCACAGGAATTGTTATGAAAAACACATTACAGTTTAGCTTCCATAATGCATTGCCAGTAATAACTTGTATAGGATCATGTATTAATTACTGTAATTTTGAAACAGCCTCCTCTTCAGCTCCAAGACTTAAGAGGGAAGAGGGGAAGGCAGGGAGGAGACTCCACAGCCTCTCTGGGCAGCCTGCTCCCAGGGCTCCAGTGTCCTCACTGTAAAGAAGTTTCTCCTCTTGTTCAGCTGGAATCTTCTGGGTTCCAGTTTGTTCCCATTGCCTGTTTGTCCTCTCACTGGGTAACAATGAAAAGAATCTGACTCCATCCTCCTTCTCCCTGCCCTTTAGCTACTGATGAGCACTAGTCATGTCCTCTGTTTGCTCTTCTCCAGGATATAAACAGCCCCAGGTCTCAACTTTTCCTCCCCACAGAGCTGCTCCAGACCCTTCAGCATCTTTGTGGATGCCATGTGTGTTCTAATTCCAGATAAAAAAGTATGAATTTCTGAAAGGCTTGAAAAGGGGCTTTAGGGTAAACTGGGCCCAGAGCAGTGGGTCCTACATGCACTTAGTGTGCTTCTCTCACCTTGGTAGGCAGTGCTGCCCAGAAGCCACCAGCTCAGTACTACTCATCCCAAATGAGCTGTTACTTGCTAAAAGCTGGACTTCTCAAATAAAAATAGTAGCAATAATGCCTTTTGAGTTTCAGAGCTGCCTGATCTCCTTTAAAGAAAGCACTACTCATTTTCTGTAAGTAAGCTTCCTTTTTGTATGTATGTTTAGACACAAATGATGAGAGAAATGCTATTATGGTTAAAAAAATGCAATCTGGAGTAAAAACATTCTGCAGGCTTTTGACATGGTGAAGTAGAAATGGATTCAAAGCTTTGAGGTCAATAACATTCCCAGAGATGGCAACTAAATATTTCAGATTAGGCTTTTAAAGACTGAGTTTCTGTGTAGTGCCCAAGAATTCACATGTATTCTTCTTCTCCCTTATTTGTAAATTCTGGGGGCAGTGACATCGTGCTCGTGATGGAAATCCTCATACAGCATTGTAGAATGCTTTGGGTTGGGAGGGATCCCCAGAGGTCCAACTCCTGTGAAGTCAGCAGGGACATCCTTCACTAGATAGACTGATCAGAGACTTGTCAAGCCTGACCTTCAGTATCTCCAGGGATGGGGCCTCAACTACCTCCTTGGGCAACCTGTTGTAGTGTTCCACCACTCTCACTGTGAAGAGCTTCTTCCTGGCTTACAATCTAAGTCTAACCTGCTCCAGTTTCAAGCCATTGCCTCTCATCCTGTTGCCCCAACTGCTAAACAGTCCCTCCTCAGCCTTCCTGTAGAGCTTCTTCAGATGTTAAAATATGGCTCTAAGGTCTACCCAGAACCTTCTCTTCTCCAGGCTGAACAGCCCTAAATCTCAAAGAATCATAGAATGGTAGGTGGGAAGGGACCTCAAGGATCACCCAGTTCCAAGCCCCTGCCATAGAACTCCAACCTCCCACTAGAACAGGTTGCTCAACGCCTCATCCAGCCTGGCCTTGAACACCTGCAGGGAAGGAGCAGCCACAATCTCCCTGGGCAACCTGTCCAGTGTCTCACCACCCTCACAGTAAAGAACTTCTTCCTCACGTCTAGTTTAAATCTCCCCTCTTACAGTTTACGCCCATTACCCCTTGTCCTGTCATTACAAGATCTTGTAAATAGTCCCTCCCCAGCTTTCCTGTAGGTCCCCTTCAGATACTGGAAGGCCACTCCAAGGTGTCCTTGAAGCCTTCTCTTCTCTGGGCTGAAGAGCCCCAACTCTTGTAGCCTTTCCTCATAGCAGAGCTGCTGCAGCCCTCTGATCATCTTTGTGGCCCTCCTCTGGACTTGCTCCAACAGCTCCATGTCCCTGCTGTGCTGGGGAGTCCAGAACTGCACACAGTACTCCAGGTGGGGTCTGAGGAAAGCAGAGTAAAGGGGAAGAATGCCCACCCTTGCCCTGTTGGCCACACTGCTCTTGCTGCAACCCAGCACACAGTTGCTGTCTGGGCTGCCGGTGCACACTGCCAGTTCATGTTGAGATTTTCATCAACCCAGACCCCCAGGTCCTTTTCCTCAGGGCTGCTCTCAGCCATTCTCCACCCAGCCTCTATCTGTGCTTGGGATTGTGTTGACCCAGGTACAGGACCTTACACTTGGCCTTGTTGAATGTCATGAGGTTGGCCTGGGCCCACTTCTCCAGCCTGTCCAAGTCACTCTGGTTGCATGCCATCCCTCTAGCAAGTTGACTGTGCCACACAGCTTGGTGTTATCTGCCACCTTGCTGAGGGTGCACTCATTCCTCTGTCCATATCACTGACAAAGATGTTAAACAGCACTGGTCCCAGCACTGACCCCTGAGGGATGCCACTTGGCACTGGTCTCCAGGTGGACATTGTTCTGTTGATCACCACTCTTTGCATGTCACCATTCAGCCAATTCCTTATCCAGCAGTGCTCCACCCATCAAGTCTGTGTTTTTCCAGTTTGGTGGCCAGGATGTCATGTGGGACAGAGTCAAATGCCTTACTCAGGTCCAGGTAGATGATGTCAGTTGCCCTTCTCTTGTCCACTGTTGCTGTGACTTCATCATAAAAGCCCCTAAATTTGTCAGGTATGATTTGCCCTTGGTGAAGCCATTGCTGGTTAGCACCAATCACCTCTGCTTTGTTTTCAATTTGCCTTAGCAGAGCCTTCAGGAGGATCTGCTCCATGATCTTGCCAGGCACAGAGGTGAGACTGAGTGGCCTGTAGTACCTGGGTTCATCCTTTTTTCCCTTCTTGAAGATGGGATTTATGTTTGCCCTTTTCCAGCTGGCAGGAACTTCACCAGTCTACCATGACCTTTCAGATATGATGGACAGTGGTTTAGCAACATCATCTGCCAGTTCCCTCAGGACCCATGGGTGGATCTCATCAGGCCTCATGGACTTGTGCATGTTCAGACTCCTAAGGTGCTCAGGAACATAAGCTTCATTTATAGTGAGCAGATCTTTCTTCTATCACACCTTACTTCTGCCCTCTAAGACTTGGACATTGTGGTTGAAGCCTTTGCCTTTGAAGACTGAAGCAAAGAAGTCATTGAGCACCTCAGCCTTATCCATATCCTTTGTCACCAGCTCTCCATTTCCCTTCTGGAAGGGTCCCACATTCTCCCTAGTCCTCCTTTTCTCACTAATATACCTGAAGAAGTTCTTGTTCCCCTTAATGACCCCAGCCAGATTCAACTCTAGCTGTGCTTTAGCTTTCCTAACCTGAGCTCTGCTTCCACAAAAAATTTCTTTGTATTCATTTCAGGTTACCTGTCCTTGCTTCTGCTCCCTATAGGCTATCTTCTTGCAACTAGGTGTGTCCAGAAGCTCTCTATTCATCCATGCAAACCCCCTGGTTTTCTTACCTGCCTTTCTCTTTTTTGGGATCACAGGATGTTAGGGGTTGGAAGGGACCCAAGGAGATCATCGAGTCCAACCCCCTGCCAGAGCAGGACCACACAATCTAGCACAAATGGCAGACAGGCCTCAAAAGTCCCCAGAGAAGGAGACTCCACAACCTCTCTGGGGAGCCTGTTCCAGTGCTCTGTGACCCTTACAGTAAAGAAGTTCCCCCTTGTGTTGAGTTGGAAGCTCTTTTGCTGCAACTTACACCCATTGCTCCTTGTCCTATCCCAGGGAGCAAATGAGCAGAGCCTGTCCCCTCCTTCCCAACCAGTCTAGGGATGTGTTGTTCCTGGGCCTGGGGGAGGTGATCCTTCACCCAGGCTGGTGATCTCCCAGCCTGTCTTCAGAGAAGAGATGCTCCAGCCCTCAGACCATCTTTGTGGCCCTTCTCTGGACCCTCTCCATCGGGTCCATGTCCCTCTTGCGTTGAGGGCTCCAGGGCTAGACACAGCACTGCAGGTGAGCTCTCACCACAGCAAACCAGAAGGGCAGAATCACCTCTCTCTATCTGCTGGCCACACTGCTTTTGGTGCAGCCCAGGTTGCCATTGGCCTTTTGTGCTGCCTATTAGCTGGGTCATGTCCAGCTTCTTATCCACCAGCACCCCCAAGTCCTGTTCTGCAGGGCTACTCTCAATCTCATCATCCCCCAGTTTACTCACACTTACTGGTTCAGGTCTTACCAGAGAGCAAGCTCTGAATGAGCTGCATCTTTGTTTTAGACTATTTCATTATTAATGTGTTTTCCACTGCCACAGGTGCATCGCTTGTACTTTTGTTTGAATTTTACTTTACACTACACATCTAATGAAAATCAGAAGGAAAACACAGCTCTGCCCTGAAAATAGCCAATGATTTGAAAACTGGGGGGAGGGGGGGGACTTCAAGCTTGCTATTGCGTGATCTGCCACTTTCCTGTGATGTCTTCCAGTCCATACTTTAATCCCTGTAAAAAATAAAGACAGTGAAAACTGAACCCATACAAGAGTCACACACATTCTTTGTGCTGAAACAAGCACCTTCTAGCTTTTCACAACTACATTTATTTGTCATCTGCTTACTTTACATCTGTCCCAGGCTGGCACTGCTCCTGGAGGCAACATGGATGAATTCTTAGTTTCAAAGCCAGGTTTGTCCTTACAGTTATTTCACTGGCACATAATAAAAACAGTTTCCTGTACTCAGCTGAATTAAGAGTCCAGGTGTACTCTTTCTGTCAGGCTTTCTGCAGTGTAATTCTAATCTCTGCTCCAAATAAGCAGCTTTAATAGTGATAATAGCCCCTTGGCTAGCATGTCCCAGGTAAGATACAAAAGATGTTCCAGTGCTCTGAACACAGATGTCCCTAAGCGCCAGGTCCACACGCCACTTGAATGCCCCCAGGCATGATGACTCCACCACTGCCCTGAGCAGACCATTCCCATGTTTGAGAAAGCTTTAAGTGAAGAAATACTTGCTAACATCCAGCCTGAACCAAACCTGCTGTAGCTTGGAACCATTTCCTCTAATCCTGTCACTTGCTGTCAAGAAGAAGAGGCTGACACCTCCTCACTCCAACCTCCCTTCAGGTAGTTGTAGAGTGGTGAGCTCTCCCTTCAGGCTTCTCTTCTCCAGGCTGGATGACCCCAGTTCTGTCAGATGCTCCTCATAGGCTGTGAGCTCCAGGCCCTTCAGCAGCCTCATCATCCTTCTCTGGACATGCTGCAGCACCTCAATGTCCTTCCTGTAGTGAGGAGCCCAGAACTGAACACAACACTCGAGGTGCGGTCTCACCAGTGCTGGGTACAGGAGGATGATCACCTCCCTGTCCCTGCTGGCCACAGTGTACTTGACACAAGCCAGGATGCCATTGGCCTTCTTGGCCACCTAGGCACACTGCTGACTCATGTTCAGTTGACTGTCAACCAATACCTCCAGATCCCTCTCCAAGTAAGCATCTTTCCAACCACAGGTCCCTACGTCTATCTTACCATGAGGTTGTTGTGGCCCAAGCACAGGCCTTGGCCTTGGCTAATACTTCCTCAATTATTACAAGATTTCATGCTTATATCATTGTCCACAGAATATATAGAGAGAAGTAGGGACAGTAATGAATTGAATAACCTTTATCTGTTCTAAAGAACAGAGGAATGCAGCAAGTGCACACACAGACACTGAGCACAAGCTCAGATTTGTATTGCTTGCTTTCCAGAAGGCTTAGCTCACTGAAGCTGCCACTATGTGCTTTGATGGAACTTGAATTTTAGAAAATCCAGCTATTTCCCAGTGCTTTCTAGGTTTATTTTGCAGATGCTTTTCAAACGGATTCTTTGTCTGGACTTCTTTCTTAAACTTAAGCTTGAATTAAGAGCATTTACCTTACTTGTTTTGTCTGCTGTTTCCTATGTGCTCACTTCAAATCGTTCAAGCTCTCCTGACCTATTCCCTGCAAAGAATTCATTGCAGGTGGAAGCATTCTCAGTGTTGTCAACATCTCTCATGAGTAAGGGAGCTGGAGAAGCAGCTGGGAGAAATATTAACCTCTTAGAAATCTTTCCTGATGTAGTGAGTGTTTCTGTGGCATGACAAGTGCGTGCACCTTCACTCACTCCTCTTTGTTAACTCTAACCAGATGCTGTGCTCTTAGATCAGCCATTAAATACCCAAAAGCTTGATGAGGTCAGTTCCCTCTGTAGGCACATGTGCTGTTTCACATTTAACCTTTCCTTTTCAAAGCCTCAGGGCAGTCACCACCTGGATTCCAAGAGTGGCTAAGGTATGCTGCCTGGTGAGATGAATGGTCCTGTCAGCCTGTGGGAGACCCAGAGCTGCTAAGGTGCCAGTTGTTATTGCAAATGCTATTGTCAGGTGGACCTGCTGCATCTTTTGAGTTGGTTGGAGTTGGGTTTTTTGGCTTTTTTTTTTTTTTTGTAATCCCGCTTTGTCTCTCCATGCCTGTAGATAAGCAACTCTTAATTCACCATCATATGTCATTTTATTGGTCAGAAGGATTTTGACAGGCTGGAGAGGTAGGTCCAAGCCAATCATGAAGTTCAACAAGGTAAAATGCAAGGTCCTGCACGCGGGTAGGAGCAATCCCAAGCACAAATATAGCCTGAGCGAGGAGTGGCTCAAGAGCAGCCTGGATGAGAAGGACTTGAGGGTGTCAGCTGATGAAAAGCTGACTTTGCATGGCTCTGGGGATGTGGCCTTCATCACTTCACTGGGCAACATGTTCCCTGTGAAGGTGGCGACCGTCATAGTAAAGAACTTGTTCCAAAGGCTCTGCTACTCTGAAAGTTTAAACTTGCATAAACTTTACAGAAATTTCAGTGCTGAGGACTCCAAATGGCAGCGATATTTGGTTCCTTATGTGGGCTGCTTTATCATATTATTCTGGAAGTAGTTCCATGGGTGGTGTAGTAGGAGGATGTTTGGAAAGAGAGCAAGCTGAGAGTTTTCACTAATCTATTTATAGTATTCATTAATTGATTTTATTCTTGTGGTTACCCTCCCATTAAAATCCATTTGAAGCTAGAGTGCTCTTGTCTATTAAGCTACTTGCCAAGGGCTTTAAATTACTTTGATGGCTTAAGAGAAAAATTACTTAGTTCTTAGTGTGTCTTATTTTTGTGATATTCAGCATTCCCTTTCTTCCCTGTCTGTAATATTGTGTCTAGATTTGCAGAGATTCTGAAGTGATTCTGACTAGGACAAGGAAGTTATAATAAGTTCTTGCTATCAGTCTCAGGTACTCTAAACTAGCGGTTTGTGCTTAGTTTGTGTCCTGCCCAGTGTGCAAGCTCATTATTGTTATATAAAGATGCTTGAAAAAAGTTGATCAGGTGGAGCTGAACTAGTTGCTATCGTTTGTACATACCCAGTGGTTGCACAGCATGGGCTACACGTGGTGTCTGACTCTGAGCACGTGGGAACACAGACTGCATTGAGTTGGCAGGGATATCTGAAAGAGGGAAGAATTGGTATGTGGCTCATCAGACTCAGGGTAACAGGCCAGTAGTTGCCAGGTTCCCAGAGATAAAACATGGGAAGAAGAGGGTCTGCAAGCTCTCAAGTGATAAAACTAAGTAAAACAGAGCCTGCAAGTACCATCCCTGTAATCAGAGGCTGGAATGTGAGGTTGGCTAAACAGCATGTGGAGCCAGCAATGACCTTAAAAGGCTCCACAGAGGACAAACATCTGCAGAGGGAGCTGAAGAAGATGAAGGCTCCCCTTGCTAGGGGGTCACATGACCACCGAAGCCAACAGTGCGCACGGGCAGTGGGGAAGTTGTGTCCCAAAGTGCATGATAAGGGAGGAGCTTGGTTCTCCTTAGCTCAGCCTTCTGGGGCGTACTGGCCACAGGTCAGGGAATTGTGACTGCACATGAGCCGAGAGCAGAGGTGGCTG
Source organism: Pogoniulus pusillus (assembly GCF_015220805.1). Lineage (NCBI taxonomy): Eukaryota > Metazoa > Chordata > Aves > Piciformes > Lybiidae > Pogoniulus > Pogoniulus pusillus. The sequence goes on along the minus strand of NC_087265.1, from coordinate 27,746,810 downwards.
AGCGGTGAGCAGCACCAGTCCCACCCGCATAGCGGCTGCTGGGCCATGGGGGGGCGCCTACCTTCTGGGACGGCAGCTGAACAGCTCTGCTATCTACGCCTCTCAGGAGCTTTGCTGGCCAGTGGGATAGGCTGAGTATAGCCTGCCCTTCAGTCAGGAGAGCTACTTGGGATTATTGGTCATGTCTTACTCAGCACTGTAGTTTCTTCCGTATACGTTTCCCTCTATGACTGTAGCATGTCACTAGTGGTGTTCCCCAAGGATCTGTGCTGGGCCCAGTCCTGTTCAGCATCTTTATTGATGGCCTGGATGAGGGGATTGAGTCCAGCATCAGTAAGTTTGCAGATGACACCAAGCAAGGAGCAGGTGTTGATCTGTTGGAAGGTAGGAGAGCCCTGCAGAGAGACCTAGACAGGCTGGATGGGTGGGCAGAGGCCAATGGGATGAGATTTAACAAGGCCAAGTGCAGGGTTCTGCACTTTGGCCACAACAACCCCAAGCAGCGCTACAGGCTGGGGACAGAGTGGCTGGAAAACAGCCAGGCAGAAAGGGACCTGGGGATGCTGGTGGATAGTAGGCTGAAGATGAGCCAGCAGTGTGCCCAGGTGGCCAAGAGAGCCAATGGCATCCTGGCCTGTATCAGGAACAGTGTGGCCAGTAGGACAAGGGAGGTTATTCTTCCCCTGTACTCAGCACTGGTCAGGCCACACCTTGGGTACTGTGTCCAGTTCTGGGCCCCTCAATTCAAGAAAGAAGTTCAGGTGCTGGAACGTGTCCAGAGATGGGTGACAAAGCTGGTGAGGGGCCTGGAGCACAAATCCTATGAGGAGAGGCTGAGGGAGCTGGGGTTGTTTAGCCTGGAGAAGAGGAGGCTCAGAGGTGACCTTATTGCTGTCTACAACTACCTGAAGGGTGGCTGCAGCCAGGTGGGGGCTGGTTTCTTCTCCCAGGCAACCACCAATAGGGCAAGGGGACACAGTCTCAAGTTGTGCCGGGGGAGGTACAGGCTGGATGTTAGGAGGAAGTTCTTGCCAGAGAGAGTGATTGGCATTGGAATGGGCTGCCCAGGGAGGTGGTGGAGTCACCGTGTCTGGAGGTGTTCAAGAGAAGACTGGATGAGGCACTTAGTGCCATGGTCTAGTTGACTGGCTAGGGCTGGGTGCGAGGTTGGACTGGATGATCTTGGAGGTCTCTTCCAACCTGGTTAATTCTATGATTCTATGTGGTTTCTAGTGTACTTTTCATGTTATGGTTTTAGTGTTTAAGCTATAATAAAGTATTGAAACTGTACTCAGAGTGGGGTACCCAAGTGTGAGTGCATTCCCTGGTGCCCAAAGAACTCACTTGAACAATATCTTGTCCAACCCTCCTACAGTGAGCAAGGACACCTCCAACTAGATCAGGCTGCACAAGTTACGGTGTCTTTCCCTGCTGTCCTCCATCTCCTGGGGCCCTGCTACTGAACTGGCAACACAGAATCACAGAATTAACCAGGTTTGCTTGCTGCTGGGTGACCCAGCATAGAAGATGGTCTCTCATCCTGTGTGCTGGTGATTCCAGATGTCAGCAGACACTCCTGATGTTACACACGGTTTAGCTTCAGTTCTGTTTCTTCTATCTGCCCACAGCAGCTCAACTGGAGTTGGAAAAGTATCTTCCATTTCTCCCAATGGAATATATATTTTTATGAAGGTGTCAAGGAAAGGAAGTAGCTATGAGCACTTTGCACGATGGCATAAATTCACACATTATTGATGCCTCATTGGACTTACTCTGCAAGATCAGTGTAAAGCCATCTAGAAGAATGTGTACCTTCAGCATACTGAAAATATTCGACACTTGGATGATAACATTGGTGACATTTGCAAAGCCACACAGACCTGGGCCTTTTGGCATTGACATGAATAGAAATGAGACCTCCCTCTTTCTTGGGTAGGAGTGGCTCAGTGACCTTTTACTTTTTCTGCTCTTGTGAGACTCTAGCTTGAATACTGCATCCAATTCTGCTGGCCCCATCATAAGGACTCAAAACTTTTAGAGCAAGTCCGTAAGAGGGCCACAAGGATGATCCAAGGGCTGGAGCATCTCTACTACAAAGATAGACTGAAGGAACTGGGCTTGTTTGGCCTGGAGAATAGAAAACTCCAGGAGGACCTTATAGATGACTTCATCACCTGAAGGGAGCTTACATGAAAGCTGGGGAGGGAGTTTTCACAAGTGTGTTTAGCAAGAGGACAAGGGGCAATTATTTGAAGCTGCAGGTTCCACCTCTGACTTCCTGCACCCCAGTGAGGGGCACAAGATGTGGCAGTGCCCTTGGTCTGCAGCCAAGCTCTTTGCAGTAACTCCCCCATCATCTCTCCTTGCTAGCGGCAGCCCCTGGCTGTGCAAACCTGCCTTGAACTGCAGAAAGTGCCTCAGTGAGTAGAGCCTGAGCTGAGAAGTCACAGCACTGAGCAGAATGAGTTCTGTTGGAGGTAAAATCCAGAACACTTAGCTTCTCCATAATGCCAGTGAGATGGTTAACTCCTGACATCTCCAGTGAGCCTGTCTCTGTCTAGCTGGTCATGGGATTACCTTGTAGCATCTGGATGAGAAGATCTTCTTTTGTACCAAGTATATCCTCAGACAAGGTTGAGATCATATTGGATCTAAACTTCTGGCTCACAACTGAGAAAATGAAAAGTTTTTTGAGCACTAAATTGAATCATCAGTAAATACATGGGTTTAAAAATTTGGTCAGAGGCATACTTTCATGTAGTAAATCCATTTCTTCAGGATTATTAGCACTAAATGATGAGACTATCTATAGGACTACTGAGAACTAGAAATCTTATTGATGGAAGTGCAGTACAGGTGAATTTGTCTAAGTAATTTCTCCAGATTACATAGATTTTTACTAGTTTATTTGCCACTGTACTGCAGGTCACAGAGGAAACCCATATGTTTTAAAATTACTGCCTGTCTACACAACAGTCAAAGTATCCAAACAAATCAGTGCTGCATTATTCAACAGATGCCAAAATTGAGTCGTAAAGGCTTTTAATGCACTTGTTAAAGCACACAGGAAAGATTAGAGAACTACAAGAAAGCTGGGAAGGCACTTCTGACAAGGGCTTGTGGTGATAGGATGAGAGGCAATGGATTGAAGTCTGAAGAGGGCAGATTTAAATTTGGGATTAGGAAGAAATTCTTCACAGTAAGGGTGGTGAGACACTGGAACAGGTTGCCCAGGAAAATTATGGATGTCCCCTCCCTGGAGGTGTTGAAGACCAGGTTGGTTGAGGCTTTGAGTAAGCTACTCTAGTGGAAGGTGTCCTTGCTGATGTTGGGGTGTTTGAAGTGGATGATCTTTAAGGTCCTTTCCAACCCAAACCCTTTTGTGAATTGTATGGGTACAAATTTGACCAGAAATGAGAGATTTGGGGTTTAAACAAGCAAACAAAATAAGTCTGTCCAAACCCAGCAACAGTCCACCCCTGTTAACTGTTAACCTGGGTGCCTGAAGTAGCTGTGTTTTGAGATGGAGATTTGTGGTTCCCTGTGTGGGAAGACAAAGCGATTTTGGCTTTCCTGGCAAGATGAAGGCTGTAACAGTTACTGTGTTAAAAGCAAGGCTAAGTGTGTCTTGGGATGTGCTCTAAAAGATCCTAGTGGGGAAGGGGCAGATTTGTGTTGACCCTTTTTTTACATGCTGCACATGAGTTATCCTTGGTTTGTTCTAGCTCAACATCTCTCCTAAAAAGAAGCTAGCTTTAGGAATTGAAACTTCTGGTCACTTCTGGTGTTCTTGCTTGAAGAACAAACTTGCCAGCATCCCAAATCATAACCCGGAGCTGCTCCAAACTCATTCCAATGCTATACAGTGGTGGGCTGAAATCTGCAGTTCTTTCTTTCCTCATGAGAGAGCAGTAACATTTTAGAGATCTTTAGCTATCAAGTTGCCTTTTTAAGATAGAATTGCAGATATTTCAGATCCATCATGTTCAGTTTAGGTATTCTGCTTTTCTGTAGCACCTTGTGGCTTGTTTTCAAGTCTATGGTGTTGTAGGTGATTATTTCTCTTGTTAGAGCAGCAGATGTCTCTTGCTTTTGAGTTGCAGCTTTTTTCTTCCAAAGTTTTCCTTGGTTTTCAGTGCACTTGGGCGTCTCCCTGCTTGAGGGAGGGGATTAAGCAAACAGTCTACTAACTGTATGTGTAAGTTACATGTTTTTAACATTTAAAGAGTTAGATCTTGTTGTATTATCCAAAGGTGAAAAACATGATCAACTTTACTTAATTGGCACCAAGATGGTGGAATTTCTGTAGATTTGACAATATTGTATGCCCAAAAAATGTTTCTCTGCCCAAGGGTGACTCCAAATTGTCTCATTTTTCTGTAAAAGAGGAATTTTTTTCATAGATAAACTATTGATATCTTTCACTTATAGCAGGTGTAAGATCATCCATAACTCCTGAAAATCCCATTCCTTGACAATCAATTAATTTTAATATAACTAGCAAAATTACTTTGAAGGAATTGCTGTAAATCATTGATGATAATGAAAATTTGGTCGATGACAGGCTTTGTATTTGCATTTCAGATTGTCCTCTGCCATGGGTATGTTTTGAAAGTTTACCTTACAACTAAAACTGGAACTTACTTTTGTGTTGATATAAATCCCCTTCAGCTTATTTATACTTTGCTACTCAGTTAATGGAGCTCAAGAGGGGCCCTGTTAGGCTCTCATGTTGGTCCAAGTGATGCTGACTGAGAGCTGTGAGGTGATGATGTCTCAGTTAACTGTTGCTTTGAGATACTGGGTGTGCTCGAACATGAATCTTTGTGATGGTTTGGGTGTTCCCCGCCCCCCCACACTTTAGAAATCACCCAGACTAAACTCAGCTGGCTCTGGGAATATAAATGAAGCTATTTATTTACAGCAGCACAATATACAAGCAGATATTTACAATATATACAGTTATAGACAGAAATATACAAGGTAAAAGGGAATACAGAAAACACAACTCCCCTCCCAGAAACCTGAGTCCCCAGGAGGGGCTCTCAACCACCCCTGCACCTTCCCCCTGCCCCTCTCAACCTTACCCCAGTCCTAAAGAAGAATAGAGGTTCAGCCAAGAGGTTAAGAAGCAAAGGTGAGTGGAAGGTGAGGTTAGGAAGATGCAGCTCAGTCAGAAGCCCAAGGCAGAGTGCGAAAGAAAATGTCGAGAGTGTTATCTAATGTTTTCATTTCTTTTTCAGCAAGACTCTGAGGGGAGTAGACATCACCATTGGTTTCCTTTCACAGCCTATGATCTAGTTATTTCACCAAAACATTCTAGCTAGCTTCAAACTAGCACAATCTCTTAAGGTGCAAGGCCATGTGACTGAAGAACAGAAATGGTTCACCTAAGCAGTCTTGTAATCAATTTTCTGAGCTGATACAATTCTGTGGAAGTTAAGAAGAATAACATGGGTCTCTTATTGCAGTGGAGAACTATTGAAAATTTCCCTCTTTAAAAATATTTAAATGAAAGGTTATCATACTTGGAGTAAGATGTAAGGTACCTAGGAACTTAGGTAGACAAAAGGGGATCCTGCTTCTTCTGAGGCCTTCATAACTGTCTTCCCATTTTGCATATCTTTTTCACAACATGGAGCCCTTGACGTGTGCCACACAGAGCAGGCAGGGAGCCACCAAACCCTTGAATGATTTCATCTATGACAGTGTAAAAAAGTGCATTTAAACCCAGAGCTTCTTGTGCTTTAAGAACAGAAATGTCCTTTTTCTGCTTCTCAATGTACTTGGGGGGGGGGGGGGGGGGGGGAAGAAAAATGGGATCAAAAACAAATGGGTCACAATTTCAACATCCAATCATCAGAGAGAAGCTTGGTAAACAAAAGAACATTGCTGGTGGTAGCCAAGGGAGGAGGCAAGAGAAAAGCCTGATTAAGTCTGATTGTTATGGCACAGGGTAATAATAGTCCTGTACATCAGATAATGATTTACTCAGTGTCTCCAGCACATATTGGATAGATTATGTAAGTAGGTTATTTCTTACTGAAAGAACAGCTATCACTAACAGACAGTGAAATAGTTTAGCAAATTTTCATGCTGCAGAGGCAAAAAAGAGTTGGCAACATTAGGATGAAATTGCATCATTTTAAAGTTAATAATAATTACTGATGCTGAACATACAACCTTGACAACACAAAACTTCCCAGAGAACTCTATTTTATCTTTCTGTGTCCCTACCACTACTAATAATGTAAAATGACAGTAAAGTTTGGTGAGTTGAGCTTCATTTGTGCTAATACATAGCTTACAAGACAGCTCTCCACAGCCTCCAGAGCAGTCTGGAGGAGGACTTCGGGGTGTCAATAGATAACAAGTTCACCATGAGCCAGCAGTGGTAACTGGCAGCCCAGAAGGCAGCTGTGTCCTGGGCTGCATCCGAAGCAGTGTGGGAAGCAGGACAGGGACAGGATTCTGTTCCTCTGCTCTTGTGAGACATCACCTGAAGCATTGTGTCCAGTTCTGGTGCCCCCAGCATAAGAGGGACATGGAACTGCTGGAGTGGGTCCAGAGAAAACCACAATGATGATCAGAGGGCTAGAGGACCTCTTCTACATAAGCAGGATGAGGAGTTGTGGCTGTTTATCCTGGAGAAAAGTCTCCATGGAATGGCCTTAGAGCAGCCTTAGAGTTCCACTTCCTGTAGAAATGCAAACCAAAATATGGTCAGAAAGGGCCATGAGAGGAATGGAAGCTCACTGCCTCCTTCAGCAACTTGATCCCATGTCCATTCATTTCCCTCTCACATCACCTTTTCAGAGCCCTGCAGGATGTCAGATTTGCCACTTTTCTCAACTTACTTCAAGGCAATTTCTTCAACCATTTGAAACAGCAGCAAATTAAAGCTCTTTCTGAAGCCTGTGGACGAGCTCATATATATTTTATATGTTCTGTATACATACATGTACTCATATACCCTTCAAAGTGAGAAGGCAACCATTTGAATTAAAGGGAAAAGAAAATCTCTGCAGATCAAAGGAAAAATATTAAACTTTTGTTTCTGGTTTTGAGGGGGAATTTTAAAAGAAACATCAAATCTTTTGAGGTCTTTAAAATACTTTCAAATTTGCTGGCAGCTTATCTGTGAAATCCAGCTCTTAAGAACTGAGTTTAAAGTCCTCTTACTGCTCACATTATCATTTCATCTGTTTGAAGATGCTGCAGTTGTAATGAAACAGTTGTGACAGTTGCTGTATCACAGTATCACCAAGGTTGGAAGAGACCTCATAGATCATCAAGTCCAACCCTTTACCACAGAGCTCAAGGCTAGACCATGGCACCAAGTGCCACGTCCAATCCTGCCTTGAACAGCCTCAGGGACGGCGACTCCACCACCTCCCCGGGCAGCCCATTCCAGTGTCCAATGACTCTCTCAGTGAAGAACTTTCTCCTCACCTCCAGCCTAAATTTCCCCTGGTGCAGCCTGAGACTGTGTCCTCGTGTTCCGGTGCAACCTCCTCCTGGCCACAACCTCCCCTCAGGTAGTTGTAGACAGCCATAAGGTCTCCCCTGAGCCTCCTCTTCTCCAGGCTAACCAATCCCAGCTCCCTCAGCCTTTCCTCGTAGGGCTTGTGCTAAAGTTCTCATTGTCAACATCTTTTCACTTTTGTTTGTGGGTCATGCAATCATTTAAATCTATAGGAGCTGACAAACTGGCTGCTTGCACTGCCCTAAGCTGCATTGTATGCTTGTGGTTATTCATTCAGTAGCCATACCTTTGCTAACCACGTTACGTGGTTGTATGCACTGTGCCATGGTGGAGCTGATGAGGGTCTGCAGCTGAAACTTGTGTGCTGTACTTAGGTCCTAGCATGAAGAAGCTAGACAAATATTGAAGGAAATACCCCTTGATTAGCAGCCAAGAGTCCCTGTTGGTTGAGCAGATTTTAACTGATACTTCCACTGGGTTTCTGAATTGGTCATGGCAATTAATGAGGCAGGAATGATAAAATATGTAGTTACTTTTTATTTCCAGAAAGCCCTGCCCACAACTATATACAAACTGGTTAAATTTTGGGTTCTAATTCATTCAGGAAAATCTTCCCAATGAAGCAATGGAGTAATTTAGAAACATGAGGAAAATTGGAAAAGGTTTAGCCACAAAAATGACTTTGCCTCACTTACGAATGAAAGCCTGGAGCCCTAGGGAAAGTCTGCTCTACTCACTGCGGTGGAGGAGAAATTTTAAGATAGTCCCTGGCTCCTTTGTGGCAGTATTGGAACTGCTCAGCTGTTGAAAGGCTTCTAGATCTTCCCAGGGTGCTGGGTAAGAGGAAGACAATCTCTGACCTGATCCTGGTTCCTATTGGCATGGAGGTTTGCAGAGGTACAGGCAGGATCTCTTGCACATGTGCAGAGAGCACGATGTCAGTGGGACTTCTTGCCATGTCATGAGGCACTTAATGCCTTCTCCTGGGAAACTTGAGACACTTAAGTTTCCAAGTAGTTCAAACCCAAAACATCAGGGCTAAGTTGGTCTGAAGCATGAGACAGAGAAGGACACATTGTCCAAGGGCAGCAAGGTAGAAGCAGCTCAACTGCTTGCAGCTTAGCTCTATTTATATTGTTTGCTCCTTTGGCCACAGAGCTTCACCAGGCAGAATGGCATTTACAAAACTGACCATATTAGGTGAAACCAGGGCTTGCTTACCCTTATTTGGGCAAGACACCAGCAAGTACCTAAACACCTGTGAGTACCTGTTTGATCACTTTGGGAGGGGACATCATGGCCTGAGCCTTTGTTTTTCTCCCACCCTTGGTTCCCTCATCAGCATAAGGGTGAGGCAAGCCAGGACATCTATCTTGCTAAAATTCATTATTTTTATTGAGTTTCTTAATAGCAGTGTGTGTAAGCAACTCAGAAAACACTATTTCAGTATCTCCACACAAAAGACTGCTCAGGTCAATATCACCTTTAAAAAACCCAAACAGTTCCCTAAGGTCTGGGAGGAGAAAGTGTGTCCTAAAGGAAGCACTGGAAAACAGCATCCTGGCCTGGATCAGCAGGACCAGAGCAGTGACTGTCCCTCTGCATCTGATGCTGGTGAGGCTGCATCTTGAGTGCTGGGTTCAGTTTTGGGCCACTCACTCAAAGAAAAACATTGAGGTGGTGGAGCATGTCCAGGGAAGGGCAATGAAGCTGGTGAAGTGTCTGGAGAATAAGTTTGGTGAAGAGCAGCTGAGGGATCTGGCACTGTTCATCCTGGAGAAAAAAGAGACTGAATGAAGGCCTTCTCACTCTCTATGACTCCCTCAAAGGAAGTTGGAGTGAGGTAGAGGTTTGTTGTTTCTTCCTAGTAACAAGCGGTAGGATGAGAAGTGGCCTCAAGTTGCACCAGAGGAGGTTTAGTTTGAATGGTAGAAAAAAATTCTTTCCTGCAAGAGTGGTCAGACATTGAAACAGGCTGCTCAGGGAGGTGGTGGAGTCACCATCCCTGGAGGTGTTCAGAAATGCATGCATGTGGTGCTCTCAGGATGTGTTGTAGTGGACATGGTGTGTTGGGATAGTGCTTGGACTCAACAGTCTTCGAGGTCTTCTCCATCCTAAATGATTCTATTATTTCACCAAATTGAAGGGCATCTCTTGAGGTCTTGTGGTCCAATCCCCCTGCAATAAGCAGGGTCATCTCCAACTACATTGGGTTGCTCGGAGCCTATTCAAGCTTGATCTTAAATATGTTCAGGCATGGGGCCTCCCCCACACCTTGGTCACCCTGTTCCAATGTCCCACCACTCCCATAGCAGAGAACTTGTGTGAGGCTGTGAACAACCTGGCTTGGCTTTCAGGCTCTCTTCCATCTCTAGGTGGAGAGGTTCATTCTGTGTAGCTGTTCAGCATGACGCCTGGGGGTGTACTGGTGCTGCAGTGTTCAGGTTGCTTCCTCTTGTGCTTTGACCTCATTTCTGCTTGGTGTTTATAACTGTGAGGATGCAAGGTAGGGTCATCACAACATGGCATGGCCCTGAACTACAGTGGCTCTGTGTGTGTAGGACTGGCAGAAAAAGCTCTTGGCTCACAGGCAGGATCACAGCAATAACTAACCAGTGAACTCCAGAGCACAGACCCTAATCTCAAATACCAACACATTTGCCTCTGTGTGTGCTAGCCAGAGGCATTCATTGACCAAAACTGGGCTCGTTTGTGACACTCTAGTCATAGTTGTCAAACTGCTCTCTTACACTGTTGTATTCTTCCAGATAAGCAGTGAGTTTTAGTCTTTGCTTTGCCTCCTGGCTTTGGTAGCTTCTTTAGGAGGGAAAAATCCAGCATTTTGCTTTTGAAAATACTTTTCCAAACCCACTCTTTGGGCAGTGACATAGAAACTTTGTTGTAAGGTTTTTGCTGCTGAGGAGGAACTTGTCTGTTGGCAGAGCTGCAGAAATGAGTGCCTGCCTTTCCTGTCCCTAAAGGGGTTCAGCTACGTGTTTATTTGTGCATGTGGATCAGAGGGAATATTACTTCTGATTTCAAACTGAATTAAAACTAAGTTCCAAAGATAGCAAACAATCCCTGGCTGCACATCTTTAATCAAACCTCAGCTTCTAAGTTGTATTTTTGATGTGTGAGAGGCTCCTTCATTTTATCATAGCAAATTCCTACTTCTAATCTAGATTGTAGTCTGTAGCAATCCATCATTGGGTGGTTAAGGCAAGGATATTGTTTTGATAGGAATCAGATCCTGTGTGTGTATGGCAAGGACAGGAAGTTTATTTTTTGCCTTAGGGCACTCCAGTCATTTAGTATTGTTGTCATTTAGAAGACAGATATTAGGAATTTAAGTTCTTCTACTGACTATACAGTGCAATGGGGAGTAGGAGGAGGGGGCAACACAGCTGCTTGTGATACAAGACACTTCAGTGTGGACTTATCCAGATCATGCATGAAAGTTCTTGGAATTCTTTTAGGCTGGACATTAGGGAAGATTTCTTCACTGACAAGATTCTCAATCATTGGAATGGTCTTCCCCAGAGTCACCATGCCTGGGGGTGTTCAAACACCCTGTGGACCTGGTACTTAGGGACATAGTTGGGTGTTGATCTTTCAGCCTTGGATCAAAGGTTAGACTCAATGATCTTTGAGGTATCTTCCAATCAGATATATTCTGTGATTCTTCTGAAGAGGACAGTGGCCATATGTCCTCCTCCAGGCAGAGGAGGACAGCCCACTATGGTTGATCACCATTTCACTTTGGCACTTTAAATTGGAGTGGAGACAAACATTGCTGTATTTCCTTTCAAAGAAGTAAATGCTGTTTAAAATCAAGCTGAACTTCCTCATGGGTTCTGTGATATTTAGATTTCACATTAGGAAACAAATAGAAGGTATTGGAATAACTAGAAGAGGAATGTAAGCATCTCCTAACTCCTAGTGATGAAGGCAGACCCTCACTCTAAAACCTAGTCTTTGCTACTGGACCAATGGAATATGGAGAGAAGTGCAGAAGGCCTTCCCATTCTAAAAAGTAGTCCATGAGAACAAATCAGATTTTTTTCACATCACTGTGAAGGGCAGAGCCATAAAACCAACCATATTGCAAGGAGGTTACGTAAGTTCCTGAGTATCCAGAAGAGGAAAAAGGAAAAGGCATTTAGAACCATCTCAACCTCAGAAACAAAAGCAAAATCTGGATTCTTTGCAGTTAGCCTGGCATACAGTTGAGAAGTTTAACACATTGGATATTATGGGACATTTCTCAGGATAATATAAAAGCTACCTCACTGTTCTAGGGTTTAAAAAACATTCTTCCACTTATGAGGGATTTCCCTGCTCACATTTAAATGAAAAACAAAGAAGCAGAATCACAGAAACATCAGGTTGGAAAAGACTTTCAGGATCACCAAGTCCAATCTATAACCCTACTCTACAAGATTCACCTTAAACCATATCCCTAAGCACCACATCCAAAGGACCCTTAACCACATCCAGGGTTGGTGACTCAACCACCTTCCTGGGCAGCTCATAATGAGCCATAAAACTTGTCTTCTCTAAACTTGAATAGTGTTTTGCTTTTTAATTATGTGGCATGATAATAGTATCTGAAATTGTAATTAAGCTTGCAGTTATCATCAAAAAAGATCAATACTCTGCTGTAGAAAATGTGTCCTTTTTCATACCCTTTCGGTACAGCATCATGTCCTTTGGAGGAGTTTGATCTGTATCTAGGTGTTCTCAGCGTTCTTTAGGGGCTTTTGTATCTTATGCTAAAAAAATGCTAATCAGGTTTTTTTTTTGCCTGTACTTGGATCAAAACCTGCTCACCAACCCTGTGAAATCCAGTTTGTATGCTGTAGGCTGTCTTTCTAGGTTCAATGAAAAGGGTTTCGGTGCCATTTATATGCAAACAAAACTTCATTATCCGATGTAAATTGGTAGTTGAGCTACTGTGAGCACAGAATCGATGCTGGTAATAGGGATGCTGAGGATCACTGTGGCAGCTGCTGGAGGCCCCGTGCTGCTCGGAGTCCAGCAGGAGGAAGCATTGAGCTGACTTGTTTTGACGTGGCAGAAGTGAAATTGGTGCTAATAAGCAAAGACTTTTATTGGTTTCTGTAGAAGAGGAGCTAATTACTCATGTGTCTGCATTGCAGACATTGCTGTGGTGTCTCAGATGCCTCTGCACCACCCTTAGCAGAGGTGATGTTCACAAGAGGTTTGTGTAAGGGCCAGGACCACCCTAGGTCAGCACACTGATGCTAATAGGCTGGTAAGTCTCCTCAGAGTACTGCAGAGTGGGGAGAGAGTGCAGATGTGCAGCACAATCCTGGCATGATAAGGGTTGTAAAGGAACTTGTGCCTGGTAAGATCATGGAGCAGATCCTCCTGGAGGCACTGCTGAGACAGGAGAAGAGTGAAGAGGTGATTGGCTACAATCAGCATGGCTTCACCAAGGGCAAGTCCTGCCTGACAAACCTGGTGGCCGTCTATGAACAGGTCACAACATTAATAGATGAGGGGAAAGCAACTGATGTCATTTACCTGGACCTGAGCAAGTCCTTTGGCACTGTCCCACACCACATCCTGGTCTCCAAGCAGGTGACACATGGGTTTGATGGGAGGACCACGAGATGGATAAAGAACTGGCTTGATGGCTGCACCCAAAGAGTGGCTGTCAATGGCTCCATGTCCATGTGGAGGCCAGTGACAAGCAGAGTCCCTCAGGAATCAGTCCTGGGACCAGTCTTGTTCAACATCTTTGTAAGTGCCATGGACAGAGGCACTGAGTGCAGCCTCAGCAAGTTTGCTGACCACACCAAGCTGTGTGGTGCAGCAGAGACACTGGAGGGCAGGGATCCATCCAGAGGGACCTGGACAGGCTGGAGAGGTGGGCACAAGCCAACCTCATGAGGTTCAACAACACCAAGTGTAGGATCCTGCATCTGGGTCAGGGCAATCCCAAGCACAAATCCAGGCTGGGCAGGGACTGGCTGGAGAGCAGCTCTGAAGAGAGGGACTTGGGGGTGCTGGTGTACCAGAAGCTCAACATGAGCCAGCAGTGTGCACTTGCAGCCCAGAGGGCCAGCCAGAGCCTGGGCTGCATCAGAAGTGTGGCCAGGAGGGTGAGGGAAGTGATTCTCCCCCTCCACTTGGCTCTGTTGAGACCTCACCTGGAGTACTGCATCCAGTTCTGGAGCCCCCATTACAAGAGGGATGTGGATGTGCTGGAGTGTGTCCAGAGAAGGGCCACTGGGATAATCAGAGGGCTGGAGCAGCTCTGCTATGAGGACAGACTGAAAGAGTTGGGGCTGTTGAGTGTGGAGAAGAGGAGGCTCCCAGGTGACCTTATTGTGACCTTCCAGTATCTGAAGGGGGCCTACAAAAAAGCTGGGGAGGGACTTTTTGGGCTATTAAGGAGTGACAGGACTAGGGGGAATGGAGCAAAGCTGGAGGTGGGGAGATTCAGAATGGACATGAGGAGGAAGTTGTTCAGCATGAGAGTGGTGAGAGCCTGGAATGGGTTGCCCAGGGAGGTGGTTGAGGCCCCATGGCTGGAGGTGTTTAAGGCCAAGCTGGACGAGGCTGTGAGCAGCCTGATCTAGGGTAGGGTGTCCCTGCCCGTGGCAGGGGGGTTGGAACTAGATGATCCCTGTGGTTCCTTCCAACTCTGGCTGATTCTATGATTCCATGACCTCTGGAGATCTAGTCCAACCCTCCTGCTAAAACAGGGGCTCACCCACAGCGGGATCCCTGTGTTCCGGGTGGGTTTGGAGTCTCTCTGCAGAAGGAGACTCCACAACCTCCCTGGACAAGCCTTCTCCAGGGCTCCAGCACCCTCACAGCAAAGGAAATTTTCCTTATGATTAGGTGAAACTTCCTATGTTCCAGTTTCTGCCTGTTGCCCCTTGTTCTGTCTCTAGACACCACTGAAAAGAATCTGGCCCCATCCTCTTGCCCACCACAGATGATTCAGCTTTGCTGAGCATTGATCACATTCCTTCTCAGGCTGCTCTTCCCCAGGCTCAACAGCCTCAGGTCTCTCAGCCTTTCCTCTGAGGAAAAATCGTTCAGCCCTCTCCTCTCTGTAGCCTTTGCAGGACTCCTGGAATCAGGATTACCAGTTAGAGAAGAGGTATCATGAGAAATACAACACAGCTTGGAGATGGTGGATCAGTTTGTTCAACACCAGCACCTGTCTAAGCTCAGTGCATGAAGGTGTCACAAAACCCAACAAGGTTACGTTATTGTTCCCCAAATGATGACTGCATTCTTTATTTGGGTTTCCTGTAACAGAGGTCATATGAATACTGAGAACAACTTTGTGTATTTGGTGATTTTAACTATAAACAGGAAAAAGAATGAAGGAATCCAGATTTTCATTCAGAGTTAATAAAACTTGATGCAGTATTCCCTTCTCCAACCTCAAAAGACCCAACTCCCTCAATGTTTTCTCAGAAGGGAGATGTCCCACTGCCTTCAGCATCTTTGTGGCTATGCACTGGCCTCTTTTCAAGCAGTTCTCTGAGTTCCTTCTTGTACTGAGAAGGGGGGGAGAATAAGGAAGTCAAATGCTTGTTGGTAATGTATAAATTACAAAGTTCTTATCAGAGTTGGCTTTAATTTTTTCACAGTATCACAATATCATCAGGGTTGGAAAAGACCTCATAGATCATCAAGTCCAACCCTTTACCACAGAGCTCAAGGCTAGACCATGGCACCAAGTGCCACGTCCAATCCTGCCTTGAACAGCCCCAGGGACGGCGACTCCACCACCTCCCCGGGCAGCCCATTCCAGTGTCCAATGACTCTCTCAGTGAAGAACTTTCTCCTCACCTCCAGCCTGAATCTCCCCTGGCGCAGCCTGAGGCTGTGTCCTCTTGTTCTGGCACTGGCCACCTGAGAGAAGAGAGCAACCTCCTCCTGGCCACAACCACCCCTCAGGTAGTTGCAGACAGCAATAAGGTCACCCCTGAGCCTCCTCTTCTCCAGGCTAACCAATCCCAGCTCCCTCAGCCTCTCCTCGTAGGGCTGTGCTCAAGGCCTCTCCCCAGCCTCGTTGCCCTTCTCTGGACACACTCAAGCATCTCAATGTCCCTCCTAAACTGGGGGGCCCAGAACTGAACACAGGACTCAAGGTGTGGTCTAACCAGTGCAGAGTACAGGGGCAGAATGAGCTCCCTGCTCCTGCTGACCACACCATTCCTGATGCAGGCCAGGATGCCACTGCCTCTCTTGGCCACCTGGGCACACTGCTGGCTCATGTTCAGGTGGGTATCAGTCAGCACCCCCCGATCCCTCTCTGTCTGGCTGCTCTCCAGCCACTCCGACCCCAGCCTGTATCTCTGCATGGGGTTGTTGTGGCCAAAGTGCAGCACCCTGCACTTGGAGCTATTGAACCCCATCCCATTGGACTCTGCCCATCTGTCCAGGTGGTCAAGGTCCTGCTGCAGAGCCCTTCTGCCCTCCAACCCAGCCACATCTGCCCCCAGCTTAGTGTCATCTGCAAACTTGCTGATGACTGACTCCATGCCCTCATCCAGATCATCTATGAAGATGTTAAAGAGGATGGGGCCCAGCACTGATCCCTGAGGGACACCACTAGTGACAGCCGCCAACTTTTTTTTCTCCTATTCTCGCTTGTCTCAAGTCATAGAACCATTGTACTTTTACAGTGATGGGAAGGAATTCTTTGCATGCTGCTGGTGTTGACTTTGTGACAAACGTCTCCATGCATGTGCGAGGTGACAGTGACTAAAGTGCTCTCCAGCCCTTCCCAGCCAGCTGTGAAATCTCACTGTGCAGCATCTCTTGTGGCAGTGGTGGTGGTCTTACATGTACTCTCTATTTCTCATTTGGAAAGTAGACATAAACAGGAACTGCAACACTGCCAACAAATGCATGTGGAGAAAGATAATTGTGTACAGGCCTTGTTGGTGTAGTTTCTCATTTTAGCTGGTACACTCAAATTAACACACTTAAAGGTGAGAGAGTTGAGGTTACCCATGCTGGAAACGAAAAGGCTCTGGGTACACATTACAACAACTTGCTGATATTTCAAGTGGACTACAGGAAAGGTGAGCTGTAGGAGAAGTGGAGTTTCAAAGTGGAAGAAGATAAACTGAGATTAGATATTGGGAATAAATTATTCCTCATGAGGCTCGTGAGGCACTACGAAAGGTTGCCCAGAGGAGTTGTGAAGGCTTCAAGCCTGGAAGTGTTGGAAACCAGGTTGGATGGGACCTTGAGGAAGCTGGCCATGCAAGATGACCCTGGCCACAGGTGGAGGTTGGAACTAGCTGATCTTTAAGATCCCTTCCAACCCAACTCATCCTATGATTCCATGATTAAAATGCACCCACACAAATACTGTCATAGCAGTTGCAGATATGTTCTGTAGAAGTTTAAAACAAAGTGTTCATCTTGTAGGGGTTAAGAAAAGGCATTAAAATTAATGAAATGATTGCACCTCAATCTGCATATGCAAATGGGGATAAATCATATGCCCAACAATTGTATAAGCAAAAGATTATGATAATAAATTGTATTAAATGAATTAATGACTGGCTAGCCCCACTTAATAAGGTCAGAGTAAGTCCCAGTGCACTTATTACTAAAATTCATCATTCAAGCACATGGATGCATTTCATTATTGCAGTCTGCTTAACAAGCAGAGAAACTTGGAGCAATAGAAATTTTCCCTGTCTAGCATAAATCCAGAAAACTTTTCTGTGCTGAGAGCACTTCAGATCTGAAGAATGGAAGATGCGTAGAAATACAAGTAGTTATCTGTCCTTGGAATTGAAGTTCACAATTAATGAAGAATTCAGTGAAGGCCACCCTCTCACTGCTTTATAAGGGGTAACGATTTATGGCTTTGTTGTGAAGGGGTTTGTCTGGGTTTTGGGGGAATGAGAGCTTGTGGGTTAAAATCAGAGGGAGGACTAACAAATCTGACATCCTGGTTGGAGTCTGTTATAGACCACCCAACCAGGATGAGGAAGCAGATGAGGTAATCTACAAACAGTTGGAGGCTGTCTCAAGATCATCAGATCTTGTTCTTGTGGGTGACTTTAACCTGCCAGATATCTGCTGGGAACTTAATTCAGCAGAGAGGAGGCAGTCCAGGAGATTTCTAGAGTGCATGGAGGACAGTTTCATGACCCAGCTGTTAAGTGAGCCTACTAGGGGTCAAGCTCAGCTTGACTTGCTGTTCTCCAACAGAGAAGGGCTGGTGGGAGATGTGACAGTGGGAGGCTGCCTGGGGTGTAGTGATCATGAGATAGTGGAGTTTCCAATATGCAGGGAGATAGGGAGGAACTATAACAGAACCCACACCTTGGACTTCCGGAGGGCAAACTTCAGTTTGCTTAATAAACTTATTTCCAAAGTCCCCTGGGCAGCAGTCCTTGAGAACAAAGGGGTCCAGGATGGTTGGACCTACTTTAAACAGGAGCTCTTGAAGGCACAGGAACTGGCAGTTCCCATGTGCCGAAAGATGAGCCGGCGGGGAAGGCGACCAGCCTGGATGAGCAAACAGCTCCTGAAGGAATTGGGGGATAAAAAGAGGGTGTATCACCTGTGGAAGGAGGGGAAGGCTTCTCCTGACGTGTTTAAAGATGTAGCCAGATTATGCAGGAGAAAAATTAGACGTGGCACTTGGTGCCATGGTCTAGCCTTGAGCTCTGTGGTGAAGGGTTGGTCTTGATGATCTGTGAGGTCTCTTCCAACCCTAATGATACTGTGATACTGTGAAATATGAGGCCGAATTTAGAAGGGTTTAAATAATTTAATATCATATACACAAGGAATTCTCCCCTTCCCCAAACTATATACAGCTACCCCACACATGTTCTTTGTATGCGGTTGGGAAATTATATTACAGAATGTCTATTTACAGCAAAAATCAGGAATTTAGTAGAGGTTTGGAAAGACTTAGATAGAGAGTCTGTGGCATAAATAAAGGTGCCACAGGTAAAGTTACTGAGAGTCTATGCTGGTTTAAATCGAGTTTGCTCAGTTACTCACTGGCTGGAGTCAGTTTCGGTGATCCCAAATATATGCAGCAAAGCCACGTTGTTAACCCTCGTGGGTCTGAATAGCTCAGCTCAGGGGTTATTGGGGCATGCAGTCTGAAGGTTCCATGGGCATGGTCAAGCTGGAAACACCGGGCTGGAGCGGCGGCTGGCCAGGAGCGCCTTAGCCGAATTTGCCCTGGGCCGATGCAAAGCGCCGTGGGTCAGAATCATGCAGCAGTGGTGGTCCCCAAAACGGCAAAGCAGCTGGAAGCAGTGGATGGAGGAGGGTGGCAGGAACACTGAATTGTCCCTTTTATGAGGTCTGACCCCGAGATTGATGGTCCTTGGCCACAATTCTGTCCAAGAAGGGTCTGGCAGCAGGCCAAAACGTACCAAATAAGGTGAAATCCACGGGTCCGGTACCCCCAGATATGGAGAGGGGTCAGGAGGATCCCCACCCTAGGCAGGTGAGTTTACACAACCTGTTTACTTCAACCTGCAAGCAGGCCAGGCCAGACTTGAAGGCACCAGGGCTGTTGTGCTCCTTTGTCCCCCTTAACTTGTTTTCCCCAGGTTTGGGCAGAGTAACACCTTTCGGGGTGACAACATGTCTGGGCATGAATAGATTTGTAAACACAGCCATTTGTGCCTGTGTACCCTCCACCACAGGCTTTCAAGGAATATGAGAGAGTCAGAGCTTGAATAGCCAGGGTGAAAGAAGAGAAGGCTGAGGATGGCACCTCATTGCTCTCTACAGCTACCTGAAAAGAGGTTGAGGGAGGTGGGCGTTGGTCTCTTCCTACTATCAAGTGGTAGAACAAGAGGAAATTGCCTCCAGTTGTACCAGGGAAAGTTTAGATTGGACATTAGGAAAATTTTCTTTTCCACATGAGTGGTCAGTGATTGGAGCAGGCTGCCCAGGGAGGTGGTGGAGTCCTTGGAGGTATTCAAAAAACCTGTGGACCTGGCACCTGGGGATGCGCCTTCGTGGGCATGATGCTGTTGGCTTGGTGGTTGGACTTGTTGGTCTTAGAGGCCTTTTCTAACCAAATAATTCTATGATCCCATGAAAGAAGCCATTAAATTTGCTTCATCTTATGTGAATGTGTTGATTTCTCTGCAAACAAGTCTAAAGACAGGTTTGCTCAAGACAAAGATGATTTTCTAGCTGTGTGCTACCACAGTAAACAACGAATGCAGCATGGATCTTTTGAGTAATACTGGATTGTAACAGTAATATTTATTAATTATCTAGATATTTCAGAGCATATGGAGAGAGTGTCTTGTCTGAGGTGGATTTCTGTAAAAAAACCTTCTATTTTCCTTCTTTCAATGAACTGTAATTTCATGCTATCTCTTGCTTGTGTGAACCTCACATACCCAGTGTCTGTATGCAACTAATTTCTCGTGTATGGACACTTCAGCAGCATTTACTGAGCATGCACCTGGTTTGAGTATAAATATTTGTATGACACAGTGTTCCTAAAAGCCCAATAGATAAGTTCACTAGCAGGGAGACTGTCAGAGGTTGGTTGCTATCAAACTGGAACCAAATGAGCACAAAAACCTCTGTGTTAAAAAATGTGAGTGGACTGTGCTGGTTTCAGAGAGCCTGCTCTAATGAGCAAGCCCCCATACACAGACGGAAGGGAAGGCAGCACACAAAGCCCTGGATTTAGGTAAGGAGTTTAGTGAGGTGATTCAATCCACAATAACTTGGCCTGTTTGCAGACAGCACAGCAAAAGCAATAGCAACATCCAGTCATGAAAGTATCCCCCAAGCCTGCAGCCAGCCCAGAAGAAGAGACCAACACCCAAATCTGGAAACCACAAGCAGCAACCAGAACAGGAAGCCTATCATGTTCCAGTCTGAACTTCAAGCCCCATGGAGTTTTTCTCCAGCCAACACTTTCATTTTGAGGCTGGCACAACATCATCATGGTATTGGATATTGGCAGCAGATTCAGTTGAACCCATGACATGTATCTCAGCTGGAATTTTGCCTGGACATCGAAGCAATTGTGGAGTATGTTCCTTTGAGTAACTACTGACTCGGTAGAGGCCAGCACCACCATGTCAAGTGACACAAATGTGGAGGAAAGTTCATCCAGTGATTGGGGAGACTTAAAAGCAAACAGAAAAGAACATGCCAAACCACTTTAGATATGTCAGATACTCCCATCACTTCAGCACTGCTGTAAATCAGCAGTTACTGCCCTTACTCTGAGCTCTAGGGAGCAATAGTTTCTCTGGCCACAAGCTGAATCAACAAGATCCCTGTTGCATCCAGAAGAACAGATAATTTGAAGCCACTTTAGCAAGGCAGAAAGGTTGGAAGACTTTAGTACATCATTCCTGCAGAAGCCAAATAGCCACCCAGCAACATGATGCCTCAATTCAGAACTATCAAATTAGCTTCAGTAAAAACAGCCTCTAATGAATTAATCATAGGAACAGGCATTTTACTCGCAGAACAAACCAGAGATGATACAATTAACCAATTCCTACTAAGGCCCACAATTACTTTATTAGGGCTTTAAAACATGGTTTCTGCAAAGCAGTCTTTATTCCCAGTTTGCAGTGATCAGACAGTGCTGTCTAAGTGCTGCTATTGAGGCCTGTGCTGTCCCTTATCTCATTAAGTGTGACATAAACACCTTTGATGAAATGAAATGGCCAAGTGCAGCAAATGGAGCGAACTATTTTCCTACACAGCGCTGCCTTGCTACATGCTTGCAATCTGATTTGCTGGCCTTTATTGACAGATGATAGCGTGGTTTGTGCAGGTGCCAGCCAAAGATACCCATTTAGAGCTTCTAAATAATTAAGTATTGATTAATCAACATAGGAGTATATAGAACACCTTTTTTTTCCCCTCCAAGCTTTTGTCCATTCTTAAAGGTCTTATTATTTCTCCCAACGGAAACAAGAGAAGCACAAACCTTCTGTAACTGTCAAGGGCTTAAAAAATTACAGATCTGGGCTTCTGACCCTGGAGAAAACAGCACAGCTGACAGACTGCCACTGAACAAGCTTTGCTTTGCCATGCTTGTTGTCCGTGATGTCAGCTGTTGGTGAAGAAAAGTGCCCAAATTCCATAAATCACAAAGCAATTAGTAAGGAATCACAGAATGATGGAGGGTGGAGGGGACCTCTGGCATCCAACCCCCTTGCTAAAGCAGGGTCACCCAAACCAGATTGCCTGGGATTACAATTTCCAGGAGGATTTGGGATCTTTCCAGCGAAGGAGAGCACAATGTGCATCTTATTTGCTATTTCCATATAGTGACAACGGTTGTCACATAATGGTTAGAAACTAGAAACTTCATGGACCTGGAAACAAATAAAGACTAGTCTGGACATCAGGAAAAAATCCTTTATGGAAAGGGTTGTCAAATGCTGGAACAGGCTGTCCAGAAAAGTGATGGATTTCTTATCCCTGGAGGGATTTAAAAGCCATGTTGATGCAGTGCTGAGGGATGTGGTTTAGCAGCAGACTTGGTAGTGTTGGGCTAATGGTTGGACTCAACGATCTTAAAGGTCTTTTACAGCCTAAATGATTTGATGTCAAGAGCAGGCAGGAAGCAGATGTGCTGGGGGTGCCAGATGCAGCTCATCCTAACAAAAGCTGGGCAGGAGATAATTTGTTGAGAGAAAGCTTGGTAGGATGCTTTTTGCTTCCCTCTTCCTCGTGTAAGAGATGTTAGGGTTAATAAGTTTGTAGGAATGAGCACCACTTAGAGATCTGCTGTTGTGTCTGATTTTAGAGCCTTCATTTCCTGGCTTCCTGAGCTTTCCTTTCATGTAAGTGTTGAATTGCTATCGGTGAATGCATGTAGGAGTTTCCACAAAGCATCTGCAAGAATTTAGAAGCACTAATATAGCTTCGATAAAAATGGTGATAAAAGCACTGAAAGATTCCTCCTCATTTCCATGCAAAGTGAATCTGCCTGTTGGCCATACTGAAGATGTGTGGACTGCAGCATAGTCCACATGCTTGCTGCCTTCAGGAATACCCAGCAGTACGCTTCTGGTTGGGCGGCTTCTGGTGTCAAAACAAAGGCAACATCGTTCCACAACATGCCCTCAAGGAGTCAGCGTTGTTAAATCTGGCTGCTTTATGGCTGCGAGGTGTCTGTGTAATTTATGCTAGGTGTCTGGGGTGCGGGATGGGGAGTCCCACCCAATGCAAACCACACTGATGTCTGCAAGCCAATAAAGTGAATGCTCATGGCTTCTGTATGGCAGCAGTTTCCAAGTGTCATGTGTCCTCCTTCCCCCTGGCAAAAAACACAAGCAAGCTTCCAGGTCTGCTGGGATCTAGCAAGGCCCTTAGCAAAGTGAGACCCCAGTGTGCCTGTGCTGCTAGCACTACCCAGGCAAATTGTTGCTGGCAGGGGTTTGTAGCTAACAGTTCTGCTAGGCAAAAAGCAAAACATTTTTTCCATCATGCTGTGCATGGAGATGGCCTTTCGTTAGCCACAAATGCCAGCCAAAAGTGTCTTTCTCTCAAAACCACAGGTCAGCCTGTCTTGAGTCAAAGAGAATAATGGACAATGTACCAGGGCAGCTTTGACAGGGAAATGGCACAGTATGCCTGCTGTGTCTGCCACTTGTGGGCAAGCAATTGGTGCAGTGTGAGGTGAGATCAAGATTGATTGTTGCTAACACCTTTGTAGTCAAAGAGAAGTAAAGGAAGATTGTCTGTAATGAACCCAAGACTTATACAGGGTTCTCTGTTACACTACTGATTGTATTTTCTAGTTCCAGAGTTTTTGATACCCATATTGGCTGAAAAGTTGTCCAGGTTGAATACAGGGCAGGTAGCAGATTCCAGAATGTCAGAAGAAGTCTTGATAATCAGGCTTCCAGTTGGCTTCCTGTGCTATGAGTTACTCCGGGGGAGATTCTCAGCAGACACAAGATGAAAAAATGTCCTGCTGAGGACAATCAGCCTTTGGAATAATCTCCTCAGTGGAGTGGTGGGGTCTACAGCATTAGGGACTTGTAACATTCATTGGAGCTTGGCTGTTTTGTCTAGGCCATTCTTTTTGCAAGAAAGGGTGGAACAGCTGATCCTTGAGGTCCCTTCCAAACTGGTACTACAGTTCTATGATATTCAATTATAAACGTGCAACTGCTTAACAGACTAAATTCAGTCTTGCTCCATGCTGGCTGCTTAGTCCAAAATGGTGCATACTCAAAACTCACCAAGAATTGCCAATTCCTCCTTTAAAAAGTGATGATTCACTCCATGTCATGTGTAAAACTTAGGACACTACCGGTGAATGAAGAGGAGAAAAAAGAAGTATCAAGCTGTGTAGAAACAGATCTAAACCCACTGATGATGAGTTTTTCCTCTGTTCTAAGTTAGGGGTGAAAGGTATTCAGACTGTTGGTTAGAATTTGCATTTTTAATTTACAGTGACTGAAACTTGGGGAGGAACAGTCAAATTTCTGTGCCATGGGAGGAAACCCTTCAAAATCTAGACAATCAACAGTGCTCAAAGACAATTCAATGTGTCCTTGAGCCATTCACTAAACAGTAGGAGGCTGCACTGAGAAGCAAAGAAACAGAGACCTTGCTAGCAAAATTGTTTTCCTTCTTTATTATCTCATGAATTAAAAACTACTGGTCTGTATGATGAAAGGAAGGATTGTATGAATCTGCATCATTTCTTTCTAATGCTGCTGTAAGGTGGTTGACTGGAAGGTGGTTGTCATGAGCACATGTCTAGGCTTGAATTTTTAAGAGCAGTCTATCAGTGGTGTTGAGCTCAGTCAAAGGGGTTTCATTAATAAAAATACAGACATGGTGAGCATGGCCACTCTGGGATAAGTGCTGAGGTATTCACATTCTCCTTAGTCATCACAGATGGAACAGGAAATGTGCCACTTTAAATAGACTGATTTTAAAAGAAGGAAATCCTTATCTGACAGCTCTTTCTACTGTGTTCTATACCAGGGCACGATTTATTTCTGCTCAAGGAATATGGAATTTTATTTGGTTGTAAAAATGAAATAGGCAGCTTTGCAGTGTTACCTGGATATAGATTTCCTTATATTATAAAATATTTCATACTCTTTTTCTTGCTTGAAAGTACTTCAGATACAGACCCCAGTAATGGCATTATAACTATTGCATCAAGAAAATTAAGTCAGCGTTAACAGAGAAATCCAGAGGGAAACTGAATCACATAGATGTATAAAAAATATAATTGTGTATTGATTTCTCTTTTTTTACCTCCTGATTTAAATACACCACCTTGCCACCATACAGCCTCAGCAGTCCTATGCCTGTGTTTGATTATTTGTAAGAGAGAATTAAGTTTACATTTGATGTGGAGGGTGTAGATAGGATTAGCGTTTTATCCTAAACCTGACATAGGAGGGATAGAGGGGGAGGGACACCTACCCAAGTGCTATTCATCTGCCACTAGTTTGAAGTTTTGAAGAGGAGCAAAAATATCTTCAGACTTTTCTCAGTGGCGCTTCCAACTTACTCTCTATAAGGGTGCATTGAAATTCTCGCCGTGCCACTAGATAAGGGTCGTCTGAGAGCTACCTGGCTTTTTGTGTCCCTTTCACAAAGGTTTCACTAGGTAAAACTTGGTAAGGAAAGCTGTTAGAGATGATACACGCAGCATGCAAAGAGGTTTGCTCTCATCTCAGCCACAGGATGGAAAATACTGGGAGCTGGCAGTTGTAGATGGAATAAAGCTGATTTCCAAATAAGAAACTGCAGCTTCAAAAAGAAAAGTACCAAATGAGTAGGTCACAAAATCAGTCTCAGTCTGGATCTTCCTTAGCCTGTTTTTTTTTTTCCCTCTCCACATAGAAGCAAACTATACAATAGCAAAGAAAGTGTATTTCTGTAACAGTCTTATGAGATGATAATGTCCTTGTAAAGAGATTCTGCATTTAGAAGTCTTTCTCTGTTACAGAGAGGCTGCAGTCACAGAGATGACTCGAATCAGAATCTCCAACAACACTCTACAACATTTATTTTGTATCCATGTAAGAATATTGGTTTCAGGAGAAGCTGTAAGATTCAGTCACTGTAGCAGAGGAGGACTGGGTGGAATCTTTTCACTTGGGTTGTGAATTGTTGGGTTTTTCGTTTGTTTGTTGTCAGTGGAGCGCTATGGGTAAATGACTTTTGGTTCACCAATATGGTTAGATGGTCAAATCCCCTTTATTTCCGTGATACAGTGACTTATATGCATTCTAGCAAGAGGCGTGCTCCACCAAGATTGGTTACAGTCAGAGGGTACAGGGTTACTTGTAAGGCATCAATAGGTCAGCATACCATAACATTCTAAGGGTCAGCCCTTCAGAACACCTACTCCAGCCCCCTTGGCTATCTAACTCTGCCCACTGCAGCTGTGTGTGGGGTGCTCAGTTGTTTACAGTTTGATTTCCCGGGCTAGCAGCATCCCAAGGACGTTTCTCAGCACAGTTGCTCATGTTTATCATTTCTGTGTCCTCTGCTAACAAGAATTCTCCAACAATTTGTTTTGGGTTTGTTTTTTTTTGTTGTTTTTGGTTTTTTTGTTTTGTTTGTTTTTTCACATCTGGAGTGTAAGATTTGGTCTTGAATAGATGGTGTTCAATGAAAAATCCCTTCCCTGAAAGGGTTGTCAAGCCCTGGAATAGATTGCCTAGGGAAGTGCCTAATCATCAGCCCTGCAAGGATTTAAAAGATGTGCAGATGCAGAGCTGAATCATAGAAGGATATGGTTTAGTCATGGACTTGATAGAGTTGGGTTTAAGTGTTGGACTCAGTGACCTTAAAGGTCTCTTTTCTGTAATTCTTGTGCTTGATCAATCTGATGCTTTCCGTACATATGAAACAGTGAAAAAAAAGAGGTGTCCTCTGAAAGATCAATGATCTGCTCCCCAAAATGGCTAGGAAATGTCTTGTCCTATTCAGTGAGCATGGACCAGTGAAGTAGCCCTTTGTGGCTGAAAAACAGCGGTTTTGGTGTGCCTCTGCCCTCCCCTGTGTGATGATGCCACAGCTGCTGTTCTTTTAGGCAGATCGCCAGTTGACTTCCCACATCTGTTAAGTAGATCTGCAGAGACAGATGGTCTTTTGTACCTTTTAATGTGGATGCTGTTTACATTCAGATACAACCTAGTGGTTGGCCACTCTCTTTCTTACATCACACCTCTTTCAAACAAAAATCTCAGAGTTTTCAGATACCTAAAAAATTTCTGATGTGAATTCAGCCTCATAGAGATACTTCCATCATGCAACCCAGAAGATAGCTTTTACGTGGTATTTGGGAAACACTTAGAAAGAACCAGTGTGGTTGCCCTTAGTTGGTCAACTGAGGCAAAGCTGTAGCTAAGGAGCGCTTGCCCAGTTGCTTTTCAGTGTGAGTGAAAGAGGAGATTCTAACCAGTTGCACACAATCAGCATATTTTTCTTTAGCTTCATTTTCCTTCTGCTTAGTCTCCACTTCACTTAACATTCTGGCAGGTACTTCTTATTTACAGTCCAGCCAAACAATGGGGTTTATTCAAATCTTTCCACACAGCAGACATAAAATGAAGTTATTTTCATCCTTCAGCAGTTCCAAGTCTTTCAGTAGTGTCATTGCAATAGAAATGGGGCACTTGCTCTTTACTATTCAGTAAAGGCTAACTAAGTGTGTTTGAAGTACTCTAAGGTTGAGTGACCTTCAATGACTTGTGTGTATAGATTATCAAACATCATAGCTGAGCTAACAGACCATGAACAGTGTCCGATTCCTTTCAGGCTAAATAGTGCAGATAATCATAATTATTCTGGGTGCCAGGGTCAAAAGAACTGCTCATCACTTCTGGCTTCCTGAGGAATCTGTTAAAGTGCTAAATGATACATCATCCCTGTCAGTGCCTTATATAGGAATTAAGTGAAGCAAGTTCTGGAAGAGATTTTTGACAGCACATATCTGATACGTCTCTGTCCTTTTACTCCTATCTCCTCCACTTCTTTTATGCAGATTACAAGTCTGTCACTCAGATGCTTTAGTTTGTAGTCAGTTAGTTTTCAGCCCTGGTGGAATTCTCTCAATTTAAATGGACAGTTTAAGAAGTGGTTAATTAATACACCAGCATTGCTCTCTGTAGGCGAGAAGCACTGCCTTATTTTCCAACTTATGGAACAAAATGGGTCCAACATGTTAATTATGTTTTTACAGCTGATTTTACTTCCTGAAAATATTAGGTACCTTGTATCAGGAGGATTCTTTACCCATAGTCTGCTTTTCTTGCCATTTCATACCACCTTATAGTAGCATGGAGGAATTGATACCATTTGTGATAAGACCTTTGGCATACATCTTCTAATAGATCAGAATTAATTGGAGTCCACCAGAGAAGTAACATGTCCTGAGCCACTCTTCATGGTTTCTGAAGTCTCTTCAGGTGTATCTGAGTTAGCAGAGTGAGTGGACTTAGGTGATCTGGACATGGTTTAGTGACCATAGTGGTCTTCATTTGACAGTTGGATTCAATCACTGAATCAAAATGCTAGAGATTGGGAGGGACCTTGAATGATCATCCAGTCCAACAGCCACCCACTCCCCCCAACCAGAGAAAGATCACCTAGGGCAGGTCATGCAGGAACACATCCTGGTAGGTTTTGAAAGTCTCCAAAGAAGATGACCCCGCAATCTCTTTGGGCAGTCTACTCCAGAACTGTGTTACCTTCATAGTGAAAAAAAAATTACCTTTATGCACATGTGGAACCTCCTCTGCTCCGACTTGCACCCATTGCCCCTTGTCCTATCATTGGACATCACTGAGTAGAGTCTGGCTCTGTCCTCCCTCCTACTACTACCCTTCACATCTTTATAAACAGGAATGAGGTCACCCCTCAGGCTCCTCCAAGCTAAAGAGCCCCAGCTCCCTCAGCCTTTCCTCACAAGGGAGATGTTCTACTGCCTTCAGCATCTTTGTGGCTCTGCACTGGACTCTCCCAAGCAGTCCCCTGATCTTAGGGATCTTTTCTTACTGAATCAATTCTGTGATTCCATAATCTCCAGATATCCCTTCCAACACCTGCCATGATGAGATTCCATAAATCAGAAGAAGAAGGGATGAAGTATGGTAAAATATTCTACTCCTGCCAAAAGCAGGAGTGAAAGCATAGGTGAAATCACGAGCTGACAGTTTTCTCTGCCTCCTGTGTTGTGGTGTGAGTATAATGAATCGAGGTATGTAAAACTGAGCAAACCTCAATAAGCATTTGTAACACCACCGAGGTCAGCATCCATGTCCTGACATTAGTGGATCTATGAATTTGTAGAAACTAAAAGCATAAAAGTAATAATCACACATCTGAAGGCAAGAGTGAGCAGGGCATAACAGCTCTGTGTACAGAAGTAACCAGAAGGCATTTTCTTTGCACATCTGGATAACACCTGCTATAGTCTTTGATAAACTGACTGCAAAGATTATTGCCCTTCTGAACAAATGAAATAGATTGTGTTACCTTTACAGCTCTTTTGTTAAGAAAGGAACATGCCAGCACTTCATTCAGCTCAAGATGCTCCGATGGCACTGAGCGGAGCCTGTATAAACTGTGAACTCTATTTTCAAATAAAGTTTCTAATTAAAATTGGCATTTGGGGGCCTCCAGCTGGTGAGGGCTGTTTAGCTGCCACGTGACATCGCTCCTGACACCCACAGTATGGTAGCTCATTGTCAGACTTCCTGCCAGGGCTTCGCTATTCCAAGCCCTCACATGCTGCCATCTCTACAGAGTGGTGCGAAGAGCAGGCAGCTTGCAAAGTCTTTATTGCCCTGGTTTTGTGGAGAGGCTTTTTGTTGCTCTGAATTGCCTTTTTATTTGATGCAGTGATCTTACATTCAAAGAATAGTTTAGGTTGGAAGGGGCCTTAAAGATCATCTGGTTCTAACTCCCCTGCCATGGGCAAGGACACCTTGCACTAGAGCGGCTTGCTCAAGGCCACGTCCAGTCTGGCCTTGTATACCTCCAGGGAGAGGACATCCACAGCCTCCTTGGGCAACCTGTTTCAATGGCTCACCACCCCCACTGGAAAGATTTTCTTACTAATATCCAGTCTAAATTTCCTCTATTCCAGCTTCAATCCATTTGTCCTTATCCTATCACTTCAAGGCCTTGTAAAAAGTCCCTTCCTGGCTTTCTTGTTGTTCCCTTCAGGTACTGGAAGGCTGCTCTGAGCTCTCTCCATAGGTTTCTCTTCTCCAGACTGAACAGCCCCATTTCTCTCATCCTGCCCCCATAGTGGGAGGTTCTCCAGCCTTCTGATCCTTTGGACCCACTCCAGCAGCTCCATGTCCCTCCTGTGCTAAGGGCACCACAATTTGATGCAGTGCTGCAGGTGGCACCTCACTGAGGCAGAATCACCTCTGTGCCTTGCTGCTTCCTACCTCCTTGTCCAACAGACAGGACGCTGTTAGCCTTCTTGGCCATTGGGCACATACTGGCTCATGATCATTTCTGCTCAATCTTAAAGAGAAGAAAATCTCTAAGTCTCTAAATGCTGTATGTGTATTTTGTAGTTACAGGTGACTTACTATGTGTTAAGTTCAGCTTTACTGCAGCAAGCCTTCAGAACACATTTTAGAGGCTCTGTTTCAAGCACTATTAATAACAGCATTAAGCTCATTTGTTCAGTGGGTGACAGTGGTACAGGCCCTCCCTATTTCCTCTGAAATTAGAATGGAGTAGGACAGTTTGTGCTTCCCAGTTCTCTCAGTGCAAGTTGTTATTGATCAGCTCTAAACACAAAGGGTCATCTTGCTCTTTATAAAAGAGCTTTACACTAATCTTTTCTAGCTTATATCGACAGACATTAAGTAAAAATATGAAATAGCAAGCTTGGGCTAATTATAATGTTGCTGTTTAAATAGGATGTCTGCAACCTTAGTGAA
The DNA here is from genome assembly GCF_015220805.1 of Pogoniulus pusillus. NCBI lineage: Eukaryota > Metazoa > Chordata > Aves > Piciformes > Lybiidae > Pogoniulus > Pogoniulus pusillus. The sequence goes on along the minus strand of NC_087265.1, from coordinate 27,716,393 downwards.
CTCTTCTGGGTATGGAGTTTTTCACCTTCATAAAGCTGTCCTTGAGGTGGGTAATAACAAAATCACCCTCTCACACAGGCTACAATATTAAATGACAAAAAGAAGGGAGGTGGAAGTGGAAAGTCACAGAAAAGGTCCCCTATTACCAAATTCTTTTAAAGCTTTCAGTGGTACACTGATACAATTATTAAGACTGAAATAATTGCCCTACTTTGAAGGCTCCCAGTGTAAATAAATCTGTGTAATCATTAGCTGGGCTCTTAGACTTAAGAAAGGGTAATGATGGGAGCTGGTTTAGAGGCTGTTATTTTTAAAGCAACTTATTTATGGAAACAGTACACAGTAGAAATAAATGACAGCACATGGACATTTAAAGAATGCTGTGTAAACATATGTGACATACAATATTGTGTCCAGTTCTGGGCCCCTCAGTTCAAGAAGGACCTCAGGGAAATGCTTGGAACAGTCCAGCTGTATAGGGTTAACACTACACAGGGAGTAACCCTGAACCTGACCCAGGGTGGGTCTGAACACCCAGTCACTAGTGGTGTCCCTCAGGGATCAGTGCTGGGCCCCATCCTCTTTAACATCTTCATAGATGATCTGGATGAGGGCATGGAGTCAGTCATCAGCAAGTTTGCAGATGACAGCAGGCTGGGGGCAGATGTGGCTGGGTTGGAGGGCAGAAGGGCTCTGCAGCGGGACCTTGACTGCCTGGACAGATGGGCAGAGCCCAATGGGATGGTGTTCAATAGCTCCAAGTGCAGGGTGCTGCACTTTGGCCACAACAACCCCATGCAGAGATACAGGCTGGGGTCGGAGTGGCTGGAGAGCAGCCAGACAGAGAGGGATCTGGGGGTGCTGATTGATACCCACCTGAACATGAGCCAGCAGTGTGCCCAGGTGGCCAAGAGAGCCAGTGGCATCCTGGCCTGCATCAGGAATGGTGTGGTCAGCAGGAGCAGGGAGGTCATTCTGCCCCTGTACTCTGCACTGGTTAGACCACACCTTGAGTCCTGTGTTCAGTTATGGGCTCCCCAGTTTAGGAGGGACATTGAGATGCTTGAGCATGTTCAGAGAAGGGCAACGAGGCTGGTGAGAGGCCTTGAGCACAGCCCTACGAGGAGAGGCTGAGGGAGCTGGGTGTCTAGCTTGGAGGAGACTGAGGAGTGACCTCAGTGACTTCTACAAGGTCTTCTTGGAGCCTTCTTCAGGCTGAACAGCCCCAGCTCTCACAGCCTGTCCCCACAGGGCAGATTCTTCAGCCCTCTGATGATACTTTGTGGTCTTTCTCAACCCACCCGAGCAGCTCCATGTCTCTCTTTTGCTGGGGGCACCACAACTGGAAGCAGTGCTGCAGGTGTGGTCTCACCAGAGCAGAGGGGCAGAACCTCCTGCCTGTTCTGCTGCTGACACCGCTTTGTTTGCAACCTAGAATCCCGTTGGCATCTGGGATGAAAGTGCTCAAATCAAACTATTAGACTCAGGACACACTGGTGAAAACTGGAGTATTTACCAGAAGAAAGAAAAGCAAAATAGTGTGTCTTTCTCTTTATTTGATAGATAATGGGGTTTTTTGTTCCTCTATTTCTACTCTGGGACATTTAATCTCAGTAATATTGTCCTAAGCCTTTTCTATTTACAATGACAATTAGCAACCCCGTTCTAATGAAAATAGCAGGTTTCATTCTAAGTTGCAGGTGTCAAATAAAGATGAAGCTTCCTCTCTGGGCTGCTGTTTGATTTCCACAACTATAAACAAAGAACAGCATCAGGCTCTCTGTCTTCTGTTGATTTTTTTTGCAGAACTTACCCTGGTGGCTATCCTCATTAATTGTACTCCAATACCAGGTACTTAAAATGTTTTTAAAAGAAGTTGTACTTTGTTGACTTCAATTAAGCTTACACAGGCTTGCACACATGGGGACTGTCGAGAGGAAAAGTGACTTTGCCAACCTAGCAGTTTTTGTTCACATTCACACAGAGCTAATCAAAACGACATTGATTAGCTCAGATTAGCAACTGACATCTGAAACTTCCTGGCATGAGCTGCTTGGGGGTGGGAAGTTTTCATGATGTCAGACTAGCAGCTGGTTTTGCATAACCAAGGATGTCCATCACAACAAGGACGAACTCCTTTCCAAACCAAGCAACCCTTCAAGTACTATCAGTAATGTTTATTTTCCAGAGCTTGATGTGGAGTAGAGTGATGCCTGATAGACCATTGGGTGGTTACACATCAGTCCCTGTCTTCAGTCTGTCTTGCACTTCTTTATTTCAGTCTCTTCCTCTACATTTCAAGTGCTGCTACATGCTTGAAAATAACACACCTGAAATCCTGAACTGCTTCAGAAGCGGAGTGACCAGCAGCACAAAGGAGGTGATTCTGCCCCTCAGCTCTGGTGAGAACCCACCTGCAGCAATGCATCCAATTCTGGTGCCTGCAGCACAAGAGGGACATGGAGCTGCTGGAGTGGGTCCAGAGGAGCCCGCAAAGATGATCAGAGGGCTGGAGAATATCCCCTATGGGGGCAGGCTGAGAGAGCTGGGGCTGTTCAGCCTGGAAAAGAGAAGGCTCCAGGGAGACCTTAGAGCAGCCTTCCAGTACCTGAAGGGGGCTACAGAAGAGATGGGAAGGGACTTTTTACAAGTCCTTGTAGTGATAGGATGAGAATGAATGGATTGAAGCTTGAGGAGGGCAGATTTAGACTACAGATTAGTAACAAATTCTTTCCAGTGGGGGTGGTGAGGCACTGAAACAGGTTGCCTGTGCCCACTTATTGAAGGTGCTGAAGGCCAGGTTGGATGTGGTCTTGAGCGAGCTGCTCTAATGGAAGATGTTCCTGCCCGTGGCAGGGGGATTGGGAGTAGATGATCTTCGAGGTCCCTTGCAATGTAAACCAATTTGTGAATATGATTGGATTTATTCTTTCCTGAAACTTGAAGCAGCAGGGTATAGGAACCAGGAAACTTCAACATGCTTGTAGACAAGAAAATTCTATGTGATTTCAGCCTAAAGACTCAATGCCGTGTCCCTTTCCCTTCTTGCCAAAGCCTGGCTTTTAAATTATGGTGTTTTTTTTCCACTAAATAGTCACATGCAGCAGAAAATTAGTAGCAAGAGAAGCTGAACTAGAAGAAATGGAAATGTAAAACAGGATGAATAACTCTTTTTGTTCCCATTCTAGCCAGATCAGAAAACCTCCTGTAAATACATCTTTGCAGTACGTATTCTGTACTCAGGGATGCATAAACACTCCCTTTGGCAGCAACACTGTAAGCTGACAGCACTGGAAAATGTGGGAAGAAGTCTCAGCAAGGTACAAAGCTAATTTGCTGCTATTGCTTGGTTCACATAAAGAGAAATGGCTTGGTAGCAGCACTGATCATAAATAATGCAAGGAAGGGACTGGCATCACTTGAGCTCAACGAGAAGTCGAAGAGCTTGGAAAGTGTTCTTCAAACTTCAGAGCTTTCTGCAAGTCCATAACCTTTCAAAACACTTGAACCTTTTGAATAACCTTTCAAAAAAGACTTGCTCTCACACAAAAAAAAACCAAAGGTGCTACAAAGCTGATTCTTGTTTGAGCTAAAAAGGCTTTCTCTTGTTCAGCTGCTGGCATGGCATGTCGTTACAAGCAATCTTCTCTTGGCATCTAATCGGCATCTAATTTCCATTGTCTGTCTGCTCTTCTTCCGCTCAGCTTTGTGTGACAGTGCTTTATGCTAGGAAGTTTAGATTCTCAGGAGGTTCAGGAAGGACAGGGAGTGGGTACAGCAAAGGGCTATGAAGATGATTAGGGGACTATAAACATCTGTCTCATCAAAAAAGGCTAAGGAACTTGAGGCTTTTTAGCCTGGACAGGGGGGATCTTATCAGTGCTTATTAAATACTTAAATGGTGGATGTCAGGAGGTTGGGGACAGTCTTTATTCAGTGGTGCCCAGTGACAGGACAAGGACTAACGTACAGAAACTTGAACAAAGCAGGTTCTTTAAGGGTGGTGGAGCACTGGAACAGGCTGCCCAGAGAGGTGATTCCACTTCGGAAGTCATTCAAAACCCACCTGAATGCCATCCCGTGCATCCTGCTGTAGGTGAGCCTTCTCTGAGGGAGAGGTGGGTCTAGATAATCTCATCAGTCTGTGATTGTGTGTGGTAAAGCAGGGAGCTTTTACAAGCCTAATCCCTGGCAACTTCAGGGGTTTACATTGGGTGAGTTCTGCCATGTGCCTTGTTTAATTAAATGAGAAACTTGCAGGGAACGCCGGGCTAGTGCCCCCAGAGGTGCCTTTTCAATTTCCCAATCAAAGCTGATGAAATTAGAATTGGCTATCAAATCTTTCTAGCAAACTTGCATCATTCTTTGCTAATTTCCTTTTAGTGGCCCCTCGAGAGATGCGGATAGTCTCAGCGCTGCATGTTAAACTTTAATTACTGGTTTCTGTTGTGAGGGTGAGATACCGCTCAGGCAGAGAGAGCTGCATCATCTCTTGCCAGCTCCTCCTGCTGAAAAACACCCACAATGGAAGTGAAAAATGAGTCAGCAACCTAGCACCAGTCTCTGTCGGACCACACTGCACCTTCAGCTCCGTGGCAGGCTGCTGCTGGTCTGCTCTTAACGGTAAATTATAGATTTTTACTTATTTATAAGTGTCATTAATCTAAGAGATTGAAGGCAATTTAGTTTCCAAACGAGGAGCACGCAGGGCTCGGCATCATCCAGGCAGACACAACAAGTAGCTTATGAAAAACACCAGGATGTGTAATCCACAACTGTGGTTCTGCCGGGTGGGGTTCGAAGGGCATCACCAATCATGTTGCATGGAGGAGTAATTCCTCAGTCAGCATTACCTGACTTATCTACAGAATCATTTTGGTTAGAAAAGATCTTTTTGATCATCCAGTCCAACTGTTACCTAGATTTACCAAGGCCAGTTCTGAATCATCTCCTTTAGCACCACATCTCTGCCTCTTAGAAACATTTTCAGGGATGGGGATTCAACCGTCAACCTGGGGAGTCTGTTCCAGTCTTTGAGAACCCTTTTAGTGAAAAACTTTCTTCTTCTATCCAGCCTAAGCCTCCCATGGTGCAGCTTAAGGCTGTTTCCTCTCATCCTGCCACTTGCTACCTGAGAGAAGATACTGATCTCTACCTCGCTCCAGTTTCCTTTCAAGGAGTTGTAGAGAGCAAGAAGGTCTCCTCTCAGACTCTTTTTCTCCAGGCTAAACAAGTTCTGTTCCCTCAGTTGCTCCTCACCAGAGATCTATTCTTCAGACCCTTCAGCTTTGTTGCCTTTCTCTGGACCCACTCCAGCACCTCAATGTCCTTCTTAGAGTGAGGGGCCAATACTGAACCAAATATTCGAGGTGCAGCCTCATCAGTGCCAAGTACAGGGAGACAATCACTGCCCTGGTGCTGCTGGCCAAATTATTGCTGATCCAAGCCAGGATGCTGTTTGCCTTCTCGGCCACCTGGGCACATGATGAACAGATGGCTGAACATGAGCCAGCAACCCCTCCTTGTCTTCCTCCACTGGCCAACTTTCCAGACATTCTTCCCTAAGCTTGGAACATTTGTGAGATGGTTGTGACCTAAATCCATGCCCTGGCACTTGGCCTTGTTGAATCTCAACCCATTGCCCTTGGCCCCAGCATATCTAAATCCCTTTGTAGAGCATTAAAGTTATTCAAGAAACAATTGTGTGGTTTTAGGCAAACTGTTGATCCCAGTGCCTGACTTGGAACCACTTTTGTATCTGTGCAGAATTATCAGGCAGGACTTCAGGGTTGTGCTAAACTTGCTAAATCAAGTGAGACTAGATGTTTCACTTGAAGAGACCTTCTGTCTGCCAGACTGGATCAGGTATAGGTGGACTTTGAGCAATGAAGTGACTGGAGTGAGGAAATTTTATGTTGCTGGTTTAGGAAGTTTCTGCTGGAATTAAGTATTCTAACAGGGCGCTGACAAGAGATTTGCACTGGAATTAGGGTGGTACAATATTTTGTTTCTTAACACTTTTTCTGTTGCTGTTTGTGTTATCTATCTTCTCTGAATCTGTATCTCTGACTGCCTATTCTGTTGTTCTCCTGCCTTTCTGCTGCCTGGACTGTCAGCATGTGGTTTGAGTACTCTACAGTAGATTTCAGCACTTGAAAAGTTCTCTGAGATAATGAACTCTCCCAGATCTCAGCATGGAGATTTTTCCATATACCAAATCAGCATAGTTTTTCTTCTCTTTCTTCTCCAATGTCACTTTTGCTGATTATCTAAATGAATGGGATTTCAGAGGAGATAACTGCCCTCACAGGGAAGCTCTGCCTCCCTAGCGCTTGTTTAACATTGCAGAGAAATACCTTCAGGTTGCTGAGTTGCTTTGGGCTGGTAAAAGGTGTTAGGCTGTAGAAGCAATCACAGGAGGGCCGTGAAGAATACTGGAGCACCTCTCCTAAGAAGACAGGTTGAAAGTATTGGGATTGTTCAGCCCGGAGAAGGGATGGTTCCAGGGCAACCTTAGAGCAGCCTTCCAGTACCTGAAAGGGGCTACAGGAGAGCTGGAGACTTTTCCCAAAGACATGGAGTGACAGGACAAAGGGTAATGACTTCAAACTGGAAGAAACTGAATTGAGGTTAGACTTGAAGAAGAGAAGTCCTTCACCATGAAGATGGTGAGGCACTGGAACAGGTTGTCCAGAGAAGCTGTGGAGAATCTAAGCCTAGGAGTGTTGAAAGCCAGGTTGGATAGGGCCTTGAGTAACCTGATCTAATAGGAGGTGCTCCTGGATGATCTTTAAGGTCTCTTCCAAATCAAACTATTCTACACACTGTGCTATGGGGAAGCAGGAAAGAAACTACAGCACCAATGCTGTGCCAAGATTCTGTGGTTTAAGACCTTTCTTCCTTTTGTTACTTATTGCTGCCTATGTCTTTACCCTAATGAGCATTAAAGGAGTTTAAGATGTCACAGCAGGAGTCAGAGGAAGGAGTCCTCTCTTTGCTTGAACATTTTCAAGGTCATTGTGTGAGTCTGTCTTGGCATTTCTCTAGACTAGAGTGAAACACTTTCAAGCAAATAGCTGAAAGTATGATTATGTAGTAGTTATATTTAAGCAACATCATCCACTTCATTTCCAAGTCCACAACCACCCCTTGTTCTGCTGACCTTTGACATTCGTTTTTCCAACTTTCATTCAAAGGAGTGTTAGCTTAGGGATTTGGATTTTGGAGGGGTTTTTGTTGCTGTTGTGGTGGTGGTTGGTTTTGTTTGGGTTTGGTTTTTTTTTTTTGTGGGGCTTTTTTGTTTCATTGGTTTGGGGGATTTTTTTTTGGGTGAGTTTTTTTTTTGTGGTCTTTTTTCTGGAGATCTGGAAAAGGCTCAAGTTGGTTGTAAATTAATGCTTTTTAGACCATTGAATTGTTTTGTATTTGCAACATCTACATTTCTACTGCTATGGATGGTGGCTACATTTCCTATAAAAAACCCACTAGGTTTAGAACTTTAATTTAGGGTAGATGTGGGTGCATGGCTTTGCAAATGACAAAACACTGCTAAAACAAATGTACATTTTCTACATTGAACTAGCAGGTTTTTGATTTGGTAAATATACTAGATGTTTGTTTTTAATTGTATAACCTCTAATATCACACTTGTCTTCATTAAAATTTATTACTTTGCTCGTGGAAAGAAATCCTCCAAAGTATCCCCAGTAAATATTCACTGTTGTAGACTATGGAGCTAATTATCTCCTTAAAGCTAGTGCTTTCATCACTCATTAGATACTAAACAGACAAAGTGAGTTTCAGTGAGTTTCCTGGTCTGGGTTTTTTTTTAATATTTAAGCTGGTTCAAGTTTACCCAATTAAAGCATACCAGGGAAGTAAGCATTGGACAATGGGCTGAGGTTACTTACAGAAGATTAGCATTATTTTGATTGGAAAAGCCCTCTAAGATCATTGAATCTGTCAACCTAAGACCACCATGACTGTTAAACCATGTCCCAAAGTGTTTGTTGAAGACTGCCAGGGATGGTGACACCTATATGTGGCCAAGAAGGCCATTGGCATCCTGAGATGGATTAGAAGGGCTGTGGTTAGTAGGTTCAGAGAGGTTCTCCTCCTCCTCTGCTCTCCCTTGCTGAGGCTGCATCTGGAATATTGTGTCCAGTTCTGGGCCTCTCAGATCAAGAAGGACCTGAGGGAACTGCTTGAAAGACTCCAGCACAGAGCCACAAAGATGCTGAAGGCAATGGAGCATCTCCCTTGTGAGAGGCGGAGGGAGTTCTGGCTCTTCAGCTTGGAGAAGAGGAGCCTGATGAGTGACTTCACTCATGTTTATAAAGATGTGAAGGGCAGTGATGGGAGGACAGATCCAGACTCTGCTCACTGATGTCCAGTGATAAGACAAGGGGCAATGGGTGCAAGCTGGAGTCCCCCTCTGGCATGGGAGTTGGGCCTGATGATCTTTCATGGCCCCTTTGAACCCCTAACATTCTGTGGTTCTGTGAATCCCTTCTGATTCAGAGGTCTCCTTCTGAGCTAAGGTTTGGTATGCAATGGGCAACATTTACCACTTGAAGTAGCTCAGCTCTTCACTAGTCCTCCCAGACCACTCTCCCCTCCAACTGAACAGCTGTCTGGGAGCCCTGTCTTTTCTTCCAGGCACTATTCCACTGTGACAGGGGAAGGCAAAGGACTTGTGCTTTGCTAGGAGAACTTGACCAATGAATTGATGACAGTGAACTTCAAAGAGTAGCACAGTCAGTGTTTCACTGTAGGTAACAGAGGCAAGTGGGATTTACCCTGATCTCCTCTGTGGCAGCCAGCAGCATTCCCTCACTTTTATTTCCCACAAAGCCATGTTATTGTAAATAATAGAGGTGATTCTGCCACTCTGCTCTGGTGAGACCTTGCCTGGAGTACTGTGTCCAGCTACAGGGCCCCCAACATGAGAGAGACCTAGATCTGCTGCAGTGGGTCCAGAGGGGGCCACAAAGATAATTAGAGGGCTGGAGCACCTCCCCTATGGGGACAAGTGAGAGAACAGGGGCTCTTCTGCCGCAATGAAGGGACGGGGCAACGGCTTGATGCAAGCCAAAAATCCACTTTATTAGAAAAATAGGCAGGTATATATTGTATCAGAAGGGCTAGCATGTTACTCACTGATTGGATAGAACTACAGTAAAAGTTAGTAACTACTATATGATTGGCTGATACACTGCTCAGGCCGAAGACGCTGTTTCTACTTTCTTCTCTGCTCCTTGATATAAGTTGCTATGCAACTATCTGAGCAGTCCTGACCGCAGGATCTTACTTATCTTACTCTTCTGAGGTCTGTCTGACCCACACATTACATGCCCAAGGTCTATACTGTGTTTTGTTTCGTCTTGGGCAGCTGTTCCCTGCTAACAGGCCATTCCCTTATTCCTACATCTCCCCCTTTTTGTTATACAAAGGAGAACCTAACAGTAGCACAACCAATCATTCGTTGAATACACAGCAAAATACATAGTAGCAATATAAATAGCAAGAATATTATAAGCAATACATAACAAAGCATTTTTACACACTACAAATAAATCCAATTAGTCCCCATCCCACAAAAGATTTTACAAAAAGAAATTCTAAAAAGTGACCATAACTAAACAAAGCAATTCTAATTCAGTGACTTTAACTAAAGTAAACTAACAACTAATCCAACCTCCCATATTCCCAAGATCACAATAACTGCAACTTTCATCCTAGAGTCAAAGCTGTTACTTTGTCCTTGTCCGTCTGATCTTCTTGAATCGATCCCTTGTAAGGACGAACATATTTTGCTGGTATCCATCTAGGACCTGACTCTGTGGAAACACAAGCATATCCTTTTCCCCATGTTATTAAAGGATAAGGACCTTTGACTTTACCTGATTCTAAATCACGAATTAAAACTGGTGGCTTTTCCTGAAGCTCAAAAAGGTGATTATTTGCAAAATGCCGCACTATTGGTGGATTATCATCTGTCCTTGTGCAATTCAAAAAGTTGTAAACATAGAGAGCCTTTTGTAATCTTTCTTCAGGTGTCACTGAAATCCCTCCTCCCCCTTTTTGTTTCTGCAAAAGAGATTTCAAAGTCTGATGTGCTCTCTCAATGATAGATTGCCCTGTAGGGGAGTGTGGGATCCCAGTGACATGCCGAATTCCCCATGCTGAAAAAAAGCTTTGCAAGAATTGAGAAATATAGGCAGGGCCATTATCAGTTTTAATAGCTCGAGGCACTCCTAACATGGCAAAGGCTCTAAGAAAATGCTTTTTTGCATCCTTTGCTTTTTCTCCTTTGTGACAGGAGGCATATAATGCTCCAGAAAAGGTATCAATAGAAGAATGTACATATTTAAACAATCCAAATTCTGGAACATGGGTCACATCTGACTGCCAGATTTCTAAGCTGTTTAATCCACGAGGGTTAACACCTTCGCTACCTGTAGGCACAAACAAACAGACTCAAACAGTCCCGCGAAATAATGTGAACCCAGTCCATTATCAGCGGCAATACGACGCAGTTCTTTGGTAACTGAAAAGCTGAGAGCTTCCCACTGGGGGTTGCCGCCACGCCCTGGATAGATCACCGGTGCTGCGACGATGCGGGCTGGTACTGTGGCAGGTCGGGGCGGAATCGTAATACGCCCTGCCATGTCGGCATCCCCTTCGTCTAAAGCTCGTTGTTTAATTGCTGCCCACACCACACGGGGATCATGACCATCCGGTAGATACGGGTCTGGTTCCTTTTCGGGATCAAAGGGATCTAACTCAAAATGATCTTCGCTAAATGATGTTGATTGCGAAGTTCCCACAGCGGGCTCAAATCGCACTCGCGGCTTAGGCGCCGATAGAGTAGGCAAGTCGTTAGCATCAAAAGGCAAGGGAGGGGCAGAGGGTTGAATCGGAGCATTCGTCTGCATTCCCTTCTTCTTTAAGTCTACGGGATTAAATGCTCTCCCCGACTTCCCCTCCTGTTCTTCAACAGCCTCAAACACCTTTCGCCACGGTGCAAGCAAGCGCTGTGCTTCTAAATCACCATTTGTAGAAAGATCCCATAAACAGTCCCCTACATTGTCCCATAGTTCCGACTCAAAAACCGTAATTTCTGTAGTGTCAGGGAATTTATCCTTGACCCATCTCATAAGTAATTCCAGCTCATAACCAGATATGTCTTTCTTATGTTCATATACAAAATCTTTCATGAGCTTATAAACGTCCCTTTCTTCATATGAGGTTTGATTCCCCATGTTTAAGTTCCTCTGAGCTCACCTACCAATCTCGAGGAGGTGATGAAGTGCGGGCCCGCGATCTGCTTCCTTTCAGCAGCTTTCAGTTCCCAGAGGCTTGCGGCCGGTCGTCCTCATATCCCGGACGATAAGCACCGATATCACATCGGGAGTCACCATTTGCCGCAATGAAGGGACGGGGCAACGGCTTGATGCAAGCCAAAAATCCACTTTATTAGAAAAATAGGCAGGTATATATTGTATCAGAAGGGCTAGCATGTTACTCACTGATTGGATAGAACTACAGTAAAAGTTAGTAACTACTATATGATTGGCTGATACACTGCTCAGGCCGAAGACGCTGTTTCTACTTTCTTCTCTGCTCCTTGATATAAGTTGCTATGCAACTATCTGAGCAGTCCTGACCGCAGGATCTTACTTATCTTACTCTTCTGAGGTCTGTCTGACCCACACATTACATGCCCAAGGTCTATACTGTGTTTTGTTTCGTCTTGGGCAGCTGTTCCCTGCTAACAGGCCATTCCCTTATTCCTACACTCTTCAGCCTGGAAACAAGCATTCAGCTCTGGGGAGGCCTTAGAGCTGCATTTCAATATCTAATGGGGATGTAAGGGAAGGCTGGGGAGGGACTGTTTAGAAGGGCTCGTAGAGATAGGATGAGAGGCACTAGTTAGAAACTGGAGCAGAATGGATTCATGTTGGACATGAGAAGGAAGTTCTTCACAAGGGGAGTGGTGAAATACTGAAAGAGGCTGCCCAGGGATGGGCTTGAGATGAACTTTGAGCGTCCCTTCCAACCCAATGCATTCTTTGAATTTGTGGGCTTAAGACTTCTGTATATAAGAGCTTTTCAACCTGTGACTTGCATCTAATCACTTCACTGCCAAATATTACAATTCCGAATTCCATCATACCTCAGAGTTTGTGTCCTAGGGTTGCTGTGATTGTCTCTTATGTTCCTTTTAAATAAAATTAGGGACTAAGTCACAGAGAAAAGTTTGAACAAAACAGCTTTAAAACAAAACCCTCAAAGGACAATTATGAAAGCATGTCAGAAGGGAGTTTCTTTTAAATCAGCATTTTTAAGCAAGTCTCAGCATTTTGAATGCCTGGCTTCCACAATATTGCTTAGCTGCAGAACAGAAGGAATTTGTGTTTCTCTAGACCCAGCTCAATAGTTCATGTTTCAACACACATTTTAATTATTAACTAACACGGTTTGGGAACATAGGTCACCCAAGTTCCTCATTTTATTTGTAACAAAAATAATGTATTCAAGGTTCTGGTGTGCTTAATTTAATAATACTATGAAGTAATTATTTCCTCAAGTTTCTGGCTGAAGCAGCAAAAATCTGTTTCCCTGATGTTACTTTTGACTACATAAACCCACTCACTTAGGAGTGCAAGATTCCTTTCTTACCCACACTTTCAGTTTACAGAGACTGAAGGAAGTAGGCATCTTCAGTCTTAGCATTCCACCTGAACACAATCCTGGATGTGATGGTTTGGGTGTTCCCCACCCCCCCCACACTTTAGAACTCACCCAGACTAGACTCAGCTGGCTCTGGAAATATGAATGAAGCTTATATTTACAGCTGGCACAATACACAAGCAGATATTTACAGTATATACAGTTATAGACAGAAATATACAAGGTAAAAGGTAATACAGAAACCCACCTCCCCTCCCAGAAACCTGAGTCCTCAGGAGGGGCTCTCAACCACCCCTGCACCTTCCCCCTACCCCTCTCAACCTTACCCCAGTCCCAAGGAAGAATGGAGGTTTGGCCAGAGGTTAGGAAGCAAAGTGGGTTAGCCCAAAATGGAGGGTGAGGTTAGAGAGATGCAGCTCAGCCAGCAGCCCCAGTGAGAGTGATTATCTAATATTTTTATTTCTTGTTCCTATACATCTCAGCAAGCCTATGAGCAAAGTAGACATCACCACTGTTTTCTTTCCACAGCCTGCAATCTAGTTCTTCTCACCAAAACATTCTAGCCTGCTTCAAACTAGCACACTGGGCAACCTGCTCTAGGTTTGGACTAGAGATGTCCCTTCCAACCCTGCCCCATGCTGGGGTTCTGTGAAGAGTTCAGACTCTTAGTAGCATTGCATTGGTCAGATTCTATTTACATTTTCTGTAGAACTGCAAACCTAAAATTCAAAAACCCAACACAAATTAGAAGCACCTTTTGAAGAGGAGATACTCCTTTTGCTAGCCAGTAGCCCTGAACGGGAGCCACGTTTACAGATAAACGTGTGTTTTGGTTTCACGGCCCCAAGAACTCTAAAAAGGTAAATATCAGTATTTTACTTAGTCCCTGGGGAGCAACAGTTCATAAAAAAGCATTGTCTCTGAGCATTCCACCTTTTGCTCTGTCTGCCCCTGTGCTCACTCAACTTCAACTGAAATAGCATCTCTGTTTACAGAGGTGATTTCTTAATAAGCTCTGGAGTCAGAAGCACAGTGAGAAGCCACTGACTTGAAGCACAAAACTCAAGCTTGAGTTCTTCCCTGTCCCGTACCATGACAGGTGGGGCCTCACCCACCTAGGGCAGACTCTAAGGCATCTGCCATCAGCAAGCAGATTTGCACTGACCAAAGCATCAGGGCTCAGGGGCAGAGCACTGCTCAACGAGGGACTGTGGGTCTGAATTTGAAAACACAGTTAAGGAGAAGTTCTGGTGTCAAAGATTTGTGTTGCTGCCCCTGTGGGAAATAAGCTAAACTAATGAGGAGAAATACTGGAAGGCATTCATTCTTCAGACCCTCCTGTGCATCCAGTTTCCTCTACTGCAGCCTATTAGTCTTCCTTCTGTGTCTCCTGCAGCAACCTTTGTCAGCACATGAATAATTAATGTTAATATTCGGGACATAGCACAAGACTCATTGAGCAAATGTTGGTTGGGCTTGTCCTGTCTCATGATGGAGTCTTTTCTTTCATGGAAGATAAAGCTACATTCTGCTTCTCCAGTGTTCCTTGAGTGGGCAAATACAACTGCAAGTATTACATGTAGTACCTCTTGGATTAGAAACATGGCCAAATTGCCTATTAAATGGCAACAGCAGGGGTCAGTACTGGGACCAGTTCTTTTCAGTATATTCATCAGTGACCTGGATGAGGGCACAGAGTGCACTGTCAGCAAATTTGATGGTGACACCAAACTGGGTGGAGTGGCTGCCACACCAGAAGGCTGTGCTGCCATTCAGTGAGACTTGGGCAGGCTGGAAGGTTGGGCATAAAAGACATTGAATGAAATTCAACAAGGGCAAGTGTAGAGTCATGCACCTGAGCAAGAACAACCCCAGGTGTCAGTGTAGGTTGGGGACTGACCTGGATGAGGGCAGTGAAGAGGAAAAGGATCTGGGGGTCCTACTTGAATGAGCCAGTGTGATGGTTTGGGTGTTACCTGCCCCCCCTCCCCCCTTTGAAAAATCACCCGGACTAGACTCACTGGCTCTGGAAATTGAATGAAGCTTTATATTTACAGCTTAGCACAAGATACATGCAGATATTTACAATGTATGTACAGAAATGTACAAGTTAAAAAGTAATACAGAAACACAACAGCCCTCCCAGAAACCTGAATCCCCAGGGGGAGATCACAACCACTCTTCCACCTTCCTGCCACCCCTCTACCTTACCTTAGACTTTGCCTTATGCTCAAGGTAGTTTGGAGGGTCGGCCAGGCGGGGTTAGGAAGCAGATGGATTAGTCACACAGGCAGCAGGTTAGGTTAGAGAGAAGTTCATGCAGCCCCAGACAGAGAGTGACTCCCTTATCTGTATTTGTAGTCTTGTTCTGATACATCTCAGCAAGCCTATGAGTGAAGTAGACATCACCATTGTTTCCTTTTCACAGCCTGTAATCTAATTCTTCTCACCAAAACATTCTAGCTAGGCTCAGACTAGCACAGCCAGCAATGTGCTCTCGTGGACAGGAGGGGCAATGCCATTCTGGGGTGTGGTTAGCAGGTTCTCCTGCCTCTCTACTCTGCCCCAGTGAGGCCACATCTGGAGTACTGTGTCCAGTTCTGGACCCCCCACTTCAAGAGGGACATAGAACTGCTTGAGAGAGTCCAGTGCAGAGCCACCAAGACGATGAAGGGAATGGAACATCTCTCTTGTGAGGAGAGACTGAGGGAGCTGAGACTCTTTAGGCTGGAGGAGAAGAGGCTGAGAGGTGACCTCATCAATGTTTATAAAGATGTAAAGGGTGAGTGCCAGAAGGATGGAACCAGGCTCTGCTCAATCATGCCTGATGAGAGGACAAGGGGCAATGGGTGGAAACTGGGGCATAGGAATTTTCATTGAAACATAAGGAGGAATCTTTTCCCTGTGAGGGTGATAGAACCCTGGAACAGGCTGCCCAAGGGGGTTGTGGAGTCTCCCTCTCTGGAGATATTCAAAACCCGCTGGGATGCATTCCTGTGTGATCTGGTATAGGTGATCCTGCTCTGGTGGTGGGGGGTGTTGGACTGGATGGTCTTTCAAGGTCCCTTCCAGCCCCTAACATTCTGTGATTGTGTGAAGATTCAGTGAGTATCTAACATGACACTGTCTGCGAGCTATGGCTGCCTTTACTTGCATTTTCATCTATCTGAATCCATCTGTAAGGTTATTTTTGTTGCTGTAACAATGCATGGTATCAAAATATCACAGTTAGGTTATGGTAGACACCAATTACTTCATTAATTTTAAGTGGACTGAAGAGTGGAACTCTGTGATCACAAAGTATTTCACAGAATCACAGAATGGTAGGAGTTGGAAGGGACCTTGAAAGATCATTCAGTCCAAACCCACTGCCACAGCAGGATCACCTAGGGAAGGTCACACAGGAACATATCCAGACAGGTTTTGAGTGTCTCTAGAGAAGGAGACTCCAGGGCTCTGTCCCCCCTCACACTGTAAAACTTTTTCCTTATGTTCACATGGAACCTCCTCTGCTCCAGCTTGTACCCTTTGGCCCTTGTCCTATCACTGCACATCACTGAGCAGAGCCTGGCTCTGTCCTCCCGACACTGCCCTTTGCATCTTTGTAAACATGAATGAGGTCCTCCTCTTTTCCAGGCTAAAGAGCTCCAGCTCCCTCAGCCTTTCCTCGTGAGGGAGATGCTCCACTGCCTGCAACATCTTTGTGGCTCTGTGCTGGTCTCTCAAGTAGTTCTGTGTTCTGATCCCTGTTTAGTTTGATTGTTTTCCAGGGTTTTTTTGCTTGGTTGGCTATTATTTGCTTCAACCTGAATCTTTAAAGCATTCACTTCTACAGTATTAACCTTTTAAAAATTAGTTCTATTTGATCAAAGATTCAGATCTCTTCCACAGAAGTGTGTGGTCAGGCAGTAATATGAAGTAGGTAGGAAGACGTCTGAATTTGAGCATGGAAATTTTCTGCCTCATTAATGCAGATATCTTCAACTGGAGGTAGACCAGGTCTTAGAAAGATGATGAAGTTCTGTGAGAAGTTTTGTAAATTAGTAGTAAATTAGAAGTTCAAGGGAGAAATTACTGCCATGAAGTAGAAAGCTGCCTGCTTTGGGAGAGAAAAATATGACTGTAGTGAAAGGCTGCCTATTGCCGTGGAAAGTGTGAGGATTAGCTACAAGTCCTCAAAGTAAATGAGTTCCTCCGACTCTCCAGGGCCACATATTCACACTAAGTACAAGTAAGTACTCATGTCATACTAAGCAATATGACACATTGCTACTTGGAGGCTACTTTAAACCTTGGTTTTTTTTTTCATTCTAAAAAAAGTTCATTTCAAATCCTGTCAGCCTTAACATTTAGCTCTTTTCTTTTCACTCTGCAAAGATGCTTTTGTAGCTTTCTGCTCAGTAGTTTGAGACATAAAAGTGGATTTGTTAGACCTGAAAGATTTCAATTAACTGAAGTGAATGCCAGAGCTCAGAGATAAAGTTTCTGGATTTGCTTTTCACCAGCCAGCCCAGGTAGGTGCTAACAAAGATTTTTTTTTTCAGTAAAGAAAAACAGATAAAAGATTAGAGGATGGAGAAGGAGGTGGAATTATGAACATAAAAATGAGTGTGTAGATTAACATTTTCATAGGAGAAGGAGACAGAGAAAGGAGAGGAAAATATTTTTGGCTTTTTTTAATTGTTTGGGTTTTCTTCTCCTCATTCTTTAACACTCAGAGATAGTTAATCCATTCTGCTTTTAATTAAGCAGTGCCATGTCATGTAAAACTTAGTAGCAAAAGCTCTTGCAGTATGCATGTCAAATTTCCCTTGGAGTCCAATTCTGGAGCCCTCAACACAGAAAGGACATGGACCTGATGAAGTGGGTCCAGAGTAAGGCCATGAAAACGGTTAAGGGACTGGAGCACCTCTGCTACAAGAACAGGCTGAGTGAGCTGGGGGTGTTCAGAGTGGAGAAGGCTCCAGGGAGACCTAATGAGTCATTCCAGTATCTGAAGAGTGTCTACAATAAGATTGCAGAGAGACTATTTCTAAAGGCCTGTGATGACAGGACAAAGAGCAATGGTTTGAAATGAGAGAAGAGCAGATTTAAATTGGATGTTAGGAGCAAGTTCTGCACCATGAGGGTGGTGAAACACTGCAACAGATTTTGCAGGGAGGCAGTTGAGGTCCCATGCCTGAAGATCAGTATTGAAGGTGAGACTGGAGAAGGCTCTGAGCAACCTGGTCTCATGGAAGATGTCCCTGCTGACTGCAGTAGGTTTAGACTGGACCTTTGGGGGTCCCTTCTAACCCAAACCATTCTATGATTGCATGATCTTCATATATTCCATCATATTGTGCTAGGGAAGAAACCTTGTAATACATCTCCACCCTTCTGGAACTACCTTGATGTTCAGTATCTTTTAAAGCAAATGGTCTAGGACTTCCATAATGGTTATGCAGGACACTACATAATGTGAAATTGTACCAGCTTTGTGAGTGCTGGAAGGTTCAGCTGAGTTTTGGGGATTAATTCAAAAGCAAAAGATATTGGAATCGTGAAAGATTTGCTCGCGAGTTCTGATCGTGGATGGCTGCTGCCTTGAAATGTTTTCATTTGGGAAGGTAATGTCTTTTATCTCTCTGAAAATGCTCCTACTGTGGGGCATACCAGATAAGGAGAACAGGAGTAAATCACTAACCAGGTCCAAAAATAATGACACCATGATCATGAGCCTACATCTGGAGGACTGGATCCAGTTCTGGTTTCCCCAGTTCAAAAAGGACAGGAAACTGCTGGAGAGAGTCACACGGAGGCTACAAAGATGCTGATGGGCTTGGACCATCTCTGTGAGGAGGAAAGACTGAGAGACCTGGGACTGTTTAGCCTGGTGAAGAGAAGCCTGAGAAGGGATCTTCTCAATGACAATCAGTAGCTAAAGAGTAGTTAGCAATAGGATGGGGCTGGGCTCTTTTAGTGGTACCCAGTGATAAGACATGGGAAAAAGGGCAGTGGCACAAACTGGAACCCAAATGGTTCCATCTGAAGACAAGAAAAAAATTATTCAGTATGAGGGTGCTGGAGCCCTGGAGCAGGCTGCCCAGACACGTTGTGGAGTCTTCTTTTCTGGAGAGATTCCAACCCCACCCGGGCTTTGTGATCCTGGACAAGCTGCTGTAGATGACCCTGCTTTAACAGAGGTCACCATGCTGAGATCACCTGAAAACAAGTTAATGAATGAACTTGTGTTTCTTCAGGACTGGCATTAACTCTGCTAAAGCCAGCAGGAGCTGTTGCTCTGATGATTAGGCAGCTTTATAGCAAATCTTATGAGCTTCTACCTGCAATGCAATTTGGAAAACACTGCTCTGCACTGCTGCCTTAGGTAAGGAGTCTCAAAGCTTTACTTGATAATCAAACCTCCCAGCACGCTGAGGTGTATTATCCAGACTAAGGATGTAGAAACTGAGACAGAAAATTATTTTGCTTTATGTTGAGGAGCAGCAACTGTATTCATCAGAGCAGTTTATAGCAGCTGGCCACGGTGCCCACTCACACTTGGTAAGATGTGGTCACTATGAAAAAGCAGGAGGGTAAAGGAGGCTCCCTCATTCCCTGGATTAGTCTTTTCAGTGAAATTCAGACAGTGCTGCTGAAACCAGGTAGAATACCTTAAAATGCCTTTACATTGCTGTCCATAAGGTACCAGAAAATCAGGAAGAATAAAGCAAATACTGGTGATTTCAAAGCCATTAGATGGTCAAGTAGCAGGTAGCATTTTTAGTTGTTTTTTTTTATGTGGCTCTTCTATGTAAGTTGTAGTTTGGCAATGAAAAAATCTGTGTTGGTGTTAAATGGGAGGTCCAGTTATGGATTTCACTGATCTGCAAGGGGCTGGAAAAATTCATAGCACAGTTTAGGTTGGAAGGGACCTTAAAGATCACCTAGTTCCAACTCCTTGCCGTGGGCAGGTACACCTTCCACTAGAGCAGCTCGCTCAAGGTTTCATCCAACCTGGCCTTGAACACCTTCAGGGAGAGATATCCACAACCTCCCTGGGCAACCTGTTCCAGTGTTTCACCAAACTCACTGTGAAGATGTCAACAAATATTTCAAAAGTCCTCATCTCTCACTTAAATGAGAAACAGTTTGATGTTTAAAAGCTTGTTTAACTGTGCTGAAAGAACCTCCAAGCATCAACAACAAAAAAAAATTAGGAGAGGGTGAATAAACCCACAATTTGACTCTTCAGATGTATAAAATATGAAGAATACCTGCAGGCTTCACAGGAGATCAAGATGCAAAGTTCAGAAGCATCTGCATAACTGTGAGTCACACAGATTGAAAAGGGGCACTGCAATGATATTTCTGTTGCCTTTTTTCTTTAGTTGTCTACTCAAAGCTTGCTTTGGAAAGAAATCTGTAGGTGTGTTGGTAGAAAAGAGCTGATTTGGAAAATGAAGTTTTGATTTAAGGGACTGCACTTTATGAACAGAGCAGACAAAGTACTGTGAACTTTCTGCACATGTTTTTAATATTCTGAGTTCCACCGAGACTTAGAAAAAAAATCAGGGACAATGCTATCTGCTATAGTCTTTTGAATCTGGCACAAGGACTCTTCCTTCTTGGCTCTTTGTGTCAGTAATTAGGCCATCTGGTTGGTAAGGGGAAAACAATTCGAGACCATATTAATTCCTATGTTTAAATTTCTTTGTGGATAACACTTCAGAAGAAAATGATGGCTGCTGGATAATCAGTCCCATGTGAAAACTTCATGGAATCAGAGTGCTAGGGGTTGGAAAGGGCCCCCAGAAATCACTGAAGGTAACCCCTGTGCCAGAGCAGGATCACCTGGGGCCTGAGCACATCCAGCTGGGTTCTGAAAGTCTCCAGAGAAGTAGAATCCAGAGTCTGTTCTGCTCTTCTGGGCAGCCTGCTCCAGGGCTGTCTCCTCATGTTGAGGTGGAAACTCCTGTGTTTCAGCTTCTATCCTTTGTTTCTTGTCCTGTCACTGGGCACCACTGACAAGAGCCTGGCACACCCACCCCTCAGGTACTTACAGATGTGCATGAGGTCCCCTCTCAGCCTTCTCTTCTCCAGCCCAGGGTCTCTCAGTCTTTCTTCATAGCAGCAATGTTCAAGTCCCCCATTCATTAGCTCTCTGTGTCCTAAACTGGACACAGCATTGCAGTGTAGTCTTGCCAGGACAGAGTAGAGAGGGAGAAGAACCTCCCTAGACCTGCTGGGCACACTTTTCTTAGTACACCCCAGGATGCTTTTGGCTCTCCTAGCCACACTTGCTGTCCACTGGGACTCCAAGGTGTTTCTCCATGGGGCTGCTTTCCAGCAGGACAACCTCTAGTCTGTACTGACACTTGCTGATATTATTCCCCAGATGCAGAACTCTGCGCTTGACCTTATTGAACTTAATGAAGTTCTTCCTAATCTCCAGTCTAAATCTGTCCTCCTCAACCTTCAGTCCATTTCCTCTCATCCTAGCACTACAAACCCTTTGCAGATGACACCAAGTGGGGAGCAGGTGTCGATCTGTTAGAGGGCAGAAGGGCTCTGCAGAGGGACCTAGACAGGCTGGATAGATGAGCACAATCCAATGCCAGGAGCTTTAACAAGTCCAACTTAGAGGTTCTGCACTTCAGCCACAACAACCCCATGCAGCGCCTCAGGCTGGGGACAGAGAAATGCTACAGGCTGGGGACAGAGTGGCTGGAGAGCAGCCAGGGAGAGATGGACCTGGGGATACTGATTGACAGCCAACTGAACATGAGCCAGCAGTGTGCCCAGGTAGCCAAGAAGGCCAATGGCATCCTGGCCTGTATCAGGAACAGTGTGGCCAGCAGAACCAGGGAAGTCCTTCTGCCCCTGTATTGTGATTGGCATTGGAACTGGCTGCCTGGGGAGGTGGCGGAGTCACCATCCCTGGAGGTGTTTAAAAGGAGACTGGATGAGGCACTTAGTGCCATGGCTTAGTTAATTAGAAGGTGTTGGGTGAGAGGTTGGACTTGTTGATCTCAAAGGTCTTTTCCAACACGGTTAATTCTGTGAAAAAGTCCCTAAGGTCTTCCCAGAGCCTTCTGTTCTCTAGGCTAAATTTTATGCTTGTAACAGATAAAGGGGGGGGGGGGAGGGAATGTTACAAAACAAGATTCAAGAGTAATGTTGAGTGTAGCATTTTGTTTGAGACATATGGCATGAAACAGTGCAGTAATAGTAATATAGCGAGGGCAGGAATGGAATAAAGCAAAATATATACTAATGGCTGACACAGAGTTTTGTTCTGTCATGTGGCTTTTGTCCCTGCCACTTTTTCTTACCATAAAATCAGAGTTCAAACTTGAATTATCTTACATTCTCAGTATTTAAGGAGGTTTGGGTTTTGGTTTTAGTTTCCAAGCATGTCTGGAAGCTTTGAGAGGCAGAAGTGAGCAGAAATACAAATCTAGTACACAGAAAGTGGAGCAAATGGTTTTTGTGGTGTAGTATTAGGCATCTATTTTGAGCTCTAGTAATACATGTTAGGGGACAACTTAATGGCAAATCCTTGCAATTTTCATGCTTTTCCAAAAACAAAAAGTCTATGTTTTAAAAGTTCAAGAGGCCTCTTCTATCTCATTGCAAGTATCTTGCTTCAGAGTAAAATGCAAGACAAAAGCCACACCTCCTCATATTGCTGACCTGTAATTGCTCACATTGCTCTTTAAGCCTGCACCTTTAACTCTCTTCATTAAAGGTTTTCCAAAATTAGAACATTTTTAATGAAAATATATGGGTGTTTTTTTTTAACCCAAGCTGTTCACTGAAAATGTGGCTGCTGTGTCAGTAAAAGTAGAATTGTTTTGATCACAAATTCTGCACATTTGTAATGCTTTCATAGTGGCATGGAAATGAACTTCTAAGTTTCCTATAATCTCAGCTTTTACTGGGGAGTTAAACAGCAGAAAAACAGTGCCTTTTCTCTCACCTACACTGAGTTACCAAGTATGTGTGACATCTATGCAAGTAGCAGTATTGTTTTCTGGACTCTGATAACCCTTTTTGTTTCTTCAACGTCTACCCTCTCCTTAGTGTGCTCAAGCTGAAGGGTACCTTGCTACGTTCTTAGGAAAAAGGCATTTTGCTGACTGAGTGGAGGGACCTGAATCTTAGAGATCAAATGCCTGTGCAGGCACAGCCACATCTTCACTGGCTCAATTGTCTGATATTAAGAAGAGGAAGCAATGATAGAATCACAGAATCTCAGAATGGTAGGGGTTAGAAGTGACCTCTGGAGATCATCCAGTCCAAATTCCCTGCTAAAGCAGGGTCACCCACAGAAGGCTGCCCAGGACCACAATGTCCAGGTGGCTTTGGAATCTCTGCAGAGAAGCAGACTCCACAACCTGTCTGGGCAGCCTAGTACAAGTCTCCGGCACACTCACAGCAGTGTTTTTCTTCATGTTTTGGTGGAACCTCCTGAGTTCCAGATTGTGCTCATTGCCCCTTTTCTTATCACTGGCACCACTGCAGAGGGCCCTGCCCCATTCTCTTGCCCCCAGCCTTTAGCTCTTGCTGAGCATTGATCAGATGCCCTCTCAGACTGCTCTTCCCCAGTCTGAACAGCCCCAGATCTCTCAGCTTCTCCTCGCTGGGGAGATGCTGCAGTCACTTCAGTTTCATAGCCCTTGTTGGACCCTCTCCAGTGGTTTATTGTCCTCTTGAACTGGGGAGGCTGGAATGAACCTGGTCCTCCCGATGTGGCCTGAGTGAGGCAGAGTAGAGGAGAATGTCCCTCAACTTTCTGGGCCATACTGTCCTTTATGCACCCCAGGAGACCATTTGCCTTCATTGCTGCAAGATCACACTGCTGGTTCATGGTGAACTTCTTGCCCACCAGCATGATGTGGTCTATCCTTCCCTGATTCAGCAGATACAGGCTCTTCTTCGAACTTTTTCACAATGTCAGTGCTTCTGTGGCGTTGCTGGCACTGTCACAGGACAGTGTCAGTACAGAGTGTGTTAACAGCAAAGTGGCTGTTCAAGGAAACCCTGGTTTCTAGGTAGTCAGTAATGTGTTGAGGACCCTGATCTGTGGTTTAGAAGACTAAGGAGGGCTATGAGGTTGAGTCTGTGCCTTGCCTACTGTGGTGAGCAGGCATATATAGGCATGCCATATAGAGGAACTTCCATCTTTATTGCCTTCCATTTGTGTACCTAATGCACCAGAAATCTGAGGATCTTCACATCTGACCAAAGATCAAGATGTGAGGGATTCCAGCTGTAGAGCACTGTGAGGTACAGTTGGAGGCAGGTGACAAAAGGTGCCCCTCAGGGGTCTGTACTGAGACTACTGCTGTTGATTGTCTTCATCATTGATATAGGCAACAAGATTTGGGGCACCCTCAGCAGGTTTGCAGATGGTACCAAGCAGAGTAGTGGAGTTGATAAGACTGAAGGGTGGGATGGGTGCCATCCAGAGGGGCCTGGACAGGCTGGAGAGGTGGGCTGATGAGAATGCTATGAGATTCAATAAGGGAAAGTGCAAGGCCCTGCAGCTAAGTTGAGGCAACCCTTGGTGTCAGTCCAGTCTGGGGGGTGATGACATTGAGAGCAGCCCTGCAGAAAAGGACTTGGGAAGGCTGGTGGATGAGAAACTGGACATGAGTCAGCAGTGGGCCACTTGTGGCCCAGAAGGCCAGTTTTGATCCTGAGCTGTGTCAAAGCA
This sequence comes from Pogoniulus pusillus, assembly GCF_015220805.1. Classification (NCBI taxonomy): domain Eukaryota; kingdom Metazoa; phylum Chordata; class Aves; order Piciformes; family Lybiidae; genus Pogoniulus; species Pogoniulus pusillus. The sequence goes on along the minus strand of NC_087265.1, from coordinate 27,691,993 downwards.
GCATGGCCAGAAGATGGAGAAAGGTGATTCTGACACTGCTCTGCTCTGGTGATATCTCTCCTGCAGTGCTGAGTCCAGCAATGGGACACCCAATGCAAGAGAGACAGGGATCTGCTGGAGAGGATCCAGAGGAGGCTTACAACAATGATTGGAGGGATGGAGAACCTCTGCTGTAAAGACAGCCTGAGAGAGCTGTGGCTATTCCGCTTGGAGAAGAGAAGGCTCCAGGGAGCATTTCAATATGTGAAGGGGACCTACAGGAAGGCTGGGGAGGGACTGTTTAAAAAGGCCTGTGGTGATAGGATGAGGAGCAGTGGTTCGAAACTGGAGCAGGGGAGATTTAGGTTGGACATCAGGAGGAAGTTCTTTACAATGAGAGTGGTGAGACACTGGACAGGTTCCCCAGGGATGTGGTTGAGGCTCTGTCCCTGGGAGCATTCAAGACTAAACTTGATGTGCCCCTGGGCAGTCTGCTCTGGTTGGAGGTGTCCCTCCTCCAACTACAGTGGGGGGTGGACAAGATGATCTTTGAGAGTCCTTTCCAACCCAATGCAGTCTGTGACTCTGTCAGTTTCTGGAGAGGAAAAAGTCCTGACCTGACTCTCCACAGTTCCCTGCATCATACAGTTCATTGCTTACATAAAGTTCTGCTGGATCACAATAAAAATTAGATAAGCACCTAATTTTGCTCTTGTTGAATGGGGCTTAGATGAGATTTTAATAGCTACACCTGCACAAAATGTTCTGGCACAAAACTGGCTATCAAAAAGCCTGTAATGGTGCATAACTGGTCCTTTCCTGATCATCTCATCCCCCCTAGCCTGCTTTTTAAAGGAATTAATCCTTGAGGCACAGAACTTCTGTAATCCTTACTGTGGAGGTGATGATGACTTCTGTTCAGCTGCATCCTAGAGATGTTGTTGTTTACAAAACCATTGAGTATCACCACCATGAGCCAAGCCTCCGACTTTCAGTACTTAGTAGGCCTTCAGGATGGCTAACTCTGTTAGAGGGAGCCTTTTCTTAAGGGCATGGCAGTCAGGATATAAGAAAGTCCTTGGTGAGAAGCCCTGGGTTGTAGGGTGCAATTTCTAGAGAAATTTCTGTTAAGAGTCTTGACAAATCAGGTTCTATGGACTCCTCTGAATCTCAGGAGTGTGAGGGGAAGCCATTCAAAATTCCTGACTTAGCACACAGAGCATGGAGAGTCCCAGAATGGTCATGGTTGGAAAGAACCTCTGGAGATCATGCAGTGTAACATCTCTGCTTAAAGCAGGATCACCTGCAATGGATTGTCCAGAATCACAATGTCCAGGTGGGCTTGGAATCTCTCCAAAGAAAGAGCCTCCCACAACCTCTCTGGGCAGCCTGCTCCAGAACTGAAGCACTCTCACACCAAGGAAGTTTTTTCCTTATGTTTAGGTGAAATCTTCTGGATTCCAGTTTCTGCCTGTTGCCCCTCGTCCTGCCACTGAACCCCACTGAATAGAATCCTATCTCACCCTCTTGTCCCCTGCCCTATAGCTCTTGCTGAGCATGGAGAAGATCCCCTGTCAGACTGCCCTTCTCCAGGCTAAGCAGCTCCAGGTCTCAGCCTCTCCTTTTCACAGACATGCTTCAGTCCACAGGCTCAGCAATACTTTTTAAACCACAGAAGAAAGCTGCAAATCCATCCAAAACAACTTTGCAAGGAAGTTGTTGCTATTCCTGACCAAGTTGTGGATCTGGGCCAGTGGAGTCAGGAAAGAGCATCAGCCATGCAGTGCAACATGTGTCCTCCTACGTGCGCACTACTCCCTCATCCCACTCAACCAATTAACAGTAATTATGTAACTGCAGTCCATAAAAGTCTTTGAAAGAGAAAGATTTTGCTGCTTAGGGCTCATTAGCCCTTTTAAACATATTTATTATGCTTTTTATTTTCAACTGTTAAAGGGAAAAACTTAAAATCTTCCCTGTTATTTGCCTTCTGCTGCTGCCTAAGCCCAGCCTACAGAAGCAGCTCCTCTCCTGGGTGCCCAATGTGAGCTCTGTTTTGACTGAAAGTGACAGATAATGCCAGGGAAAGGAAGCTTGCACAGAACACCTTGCCTTTGGTCACAACATGTTTATCAGTGCTCCAAAGCAAACAACCTGTGTGGCCTTGAAGCCAAGAGGGCCAACAGCATCCTGGGGTGCATCAAGAAAATTGTCAAGCAGGTCTAGAGAGGTTCTCCTCCCCCTCTCCTCTGCCCTGGTGAGACCACACCTGGAATACTGTGTCCAGTTTTGGGTTACCCAATGCAAGGGAAACAGGGATCTGCTGGAGAGAGGCCAGCTGAGAGCTGTAAGGATGAGCAGGGGACTTTAACATCTCTGCTATGAAGAAAGACTGAGAGAGCTGGGGCTGTTAAATCTGGAGAAAAGAAGGCTGAGGGGAGGTTTTTATCAGTATCCATAAATACCTGAGGAGTGGGTGCCAAGAGGAAGCTCCTAGGCTCTTTTTGATAGTGCCCAGCAACAGGACAAGGAACAAGGGGTAAAAGCTGGAACACAGAAGTTTCCAACTCAGAATAAGGAGAGACTTGTGTATGGTGTGGATACTGGAGCCTTAGAACAGGCTGTCCAGCAGGGCTGTGAACTCTCCTCCTTTGGAGTCTTCCAAATTCCACATGGAAGCTTTCCTATGCAACCTATTAGAACAGGTTGCATAGGAAACCCTCTGCTCTGGCAGAGGGATTAGATTTGATGATCTCTGGAGGTCCTTTCCAACCCCTAACACTCTGTGATCCGGGGACATATTATTTGTATATCACTGGTAAAAATCTGGCACTTTATATCTAAGTTGTCACGATCACTGTTTGCAGTCTTCTGCCCTTCTTCTTGCCCTTTTAATATCCCTATGGTGAAGAGGTAGTTCTTGTGCAGGGAAGTACTTGTTGCCTGTTCAAAGTAGCCTTCTTATCCCAGACCTTGCATTTCAGAGGTATGCTGAGAGGCCTGGTGGGACCTAGGATTTCAGCCTTGCTTTTGGTATTTCTAGTAAATCTGCTTCCCTGTGCCTGCACCTTTATCACAGTCAGTGGGGTAGAACTAAATCACTTGGGGATTAAGTGATTTTGCTCCTGCATGTTCCCATGCAGCAGGCTGGAGCAGTTGCCTGTCTTTCTGAATGGTGTGATTTACAAAAGCCTCCCTATCACTTTTCTTGAGAATTAAGATGCACATCATTAAAACAACACAGCACCAAGCTGTGTGGTGCAGCAGACATGCTGGAGGGCAGGGATGCCATCCAGAGGAACCTGGACAGGCTGGAGAGGTGGGCACAAGCCAACCTCATGAGGTTCAACAAGACCAAGTGCAAGGTCCTGCATCTGGGTCGAAGCAATCCCAAGCACAAATCCAGGCTGGACAGTGACTGGCTGGAAAGCAGCTCTGAGGAGAGGGACTTGGGAGTGCTGGTGGAGGAGAAGCTCAACATGAGCCAGCAGTATGCACTTGCAACCCAGAGGACCAACCAGATCCTGGGCTACATCAGAAGTGTGGCCAGCAGGTCGAGGGAAGTGATTCTCCCCCTCTACTCTGCTCTCATGAGACCCCACTTGGAGTAGTGCATCCAATTCTGGAGCCCCTGTTACAAGAAGGATGTGGATGTGCTGGAGATGTGGCCACTGGGATGATCAGAGGGCTGGAGCACTTCTCCTGTGAGGACAGACTGAAAAGAGTTTGGGTTGTTCAGTCTGGAGAAGAGGAGGCTCCAAGGTGACCTTCTTGTGGCCTTCCAGTATATGAAGGGAGCCTACAGAAAAGCTGGGGAGGGACTTTTTAGGCTATCAGGGAGTGACAGGACTAGGGGGAATGGAGCAAAGCTGGAGGTGGGGAGACTCAGCCTGGACGTGAGGAGGAAGTTGTTCAGCATGAGAGTGGTGAGAGCCTGGAATGGGTTGCCCAGGGAGGTAGTTGAGACCCTATCACCCCATCCCTGGAGGTGTTTAAGGCCAGGCTGGATGAGGCTGTGGGCAGCTTGATCTAGGGTAGGGTGTCCCTGCCCATGGCAGGGAGGTTGGAGCTAGATGATCCTTGTGGTCCCTTCCAACCCTGACTGATTCTATGATTCTGTGAAAACAGGGGTGCATTGCTTTGGAGCAGGCACAGGAGAGGCCACAAAGGTGATCAGAGGGCTGGAGCATCTCCCCTCTGGGGACAGGCTGAGAGAATTGGGGCTGTTCAGCCTGCTCCAGGGAGACCTTAAAGCAGCCTTCTAGTACCTGAAGGGGGACTATGAGTAAGCCAGGAAGGGACTTCTTGTCAGCACTTGTAGTGGCAGAACAAAGGGAAATGGTGTCAAGCTTGATGAGGTCAGATTTAGACTTGAGATTAGGAAGTAATTCTTTGCAGTGAGGGTGGTGAGACACTGGAACAGGTTGCCTAGAATGGTCACGGCTGCCCCCTCTCCCTGGAGATGTTCATAGTAAGGTTGGATGGTGCCTTGAGCAAGCTGCTCTAGTGGAAGGTGTTCCTGCCCATGGCATGGGGGTTGAAACTAGGCTATCTTTAATGTTCCTTTCACTCCAAACCATTCTGTGATCTTTATCTGTTCTTTTCACTCAGAACCATTCTGTGATGCCATGACTGGTGCTCCCTTTATTTCTGAGCATTGTAACTTAGTTTTGAGGTTTGACCAGCAGTCAGTTCTTAATTTGTCTTAAATGGATTCTTCTGCTACAGCACTGCACTGCACTAATCTTCTAATCAGAGCATCATGGTATGCTCAGTCCAGTGACTTAGAGTGCTTTATATTGCCTATAGATGGTGAAACTCATCAGACAAAAATAATCTCAGAAGAATCAAAGTATTATGGATTGGAAGGGAACTTGAAAGATCCTCTGCCAGAGCAGGATCACCTAGAGCAGGTCACACAGGAACACATCCAGACAGGTTTGGAATGTCTCCAGAGGAGACTCCACAATCTCTCTGGGCAGCCTGCTCCAGGGCTCTGGCACCCTCACACTGGAAGAGTTTTCCCTTATGTTCACATGGAACCTCCTTTGCTCCAGCTTGCACCCATTGCCCCTTGTCCTATCACTGGACATCACTGAGCAGAGTCTGGCTCTGTCCTCTTGACACTGCCCTGCACATCTTTATAAACAGGATTGAGGTCACCTATCAAGCTCCTCTACTCCAAGCTAAAGAGCTCTAGCTCCCTCAGCCTTTCCTCACAAGGGAGATGTACCACTGCCTTCAGTCTCTGTGTGGCTCTACACTGGACTCTCTCAAGCAGTTCCCTGAGGTCCTTCTTGAACTGAGAGGCCCAGACCAGAACACAGTACTCCAGATGTGGCCTCACCAGGGCATAGTAAAGGCAGAGCAGTACTTCTCTTTATCTACTAACCACAAGTGTTCTAATGCACTCCAGGATGCCATTGGCCCTCTTGACCACAAGGACACATTGCTGGCTCATGGACCCCCAGGGCCCTCTCCTCTGTGCTGCTCTCCAACAAGTCACCCCCAACCTATGAAGATCTATGTTGTTGTTCTTTCCCAGATGTGAGACTCTACAGCTGCCCTTGTTGGCTTTCACCAAATCATGGTTAATGTTCAAGCACTCATAATTTGTGTTCAAATGAAGATATTGTAGGTGAATTTTGAAACTGGTTTTTAGTGCCACTTCCAAGGGGAGAAAATCCGTGGTCTTATTTCTTTCAGGTTGTTTGGGAAACTGACTGAATGTTTCCTTTTCACTTTTATACAAAAGTTAGTCTCAACAAAACATTTTTGGCTTATCAAGGTGGTGGATTTGAATAAGATCAAAGCAATATTTTTGGAAGAGGTAGTGTCGTAAAAAATCACATTTCTGTGCTTCATTTGGCTTTGAGACTAAATAACTGAAATGGAACTAGATTCTAAATTACAACCATGAAACTGTCTAGCTCTTTTCTGTGCTAAAGACTATTTATATGACCCTTGAGCTCTGAAAGATAAAACAGTCTCCTTCACATGTGAGATGATAATTAAACGGAAGGAAGCCAATATCTAGATCTCTTAGCTTTGTGTCCAGCAGCCAGCTCAGCATTCCCAGCAGAGGTATACAATCCACTACTTGTGACAAACTGAGCAAAAGCAGCTCTTGAAGATTATTTATCTGCTGCTAAGAACACATTCACATGCTCTGCAGCACAGCTGCGGGATGGCAGGTACAAGAGAAAGGACAGTCAACTCAGTAAAAGGTTCTTGCAGATCATAAATGACACTTTTGTTCCAGCTCTGTTTGGTTTTCATGTAGAATACAGATGCAATCTAGTTGAAATAAGGAATTTTCCACAGATTTAATTTTTCCTCTAGATTTTAGAGCTTAGTACCTTAAATAGGAGCATAAGTTGACTAAATGGCATCATCTGGAGAAAGGCTTTAGGGAGACCTAATAGCAACCTTCTGGTACCTAAAAGGGGCTACAAGGTGGCTGCAAAGGGACTGCTTACAAAGGCCTGCAGTGATAGGATGAGGGGTGGTGGTTTGAAATGAGAGAAGAGCAGACTTAGATGGGATGTTAGGAACAAGTTCTGCACCAGAAGAGTGGTGGAATACTGAAACAGGTTGCCCAGAGAGGTAGTTGAGGTCACATCCCTGGAGCTATTCAAGGTGAAGCTGAACAAGGCTGTGAGCGGTCTGATGTAGTGGAGGATGTTCCTGATGACTACAATGGGTTTGGATTAGGCCTTTGGAGGTCCCTTTCAACCCAAACTGTTCTATGATTCTATTATCTTTGTATATTACATTGTATTGTGCTAGGGAAGAAATCTTGTAATACATCTCCACCATTCTGAAACTACCTTGATACTCGATCTCTCCTAAAACAAATGATCAAGCACTTCAGTCATGATTATCCATGACACTGCATAAACCCCTGAAGTTACAGCAAAGTGGAAAGACCTACAATATAAAAAAGAAGAAAAATAGGAGGCTTCATTAAGAGAAGATGATGGACTGTGTTCTTTTTCCTCTGCCATAAATTTGTAAAGCTTCTTTGAACCAGATGTGGAATTTGATCACGCAGGATCAATGTTATTTATCGAGCATCATATGAAGAATGCTCCTGCCTTTGGGGTTGTGTTGTCATGCAAGCAGAGGAAGTGTCTCTTCACAGAAGTTACCAAAACGTTGAGTGTATTGAATGGTGAGAAGATCTCAATGAATTATTCAGAGTGAGGAAGAGCAGTGTATGCAGGTGCATAATGGCTAACCTTTGGTTTCTGTTCAGTTTCTCTTAAGAAAAAGGATCACTTATATAGTCTCGCTCAGACATGGATGCTTCCTGCTTATGGAAGTCTCACATGAAGTGAAAGCAGTCTGTACTGTGGTTCTTTGCACAGCCTTCATCATCTTTACTCACTTGTACTTTTCAAATGTGTTATAAATGTTTAAAACCTGTGACTGGGATGTTGGATAAAGAGAGAGCTGTTCTTTAAGACGTCTTTAAGACAACAAGTAACTATAAGAACTATCAGAATCAGCCACGTTGGAAGAGACCTCCAAGATCATCCAGGCCAACCTAGCACCCAGCCCTAGACAGTCAACTAGACCATGGCACTAAGTGCCTCATCCAGGCTTTTCTTGAACACCTCCAGGGACGGTGACTCCACCACCTCCCTGGGCAGCCCATTCCAATGCCAATCACTCTCTCTGGGAAAAACTTCCTCCTAACATCCAGCCTATGCCTCCCCTGGCACAACTTGAGACTGTGTCCCCTTGTTCTGTTGCTGGTTGCCTGGGAGAAGAGGCTAACCCCACCTGGCTGCAGCCTCCCTTCAGGTAGTTGTAGACAGCAATGAGGTCACCCCTGAGCCTCCTCTTCTGCAGGCTAAACAACCCCAGCTCCCTCAGCCTCTCCTCACAGGGCTGTGTTCCAGGCCCCTCACCAGATTTGTTGCCCTTCTCTAGACACTCTCCAGTATCTCAACATCTCTCTTGAATTGAGGAGCCCAGAATTGAGGTTCCACCTCAATACAAGGGGGAACTTCTTTACTGTAAGGGTCACAGAGCACTGGAACAGGCTCCCCAGAGAGGTTGTGGCATCTCCCTCTATGGAGACTTTCAAAGCCTGTCTGGATGTGTTCCTACATGATCTGTGTTAGAGAGTATTGTCCTGCTCTGGCAGGGGGGTTGGACTCGATGATCTCATTGGGTTCCTTCCAACCCCTAACATCCTGTGATCCTTTGATCCTGTGAACTGGACACAGTACTCAAGGTGTGGCCTGACCAGTGCTGAGTACAGGGGCAGAATAACCTCCCTTGTCCTACTGGCCACACTGTTCCTGATACAGGCAGGTAACCTGATCATAACAGGAGATCAGGTAGGTTAGGCAGGACCTGCCCTTCCTAAACCCATGCTGGCTGGGCCTGATCCCTTGGCCATCCTGTAGGTGCTTTGTGATAGCACTCAAGATGACCTTGGCAGCTTCCAGTCTTTGGGAACCTCTTCAGTGAGCCAGGACTGTTGATAAATGATGGAGAGTGGCTTGGCCAGCTCATCTGCCAGCTCTCTCAGCACCCTAGGATGGATCCCATCTGGTCCCATGGACTTGTGAGGATCCAAGTGGCTCAGGAGGTCTCTTACGGCTTCCTCCTGGGTTACAGTGGGACTATACTGGTCCCTGACTCCATCTGCCAGTTCAGGAGGCCAGTTGTCCTGGTGACAACCTGTCTCACTATTGAAGATTGAGGCAAAGAAGTTGTTAAGCACCTCTGCCTTTTCCTCACTTTTTGTCACTGTATTCCCATCTCCATCTAATCAGGACTGGAGGTTGTCCTTGCCCCTTCTCTTGCCATTAATATACTTACAGAAACATTTTTCATTCTCCTTAACTGTAGTGGCAGCCTAAGGTCTAAAGGGGCTTTTGCCTCTCTAAATTTTTTCCTACAAGACCTAGCAACATCCTTGAACTCTTCCTGGGACACCTCCCCCTTTTTCCAAAGGTGATACACCCTCTTTTTTATCTTTAATTCCTGTAGTAGCTCTTTGCCCATCAAGTCTGGCTGCCTCCCTCATCAGCTCATCTTCTGGCACATCAGCACAGCTGTTCCTACACCTTCAGCAGTTCTTTTTTGAAGTAGGTCCAACCTGCCTGGACCTCATTTGTTTTTAAGGGCTGTTTCCCAAGGAACTTTCTACTTCGTCCTTCAGTTCAGCCATGTACGGGGTTAACCCTCCTGGAGGAGTGATCTTGGTCTTGACCCCTCTCCAGGGTGGATCTGAACAGTACCAGGTGATGCTGGTTAGCCCACTCCCACTTCCTGTCTAAGATCCATAAAAGCAGGGGCACTGCCTGTTTGTCCTCTCTCCCTGCCTCTCCTGCTTGCCACAATCAACCACCATGCTATTTCCTGCTGCTCATTGTTTCACCACATGGCCGTCACCCACGAGGTGGACAAGACCTATTGCCATCAAACCTGGTTGCATATTTACATATTTTGTGTCTTGTTTTCCTCTCCCTATATCTTTGTAACTTCCCTACCTCCTGTACCTTTTATTTATTGTTAAACTTTTCTTCTTTTAACTTCCAAATTGCAGTGAGATAATTTATTTGGGTCTGCATTCCTTTCCTCTCTCTCCATCTAATTCCTTTTACTTTGGGAAAGGAGGAAGAGGGAGGGGCATCCTATAAATTGTTATTGGTTCTATCAGCTGTCTTTGAGTCTCTGGGAAATTTAAATTAGAACTCAGACCAGCCACTAGGTTAAGCAGACCATTGATCTGCTCACACCTAGTTCAGGCATTATCTCTCAACTTTGAGTGCCAGGCTCCAGTACTCATTGCAGTTCACAGTATCACAGTATCACCAAGGTTGGAAGAGACCTCACAGATCATCAAGTCCAACCCTTTACCACAGAGCTCCAGGCTAGACCATGGCACCAAGTGCCACGTCCAACCTTGCCTTGAACAGCCCCAGGGACGGCGACTCCACCACCTCCCCGGGCAGCCCATTCCAGTGTCCAATGACTCTCTCAGTGAAGAACTTTCTCGTCACCTCCAGCCTAAATCTCCCCTGGTGCAGCCTGAGGCTGTGTCCTCTCGTTCTGGTGCTGGCCACCTGAGAGAAGAGAGCAACCTCCTCCTGGCCACAACCACCCTTCAGGTAGTTGTAGGCAGCAATAAGGTCACCCCTGAGCCTCCTCTTCTCCAGGCTAAACAATCCCAGCTCCCTCAGCCTCTCCTCGTAGGGCTGTGCTCAAGGCCTCTCCCCAGCCTCGTCGCCCTTCTCTGGACACACTCAAGCATCTCAGTGTCCAGTTGGATGTCTGCATGCCTGTAGGTGGGCTCTGTTTGGATGCCTAGAGTTTTACAAGCAACCTTTGACTGAGTTTTCACCAAGTCTCACTTCCTTTGAGGATCAGACAGGAGTTGGTTAGGTGTGGGTTGTTGGTTGGTTTTCTGTCTCCGGCGCTGCGGGCTGGGCTCAGCAGAGAGCTGCTCTCTTCCCGCATCAGGCTCTGGCGTTGCTGCTGCTCCTGGTTTAGATCACCTGTGCCTGGCACTGCCCCTGCTGCCTCACCCTCTCCAATTGGGAGAGACCCAAAGTAAAGAAAAAAAACTTCAAAAGGCTTTGAAAAAGCTTCCAAAAAACCACGTTCCAGCGGAGCTAGCCTCGGTAACGCTCCCTTCCCATACCAGGGGACATGTATATTGTGTCCAGCTCTGGGCCCCAAGGTTCAAGCAAGGCCTCAGGGAACTGCTTGCAAGAGTCCAGTGCAGAGCCCCAAAGATGCTGAAGGCTATGGAGCATCTCCCTTGTGAGGAAAGGCTGAGGGAGCTGGGACTCTTCAGCCTGGAAAAGAGAAGGACCTCATTCCTGTTTATAAAGATGTCAGGAGGATAGAGCCAGGCTCTGCTCAGTGATGTGGAGTGATGGGACAAGGGTCAAAGGGTACAAGCTGGAGCAGAGGAGGTTCCGCTTTTGCAGTATGAGGGTGCCAGAGCCCTGTTACAGGCTGTCCAGAAAGGTTATGGAGTCTCCTCCTCTGTAGACATTCAGAACCTACCTGGATGTGTTCTTGTGTGACATGCTCTGGGTGATCCTGCTCTGGCAGGGCGGTTGGAGTGGATGGTCTTTCTAGGTCCCTTCCAGCCCCTAACATTCTGTGATTCTGTGATTGATTTCTGAGATTGTTTGTTTGATGAGTTTCACCATGTAGATGCAATATGGACCTTTAGATTCTCAGTCTAGGAAAGTAAAAGTTGAGCATGAAAACTTGCATTTCATTCTGAAAAGAAGCTGAGAAACTTGCCTCAATGGAAGAGAGATGGTGAGGTAGCAAACTTACCCCTTCTGTGATGCTGATTAATATTTACCCAATGTGCCTGGCTATTAAAATCAGAAAAATAAAAATACTGTTTGCATTCTTAGCAACATAGGAATTAATTCATTGAAGCAGTCTTTGGGGTGGGGGTGAGGGGCAGCTAAATAACCTCATCTAAAGTGAAGTGAAACCACAGCTGAAAATTTGGTTGTGTGGAGAAGAGAATTGATTCATGGCTGTAATTTAATCAGAGGAGAAGAGTATGGTAAGCACATAGCCTAAAAATGACATCCAAAGTTAAGCCAGTTAAGAAGGCATCAGAATAATCAATATAGCCAAATCAGGAAGGAATAAATCAATTCAGCCATGTGAATTAATCTCTACAACTTTGCAAGTGCTGGTGTGTTCAGAATTGTTGATTCAAAGGTTTCACTGGAGGATAACAAGCCTCTGCTATCGCAGAGGTTCACGTGTGCTTTCACTCTCCAGCTGCTACTGAATTGTCATTCCTAACCTTCCAAAAGGCACTGCAGGGCCAGCCTCCTCTTGCTGCCTTTGGTCTCTTGAATCCTGCGGGCTTCTGGCTTTTTTTCATCTTCCTCTACAAAGGATAAAGGATGTGTTTTGTTTCAGGATTCTGCCAAGGTTATTGATACTTTAACTTATCGAAAGCTACGTAAGGAACTCAGTCACAGCTACTCAGAGCATCCTAGCATTCTGGTCCATAGCAGCATGCATGGCTTCAGTGGAGTTATTCCTGAGTATGAAGCCAACTTAGATTAAAAACTCAGTTACTGACTTTTACCAAATGTTTTCTGAGCTACGAGCTTGCAATGAATACTTTCAGGTTGGAATCCCATCCCCTTAGCTTGTTAATTAACTAGTTCTTTCTGGAGTCTCTATTTATATAAAAATTCAATGAAAAGAAAGGATTAACAAGGAGCTTAACTGTTGTACCTGTATCAGGTACAACAGCTGCAAGATTGTCCCGATTGAGTTGCCAGCCAGCTGCAAGAAGGTCCCAATTAGCCCAGCATTACCAATAGCAAAATTAGTTCTGTGGCATTTCACTGAGGGATGAAGACATCTTTTTATTGTCTCACTGATCAGTCTGGGTCTGGCAGGTGCGAGGTGATGTGAATGTGGTGAAGCAGATTTCAGGTCCAGCTGAGGTCCAGACACAGGCTGTGTGATTTTGTACTCTGTGCAGAGCCTGCTCAGAGTAGGTCTGGGCTGTGTTCCCAGAGCCAGGAGAGAGGGAGAGTCATCCTCTTCGTAGAGCTTGCCCAGGTTTAACAGGGCTCGTTGGCTTCAATTCAACCCCAGCTGTCCTGGATGTGCACCGAGTCATGCTTTGGAGCTTCTGCACACAAAGCTTCCTGGAGCTGTGAGGGTACAGTAGAGGCTTCTGAGCTGGATGATGCCCAGCTTGGTAGCACCTGAATTACCTGCCATTACTGAGTGTTGTGTTCCCTTGGATAATACAGCTGACTATAATTTCAAATAAACAGATCTACGCCAGCAATCCTTTTGGAAGGATAGGAAATATGATGATCTGAAGGCTGGAACACCTCTCCTGTCAAGACAGGCTGAGAGTTGGGGTTGTTTAGCCTTCAGAAGAGAAGAAAAAATATGCATGCCTCAATGCCACCTTCAGCGGTAAACTGCTCTGAGCAAGAGAAAAGAACAGGCAAGAATGAGCAGCCACAGACTATTGAACTATTACTTGCACCATGATTTTCAGAAGCATTTCAGCATTTTAGAAAATTTAGACACTAAAAACACTACCTTACCTGTCCCAGTGCAAGCTGGAGCTTCCACCTCAGTACCCAGCTGGGTTTAAACATTGGTATGAAATTCACTGCTCAGAGCAGCCTTCCCATATTTGAAGGGGGCTACAGGAAGGCTGGAGAGTGACTTTGTCAAAAGTCATGGAGTGACAGGTCAAGGGGTAATGGCTTCAAATTGGAGAAGAAGCTTGAATTAGATTAGACATTAGGTGGTGAAGCACTGGAACAGGTTGGCCAGCAAAGCTGTGGAAGCTTAACCTTGATAATGTTGATGGCCAGCCTGGGTGAGGCCTTGAGCAACCAGGTCTGGTAGGTGGTGTCCCTACCAGTGGCAGAGTGGATGGAACTGGATGATCTTTAAAAGTCATTTCTAAGCCATGTTATGATTTTATGAATATACAGAAGGTGAATCTAAGTGAAGAGGAACCGTGCTGAATATTCCTAGTATCAAGGAGGTTTGTGATGGTAGTGAAGTTTGGCAATGTGTCACCTTTATGTGCTTTACAGCCTCCATAAGAGGACTCTAGGTTTCAGTAGAGTCATTACTTTATTGAGACAGAAGAGTGTAGACTGGCATCATTGGAGGACTGAAGGTTGGTAATAGCATTATAAACAAGATCCTGAGTAATTCTCTAACTGGATGTATTTTGACCAGGAGGCTAAACTAATCCCTTGTAAATCACTTAATCCTATGTGGTATCTGCTCTGGTAAGACCTCTGCTGGAGACTGCATCCAGCTCTGGAGCCCTCAACACAGAAATGCCCCAGAGGAACACCATGAAGATGACCAGGGGGCTGGAGCACCTCACCAGTGAGGGCAAGCTGAGGGAGCTGGAGTTGTTCAGCCTGGAGAGGACAAGACTCTAGGGAGATCTAATAGCAGCCTTCCAGTACCTAAAGGGGGCTACAAGAAGACTGCAGAGGGACTGTTTACAAAGGGCTGCAGCGACAGATGGAACAATGGCTTGAAATGAGAGAGGAGATTTAGATGGGACATTAGGATTAAGTTCTGCACCAGGAGGGCGGTGCAACAGGTTGCCCAGGGAAAGTATTTGAGGCCCCATCCCTGAAACCTTTCAAAGTGAGGCTGAAGAAGGCTGTGAGCAACGTGATATAGTGAAGGATGTCCCTGCTGACTGCAGGGGGATTGGACTAGATGACCTTTGGAGTCCCTGCCAAACCAAGCCATTCTATGACATTATAGCCAAAACACAAATGCTGTTAGCCATGCCTCTGGTGATCTCCAGCCTCTATTCTATGTGTCTCATACCCAGCATAACATCCCAATTTCTTACAGAAACTGTTGTTCTTCTGTTGGTGCAGTGGATGTTGCCAGCTCTGTGGTTTTTCTCAGATTCTGTCTTTTGCTCAGGTGCATCCATTTTGTTGGTGTTCTGCTCACATGAAATTTCTGTAGTTAGCTTGCAGAAATCAGCTTTTCATTTTCACAGCTGGCAAACCGTACTCTGTAACTGAGTCAGGCTCACAGATGACACGTGAGAGCTCCAGTAGCCAGTGTGGTGACTTAGCTCTGCAAGAGACAAAGTTTTTCTCTTGAGAAGTGATTGAAGGGTGTTTTAAGTGGTGCCCAGCAGAAAAAGAGAAAGGTGAAATACGGATTGGTCAGAAGTTCTCCATGACAGCTGACAGGCAAAAGTAGTGTGCCAGGGTAGAAGTGATACATTTTGAACAGTGCTGACATGTTGAGCTAGAACATAAGGCAAATAGAATAACAACAGATTGATTGAGAGGAGGGTGAGTGGAAATGTGAAATTTGTGAGAGAGGATGAGTGTTGTCAAGTGGCCTTGATCGCATGCCCAATATGTTCAGTTGCCATCTCTGCAAGCCTGGTGCCATCATCTTCAGGTAAGGGGGAAAAAAAGAGCGGAAAAGACATCCAGCTTTCTCTTTCAGCAGCTCTGTCATGCTGCAGTAGCCACACTAACCAATAAAGAACCAAAATGTGAATCTTCCCCTCAGAAATGTAGTGGGGCAGGGGAGGGAAGTCTCTTCTGAAAATGGAAGAGAAATGAATCCTAAGTTAAGGATTTGCTATTTGCTTCTAAGCAACCCCACTTGGATCAAAGCAATGCAGTACCTGAGTGGTTTAGATTGCAATGAAACAGCTTCCCAAGGGGGCAGAATTCCCTCTAACAGTCTGCATCATATCCATTGTCTGAGCCAGACACCAGTTCCAGTGAGTAATGATCACCATGATTAATGGTTTAGGTTGGAAGAGATCTTCAAGATCATATAGTTCCAGTCCCTCTGCCAGAGGCCCCTGCCTAGACCAGGCACCTTCCACTAGACTAAGTTGTACCTGGCCTTGAAACCCATCAGGGAGAGGGCATCCATGACCTCCCTGGGCAACCTCAGGGTTCCTCAATCTCACTGTCTGTGTCTCTGCAAAAGGTGTTAAACTGCTCTG